>NW_028225200.1:600000-1200000 GCF_052327205.1 Somniosus microcephalus | reverse complement strand
TCCCTCTTTTTCCCGCCCTTCTGTGCAGCAGAGCCAGTCATGGTGCCCTGAACCTGGCTGCTGGTGCCTTCCCCTGATAAGTCATCTCCCCCAACAGTACCCAAAACGGTAAACCTGTTTTGGAGGGAGATGACCGCAGGTGACTCCTGCACTACCTTCCTGCCTTTACCCTGCCTTTTGGTCACCCATTTACTGTCTGAGCTAGCCTTTACCTGCGGTGTGACCAACTCACTGAATGTGCTATCCACAACATCCTCAGCATCGCGTATGCTCCAGAGTGAGTCCATTCGCAGCTCCAGCGCCGCCATGCGGTCCGCTAGGAGCTGCAGCTGGACACACTTCCTGCACACATAGTTGTCAGGGACAGTGTCCCTGATTTCCCACATGGCACAGGAGGAGCATGACACGGGTCCGAGCTGCCCTTCCATGACTTAACCCTTACAATACCCTTTTATTTACTACGATTTAGCTTAATTATTGAATTCTACTTAGAATAAGTTTGTGAAAGTACTCACCAACCAGTCACCTACCTGTTTTCTGGTGTTGTATTTTCACTGCCGCCTCCTGTCCTGGAACCTTTTCCACCTAGGTTAGGCTCCTGAAATAAAATAAATTGAACCTACCTTTTCAACTTCCCCTAACCCCTAAAAGGTTAGAGGAGGTGGAAGGGTGGGAGACACTACACTGTAGTGTTTCGGGTTTAGCAACAGCTCCACCTATATAAGAGTTACTGGCCTCCTGCTCTCCCGACTGCACCAGCTGTGAAAGAAAAAGCCCGCGAAAGGTGAGCTTTTAAACTCACCAGTTACTGGCCTCCTGCTCTCCCGACTGCACCAGCTGTGAAAGAAAAAGCCCGCGAAAGGTGAGCTTTTAAACTCACCAGTTACTGGCCTCCTGCTCTCCCGACTGCACCAGCTGTGAAAGAAAAAGCCCGCGAAAGGTGAGCTTTTAAACTCACCAGTTACTGGCCTCCTGCTCTCCCGACTGCACCAGCTGTGAAAGAAAAAGCCCGCGAAAGGTGAGCTTTTAAACTCACCAGTTACTGGCCTCCTGCTCTCCCGACTGCACCAGCTGTGAAAGAAAAAGCCCGCGAAAGGTGAGCTTTTAAACTCACCAGTTACTGGCCTCCTGCTCTCCCGACTGCCCCAGCTGTGAAAGAAAAAGCCCGCGAAAGGTGAGCTTTTAAACTCACCAGTTACTGGCCTCCTGCTCTCCCGACTGCACCAGCTGTGAAAGAAAAAGCCCGCGAAAGGTGAGCTTTTAAACTCACCAGTTACTGGCCTCCTGCTCTCCCGACTGCCCCAGCTGTGAAAGAAAAAGCCCCCGAAAGGTGAGCTTTTAAACTCACCAGTTACTGGCCTCCTGCTCTCCCGACTGCACCAGCTGTGAAAGAAAAAGCCCGCGAAAGGTGAGCTTTTAAACTCACCAGTTACTGGCCTCCTGCTCTCCCGACTGCACCAGCTGTGAAAGAAAAAGCCCGCGAAAGGTGAGCTTTTAAACTCACCAGTTACTGGCCTCCTGCTCTCCCGACTGCCCCAGCTGTGAAAGAAAAAGCCCCCGAAAGGTGAGCTTTTAAACTCACCAGTTACTGGCCTCCTGCTCTCCCGACTGCCCCAGCTGTGAAAGAAAAAGCCCCCGAAAGGTGAGCTTTTAAACTCACCAGTTACTGGCCTCCTGCTCTCCCGACTGCACCAGCTGTGAAAGAAAAAGCCCGCGAAAGGTGAGCTTTTAAACTCACCAGTTACTGGCCCCCTGCTCTCCCGACTGCACCAGCTGTGAAAGAAAAAGCCCCCGAAAGGTGAGCTTTTAAACTCACCAGTTACTGGCCTCCTGCTCTCCCGACTGCCCCAGCTGTGAAAGAAAAAGCCCCCGAAAGGTGAGCTTTTAAACTCACCAGTTACTGGCCCCCTGCTCTCCCGACTGCACCAGCTGTGAAAGAAAAAGCCCCCGAAAGGTGAGCTTTTAAACTCACCAGTTACTGGCCTCCTGCTCTCCCGACTGCCCCAGCTGTGAAAGAAAAAGCCCCCGAAAGGTGAGCTTTTAAACTCACCAGTTACTGGCCTCCTGCTCTCCCGACTGCCCCAGCTGTGAAAGAAAAAGCCCCCGAAAGGTGAGCTTTTAAACTCACCAGTTACTGGCCTCCTGCTCTCCCGACTGCACCAGCTGTGAAAGAAAAAGCCCGCGAAAGGTGAGCTTTTAAACTCACCAGTTACTGGCCCCCTGCTCTCCCGACTGCACCAGCTGTGAAAGAAAAAGCCCCCGAAAGGTGAGCTTTTAAACTCACCAGTTACTGGCCTCCTGCTCTCCCGACTGCCCCAGCTGTGAAAGAAAAAGCCCCCGAAAGGTGAGCTTTTAAACTCACCAGTTACTGGCCCCCTGCTCTCCCGACTGCACCAGCTGTGAAAGAAAAAGCCCCCGAAAGGTGAGCTTTTAAACTCACCAGTTACTGGCCTCCTGCTCTCCCGACTGCCCCAGCTGTGAAAGAAAAAGCCCCCGAAAGGTGAGCTTTTAAACTCACCAGTTACTGGCCTCCTGCTCTCCCGACTGCACCAGCTGTGAAAGAAAAAGCCCGCGAAAGGTGAGCTTTTAAACTCACCAGTTACTGGCCTCCTGCTCTCCCGACTGCACCAGCTGTGAAAGAAAAAGCCCGCGAAAGGTGAGCTTTTAAACTCACCAGTTACTGGCCTCCTGCTCTCCCGACTGCCCCAGCTGTGAAAGAAAAAGCCCCCGAAAGGTGAGCTTTTAAACTCACCAGTTACTGGCCTCCTGCTCTCCCGACTGCCCCAGCTGTGAAAGAAAAAGCCCCCGAAAGGTGAGCTTTTAAACTCACCAGTTACTGGCCTCCTGCTCTCCCGACTGCACCAGCTGTGAAAGAAAAAGCCCGCGAAAGGTGAGCTTTTAAACTCACCAGTTACTGGCCCCCTGCTCTCCCGACTGCACCAGCTGTGAAAGAAAAAGCCCCCGAAAGGTGAGCTTTTAAACTCACCAGTTACTGGCCTCCTGCTCTCCCGACTGCCCCAGCTGTGAAAGAAAAAGCCCCCGAAAGGTGAGCTTTTAAACTCACCAGTTACTGGCCTCCTGCTCTCCCGACTGCCCCAGCTGTGAAAGAAAAAGCCCCCGAAAGGTGAGCTTTTAAACTCACCAGTTACTGGCCTCCTGCTCTCCCGACTGCACCAGCTGTGAAAGAAAAAGCCCGCGAAAGGTGAGCTTTTAAACTCACCAGTTACTGGCCTCCTGCTCTCCCGACTGCACCAGCTGTGAAAGAAAAAGCCCCCGAAAGGTGAGCTTTTAAACTCACCAGTTACTGGCCTCCTGCTCTCCCGACTGCCCCAGCTGTGAAAGAAAAAGCCCCCGAAAGGTGAGCTTTTAAACTCACCAGTTACTGGCCTCCTGCTCTCCCGACTGCACCAGCTGTGAAAGAAAAAGCCCGCGAAAGGTGAGCTTTTAAACTCACCAGTTACTGGCCCCCTGCTCTCCCGACTGCACCAGCTGTGAAAGAAAAAGCCCCCGAAAGGTGAGCTTTTAAACTCACCAGTTACTGGCCTCCTGCTCTCCCGACTGCCCCAGCTGTGAAAGAAAAAGCCCCCGAAAGGTGAGCTTTTAAACTCACCAGTTACTGGCCCCCTGCTCTCCCGACTGCACCAGCTGTGAAAGAAAAAGCCCCCGAAAGGTGAGCTTTTAAACTCACCAGTTACTGGCCTCCTGCTCTCCCGACTGCCCCAGCTGTGAAAGAAAAAGCCCCCGAAAGGTGAGCTTTTAAACTCACCAGTTACTGGCCTCCTGCTCTCCCGACTGCACCAGCTGTGAAAGAAAAAGCCCCCGAAAGGTGAGCTTTTAAACTCACCAGTTACTGGCCTCCTGCTCTCCCGACTGCACCAGCTGTGAAAGAAAAAGCCCGCGAAAGGTGAGCTTTTAAACTCACCAGTTACTGGCCTCCTGCTCTCCCGACTGCACCAGCTGTGAAAGAAAAAGCCCGCGAAAGGTGAGCTTTTAAACTCACCAGTTACTGGCCTCCTGCTCTCCCGACTGCCCCAGCTGTGAAAGAAAAAGCCCCCGAAAGGTGAGCTTTTAAACTCACCAGTTACTGGCCTCCTGCTCTCCCGACTGCCCCAGCTGTGAAAGAAAAAGCCCCCGAAAGGTGAGCTTTTAAACTCACCAGTTACTGGCCTCCTGCTCTCCCGACTGCACCAGCTGTGAAAGAAAAAGCCCGCGAAAGGTGAGCTTTTAAACTCACCAGTTACTGGCCTCCTGCTCTCCCGACTGCACCAGCTGTGAAAGAAAAAGCCCGCGAAAGGTGAGCTTTTAAACTCACCAGTTACTGGCCCCCTGCTCTCCCGACTGCACCAGCTGTGAAAGAAAAAGCCCCCGAAAGGTGAGCTTTTAAACTCACCAGTTACTGGCCTCCTGCTCTCCCGACTGCCCCAGCTGTGAAAGAAAAAGCCCCCGAAAGGTGAGCTTTTAAACTCACCAGTTACTGGCCCCCTGCTCTCCCGACTGCACCAGCTGTGAAAGAAAAAGCCCCCGAAAGGTGAGCTTTTAAACTCACCAGTTACTGGCCTCCTGCTCTCCCGACTGCCCCAGCTGTGAAAGAAAAAGCCCCCGAAAGGTGAGCTTTTAAACTCACCAGTTACTGGCCTCCTGCTCTCCCGACTGCACCAGCTGTGAAAGAAAAAGCCCGCGAAAGGTGAGCTTTTAAACTCACCAGTTACTGGCCTCCTGCTCTCCCGACTGCACCAGCTGTGAAAGAAAAAGCCCGCGAAAGGTGAGCTTTTAAACTCACCAGTTACTGGCCTCCTGCTCTCCCGACTGCACCAGCTGTGAAAGAAAAAGCCCGCGAAAGGTGAGCTTTTAAACTCACCAGTTACTGGCCTCCTGCTCTCCCGACTGCCCCAGCTGTGAAAGAAAAAGCCCCCGAAAGGTGAGCTTTTAAACTCACCAGTTACTGGCCTCCTGCTCTCCCGACTGCCCCAGCTGTGAAAGAAAAAGCCCCCGAAAGGTGAGCTTTTAAACTCACCAGTTACTGGCCTCCTGCTCTCCCGACTGCACCAGCTGTGAAAGAAAAAGCCCGCGAAAGGTGAGCTTTTAAACTCACCAGTTACTGGCCTCCTGCTCTCCCGACTGCCCCAGCTGTGAAAGAAAAAGCCCCCGAAAGGTGAGCTTTTAAACTCACCAGTTACTGGCCTCCTGCTCTCCCGACTGCCCCAGCTGTGAAAGAAAAAGCCCCCGAAAGGTGAGCTTTTAAACTCACCAGTTACTGGCCTCCTGCTCTCCCGACTGCACCAGCTGTGAAAGAAAAAGCCCCCGAAAGGTGAGCTTTTAAACTCACCAGTTACTGGCCTCCTGCTCTCCCGACTGCACCAGCTGTGAAAGAAAAAGCCCGCGAAAGGTGAGCTTTTAAACTCACCAGTTACTGGCCTCCTGCTCTCCCGACTGCCCCAGCTGTGAAAGAAAAAGCCCCCGAAAGGTGAGCTTTTAAACTCACCAGTTACTGGCCTCCTGCTCTCCCGACTGCCCCAGCTGTGAAAGAAAAAGCCCCCGAAAGGTGAGCTTTTAAACTCACCAGTTACTGGCCTCCTGCTCTCCCGACTGCCCCAGCTGTGAAAGAAAAAGCCCCCGAAAGGTGAGCTTTTAAACTCACCAGTTACTGGCCTCCTGCTCTCCCGACTGCACCAGCTGTGAAAGAAAAAGCCCGCGAAAGGTGAGCTTTTAAACTCACCAGTTACTGGCCTCCTGCTCTCCCGACTGCACCAGCTGTGAAAGAAAAAGCCCGCGAAAGGTGAGCTTTTAAACTCACCAGTTACTGGCCTCCTGCTCTCCCGACTGCCCCAGCTGTGAAAGAAAAAGCCCGCGAAAGGTGAGCTTTTAAACTCACCAGTTACTGGCCTCCTGCTCTCCCTGCTGTTGTTCCTCAGTCTACAATCCCTGTTTACTTCGAGCTGAGCACCTTCCTCAATCACACCATCTCTCACCGGGACATCTAATTGTGGCAAAGCAGAAAATAAGAACAATATTGAAAACGTGAAATAATATAATGTAGACTTTTAATCAGCTTACTAATAATTCAATTTCAAGGCCGAGTATTTGTTTGATTTTGTGCCTTTCCTCAGATCCCCAGTTGCGGGGCTGTTTGTTTAGTTTGGAGATTTTCCTCAGATCCCCAGTTGCGGGGCTGTGTGTTTAGTTTGGAGATTTTCCTCAGATCCCCAGTTGCGGGGCTGTGTGTTTAGTTTGGAGATTTTCCTCAGATCCCCAGTTGCGGGGCTGTGTGTTTAGTTTGGGGATTTTCCTCAGATCCCCAGTTGCGGGGCTGTGGGTTCAGTTTGGAGATTTTGCTCAGATCCCCAGTTGCCGGGCTGTGTGTTCAGTTTGGAGATTTTCCTCAGATCCCCAGTTGCGGGGCTGTGTGTTTAGTTTGGAGATTTTCCTCAGATCCCCAGTTGCGGGGCTGTGTGTTTAGTTTGGAGATTTTCCTCAGATCCCCAGTTGCGGGGCTGTGTGTTTAGTTTGGGGATTTTCCTCAGATCCCCAGTTGCGGGGCTGTGTGTTTAGTTTGGAGATTTTCCTCAGATCCCCAGTTGCGGGGCTGTGTGTTTAGTTTGGGGATTTTCCTCAGATCCCCAGTTGCGGGGCTGTGTGTTTAGTTTGGAGATTTTCCTCAGATCCCCAGTTGCGGGGCTGTGTGTTTAGTTTGGGGATTTTCCTCAGATCCCCAGTTGCGGGGCTGTGTGTTTAGTTTGGAGATTTTCCTCACTAAATTTCCGGCCTCCTGAGACTCCCCCATTCTCACTGCTCTGGGCGGAAATGCGCCATTTTCTGTGCGGAGTTACTGACCGGAGCGGTGACCCTGTGACCCTCCCTCGCTGTGATCTAAACTCAGGGCTGAGCAGCCGTTGTCGGGCCGGGTGCTGAATGGAGCCGAGTTCCCTCAGTCACAGAACAGGCCCTGTAACCCGGGCAACAAGCCCGTTTCTGACCGGCCCAGCACACAGCAAACCCATGATCAGCAGGGGAGCAGCACTGCGCCTGCGCGGGAGAGAGAGAGAGAGAGAGAAAGGGACGGCACTGCGCCTGTGCCGGAGGGCGAGAAAGGGAGCGGCACTGCGCCTGCACGGGAGGGCAGGGGAGCGGCACTGCGCCTGCGCGGGAGAGAGAGAGATAGAGAGAGCAAGGGAGCGCCACTGCGCCTGCGAGAGAGAGAGAGAGAAAGAAAAAGGGAGCGGCACTGCGCCTGCGCGGGAGTGCGTAAGGGAGTGGAACTGTGCCTGCGCCGGAGTGCAAGGAGCGGCACTGCGCCTGCATGGAAGAGAGAAAGGGAGCGGCACTGCGCCTGCGCGGGAAAGAGTAAGGGAGCGGCACTGCGCCTGCGCCGGAGTGCAAGGAGCGGCACTGCGCCTGCGCGGGAGTGCAAGTCTGCGTCACAGCGCCTGCGCGGGAGAGAGAAAGGGAGTGGTACTGCACCTGCGCGGGACAGCAATGTCGCACGAACGCATCACTATCGCTCCCAGTGGTGGGAGGACTACATCGGAACATATTGTCAGGAGGAGGCCATTCAGCCCCTCCAGCCTGTTCCACCAGCCCATTCCATTCACTCCACCTGATTTCAAGAAAGGGCTGAGCATACTGGATACAGCAAACACCTGACAACTAGCCGCGCCTCTAGCCAAGCTGTTCCAGTACAGCTACAACGCTGGCATCTATCCGACAATGTGGAAAACTGCCCAGGTATGTCCTGTCCACAAAAAGCAGGACAAATCTAACCTGGCCAATTACCGCCCCATCAGTCTACCCTCAATGATCAGCAAAGTGATAGAAGGTCTCATCGACAGTGCTATCAAGCAGCACTTACTCACCAATAACCTGCTCAATGATGCCCAGTTTGGGTTCCGCCAAGACAGTTCGGCTCCCAACCTCATTACAGCCTTGGTCCAAACATGGACAAAGGAGCTGAATACCAGAGGTGAGGGGCAAATGTAAGAAGTCACACAACACCAGGTTATAGTCCAACAGTTTTATTTGAAATCACAAGCTTTCGGAGCGCTGCTCCTTCGTCAGGTGAAGGGGAGGTGAGGGGAGGTGAGAGTGACTGCCCTCGGCATCAAGGCTGCATTTGACCAACTGTGGCATCAAGGAGCCCTAGTAAAACCGAAGTCAATGGGAATCGGTTGGGGGGGGGAGGAACCTCCACTGGCTGGAGTCATACCTAGCACAAAGGAAGATTGGCTGTGGTGATTGAAGGTCAATCATCTCAGCCCCAAGACATCGCTGCAGGAGTTCCTCAGGGCAGTGTCCTAGGCCCAACCATCTTCAGCTGCTTCATCAACGACCTTCCCTCCAACAAGAGGTCAGAAATGGGGATGTTCGCTGATGACTGCAGCGAGGTGATTTACTTCCTATGTTACCTTACACTGTACACACACAGCCCGAGAATGGCCTCTCCCTTCCCCCACTCACTCCATGTTCCGGAAATATTTCCTGCTTCAATCTGTCTCGTACAAACAGCCCCGACTGCCGCTGAACTTACCCGACACAAAGCCCATCTGCGGACACAGTCCTAGTGCGATGTGCTGCTGTGAGGAGGCTGCTGTTTGTTCCCTTACTCGGGCCCGTGCTATCTCCACTCCCTGATGTGGTCAGCGATCTTCAGCCGAGCACAGAGGAAACGGCCCCCGCTGGCAGAGCTTGGGGAGGGGAGCTTGCAGGATCCTTCCTGTCGCTTTAAACAGTGTGGAGAGAGGGGGAGGAGCAGGCAAGTGTTTATCACGCATGCTCAGACCTCTCTCCTGACGCAAATTAAAAGAAGCAACAGCAAAAAAAACACTTTGAACTTATATAGCACATTTAAATGAATAAATCATCCCAATGAGCTTGAAAGGAGCGTTATCAAAGAAACATTGTCACCGAGACAGATAAGGAGATATTAGGAGAGGGGAAAGCAACCCTGGACACACGTCAGTTGCTGCCGGTGAGTGTGAGAGTGATGCGAATCCTGTCCCTCAGAGCGATTTGTTTCCCCATACTGTATGGAAGGATGGAGAGGAACAGGTTCTGTCAATCTCTGACACTGAACTGCTGCTGAGCGGGGAGTTTAATCAGTCTCTGCCTGTCTCCGGTGGGTGAGTAGGCGACAGATACCAGACAAGTTCCCGGGCCTGTGTGACTGTCACCCCCTGTGTCTTTCTCTGTGCCTTGTGTACAGGATCAATCCCCAGTCCCTCTATCCCCCAGCCCTGCCTGTTATATCTGGGTCGATGCTGAACCTCTCAGTTTTCGGTCTATTGAAACCAAGTTCAAGGCATGTGTGGTGAACAGAATGTCTCACTATTTCTGTGAATAATACTATCATCTAAAAGCAGGCTAGGATCCACACAGCCAAACTGTGACACGTTCCTGCCCCGAAATCTCGGTAACAGACTGCGTGGACCGCTTGGCTCAGAGTACGACCATTCAGACTGATACAGTCTCTCTGTCTCTCTCTCTGGTTGCTGTCTCTGGGTGTTGAGAATGGAATGCACAGGACACCAGTTGCTCTGTTCTGTTCCTCAGTTTTGGGGAGAGATAGACAGAGAGAGGCGGTGAGATCATCATTTCTATTTTCATATAAATCAAACTTATTCCTGCCTGCGAACAATATAATACCTTCAAACCAGATATGGGTGAACACAGCCAGAGCTGTGATTGGCTCCTGCCCCTGAATCTGGGGAACAGACACTGTGAGGAGCGCCGGCCTCAAGAGTGTTTAACACTGACTGAGCTGGGAAACTCCAACTAACCCCGAGAATCGGCAGCACAGGCCGAGCGGAGAGGAAAACCTGTCCTGTGAACTGTAAATCTGGGAACAGATTGTGCTGTGAATGAGCAGAGTGAACATTGTGTCAGCGAGAGTATGTTAAAGGGGCGGGCGGGTTAGACTAATGTCACTGTGTTTGTGTGCCCGCTCTCATCGCCGGATTTCAGAGACCCTCTTGTGTAAAATTCAAAGATTTCCCTGTCATAGGATCGCCCTGCTCCCCCCTGATGTGGGAATTAAATGTGAAGTTTTAGTTGATTTCAAATTTCAGTCGAAAAACAGTGAACATGTCCGCGATCGGGTGAGAGAGCGCGATCAGTGCAGCAAAGAAACGGTTTTAAATCGAAATTGCTGTCTTGAATTCTGATGAAACTTTCTCGACAGCAAACATCCCGGTCTTCGAGACAGAAAGAGACCAATCTGGGAATGTGGAGTGCCCGAGTTTAATTGTAATCGGAGAGTTAATGAGGAGAGAGAAACAGAGAGAGGCTGGAGGGGCCGGGAGCTGACAGCAGGATGTCTCCGCCCCGTCCGCTCGCTGCCTTTAAGTTGCTCTGTGCCGCCGCTTCTCGTTTCATTTCTGACCCAGCTCTGACTGTCAGAGAGATTTTCTACAGAGTCGCCGACATGACCGAGACTGCAGCCGCCAAAATGGCTCCTCCTGCCGCCGCCGCTCAAACCAAGGCTCCCAGCAAGAAGAAGAAGGCGGCTCCCCACTCCAAGCCAGCCGGTCCCACGTTGGGCGAACAGAAACTCAAGGTTGTGGCGAGTGGCAGCGATCGCAAGGGGATGTCCCTGGTTGCGATAAAGAAGGCTCTGGCTGCCAACGGCGTCGACGTGCTGAAGCTCCGGTCCCAGATCAGGTTAAGTATCAAGATGAAAGTGGGAAACGGCTCCCTGGAGCAGAACAAGGGCACGGGCGCCACGGGTTCCTTCAGGCTTGCTAAGAAGGAATCCCAGCGGAAAGAGGGAAAGAAGGTGAAGAAACCAGCAGCCAAGAAATCTGCAGTAAAGAAACCGGCAGCCAAGAAATCTCCAGCCAAGAAATCTCCAGCCAAGAAACCAGCAGCCAAGAAACCAGCAGCCAAGAAATCTCCAGCCAAGAAACCAGCAGCCAAGAAATCTCCAGCCAAGAAACCAGCATCCAAGAAAACAATCACCAAGAAGGCAGCAACGTCTAAAAAGACAGCGAAAGCGGCGGCTGGGAAGAAGGTGGTGGTGAAGAAGCCCAAGAGCCCCAAGAAGGCCACAGGCAGAAAGGTGAAGGCGGCCAAGAAGGTGGAAAAACCCAAGGCCAAGCCCAAATCAGCAAAGTCTCAGAAAGCAGCGAGCAAAAGAAAATAAAAAGGACAACTGTAGTGTATGTACCTTTAAGAGGAACTATGTTTTTGAAGCCCCTGTATACTGTAGTACCAGTAGTAACCACTCGGGTATATAAGCCTGTATAGCGTCTTGTGTAGTTAGTTCACCTCTAGACTTTGTTCAGTAAACACTTGTTAAATCAACTCCTGCATTCCGTGTCTCCATTAACACATGGATCTAACAACAACTTGTAAACATCTGAACCCAAAGGCTCTTCTCAGAGCCACCCATGTCTTTCCAAAAAGAGGTGATCGCGGAATCATATGATCCATGTCCCGGGGCCGGGCTCAGATTCCAGATTGAAATCATTTCAAATGAACCCTGGCTCCCTGGTGACTCGCTGATTTTCGCTGCACCCACCCCTCCCCCAGTGTCTGCAATAAAACAGAGAGAGAATGGGATGTCCGGGCCGGGCCTCACTCTAACTGGGGGGGGGGGGGTGTTCGACTCCAGTCTCAGTTCATGGTCATTTTCAGTTCACAGGTTCAGGGTGAAAGTCTCTGTGAGACGCTGACACTGGCGGAGATACCCCACATCACAACTCGAACCCCAACACATGAGATTCTCCAAATCAACTGGAATAAGGTGTTTGTAAACTGCTGAACCCGTCTGTGAGGGGAAGTGTGGGGAGATGGAATAAGGTCAGAGATTGACATGGAAGGAGACGGGTCGACTTGTGATCGAAGGGACTGTATATAGGCGGGAATATTACTGATTGTTAATTGTAACAGGATCTTACTTAAAATATTCTGGTTTCAGGGAACCCTTGAATATGAAGCCCGAGTCTGTAAGGGTTTGTGCGGCGCGCTGTGTTTCGGTTCTACTGTCAATAAATGGTTTGAAATTGGCGGTTGCAGATAGCTGGAGGTGGATAATTGATTTACAAATAGATTCAGTCCCACACTCTGATACAGTAGCAGATACTAGCAGAAATGGAATTAATTTCAAACTAACATCAAGTGCCAGAGTCTGATAGATGCAGTAAGAATCCCACTTTCATAAACCGAGTAAGTAGCAGATACATGCGGAATTCTTCGGTGAAAGACAGTACGAGAGACTGACAGATTCAGCACTAATATGACACTAACATGCAGTCCCAGAGACTGACAAATACAGAATGAAACTCACACTCAGTACCAGGGACTGACATCTTAGACTTAGACTTGCACAACATCCCAGTGAATGACAGATACGGAATGAATCCCACACTACACTCAGTACCAGAGACTGACAGATCCAGAATTAATCTTAGACATGCACACCATCCCAGTGAATGACAGATACAGAATGAATCTCAAACTCGCACATCCCAGTGACAGACAGATACAAAATTAATGTCACACACACATACACTACCAGAGAATGACAGATTCTGAATGAATCCCAACACTGACACACGGTACCAGAGTCTGACGGATACAGATGGAGTCCCACCCTAACACATGGTATCAGTGACGGACAGGAAATGAATGGATCCCACACACACATACTGTAACAGAGACTGAGATTGGTAATGATTCCAACACTTACATAAATCACCAGAGACTGAATAATACAGAACTATTCCAATACACACACTCACAGTACTAGAGACGGGCAGATACTGAACTAAAGTGGTGGAGACCACACTGCAAGACATGAATATAGTGCACTGGTTGGAGGAAGTACATCTAAATTGCTGTCTCGTCCGGAAGAAGTGCTTGGGACCCCAGATAATGGTCTGGGAATTGGTGCATGGATATTTGCTCTTGCAATTACCTTTCTGACTACAGGGGGCGTGCTGGTGCCAAAATCTCAATCTGATTGGATACATAAAGAAGCCAATCATAGAGATGCAGAACAATGGAATTTGACATCACTCTTCAGCAGCCAATCACAACCATTGCCTTCACCCATCCCTCATTAGCATAGGACTGTGGGGCTGCCTATATATTCCGAGCCCGGCGCGGGTTTGCGTCGTTTTGTGTTTGAAATCGAGTTTGAGAATGGTTGATGAAAAGAAACCAGTTGCCAAGAAGGGCGCCAAGAAAACCGTCAGTAAACCGGCAGCGAAGGGCGGCAAGAAGCGCAGAAAGTCGAGTTACTCCATCTACATCTACAAAGTGATGAAGCAGGTTCACCCCGACACCGGCATCTCCTCCAAGGCCATGGGCATCATGAACTCGTTTGTGAATGAGATTTTTGAGCGCATCGCGGGTGAGGTTTCCCGCCTGGCCCATTACAACAAGCGGCACACCATCAGCTCCCGGGAGATCCAGACCGCCGTGCGCCTGCTGCTGCCCGGGGAGCTGGCCAAGCACGCCGTGTCGGAAGGGACAAAGGCGGTGACCAAATACACCAGCTCCAAGTAAAACTCCACGCTGTCCTGAAAGAACAAACCCAAAACACAACGGCTCTTTTAAGAGCTACCCAAAATCTCTCTGAAAGAGCTACACAAACTCATCTCTCTTTAGACACAATTTACTGTAATTATTTCCGTAACAAGTGTGTTTTGAGAACGTTTGAAGTTCCAGCCGTAGATTTAGTTTTGAATTCTCAGATAAGCACTTTCACTGCCCGGATCAACCTTAGCGTCGCTGTTGTATTTCCCGTCCAGTAAAGTACAAACACGGTCCCTGATCGCTCTTTCCCTTTGATCTCAGACCCATTCACTTGCAGCGCCTTCCGACAAATTAAAAGCTTGTTTTCGAGATGAGACTCTGATTTCAGTCACCTCAATCTCTGCAAAAACATTTTCATTTTTTTCAATGCCAGTTGGGAGTCAATCCTTTTATTAACCAGAGAATTCCTGCAGTGTCACAACCCAGAATGGGGTTTCTTAGAGACCAGAACGCGGTCAGTTTGAACACTCTGTCCCTCTTCTCCTCTCACAGCAGGACTCCCAGATCTGGTTTCACTCCCGCAGCAGCGCCTGTGCAAAGGATCACTCGATAATCTGAATCCTCACTTTTACAGAGATTGAGCTGGAATGTGTCCCGTTACAGAATCAATGGGGATTTAATCCCACCCGTTAAAGTTCGATATTGAACCCGGAATTAATCCTGATTGTAACAGCCTGGAATTTGCAAGGGAGAGATGGAAGAAGACAAAAGGAATAAAAAACTGTCTGGAAATCTTTGGCTAATAGTTAATTTATTAACTTAATTCGCTGGGTTAGGAAAATATTGGCGAGCTTTTTGAAATTAAAAATCGTTGGCAGTCTGACTGTTGAGGACAGTTATTTCCACACACTTGCCATTGGCGGAAAAACAGACTGTGATTGGTCACCGGAGAACACCAATGGAATTCACCACAGAGCGACCAATCACAAGTTTGCTGTCTGCATTCCTCCAGAAGGTAGAAGGGCGGCAGATGTGGGCGGAGTTTATCATTATTTCTTTCAACGAGTGGATTTTGGAAATGTCTGGAAGAGGAAAAACCAGCGGTAAAGCTCGGGCCAAGACCAAATCCCGCTCATCCTGGGCCGGACTGCAGTTCCCTGTGGGCCGTGTTCACAGGCTCCTGCGAAAGGGCAACTACGCTGAACGTGTGGGTGCCGGAGCTCTGGTCTACATGGCTGCTGTGCTCGAGTATCTGACCGCTGAAATCCTGGAGCTGGCCGGCAACGCGGCCCGCGACAACAAGACCACCCGCATCATCCCCAGACACCTGCAGCTGGCCATCCGCAACGACAAGGAGCTCAACAAGCTGCTGGGAAAGGTGACCATCGCTCAGGGCGGGGTACTGCCTAATATCCAGGCGGTGCTGCTTCCCAAGAAAACCAGCACTGCCAGCTCCAAGAGCAAGTAAAATGGACAAGGTTCAATCTAATAACCCAAAGGCTCTTTTCAGAGCCACCCACTGTATCTGTGAAAGGGCTGCTTACTATTTAGCCATTTTCGGTAAACTGTCTGTCCAACATGTAGAAATCCAGATCCAGAAACACTGCAGCGGGCTTGCTGTGAGCGAATATTCAGATCAGTGATTCAATATAGATGAGGACTGGCTTCAGAGAAAAACAAAACACACGGAACCCTAACGTGAGCGCAGCACTCAATGAACACGTTGTTAGGAGAGCCGAATATGAACGGATGTTAAGAACCGAGTATAAAGTGAGTGAGCGGCTACCATTCCTTATTGGGACAATAATTCCATAGGGAGAACGATATACACCCTGACCCATACAAACATTCCCTTTTTATTTGGGAGACAGGATCTAACCAGAATTGCAGCTCTGGTTAATTTTTAAATATTTCAAATAGTAACTGAAGTTCCCACCTGTCCCTGCATTAAGAGCTGGTTTTAAAGGTGAGTATCAGACTTCAGGCACCTCGTTCTCTCTCTCGGATCGATCCCGGTATGTGGAGTTGGATCAATTCTCTCTCTCCCGCACAGTCGCAGTGACGCTCCCTTGCTCTCACGCAGGCGCAGTGCCGCTCCCTTGCCTCTTTCTCCCGCGCAGGCGCAGTGCCGCTCCATTGCCCTCCCGCGCAGGCGCAGTGCCGCTACCTTTCTCGCTCCCTCCGGCGCAGTGCCGCTCCCGTTCTCTCTCTCTCTCTCTCCCGCACAGTCGCAGTGACGCTCCCTTGCTCTCACTCCGGCGCAGACGCAAGTGCCGCTCCTTGCCTTCTCACGCAGGCGCAGTGCCGCTCCTTGCGCTCCCACGCAGGCGCAGTGCCGCTCCTTGCCCTCCCACGCAGGCGCAGTGCCGCTCCCTTGCCTATTTCTCCCGCGCAGGCGCAGTGCCGCTCCCTTTCTCGCTCCCTCCGGCGCAGGCGCAGTGCCGCTCCCTTTCTCTCTCCCTCCCGAGCAGGCGCAGTGCCGCTCCCTTTCTCTCTCCCTCCCGAGCAGGCGCAGTGCCGCTCCCTTTCTCTCTCCCTCCCGAGCAGGCGCAGTGCCGCTCCCTTTCTCCCTCTCTCTCTCTCCCCCCCGAGCAGGCGCAGTGCCGCTCCACTGCTGATCCTGGGTTTGCTGTGTGCTGGGCCGGGCGGCGCCGGCCGCTCAGAAACAGGCTGGTTGCCCGGATTACAGGGCCCGCTCTGTGACTGAGGGAACTCGGCCCGACAGAGGCTGCTCAGCCCCGAGTTTAGATCACAGCGAGGGAGACTCACAGGGTCACCGATCCGGTTAGTAACTCCGCACAGAAAATGGCGCATTTCCGCCCAGAGCAGTGAGAATGGGGGAGTCTCAGGAGGCCGGAAATTCACAGTGAGTAAAATCTCCAAACTAAACACACAGCCCCGCAACTGGGGATCTGAGGAAAATCTCCAAACTGAACACACAGCCCCGCAACTGGGGATCTGAGGAAAGGCACAAAATCAAACAAATACTCGGCCTTGAAATTGAATTATTAGTAAGCAGATTGAAAGTCTACATTACATTATTTCACGTTTTCAATATTGTTCTTATTTTCTGCTTTGCCACAATTAGATGTCCCGGTGAGAGATGGTGTGATTGAGGAAGGTGCTCAGCTCGAAGTAAACAGGGATTGTAGACTGAGGAACGACAGCAGGTGAACCAGCACAGGATTGTGAGAGCACCAACCGGAGAGAACCCTTCCGATTCAAAGAGCTTCCAGAGATCGACTGTGGAACAAGGTAAGAGAAAGTCCCATTGACTCAGATACACACTGGTCCTGGTGATGGACTGGGGAGAAAGGTCAGAGAGAGTCCCATTGACTCAGATACACACTGGTCCTGGTGATGGACTGGGGAGAAAGGTCAGAGAGAGTCCCATTGACTCAGATACACACTGGTCCTGGAGATGGACTGGGGAGAAAGGTCAGAGATTCCCATTGACTCAGATACACACTGGTCCTGGAGATGGAATTGGGAGAAAGGTCAGAGAGAGTCCCATTGACTCAGATACACACTGGTCCTGGAGATGGACTGGGGAGAAAGGTCAGAGAGAGTCCTATTGACTCAGATACACACTGGTCCTGGAGATGGAACGGGGAGAAAGGTCAGAGAGAGCCCCATTGACTCAGATACACACTGGTCCTGGAGATGGACTGGGGAGAAAGGTCAGAGAGAGTCCCATTGACTCAGATACACACTGGTCCTTGAGATGGACTGGGGAGAAAGGTCAGAGAGAGTCCCATTGACTCAGATACACACTGGTCCTTGAGATGGACTGGGGAGAAAGGTCAGAGAGAGTCCCATTGACTCAGATACACACTAGTTCTGTAGATGGACTGGGGAGAAAGGTCTGAGAGAGTCCCATTGACTCAGATACACACTGGTCCTGGAGATGGACCAGGGAGAAAGGTCAGAAAGAGTCCCATTGACTCAGATACACACTGGTCCTGGAGACGGACTGGGGAGAAAGGTCAGAGAGAGTCCCATTGACTCAGATACACACTGGTCCTGGAGATGGACTGGGGAGAAAGGTCAGAGAGTCCCATTGACTCAGATACACACTGGTCCTGGAGATGGACTGGGGAGAAAGGTCAGAGAGAGTCCCATTGACTCAGATACACACTGGTCCTGGAGATGGACTTGGGAGAAAGGTCAGAGAGAGTCCCATTGACTCAGATACACACTGGTCCTGGGGATGGATTGGGGAGATAGGTCAGAGAGAGTCCCATTGACTCAGATACACACTGGTCCTGGAGATGGACTGGGGAGAAAGGTCAGAGAGTCCCATTGACTCAGATACACACTGGTCCTGGAGATGGACTGGGGAGAAAGGTCAGAGAGAGTCCCATTGACTCAGATACACACTGGTCCTGGAGATGGACTTGGGAGAAAGGTCAGAGAGAGTCCCATTGACTCAGATACACACTGGTCCTGGAGATGGACGCTCCCGCACTCGCCCCCTGACCCTCCCGCACTCGCCCCCTGACCCTCCCACACTCGCCCCCTGACCCTCCTGCACTCGCCCTGATGGGGCTCTTCTCAAGTACACCATGCGGTGCAATAAAACACCCCCAGAATCAAGGCCCTGCTCCTGGGGAAGGTGATCAGGCCCCAGGAACCAGTACAAGTGAATAAAGTCAGGGTCAAGGCTCTGCTCCTGGGGAAGGTGATCAGGCCCCAGGAACCAGTACAAGTGAAGCGATTCCTTCTCCCGGAGACTTATTAAACGTGAATACGCCAAGAGTTGACCAAAAATCAGGTTAGTAATATTAATCAAGGAGTCAATTTCTGCTATAAGGTGGGATGATACCTTAGCAGGTTCCTCTAATGAGGCCATATGGGTAGAACTTAAAAACAAAAAGGGGGCAAGCACTTTGCTGGGAGTGTACTATAGGCCCCCATACAGTAAGGGGGAGATAGAGGAACAGATATGTCGGCAAATCTCAGAGGTGTAGAAATAATAGGGTAGTAATTGTTGGGGATTTCAACTTCCCCAATATTAACTGGGATAGTCAGAGTGTGAAAGGCTTAGAGGGTGTGGAATTCTTAAAGTGCATCCAGGAGAGCTTTTTCAGCCAACATGTAGAAAGTCCTACAAGAGAGGGGCGGTACTGGACCTAATTCGAGGGAATGTGGCCGGGCAAGTGGGAGAAGGGTTAGTAGGAGAGCATTTTGGTGACAGTGACCATAATTCGGTGAGATTTAAAGTAGTTATGGAAAAGGACAAAGATGGACCAGAAATAAAGGATCTAAATTGGGGGAAGGCCAATTTTAATATGATAAGGCAGGATCTGGCCAAAGTGGACTGGGATCAACTACTTGTAGGAAAATCCACATCAGAGCAGTGGGAGTCTTTCAGAAAGGAAATAGAGAGAGTACAACGCCAACATGTTCCTGTAAAGGTCAAGGGTGGGACCAACAAGCCCAGGGAACCTTGGATGTCAAGGGACATACAAGAATGGATTAGGAAAAAAAGGGAGGCTTTTGGCAGATACAAAGGACTAAAAACACTAGAAGCCCTAGAGGAGAATAGAAAGTGCAGGGGGGTACTTAAAAAAGAAATTAGGAGAACGAAGAGGGGTCATGAAAAAACACTGGCAGGCAAAATAAAGGAAAATCCCACGGTGTTTTATTAGTATATTAAGGGCAAGTGGATAACCAGGGAAAGAGTAGAGCCCATTAGGGACCAAAGTGGCAATCTGTGTGTAGAGCCAGAAGATGAAGGTGAGGTTTTAAATTAATATTTTGCATCTGTGTTCACTATGGAGAAGGACGATGCAGGCATAGAAATCAGGCAGGGGGGATTGTGATATACTTGAACAAATTAGTATTGAGAGGGAGGAGGTACTAGTGGTTTTAGCAGGCTTAAAAGTGGATAAACCCCCAGGCCCAGACGAGATGTATCCCAGCCTGCTGTGTGAGGCAAGGGAGGAGATTGCAGGGGCTCTGACACAAATTTTCAGAACCTCTCTGACCACAGGGGAGGTGCCAGAGGACTGGAGAACAGCTAACGTAGTACCATTATTCAAGAAGGGTAGTAGTAGGGATAAACCAGGGAATTACAGGCCAGTGAGCCGAACATCAGTGGTAGGGAAATTATTGGAAAAAATTCTGAGGGACAGAATTAGTCTCCACTTGGAGAGGCAAGGATTAATCAAGGATAGTCAGCATGGCATTGTCAGGGGGAGATCATGTCTAACCAATTTGACTGAATTTTTCAATGGGGGTGACTAGGTGTGTGGATGAGGGCAGTCCAGTTGATGTAGTCTACATGGACTTCAGTCAGGCTTTTGACAAAGTCCCACATGGGAGACTGGTCAAGAAGGTAAGAGCCCATGGGATCCAGGGCAATTTGGCACATTGGATCCAAAATTGGCTTAGTGGCAGGAGGCAGAGGGTGATGGTCGAAGGTTGTTTTTGTGACTGGAAGCCTGTGTCCACTGGTGTAACGCAGGGATCGGTGCTGGGTCCTTTGCTGTTTGTAGTGTACATTAAGGATTTAGATATGAATGTAAGGAGGTATGATCAGTAAGTTCGCAGATGACATGAAAATTGGTGGAGTGGTAAATAGCGAGGAGGGAAGCCTCAGGCTACAGGAGAATATAGATGGGTTGGTTGGATGGGCAGCACAGTGGCAAATGGAATTTAACCCTGAAAAGTGTGAGGTGATGCATTTTGGGAGGACTAACAAGGGAATACACAATGAATGGTCGAACCCTAGGAAGGACAGAGGATCAGAGGGACCTTGGTGTGCATGTACATAGATCCTTGAGGGCAGCAGGACAGCGAGAAGGCATATCTGATACTTGCCTTAATTAGCCGAGGCATAGAATATAAGAGCAGGGGGGTTATGATGGAGCTGTACAAAATGTTAGTTAGGCCACAGCTTGAATACTGTGTGCAGTTCTGCTCGCCACACTATAGGAAGGATGTGATTGCATTGGAGAGGGTGCAGAGGAGATTCACCAGGATGTTACCTGGGCTGGAGCGCTTCAGCTATGAAGAGAGACTGGACAGGCTGGGGTTGTTTTCCTTAGAGCAGAGAAGGCTGAGGGGGACCTGATTGAGGTGTACAAAATTATGAGGGGAATAGATAGGGTAGATAGAAAAGAACATTTCCCCTTAGTAGAGGGGTCAATAGCCAGGGGGCATAGATTCAAGGTAAGGGGCAGGATGTTTAGAGGGGATTTGAGGAAAAGCTTTTTCACCCAGAGGGTGGTTGGAATCTGGAACTCACTGCCTGAAAGGGTGTTAGAGGCAGGAACCCTCACAACATTCAAGAAGCATTTAGATGAGCACTTGAAACGCCATAGCATCCAAGGCTACGGACCCAGTGCTAGAAAATGGGATTAGAATAGACAGGGCTTGGTGGCCGGCGCAGACACGATGGGCCGAAGGGCCCCTTTCTGTGCTGTATAAATCAATGACTCTATGGTAGCACTCTTGCCTCTGAGGCGTATGGTTGTGGGTTCAAGTCCCACTCCAGAGACTTGAGCACAAAAATCCAGGCTGACACTCCAGTGCAGTACTGAGGCACTGTCAGAGGTGGCGTCTTTCGGATGAGACATTAAACTGAGGCCCTGTCTGCTCTCTCAGGTGGATGTAAAAGATCCCATGACATTATTTTGAGAAAGAAAGACTTGCATTTATATAATGCTTTCATGACCAGCAGACGTCTTGAAGTGCTTTACAGCCAATGAAGTACTTTTGAGGTGTAGTCACTGTTGTAATGTGGGAAAGAGCAGGGGAAATATCCCCGGTGTCCGAGCCAATGTTTATCTCTCAATCAATGTAACAAAAGGATAATAGCAAAATACTGCGGATGCTGGAAGTCTGAAATAACAACAGGAAATGCTGGAAACACTCAGCAGGCCAGGCAACATCCGTAGAGAGAGAAACAGAGTTAACAAAAAGATAGATTATCTGGTCATTATCACATTGCTGTTTGTGGGAGCTTGCTGTGCGCTATTTGACTGCTGCATTTCTTACATTACAACAGTGACTACACTTCAAAAGTACTTCATTGGCTGTAAAGCACTTTGGGTCGTCCGGTGGTGGTGCAAGGCGCTATAGAAATGCAAGTCTTTCTTTCTTCACTGATCTCACCAGCGACCTCTTCTGGCTGATGGTTGATTGACAGACGGGCTGGAGGAGCGAGCCGGTGGCGGGTCCTCCAACCAATCGGGTAGCCCGAGGGGCGGCCCTAGCGCCGGCTGATTGTCTGATCCACAGGGCAGCGAGTTTCTCCAGTCCCTTGTTCAGGGCCCGGGGCCAGGGGAGGCTGTGGGCCTTTATTCCCCTCATTGGACACAAGGCTCTTTGGCTCACAACACACTGGCTCAAGTTTTAATAGAGACTTTTTAAATTCATCAATAAAAGCAGATAAACCTGGTGCTTCTGTGGAACAAACTTTCTAATATTTTATAGAATCATAGAATGGTTACAGCACAGAAGGAGGCCATTCAGCCCGTCGAGCCCGTGCCGGCTCTCTGCAAGACCACTTCAGCGAGTCCCACTCCCCGCCCTTTCCCCGTAACCCTGCACATTTCTTTACTTCAGGCACTTATCCAATTCCCTTTTGAAAGCGGTGATTGAATCTGCCTCCACCACCCTTTCAGGCAGTGCATTCCAGATCCTAACCACTCGCTGCATAAATTTTTTTTTCCTCATAGAGTCATAGAGTTATACAGCACAGAAAGAGGCCCTTCGGCCCATCGTGTCTGCGCTGCCCATCCATCCCTGTCCAGTCTAATCCCATTTTCCAGCATTTGGTCCATAGCCTTGTATGCAATGGCATTTCAAGTGCTCATCCAAATGCTTCTTGAATGTTGTGACGGTTCCTGCCTCTACCACCCTTTTGAGCATTGAGTTCCACATTCCAACCACCCTCTGGGTGAAAAAGTTCCTCCTCAAATCCCCTCTAAATCTCCTGCCCCTTACCCTGAATCTATGCCCCCTTGTTATTGACCCCCCTACTAAGGGGAAAAGTTCCTCTTTGTCTACCCTATCTATGCCCCTCATCATTTTGTATACCTCAATCAGGTCCCCCCTCAGCCTTCTTTGCTCCAAGGAAAACAACCCCAGCCTGTTTAGTCTTTCTTCATAGCTGAGGCGCTCCATCCCAGGTAACATCCTGGTGAATCTTCTCTGCACCCTCTCCAAAGCAATCACATCCTTCCTATAGTGAGGCGACCAGAACTGCACACAGTACTCCAGCTGTGGCCTCACCAGCGTTTTGTACAGCTCCATCATAACCTCCCTGCTCTTATATTCTATGCCTCGGCTAATGAAGGCAAGTATCCCATATGCCTTTTTAACCACCTTATCTACCTGTTCCGCTGCCTTCAGGGATCTATGTACATGTACACCAAGGTCCCTCTGACCCTCTGTACTTCCTAGGGTCCTACCACTCATTGTGTATTCCCTTGCCTTATTTGTCCGTCCATAATGCATCACCTCGCACTTTTCAGGGTTAAATTCCATTTGCCACTTTTCCGCCCATCTGACCAACCCGTTTATATCGTCCTGTAGCCTGAGGCTTTCCTCCTCGCAATTGACCACCCCACCAATTTTCGTGTCATCTGCGAACTTGCTGATCATACCGTTTACATTCTCATCCAAATCATCTATGTAGATCACAAACAACAAGGGACCCAGCACCGATCCCTGAGGTACCCCACTGGACACAGGCTTCCAGTCACAAAAGCAACCTTCGACCATCACCCTCTGCCTCCTGCCACTCAGCCAGTTTAGGATCCAACGCGCCAAGGCACCCTGGATCCCATGGGCTCTTACCTTCTTGACCAGTCTCCTATGCGGGACTTTGTCAAAGGCTTTACTGAAGTCCATGTAAACCACATCCACAGCATTTCCCTCATCCACCCCCCTAGTCACCCCCTCGAAAAATTCAATCAGATTTGTCAGACATGATTTACCCTTGACAAAGCCATGCTGACTATCCCCGATTAATCCTTGCCTCTCCAAGTGGAGACTAATTTTGTCCCTCAGAATTTTTTCCAATAATTTCCCTACCACAGATGTTAGGCTCACTGGCCTGTAATTCCCTGGTTTATCCCTGCTACCCTTCTTGTATAATGGTACTACATTAGCTGTTCTCCAGTCCTCTGGTACATCCCCTGTGGCCAGAGAGGTTCTGAAAATTTGTGTCAGAGCCCCTGCAATCTCCTCCTTTGCCTCCCACAGCAGCCTGGGATACATCTCGTCCGGGCCTGGGGATTTATCCACTTTTTGGCCTGCTAAAACCACTAGCACCTCCTCCCTCTCGATGCTAATATGTTCAAGTATGTCACAGTCCCCTTGCCCGATTTCTATGTCTGCATCGTCTTTCTCCATAGTGAACACAAGATGCAAAAAATTCATTTAAAACCCCGCCTACATCATCTGGCTCTACACACAGATTGCCACTTTGGTCCCTAATGGGCCCTACCCTTTCCCTGGTTATCCTCTTGCCCTTAATATACTTATAAAACATCTTAGGATTTTCCTTTATTTTGCTCGCCAGTGTTATTTCATGGCCCCTCCTCGCCCTCCTAATTTCTTTTTTAAGTATGCCCCTGCACTTTTTATACTCCTCTAGGGCTTCTTCCGTCTTTAGTCTTTTGTAACTGCCAAAAGCCCCCCTTTTATTTCTAATGCATTTTTGTATATCCCTTGTCATCCAAGGTTCCCTTTGCTTGTTGGTCCCACCCTTGACCTTTACAGGAACATGTTGGCGCTGTACTCTCTCTATTTCCCTTCTGAAAGTCTCCCACTGTTTTGATGTGGATTTTCCTATAAGTAGCTGCTCCCAGTCCACTTTGGCCAGATCCTGCCTTATCATATTAAAATCGGCCTTCCCCCAATTTAGAACCCTTATTTCCGGGCCGTCTTTGTCTTTTTCCATGACCACCTTAAATCTCACCGAATTATGGTCACTGTCGCCAAAATGCTCTCCTACTGATACTTCCACCACTTGCCCGGCTACATTCCCCAGAATTAGGTCCAGTACCGCCCCCTCTCTTGTAGGACTTTCTACATGTTGGCTCAAAAAGCTCTCCTGGATGCACTTTAAGAATTCTGCACCCTCTAAGCCTTTCACACTCTGACTATCCCAATTTATATTGGGGAAGTTGAAATCCCCCACTATTATTACCCTATTATTTTCGCACTTCTCTGAGATTTGCCTACATATCTGTTCCTCTATCTCCCCCTGACTGTTTAGGGGCCTATAGTACACTCCCAGCAAAGTGCTTGCCCCCTTTTTGTTTTTAAGTTCTACCCATATGGCCTCATTAGAGGAACCCGCTAATATATCTTCCCTCCTTACAGCAGTAATTGACTCCTTAATTAATATTGCAACACCCCCTCCCCTTTTACACCCCCCTCTGTCTCGCCTGAAGATTCTATACCCCGGAATATTGAGCTGCCAGTCCTGACCCTCCCTCAACCATGCCTCCGTGATAGCAACAATATCGTACTCCCATGTGTTCAACAACAACTTCAGTTCATCCACCTTATTTGCAAGACTCCTTGCATTAAAATAAATGCCTTCCAGCCCTGCCATAT
Source organism: Somniosus microcephalus (assembly GCF_052327205.1). NCBI lineage: Eukaryota > Metazoa > Chordata > Chondrichthyes > Squaliformes > Somniosidae > Somniosus > Somniosus microcephalus. The sequence continues at coordinate 1,174,950 of NW_028225200.1, read as the reverse complement.
TCCCTTTTGCCTTCACATATTTGCTCTGCCTTCCCAGCTGACTTGTTTTTTCCTCTGTATTTGGCTGTAAATCACCCCCTACTATAGCTCCACTCTGTACCCCATCCCCCTGCCAAGTTAGTTTAAACCCCCCCCAGCAGTGCTAGCAAACCTCCCCGCAGGGATATTGGTTCCCCTCTGGTTCAGGTGTAAACCGTCCGACTTGTACAAGTCCCACCTTTCCCAGAAGCAGACCCAGTGATCCAGGAAACTAAAGCCCTCCCCCCTGCACCATCCCTTTAGCCACGCATTCATCTGTTCTATCTTCCTATTCCTATACCCACTAGCACGTGGCACGGGGAGTAATCCAGAGATTACAACCTTTGAGGTCCTGCTCTTTAATCCTTCACCTAGCTCCTTAAATTCTTGCTGCAGGACCTCATCCCTCTTTTTACCTATGTCGTTGGTACCAATGTGGACCACGACCTCTGGCTGTTCACCCTCCCCCTCCAGAATGCCCTGCAGCCGCTCAGTGATATCCTTGACCCTGGCACCAGGGAGGCAACAAACCATCCTGGATTCACGTCTATGGCCACAGAAACGCCTATCTGTTCCCCTTACTATAGAATCCCCTACCACTATTGCTCTCCCACTCTTTTTCCCCCCCTTCCTGGGCAGCAGGAGCACCCCCAGTGCCAGCAAGTTGGCTGCTGCTGCCTTCCCCTGGTGAGTCATCCCCCCCAACAGTATCCAAAGCGGTATACTTGTTTGAGAGGGGAATGGTCACAGGGGTCTCCTGCACTACCTGCCTGCTTCTATTGCTCCGCCTGGTGGTCACCCATTTCCTGTCTTCCTGTGCAGCCCTTCCCTGCGGTGTGACCAACTCACTAAACGTGCTATCCACGACCCTCTCAGCATCGTGAATGCTCAACAACCCATCCACCCGCAGCTCCAGCGCCTCAATGCGGTCTGCTAGTAGCTGCAGATGGATGCATCTCTGGCACACGTGGTCATCAGGGGCACCGGGGTCCCTGAATTCCCACATAGAGCAAGAGGAGCATATCACGGGGCTGGGCTCACCTGGCATGACCTTCCCTTTACTTAATTTAAATTAATTTACTACCACCAATTAAAATTATCTCTAAGGTGCTTGTATAGTCTACCAACAGTCCCTGCTACACCAGAAAAGACCCTAGTAACTATAAACTACAGAGTTAAAGTTTAAAAAAGAGAAATACTCACCAACCAATCACTTACCTGCTCCCTGGTGACGTCACACTCTGATTACTTTTTACCTCTCTCCTCTGCTGTTGATTTGGTCGGGCCTCACCTCGCACTGCCGCCGCTTTTAAGCTCTGCCGGTCACTGCCCCTTCACAGGTCCGATGCTCTGATCGGGCCTCACCTCGCAACTTCGTTCTTTCGTTCTTCTGCCAATCACCTTAAATCTGTGTCCTCTGGTTCTCGACCCTACCGCCAATGGGAACAGTTTCTACTCTGTCCAGACCCATCATGATTTTGAACACCTCTATCAAATCTCCTCTCTACCTTCTCTGCTGTAAGGAGAACCACCCCAGCTTCTCGAGTCTATCCACATAACTGAAGTCCCTCATCCCTTATCCCTGGAACCACTCTTGTAAATCTTTTCTGCACCCCCTCTGAGGCCTTCACATCCTTCCTAAAGTGCGGTGCCCAGAATTGAACACAATACTCCAGATGAGACCGAACAAGTGTTTTATAAAGGTTCACCATAACTTCCTTGCCTTTGGACTCTGCCTCTATTTATAAAGTCCAGGATCCCATATGCTTTTTTAACTGCTTTCTCAACCTGCCCTGCCACCTTCAATGATTTGTGCACACATACCCCCAGGTCTCTCTGTTCATGCACACACTTTAGAATTGTACCCTTTAGTTTATATTGCCTCACTTGGTTCTTCCTACCAAAATGTATCACTTTGCACTTTTCTGCATTAAATTTCAGCTCCCATGTGTCCGCCCATTCCACCAGCCTGTCTATGTCTTCTTGAAATCTATCACTATCCTCCTCACTGTTCACTACACTTCCAAGTTTTCTGTCATCTGCAAATTTTGAAATTGTGCCCTGTACCCCAAGTCTAAGTCATTAATATATATCAAGTAAAGCAGTGGTCCTAGTACCGATCCCTGGGGAACACCACTGTATACCTTCCTCCAGTCCGAAAAACAACCATTCACCACTACTCTCTGTTTCCTGTCACTTTGCCAATTTTGTATCCATGTTGCCACTGTCCCTTTTATTCCATGGGCTTCAACTTTGCTGGCAAGCCTATCATGTGGCACTTGTTGAACGCCTTTTGGAAATCCATGTGCACCATGTTAACCGCATTGCCCTCATCAACCCTCTCTGTTACCTCATCAAAAACCTCAATCAGAATCAGAGCGGCCGGGCCCAGCGGACGTGCGGCCAGAGCCCCGGCACCAGGAAACCCAGAGTGCAGCGCCTCCCCCATCCGAGCCGCCGCTTCCCGGTTTCTTCAGCCGGTTCCACCAAGTCCGACTCGGGCCAAAGGACAGGAGCCAGGCTCCCAGAATGGCCCACGGCCCCGGGCGGCATGCGCACTCTCAGCGGGGAAATCAGCGCATTGGATAGAGCGGTTTCTGGGGCACGGGGGATTGTGGGTGCTGCGGCCGCCATTAGTCAGCGGCTGTCGGGAAGGGTTTTATTTCAGGCTGACGGAAGGTAGGTCCCTGGCCGCCTGTGGAGGTCTTTTTGTTGCTTCATTGTTGAGGATGTAACTGGGAAAATAGATAAGGGAGAACCAGTGGATGTGGTGTATTTGGACTTTCAGAAGGCTTTCGATAAGGTCCCGCATAAGAGATTAGCGTGTAAAGTTAAGGCACATGGGATTGGGGGCAAGGTATTGACTTGGATAGAGAACTGGTTGGCAGACAGAAAGCAAAGAGTTGGAATAAACGGGTCTTTTTCCGAGCGGCAGGCAGTGACTAGTGGGGTACCGCAGGGATCGGTCCTTGGAACCCAGCTATTCACAATATATATATTAATGATCTAGACAAGGGAACTAGATGTAATATCTCCAAATTTGCAGACGACACAAAGCTGGGTGGGCGTGTGTGCTGTGAGGAGGATGCCGAGAAACTACAGGATGATTTGGACAGGTTGGGTGATTGGGCAGAAGCATGGCAGATGCAATATAACGTGGATAAATGTGAGGTTATCCACTTTGGTGGCCAAAACAGGAAGGCAGATTATCATCTGAATGGCAATAGATTGGGAGAAGGGGAAGTGCAACGAGACCTGGGTGTCCTTGTGCACCAGTCACTGAAGGTAAGCATGCAGGTGCAGTAGGCGGTTAAGAAGGCAAATGGTATGTTGGCCTTCATAGCGAGAGGGTTTGAGTACAGGAACAAGGATGTCTTGCTGCAATTGTACAGGGCCTTGGTGAGACCACATCTTGAGTATTGTGTGGAGTTTTGGTCGCCTTATCTGAGGAAGGATGTTCCTCCCGTGGAAGGAGTTCAGTGAAGATTCACCAGGCTGATACCTGGGATGGCAGGAATGACGTATGAGGAGAGATTGGGACAATTGGGCTTGTACTCGCTGGAGTTTAGAAGAATGAAAGGGGATCTCATTGAAACTTATAAAATTCTGACAGGACTGGACAGACTGGATGCAGGAAGGATGTTCCCGATGGTCGGGGAGTCCAGAACCAGGGGTCACAGTCTAAGGATAAGGGGTAGGCCATTTAGGACAGAAATGAGGAGGAATTTCTTCACCCAGAGAGTGGTGAACCTGTGGAATTCTCTACCACAGAAGGCAGTAGAGGCCAATACATTAAATATAGTCAAGAAGGAGTTGGATATATTTCTTAAGGCTAAAGGGATCAAGGGGTATGGGGAGAAAGCAGGGACTGGGTACTGAACTTGGATGATCAGCCATGATCGCATTGAATGATGGAGCAGGCTCAAGGGGCCGAATGGCCTACTCCTGCTCCTATCTTCTGTGTTTCTATGCTTCAGTTTGAGCTGGAGTGGAGATGGAGGAGAAGCTGCTGGGTTTAACCCCCAGTACTTCTGAGCCCAGGAGGACCCAACAATTTCCAATGTGAGACTGTCAAAGGAGGTGGATTCTAGGGGAGATCAGGTTGTTACACAGACACTGTCCATACAATGTAAAAGAGTATTGTTTTAGGAACAATATTTCTGTACAGGCTTCTAATCCAGTTTACATCTACAGATTTGTTTCAATTCATTCTTGGGATGTGGGAGTCGCTAGCAAGAGCAGCAAATATTGCCAATCCCCAGTTTCCCGTTGAGAAGGGGGTGGTGAGTCACCTTCTTGAACTACTGCAGTCCGTGTGGTGAAGGTATTCCCACAATGTTGTTCGGTAAGGAGTTCCAGGATTATGACCCAGCAACGATGAATATATCTGAGTCAGGATGACGTGTGACTTGGAGGGGAACTTGGAGGTGATGGTGCTCCCATACAACAGCTGCCCTTGTCCTTTGAGGTTGTGGGTTTTGGAGGTTCTATCAAAGTTCTGGTCGAGTTGCAGATGTATAAGGTTCCTTTCCTTCGCCCCCTCCCCCTCCCACCTCTCCCTCTCTCTCTCTCCTCCCATAGAGGCCAGAGTCTTGTGTAGGCCCAGACCAGGTGGCGGATTCCCTTCCCTGAGGGACATCAGTGAACCAGTTGGGTTTTTATGACAATCTGGCAGCTTTCATGGTCACTTTTTTCTAGTGCCGGCCCACAATTGACCAGATTCATTGAGCTCAGTTTCACAACCTGCCTTTGTTTTCTTGTGGGTTGTCTCTCACACTCCCTGTTTTAAATTCATTTTTCAAGGCACTGGAAGGGGAGGATTTACAGACGGTAAGCTCAAACCAAACATCACTTCAAGATCTGACAGAGTCACTCGACTCATCGGATCTGAATATCATCGGCCTCTGAACATGGAAGCAAAAAGCACCGTTCACAGTGGGGAGAAACCGTTCACATGTTCTGTGTGTGGACGAGGCTTCAGCCGATCCTCTGGCCTATCGAGACACAAGCACAGTCACACCGGGGAGAGGCAGTTCACCTGCTCTGAGTGTGGGAAGGGATTCACTCAGTCATCCCACCTACTGAGACACCAGCGAGTTCACACCGGGGAGAGACCGTTCACCTGCTCTGAGTGTGGGAAGGGATTCACTCAGTCATCCCACCTACTGACACACCAGCGAGTTCACACCGGGGAGTGGCCATTCACCTGCTCTGAGTGTGGGAAGGGATTCACTCAGTCATCTGAACTTCAGACACACCAGCGTGTTCACACCGGGGAGAGACCGTTCACCTGCTCTGAGTGTGGGAAGGGATTCACTAATTCATCCAACCTGCTGAGACACCAGCGAGTTCACACTGGAGCGAGACCGTTCACCTGCTCTGAGTGTGGGAAGAGATTCACTAATTCATCCAATCTGCTGATACACCGGCGAGTTCACACCGGGGAGAGGGCGTTCACCTGCTCTGAGTGTGGGAAGGGATTCATTAATTCATCCAACCTGCTGAATCACCAGCGAGTTCACACTGGGGAGAGGCCGTTCACCTGCTCTGAGTGTGGGAAGGGATTCATTAATTCATCCAACCTGCTGAATCACCAGCGAGTTCACACTGGGGAGAGGGCGTTCACCTGCTCTGAGTGTGGGAAGGGATTCACTAATTCATCCAAGCTGCTGAATCACCAGCGAGTTCACACTGGGGAGAGACCGTTCACCTGCTCCGTGTGAGGGAAGGGATTCACTCTGGCATCCAAACTGCTGACACATCAACAAGTTCACACTGTGGAGAGGCCATTCACCTGCTCTGAGTGTGGGAAGGGATTCACTCTGGCATCCGACCTGCTGAGACACCAGCGAGTTCACACTGGGGAGAGGCCGTTCACCTGCTCTGAGTGTGGGAAGGGATTCACTGAGTCATCCAACCTGCTGACACACCAGCGAGTTCACAAGTGACTGCAGGGGTTGGATTCTGCTGTTATTGCTGCTGTTAATCACATTCAGGACTGAACCATATTCATTCTGACAGTTGGGGTTTGTTTCTGCTGATGTTAATAACCCCTATAACTGGGCTGGAGTTTAATATTCTGGATAGATGTCAAATAAACGAGCTTTGTTTTAAACACATTATTGTAGATTTCCTTCTTTCCCACCTGAGTGTTTAGCATCACCTGGCTGGAGCTCAGAAAGGACAATCTGGGGGAGGATTGTACAGCAGGAACAGAACTCCAGCCTGGACACAGTCCTTCAGGGCCACACTGAGAGGGGCAAACGGCACTTTAGTCTTTCTTGTCTCTCTTCACTGACAGCAAAGTTGCCGTGCGGGTTAATCTCGAGGCGGGTGAGAAACATGTCCCAGCCGCTCTCTGCCATGGTTCAGAGCTCCTAGCCACGGAACAGAAGGCTCCTTTAGGAATGTACCCCAGTGCTTTTTTTTTAATGGCCTTATTAACGTGTGTCGCTACTTTTAGTGATTTGTGTATCTGTATCCCTGGATCCCTCTGCTCCTCCAGCCCATTTAGACTCTTAGGGGGAAATTCGGTGGCGCCCCCTATGGGTTGCTAATGTCACCGGGGTTAATTTTAGTGCCCCGAAAAAGTTAGCGCCCCTGCGCATTAAATTTAGTGGTAACGCCCCAGGCAGGGTGCTACTGGAAGCACTCCCCACCCTCTTGAGGCGCGACCAGTGAATTTCACGGTGCTTCATGTAACAGCGCCACGCCCGTCGGCACATAGCACCGTGTCATAGCAGACCTCCCTCCCTGATTAAAGGGGAGGAGCCTAGCACTGCGCACACCAGGGCCCTGCTGGACCACCAGGGAGCGGGGTGTCGGATCAAGAGGAGCGCCGGGCTGTGCGATCACGGCCGACACCCCGAAGAAGAAAGGAGAAGGGGGCAGGTGCTGGCAGTCGGCCAAAATAAAAAGTTGCCGCCCGACACCTGCCCTTTAAAGTGGCGCCGCGGCGGCTGCAAGAACGACCCTTGACCCTGTCAGACATATCGCCCGGCAATAGGTATGGGGTCGCAACCCAAGGCGATGACGTCATTGCCGGCGCTAACCTCCCGCTGAATATCACGGGAGGCGCAAAGCAACCCAATTTCTCCCCCTTGTCCAAGTAGTGTGTGGCCTCCTTATTCTTCCCACCAAAACACACCACCTCACACTGACCTATAGTGAAATTCATTTGCCAATTACACGCCCATTCTGAAATTTATTAATATCTTCTTGCATTTTGTCTTCCTCAGTATTAACTCTACCTCCCAATTTGGTGTCATCGACAAACTTTGAAATTGTTCTTCTGATTCCCGAGTCCAAATCGTTTATGAACAACAGTGATCCCAGCACCGATCCCTGTGGAACACCACTTCCCACCTTTTGCCAGTCTGAGTAGCTGCTCCCAACCCCATCTCTCTGTTTTCTGACCAGCTTGCTATATCAATAAACAGTTTGTAAGATCGACAAGATGACCCAGGTCAGGCCGTGGGGAGTGAAGGGCCAGGCAGCAGAATGGATGGAAAGCTGGCTACAAAATAGAAATCAGAGGGTTGGAGTTAAGGGAAGTTTGTTGCGATCTTTCCATCCATTCTGCTGCCTGGCCCTTGACTCCACACGGCCTGACTGTGGTCATCTTGTGGACCGTACATACTGCAAACACACTGCACCAGTGGTGGAGGGGGTGGATATTGAGTCCTGTGGCAGGGGTGTCCCTGACGGTTACAGACTGTAATGAAATCTGTTTGTCTTGATCCTGTATTCGTTTTGCACTCATGTATATTACCCTCCCCCACTGTGTATAGTTTCACTTCCTCTTTCCCGACTAACCTGGGAGGTTCCAGGTCTTGGCTCTTGGCTCCGCCCCGACTTCTCTTACATAAAGATCCCAGGATCTGTATGACTCATTCCTGTGAACAGTCGGCGTGTTGAGATGTTAGCTCTGATCTTAGTGATTAAAAGCCAACGGCCTAGAAATTCAGTTGCCTTAGCGCTGCTTTTGAGGCGCTAGAGGGACTAGCGCCAGAGTTATGGCCAGTTTTAAAATTCCCTGGGGCCCTAAATCGGCGTTGCACCGGTAGCGCTGCGCCGGCACCGATGACGTCATTGGTGTGCGCAGCGTCCCGGTTGCCATGCCGACGGGCCCTAGCGCCGAAATTCAGTTGCGGCCGCCTCGCCCGTGGCAGCCGCAACTAAGACTCTGGCAACAGAGTCCAACATGTGTTTGCGCCGGCGCATTAAAGGCCCCGCGGCGGCCGGCCGCTTTCCCGCCGGCCGCCTGCCCGCAGCTCCCTCCCCGGACTTCTCCCCCCCCCCCCCCCGGAACAGATGCAAGCCCGGCACTTGTCCGAGGTGCCGGGCTCATTTTTGAAGAGATTTGCGCGGGCCGCGGCCGGGTGCAGGCAGCTCCTCCTTAACGGAAGGAGGAGGCCTGCACTTCCCGAGCCTGCCGCACCGCATCGGGTGCCGCAGCGCCGGAATTGCGGCGCGAAACGGCAGTTAGCGCCGATGTACCGCCGCAAAGACCCTTCAGTAGCGCCGGCAGCCGTTTGGGCGCGGCGCCACTGAATTTTTGGCGCACGCAGGGGACTTAGCGCCGGCACTAACTTCCGGCGCTAAAGCCCTGGCTAAGCCAAAACCCAATTTCTAGGCCAACTTGTTTAAGTCTATAACTTCTAGTTTTGTGGTTATTGAAGGCCCATCAATTTTAATCACTAAAGAATACTGGGATGGATCGACTCCTAAAACCAGAGCGTCTGGACTTGGATCCACATTCTGCTGAAGCATCAATTCAATTTGGACACTGGCTCAAATGCTTCGAACTCTTTGCGGGGGCCTCATCCGCTAGCAAGGTAGATAAACTGAGTCTACTGACTACTCGCGTAAGTCATCGGATTTATTCGTTCATCCGGGACGCCACCTCTTACACGGAGGCCATCACTATCCTGAAGGCCCAATACCAAAGGCCGGTAAACGAAGTGTACGCCAGACATCTGCTGGCTACACGCAGGCAGCGACCAGAGGAATCAATGGACGATTTCTTACAGGGCCTAAAGGACCTGGTCCGGGACTGTAACTGCAAGGCCATGACGGCCAACGCGTACTCTGACGAATTGGTCCGCGATTCCTTCATCACGCGCCTCAAATCGAATTATATCTGGCAGAGACTGCTGGAGAAGGAGGTCCTGGACTTAAAAAAGGCAGTGGCCACTGCGCGATCGCTGGACGTGGCCCAGAAAATCTCTGACTCTTATTCTTCCGGCCATGCGGCCCTCACTGCCTCGTGCGCGCCGAGGGGGCCGCCTTCTTGGAATCAGCCATCTTCCCCATCCAGGTCTCAGACCAGCTCTACGCCGCCGGAGTCCCCACACAGAAGTTCACCCATGAGTCCTACTACAGCGGCAATGTCTCGAGGCCTGAAATGCTACTTCTGCGGCCAGGCCAAGCACCCCAGACAACGATGCCCAGCGAAGGACGCTACATGCTTCAAATGTAAGAAAAAGGGGCATTTTAGCAAAGTCTGCAAGGGGAATCCGATTTCCAACTCTGTCACCGCCTCGTGCGTGCCGTGCGGGCCGCCATCTTGGGATCCGCCATCTTTTCCCGACTCAACGGCCGCCCAGGGCCCAACAGTGGCTTCGATCACGGTGGATCAATCCAGGCCACACCCGTTGACAAAATCCATGATGGACATACAGGTAAACGGGAATTTAACTAAATGTTTAATTGACTGTGGGAGTACCGAGAGTTTTATCCACCCTAGCCTGGTACGGCGGCACTCATTAACGGTAACCCCTACACGGAGCAGAATTGCTATGGCTGCTAAGCCCCACACTTCGGACATTTTGGGCTACTGTGTGGTAACACTGACTGTAAAAGGCACGGACTACAAGGATTTTAAACTCCTTGTGATGCCAGAACTCTGTGTTAATGTAATCTTGGGCCTGGACTTCCAGTGCCACCACAAAAGTGTCACGCTAGCATATGGCGGGTCCCAGCCGCCACTCACAGTCTGTGGCCTATCAACCTTAAAAATCAGCCCGCCCTCTTTATTCGCTAATCTCGCTCTGAACTGTAGGCCCATAGCGACCAAAAGTAGACGGTACAGTCTGGAAGACAGACACTTTATCAAGGCGGAAGTGGACAGACTCCTGCGGGAAGGCATTATTGAATGCAGTACCAGCCCGTGGCGTGCCCAAGTAGTCATAGTTAAAAATAGCGAAAAGAAACGGATGGTAATTGACTACAGCCAGACTGTTAATATTTATACCCAGCTGGACGCCTACCCTTTACCCCGCATATCAGAAATGGTCAACCAGATTGCGCAATACCGAGTCTTCTCGACTATCGACCTCAAATCCGCGTATCACCAGCTCCCCATTAGAACGGAGGACCGCCCATACACCGCCTTCGAGGCGAACGGGCGCCTCTACCATTTTCTCAGAGTGCCCTTCGGGGTAACAAATGGGGTCTCGGTCTTCCAACGTGAGATGGGCCGCATGGTTGACGAGAATAAACTACAAGCTACCTACCCCTATCTGGACAATGTCACTATCTGCGGGCACAACCAGCAAGACCACGACCTAAATCTTGCGAGATTTTTAAAAACTGCCCTAAAGCTGAATCTAACCTACAACGAAGACAAATGTGTCTTCAACACAACCCGTCTCTGTATCCTCGGCTGTGTGGTGGAAGATGGGGTAATTGGACCGGACCCTGACTGATTACGCCCCCTAAAGGAACTGCCCCTGCCACACAATCCCAAAGCTTTAAAAAGGTGCCTGGGATTTTTTTCGTATTATGCCCAATGGGTGCCCAATTACTCTGATAAGGCCCGACCCCTCATTAAATCGACGTCCTTCCCACTATCAGCTGAAGCTCGGGAGGCTTTCACCAGTATTAAACAGGACATTGAAAGGGCTGCAGTGTGTGCAGTGGACGAATGCATTCCCTTTCAAGTAGAAAGTGATGCGTCAGACTTTGCCTTAGCTGCGACCCTCAATCAGGCTGGGAGACCTGTGGCCTTCTTCTCCTGAACCCTTCAGGGACCTGAAATCAGGCACTCTTCTGTCGAGAAGGAGGCACAGGCTATAGTGGAGGCAGTGCGGCACTGGAGACACTACCTAGCCAGCAAACGTTTCACCCTGCTCACCGACCAGCGGTCGGTGGCTTTCATGCTTAATAACAAACAAAGGGGGAAAATCAAGAATGACAAAATACTCAGGTGGAGGATCGAACTATCCACGTTCGACTATGATATTATGTACAGGCCAGGAGCCCTTAATGAACCCCCAGACGCCCTATCGCGGGGAATGTGTGCCAGCATTCATACGGACAAATTACAGGGTCTCCACAACGACCTCTGTCACCCAGGGGTCACCCAACTATACCATTTTATAAAGTCCCGCAATCTGCCCCACTCCATCGAGGAGGTCAGGGCAACGACCAGAGCCTGCCGCATCTGTGCGGAATGCAAGCCTCGTTTCTACAGGCCTGACCGTGCACACCTTATCAAAGCCACACGGCCATTCGAGCGCCTAAGTCTGGACTTCAAGGGACCCCTTCCCTCTGCCGACCGTAACGTATACTTCCTCAATATCATTGATGAATATTCCCACTTCCCCTTCATCATTCCCTGCCCAGACATGAACAGTGCCACGGTCATCAAGTGTCTCTGTAATCTATTCTGCATGTTTGGCATGCCGAACTACATACACAGTGATAGTGGGACATCATTCATGAGTGACGAGCTGCGCCAGTTCTTGCTCTCGAAGGGGATAGCCACTAGCAGAACCACTAGCTACAACCCCCGGGGTAATGGGCAAGTGGAAAGGGAGAATGCTACTGTTTGGAAGGCTGTCACGTTAGCCTTAAAGTCAAAAGGCCTTCCGACCTCCCGCTGGCAGGAAGTCCTCCCAGACGTGCTCCACTGCATAAGGTCTCTGTTATATACTGCCATTAACGCTACCCCTCACGAAAAGATGTTCGTTTTCCCCCGGAAATCCACCTCAGGCATATCTCTACCCACGTGGCTGACGTCTCCGGGGACAGTACTATTGCGGAAGCACGTGAGAGGCCATAAAATGGACCCCCTTGTGGAAAAGGTACAGCTCCTCCATGCAAACCCTCAGTACGCCTATATCAAATACTCTGACGGGCGAGAGGACACTGTTTCCATAAAAGACCTCGCTCCCTTGGGGAGCGGAGAGAACGATGGGAGACTACCCGATGAAGACCTACACTACAAAGAGACAAGACGCCCAGAGGTATCAATACCCAACTTTAACCTGGAAGACACTGCAGATAACCTGAAAGACACTGCGGAGGCACGGACAGCGGAGGAACCAGAATCCACTCCCCTAGAGGCACCCCAACCAGCTTTGCGCCGATCACTGAGAACTGCAAAACCTCCTGACAGACTCACTTATACCAACTTTTAAGAAACATCACCCCGATGGACTAAATCTATAGAAGGGGTGAATGTAATGAAATCTGTTTGTCTTGATCCAGTATTCGTTTTGCACTCATGTATATTACCCTCCCCCACTGTGTATAGTTTCACTTCCTCTTTCCCGACTAACCTGGGAGGTTCCAGGTCTTGGCTCTTGGCTCCGCCCCTGACTTCTCTTACATAAAGATCCCAGGATCTGTATGACTCATTCCTGTGAACCAGTCGGCATGTTGAGATGTTAGCTCTGATCTTAGTGATTAAAAGCCAACTTGTTTAAGTCTATAACTTCTAGTTTTGTGGTTATTGAAGGCCCATCACAGACCCTTCAGCCACTGGAGAGACATGGAGAGCTGAGCTCGGCAGCATTAGTCCTGTTTTGCCTCCTTTGGAGACCAGGCGTACGAGCAGAATGAGCGCAGCCTTCACAGCAACCGGAATAAAATTGTTACAGTTGTGAAGGAACTGGACCACAAACATAGTATGTGTGTCAATTATTGTCTGACTGCACTAGTGTGACATTTTAAAGGTGCCATATAAAGGTAAGTAGTTGTTGGTCTGAGTTTGCGGTGTGTAAATGCTGCCCTTCTCACAGCCTGTAAAAGGAGTTTACAAAAGCCATCACTGTGAGTCCAGGATAGAAATTGACAAGTTTCTCTCCTCCTGGTTCCTGGCCAAGGGGGCCGCGCATTCGCCCTGCTGCCCCCTGAGCCTCTCAAGATGGCGGCCGTTACCCCGGGCCTGTCACCGGGAGAAAGCAAAGTTGGTTGGCGGACAGAAAGCAAAGAGTTGGAATAAACGGGTCGTTTTCCGAGTGGCAGGCAGTGACTAGTGGGGTACCGCAAGGATCGGTCCTAGGACCCCAGCTGTTCACAATATATATTAATGATCTGGACGAGGGAATTGGATGTAATCTCTCCAAATTTGCAGACGACACAAAGCTGGGTGGGAGGGTAAGCTGTGAGGAGGATGTCGTGAAACTCCAGTACGATTTGGACAGATTGGGTGATTGGGCAGAAACATGGCAAATGCACTATAATGTGGATAAATGTGAGGTTATCCACTTTGGTGGCAAAAACAGGAAGGCAGATTATTATTTGAATGGCAATAGATTGGGAGAAGGGGAAGTGCAAAGAGACCTGGGTGTTCTTGTGCACCAATCGCTGAAGGTAAGCATGCAGGTGCAGCAGGCAGTTAAGAAGGCAAATGGTATGTTGGCCTTCGTAGCAAGAGGGTTCGAGTACAGGGACAAGGATGTCTTGCTACAGTTGTACAGGGCCTTGGTGAGACCGCACCTTGAGTATTGTGTGCAGTTTTGGTCACCTTACCTGAGGAAGGACGTTCTTGCCATGGAAGGAGTGCAGCGAAGATTCACCAGGCTGATACCTGGGATGGCAGGAATGACATATGAGGAGAGATTGTGTCGATTGGGCTTATACTCACTGGAGTTTAGAAGATTGAGAGGGGATCTTATCGAAACTTATAAAATTCTGTCAGGACTGGACAGACTAGATGCAGGAAGGATGTCCCTGATGGCCGGGGAGTCCAGAACCAGGGGTCACAGTCTAAGGATAAGGGGTAAGCCATTTAGGACTGAAATGAGGAGGAATTTCTTCACCCAGAGAGTGGTGAACCTGTGGAATTCTCTGCCACAGAGGGCGGTGGAGGCCAGTTCATTAAATATATTCAAAAAAGAGTTGGATATATTTCTTAAGGCTAAAGGGATTAAGGGATATGGGCAGAAGGCAGGGACAGGGTACTGAATTTGGATGATCAGCCATGATCTCATTGAATGGCGGAGCAGGCTCGAAGGGCCGAATGGCCTACTCCTGCTCCTATCTTCTATGTTTCTATGTTTCTAAAGCCCCGCAGCTGCCACCCCGCGCAGGGCAAACGCCCGGCCCGGAGGCTCTTGTTCGGGGCCTGAGGCCCACACCGGGCGTTTTTGAAGCGGATAATGTTGAGTGTTTTAATAATGGGGCCCGGGGCCTACCTGCAGATTATTAATCTCCCGACCCCGCTCCCGCCGACCAGCAGCTCCGCCCGGCGACCGCGCGGGGCTTTCTTTGTAAAGTCGGTGAGGGACACGTGACCCGGGCCCGCGGCCTGATTGACGGGAGCTTCCGACCAATAGGGAGCGGGCGCGGCTGGAGGAGCGAGCCGGCAGCGGGTCCTCCAACCAATCGGGGAGCCCGAGGGGCGGGACTGGCGCTGGCTGATTGTCTGATCCGCAGGGCAGCGAGTTTCTTCAATCCCTTGTTCAGGGCCCGGGGCCAGGGGAGGCTGTGGGCCTTTATTCCCCTCATTGGACACAAGGCTCTTTGGCTCACAACCCATGGGCTCAGATTGCAATACAGACTTTTTAAATTCACGAATAAAAGCAGATAAACCCCGTGCTTCTGTGGCACAAACTTTCTAACATTTGGGAGTAAAAGTACAAGTTTTTTCCCCTCTGGGGAATCTGTTATTAGTTTCAGGAAACAACAACAACCACTTGTATTTATAAAGCACCTTTAATGTAGTAAAACGTCCCAAGGTTCGTCACAGGAGCGTTAGAAAACAAAATTTGACACCGAGCCACATAAGGAGATATTCGGGCAGATGACCAAAAGCTTGGTCAAAGAAGTAGGTTTTAAGGAGCATCTTAAAGAAGGAGAGAGAGGTAGAGAGATGGAGAGGTTTAGGGAGGGAATTCCAGAGCTTAGGGCCCAGGCAGCTGAAGGCACGGCCGCCAATGGTGGAGTGATTAAAATCGGGGATGCTCAAGAGGCATTAGAGAAGCGCAGATATCTCGGAAGGTTGTAGGGGCTGGAAGAGATTCCAGAGATAGGGAGGGGCGGGGCCACGGAGGGATTTGAAAACAAGGATGAGAATTTTAAGGATGAGACACTTGAGGAAAAGCAGGGAGTGGGGGAGGGTCAAGCCTTTATGGGACAGGGTCACTAATTCTGTTGTGCGACAGTTACTGGGACAGACTGTATCTCCCCTCTCCTCCACACAGGGATTTGTGGTAGTTAACAGAAGTGATTCTCCTTGTTCTGCGAGATTGTAATTAAAGGGTCAGTACTCTGAGATGGTGAGGAATCTTTAGTGCCGCCAGCAATTTCCTTTTTTGAGGATGTGTGTGAACAGGCTGGTGACTCAGCAGATGGGATGAGCTCTGAAACCTTATCGCACAGTCAAAACATTTAAAGGGTCGCTCATTGGTTCTGGGGCAGGAGGGATCTGGTTAACAGTGGTCACAATATCATTAGGTTTAAAGTGGTTATGGAAAGGAAAACAGTGAATGAGCAATGGCAGGCCTTCAAGGCTGAGATAGTTCAGGTACAAACCGAGCATATTCCCATATAAGGAGAAAAGATGGGGCATCCAACACTGGAGCTCCCTGGATTAGAAAGGATATAGAGGTAAAAATAAGACAGAAAAAGGAGCTTTACGACAAATGTCAGGTACAGAATACAGTCAAAGAACAGGCAGAATAGAGAGAGTGTGGGGAAATTGAAACAGGATATAAGAAGGACAAAGAGAGAATGCAAGAAAGGATTAAATAAAGGAAACTACGATGGTCTGAGGCGCGAATTGGGTAGGATTGATTGGGGAATGTCACACAAAGGGTTGATGGTGGATAGGCAATGGCAAACATTCAAAGACCGCATGGATGAACTGCAGAATTTGTTCATCCCAGTTTGGCATAAAAATAAAACAATAAAGGTGACTCAACCGTGGCTAACAAGGGAAATTAGGGATAGCATAAGATCCAAGGAGAGGACATATAATTGGCCATTGAAACTTATAAAATTCGAACAGCACTGGACAGATTAGATGCAGGAAGGATGTTCCCGATGGCTGGGGAGTCCAGAACCAGGGGTCACAGTCTAAAGATAAGGGGTAAGCCATTTAGGACAGAGATGAGGAGGAATTTCTTCACCCAGAGAGTGGTGAACCTGTGGAATTCTCTACCACAGAAGGCAGTTGAGGCCAATTCATTAAATATATTCAAGAAGGAGTTAGATATATTTCTTAAGGCTAAAGGGATCAAGGGATATGGGGAGAAGGCAGGGACAGGGTACTGAATTTGGATGATCAGCCATGATCTCATTGAATGGCGGAGCAGGCTCGAGGGGTCGAATGGCCTATTCCTGCTCCTATCTTCTATGTTTCTTAGTGATAGTGATTGTGTTTAGTTCCCCCCTCCCTGTGGCCCCTTGTATATCCATTATTGCGATGTTGTTAGTATCTTCTACCATGGAGACAGATACAAAATATTTGTTCAGAGTCTCTGCCATTTCTCCGTTCCCCATTATTAATTCCCCAGTCTCATCCTCTAAGGGACCAACATTTACTTTAGCTACCCTCTTCCTTTTTATATACCTGTAGAAGCTCTTACTATCTGTTTTAATGTTTCTTGCCAGTTTACTCTCATAATTCATCTTCTCTCTCTTTATTATTTTTTTAGTCATCCTTTGCTGGTTTTTAAAAATTTCCCAATCCTCTGGTCTCCCACCAATCTTGGCAACATTGGGGCAGAAATTCGGATCGGGGGCTTGCCGCGCATGCAAGCCCCCGATCTGCACTTACCCGACGCGCCTGCCGTTCACCTCCAGGGACGCCTGGAATTCCTTTTTGAAACAGAAGAATCCCGGGCAGCGTCTGACGTCACGCCGCCCAGGAGTGCAGCCAACGCGAAGCCTGGAGCGCGCAGTGCAAGTGAGACACGCCCCTTGAGGTCTCAGTTTAATAGGACACGCCCCTTGAGGTCTCAGTTTAATAGGACACGCCCCCAATGTTTCTCACAAGCTGCAAAGTATTTTTACATGGAGAGCAGCATTTCAAATAGGTTTTTGGTATTTTTATGAAGCTTTTGGTAACTTTTATAAACTTTTAAAAACGTTTACATTATTTTGAAGAATCTGAAGTAGTTTTAAACAGAATTAAAGCAATTTAAAGACTTTTAAAAGCCCTGAAATAATTTTTTTCATTCCATTTATTTATTTAGCAATGTCGTCGTCATACGTGTCTTCACACTGTTCCCTTTGGGGAACTGTATGAAGTGGTGGAAGGATTTATGGCCGTGATTAACGCTCATTCCGTGACCGTAACCATCTTTGAACCAGCCATTAGGGTGATTAGTCCTATGGCGGGAGGGTTTTACGGGCTCCCACAAGCTATACGAGGAGGGGGGCCACCCACACCCACGGATGCAAATATCCCACTGGATGTCAACCCAGAATTTAGAGCCGGAGCTCCGACTCCACTTGCCGGGACTGTCTGGAGCGGGGTTCGAAACCCTAGCCCGTCTGGCCCAGCGGCGGGGATCCTACCGCTACGCCAAAGGCCCACTCCGATTAGCAACGTGAAATGGCTGGAATGAGCACAATTCACGGCATTAAAAGAACTCACAATTGAACTGATGATGACCTCAGCAATCTCCTCAACGAGGTGGAGGCACAGCGCCTGCTCATCATTGGTAATGAGAAGTCAAAGGCGCCGCAAAAAGGACAGATGATAGCTTGGTCTTTCAAGTGGCAGCATAGGGCTCCAGTCACGGGGAGGGAAAAGGCGCAGGAAACGTATGGGTGTCACCTTTTGCGCGGAGTGGGCCTTTTGCGTAGCGGTAAGCATCCCCGCCGCTGGGCCAGAAGGAGTAGGGTTTCGAACCCCGCTCCAGACAGTCCCGGCAAGTGGAGTCGGAGCTCCAACTATAAATTCTGGGTGGACATCCAGCGGGATACTTGCGTCCGCGGGTGTGGGTGCCCCCCCCCTCAGATGGGTTGTGGGAGACTGTAAAACCCTCACGCCATAGGACTAACCACCCTAATGGCTGGTATGAAGATGGTTATGGTCACGGAAGGAGTGTTAACGTGGCCAGAAATCCTTCCACCACTTCATACAGTTCCTGAAAGGGAACAGTGTGAGGATATGTATGACGATGACCTCTTGCGCAATGCACCTCCTTGGAACCTCAGTCGCAGATGCGAGGGGGCAAATCGTGCAATTGTTACATTTTTCATTTTATTGACATGTAAAATGTTGGCCCAGTAATTCCGTTCCAAACGCGTGAGTACGGTCGGGGTACTCACACGTCTGGCCGGAGGAAATGCCGGTTTTCAGCATGCACAGCGCATGCGGGGAAAACCGGCATTTCCTGTCCTCTGAACGAAGGGGTTCAGAGGCAGAACGTGTGCGACTGCACAGGCAGCGCGTGCGCAGTAAAATTCGCTGGTTTCATTCATGCTTTCGGTGAGGCTAAGTCCTTACAACTTACACATGAAAAAAGCATGAGTACAGTTGCTCCAGAGGCTGCGGAGGAAGATATATTTTATCGTGGAGCTTCTGAAAGGCAATATTTTTGTTTGGGAAAGGGAGGAAAGTTATTTTAAGAAATGCTGAGGTAAGTTTTAAAGTTTATTTTTGTTTTTTAAAACGGGTTTTCAGTACTGTAGGTAGAAGGAGCAATTGTGGCTATGTGAATTGAATTTGCTGTGTTTATTAAATGTGAAAATGACTCCAACATTTTTAAGAAAGAAACTTTTCATCAGTAATATATTCTTTTAAGTAATTATGTATGTATGTCTGTATATATTCCTTTGCATATATATATGTATGTATATATTCCTTTACTTATGTGTATGAATGTATGTATTTAATTATGACTTTCAGAGAAAGTAACTTATTGGAAAATCATAATTAAATACATACATTCATACACATAAGTAAAGGAATATATACATATACGTAAAGGAATATATACGAACATACATACATAATTACTTAAAATATATTACTGATGAAAAGTTTCTTTCTTAAAAATGTTGGAAATGTTACATTACTCATTTTAGAACAGTCATTTTCACATTTAATAAACACAGCAAATTCAATTCACACAGCCACAATTGCTCCTTCTACCTACAGTACTGAAAACACGTTAAAAAAAACAAATTAAACTTTAAAACTTACCTCATCATTTCTTAAAATAACTTTCCTCCCTTTCCCAAACAAAAATATTCCTTTCAGAAGCTCCACGATAAAATATATCTTCCTCCGCCGCCTCTGGAGCAACTTTACACATGCTTTTTTCATGTGTAAGTTGTAAGGACTTAACCTCACTGAATCCATGAATGAAATCGACGAAGTTCACTGCGCACGCGCTGCCTGTGCAGTCGCACGCGCTGTGCCTCTGAACCCCTTCGTTCAGAGGACAGGAAATGCCGGTTTTCCCCGCATGCGCTGTGCATGCTGAAAACCGGCATTTCCTCCGGCCAGACGCGTGAGTACCCCGACCGTACTCACGCGTTTGGAACGGAATTACTGGGCCATTGTATGCTTTCGTTTTCAATTTGATACCAAACTTTACTTCCTTAGTTAGCAACGGATGGTGCTCCCTTCTCTTAAAATCTTTCTTTCTCACTGGAATATATTTTTTGGAGAGTTATGAAATATCTCCTTGAATGTCCGCCACTGCATGTCAACTATCTTACCCTTTAATTTGTTTTTCCAGTCCACTTTAGCCAGTGTAATTGCCTTTGTTTAAGATCAGGATACTGGTTTGAGATACAACTTCCTCACCCTCCAACTGAATGTTAAATTCAGCCATGCTATGACCACTCTTTCCGAGAGGAAGGATGTCAAGGCCTTGGAGAGGGTGCAGAGGAGATTTACTAGAATGGTACCAGGGATGAGAGACTTCAGTTATGTGGAGAGACTGGAGAAGCTGGGATTGTTCTCCTTGGAGCAGAGAAGGTTAAGGGGAGATTTACGAGAATGGTACCGGGGATGAGGGACTTCAGTGATGTGGAGAGACTGGAGAAGCTGGGATTGTTCTCCTTAGAGCAGAGAAGGTTAAGGGGAGATTGACCAGAATGGTACCAGGGATGAGGGACTTCAGTTATGTGGAGAGACTGGAGAAGCTTGGGTTGTTCTCCTTGGAGCAGAGAAGGTTAATGGGAGATTAACTAGAATGGTACCAGGGATGAGGGACTTCAGTTATGTGGAGAGATGGGAGAAGCTGGGGTTGTTCTCCTTGGAGCAGAGAAGGTTAAGGGGCGATTTACTAGAATGGTACCAGGGATGAGGGACTTGTTATGTGGAGAGACGGGAGAAGCTGGGGTTGTTGCCCTTGGAGCAGAGAAGGTTAAGGGGTGATTTACTAGAATGGTACTGGGGATGAGGGACTTCAGTTATGTGGAGAGACTGGAGAAGCTGGGGTTGTTCTCCTTGGAGCAGAGAAGGCTAAGGGGAGATTTGATAGAGGTGTTAAAAATCATGAATAATTTGGATAGAGTAAATAAGGAGAAACTGTTGCAGTGGAGGGTCATTAACCAGAGGACACAGATTTAAGGTGATTGGCAAAAGAACCAGAGGTGACATGAGGAAACTTTTTTTCCACAGCGAGTTGTTGTGATGGGGAACGCGCTGCCTGATAGGGCGGTGGAAGCAGATTCAACAGGAGCCTTCAAAAGGGGACGGGATAAATACTTGAACTGAAATAAATTGCAGGGATATAGGGAAAGAGCGGAGGAGTGGGACTAACTGGATTGCTCTTCGAAAGAGCCGGCACAGACTCGATGGGCCGAATGGCCTCCTTCTGTGCTATTCTGTGATTCTATGAATACAGAGAGACAATGTCCCTTTAAATATTGAGGTGTCACGCTGAGGTAAGGAGACACATTGTCCCTTTAGTTACAAAGGAGAAGACAAAAAGGTCGCAGACTCTTTAACTGACACCAATACTCCGAGGGAAGAGGATGTGACGGTCGATGTCCCTTTAACTGGGCCGCACATGCCTGTGATTAAAGGCATCGGAAACAGTGGAATCGACCCACCGCAGTCACACTGTGGACACTCTGGTGTGTCAGCGGGTGGGATACACCAGGGAATCCCTTTCCACACACTGAGGTTGACTCTAATGATCAGGAGTCCTGGGGTTTCAGATACCAGATAATCAAGCTCACAAGAACACAAATTGTCTCTCCAGGCTTTATTAAGAGCGCTGCATAACACAGATCGGGTGATAATTCCCTCAATCTGGAGAATAGAAGTACAGTGGATTCGCGCGATCTTCTCGAGTCTGTTCCAACTGACAACGGCTTAAGTGGCCTGTTCTTATACACAAGCTTGGTTACCGCTCAGGAAATGGGATTGTTTGGACCAGTCTGTTGACCGCCTCCTGAACTCCAGCTAATTCAGGGAATTTAGTCCATCTGTGACCAGACTATAATCACAAGCCCGTCCAGTTATCACACCTATACGGTCCGTGAGGTTATTATTAGATTCACACCCAGACGTTGTGCCTTTACTTGTCTGGCACTTCATCCCATAACACGGGTACAGGGGCTCAGTAATGTTTCATTCATCAGAAAAAGACAAAGGACAACAACATACTGGTCAGCTTAACAAAATCTCATCATAATTATGGGGCCATAAATATAAAAGGCACTAAGAAATCCAGTAGTGAATTCAGGAGAAATATCTTTACCCAGAGAGTGGTAGAATGGGGAACTCGTTACCACAAGGAATGGTTGAGGTGAACAGCACAGATGCATTTATGAGGAAGTCACATGAGGGAGAAAGGAATGGGAGGATCTATTGATCGGGTTAATTGAAGTAGGGTGGGTATGGGGCATAAACACCGGCATGGACCAGTTGGGCCGAATGGCCTGTTTCTGTGCTGTACATTCTATGGAACACCATGAACAGTCAATCAAAGGGAATCATCAGCACAACAGTCTTAAAGATTAAACAGCAGTACAAGATTTATAAAACATTCATCCATTCCATGTTCATGTCACCCCAGCTTTCTACAGGGCCCTGCACTACAGATCAGTGTGAACTCGCTGGTGTTTCAGCAGATTCGAGGACCGAGTGAATCCCTTCCCACACACGGAGCAGGTGAATGGCCTCTTCCCAGTGTGAACTCGCTGGTGTCCGTTCAGATTCCTGGAGCTTTTAAAGCTCATCCCACAGACAGAACATGTAAATGGTCTCTGATCGGAGTGAACTCGCTGGTGTTGCTTCAGATCCCCAGAGGTTTTAAAGCTCTTCCCACAGGCAGAACATTTAAATGGTCTCGCATCAGTGTGAACAAGCTGGTGTTGCTTCAGATCCCGAGAGGTTTTAAAGCTCTTCCCACAGGCAGAACATGTAAATGGTCTCTCATCAGTGTGAACTCGCTGGTGTCTCACCAGGTGGGATGACTGAGTGAATCCCTTCCCACACACGGAGCAGGTGAATGGCCTCTTCCCAGTGTGAACTCGCTGGTGTCCATTCAGATTCCTGGAGCTTGTAAAGCTCATCCCACAGACAGAACATGTAAATGGTCTCTGATCGGAGTGAACTTGCTGGTGTTGCTTCAGATCCCCAGAGGTTTTAAAGCTCTTCCCACAGGCAGAACATGTAAATGGTCTCTCATCAGTGTGAACTCGCTGGTGTAACTTCAGTTCCGTGGAGCTTTTAAAGCTCTTCCCACAGACAGGACATGTAAATGGTCTCTCATCAGTGTGAACTCGCTGGTGTACCTTCAGTTCCGTGGAGCTATTAAAGCTCTTCCCACAGACAGGACATGTAAATGGTCTCTCATCAGTGTGAACTCGCTGGTGTAACTTCAGT
Source organism: Somniosus microcephalus (assembly GCF_052327205.1). Taxonomy (NCBI): domain Eukaryota; kingdom Metazoa; phylum Chordata; class Chondrichthyes; order Squaliformes; family Somniosidae; genus Somniosus; species Somniosus microcephalus. Next base: position 1,151,894 of record NW_028225200.1, on the reverse strand, counting down.
TTCACGGAGCTTTTAAAGCTCTTCCCACAGACAGAACATTTAAACGGTCTCTCATCAGTGTGAACTTGCTGGTGTGTCAGTAGGTGGGATGACTGAGTGAATCCCTTCCCACACACGGAGCAGGTGAACAGCCTCTTTCCTGCTCTCTCCAGCTGGTGTCCCTTCAGCTCCTGGGACCTTTTAAAGCTTTTCCCACAGTCGGACTGTTTCACCGGTCTCTCCCCAGTGTGAACTCGCTGGTGAGCCAGCAGATTTGAGGACCGAATGAATTTCTTCCCACACATGGAGCAGGTGAACAGAATCTCTCCTGCTCTCTCCAGCTGGTGTCTCTTCAAATCCTGGGACCTTTTAAATCTCTTCCCACAGTCAGAACATTTAATCGGTCTCTCATCACTGTGAACAAGCTGGTGTCTCAGGAGGGTGGCAGAATGAGAGAATCGATTCAAAAACACGGAGCAGGTCAACGGTCTCACATCGGTGTGGACAAGCTGGTGTCTCAGCAGCACGGAGGGCGCAATTAATCCCATCCCACACACGGAGCGAGTTAAAGGTCTCTCCCTCGTGTGATCTTGCTGGTGTATCATCGGAGCGGATGGCTGAGTGAATCCCTTCTGGAACACGGGGCCGGTGAACGGGCTCTCCCCAATGTGTAGCCACTGGTGTCGCTTCAGGTGCTTGTAGTTCTTGAAGCTCTTCCCACACTCAGAACATTTAAAAGGTCTCTCATCAGTGTGAACTCGCTGGTTCACTGATGTGCCAGCAGATTGGAGGACCGATTGCATCAGGTCCTGAGGAATCCTGTAATTCTGTCAGATCTTGATGTGATGTTTGGTCTCAGCCTCCTGTCCTTAAAGGCTCCACTTCTCAAACCCTGTGAAAGGAGTGTAGAAAGGGGTAAGAGGGAGAACGTGGTCTCCATTTTTTTTATGTAATCATTCATAGAAACATAGAAGATAGGAGCAGGATTAGGCCATTCTGCCCCTCGAGCCTGCTCCGCCATTCAATTGATCCCTTTCGCCTTCACGGGATGTGGGCGTCGCTGGCAACACCAGCATTTATTGCCCATCTCTAGTTGCCCTTGAGAAGGTGGTGGCGAGCCGCCGCCTTGAACCGCTGCAGTCCGTGTGGTGAAGGTGCTCCCACAGTGCGGTTACACTTCTTTGCAGTGGTTTGGTATAACTGAGGGGCTTGCTAGGCCGCTTCAGAGGGCAGTTAAGGGACAACCACATTGCTGTGAGTGTGAAGTCACATCTAAGCCAGTCAGATTAGTGAACCAGATGGGTTTTTAACGACGGTTTCATGGTCACCATTACGAGCCTTTTAATTCCAGATTTATTTAATTAACTGAATTTAAGTTCTGCAGCTGCTGTGCTGGGATTACATAGAAACATAGAAGATAGGAGCTGGAGTAGGCCATTCAGCCCCTCGAGCCTGCTCCGCCATTCAATGAGATCATGGCTGATCATCCAAATTCAGTACCCTGTCCCTGCTTTCTCCCCATATCCCTTGAACCCTTTAGCCTTAAAAAATATATCTAACTCCTTCTTGAATATATTTAATGAATTGTTAAATATATTCAAGAAGGAGTTAGATATAGTTCTCACTTGAACTCACTTCTCCAGATCACTAGTCCAGGCCTCTGGATAACTAGTCCAGTAACATAACCACTATGGTACGGTACCTGTACTCATGTCCCCCTTTTCCCAGCCCAGGGGCAGTGAAGCTGATTTTCAGGCCCCAGCTGCTGCACAGGTTGGTTGAAAGGATCAACAGTAATGGCGGCTACAATACCCACAAGCCCCCGTGCTCCAGAAAGCATCCTGGCCGCCGCGCTGAGTTGTGGCTGACCCCGCGCATGCGCCACATGGCCCAGCCCTCTCCTGCTCCACAGGCGCCCGGCCCGCACCGCACATGCTCAGCACACACCCGGGGCCCCTGCCAATCATCCTCCCCCGCGCCTGTGCACTGGGCCCGAGCTCCAGGCTGCCGCGCGGGGCTTTCTTTGTAAAGTCGGTGTTGGTGAAGAGCCGCAATCAGTGAGGGAAAGTGAGTTTTCCCCCAGATCCGATTGAGATCAGAGGAGTCATAGATAGAGTCATAGAGTTTTACAGCACAGAAAGAGGCCCTTCGGCCCATCGTGTCTGCGCCGCCCATCCATCCCTGTCCAGTCTAATCCCATTTTCCAGTATTTGGTCCATAGCCTTGTATGCAATGGCATTTCAAGTGCTCATCCAAATGCTTCTTGAATGTTGTGAGGGTTCCTGCCTCTACCACCCTTTCAGGCATTGAGTTCCACATTCCAACCACCCTCTGGGTGAAGAAGTTCCTCCTCAAATTCCCTCTAAATCTCCTGCCCCTTACCCTGAATCTATGCCCCCTTGTTATTGACCCCCCTACTAAGGGGAAAAGTTCCTCTTTATCTACCCTATCTATGCCCCTCATCATTTTGTACACCTCAATCAGGTCCCCCTCAGCCTTCTTTGCTCCAAGGAAAACAACCCCAGCCTGTCCAGCCTCTCTTCATAGCTGAGGCGCTCCATCCCAGGTAACATCCTGGTGAATCTTCTCTGCACCCTCTCCAAAGCAATCACATCCTTCCTATAGTGAGGCGACCAGAACTGCACACAGTACTCCAGCTGTGGCCTCACCAGCGTTTTGTACAGCTCCATCATAACCTCCCTGCTCTTATATTCTATGCCTCGGCTAATGAAGGCAAGTATCCCATATGCCTTTTTAACCACCTTATCTACCTGTTCTGCTGCCTTCAGGGATCTATGTACATGTACACCAAGGTCCCCCCAAGGGGAGAGAATAAAGGGGAATCCAAGCCTGAGAGTCCGAGGGCTCCGCAGGCACCGAATGGAGCGACTTCACTCGGGCGGAGCCGGAGAACGCCTCAGGGTCACGTGACAGCGGGCAGCGGGCGTGATTGACGTGTCCGCCAACCATTAGGGAGACAGATCCTGGGATCAATGGGCGGGCGGCAGGTGACGCGCTCTGGGACGTCTTGACGTCATAAAAGGTGCAGACGTCATGACGTCAATAGAACGTGTTCTGCTGATTGGTCCATATCAATGAGTTGGTCTTGAATGTAGGAAGTATGATTAAGAAGTTTGCAGATGATGCAAAAATTGGCCGTGTGGTTGATAATGAAGAAGAAAGCTGCAGACTGCTTTGGAGGAGGGGACCGAGTGTAACATATCAAAGTTTGCAGATGATACAAAGATGGGATGGAAAGTAGTGAGTGAGGAGGACATAAAAAACCTGCAAAGGGACATAGACAGGCTAAGTAAGTGGGCAGAGATTTGGCAGATGGAATACAATACTGGAAAGTGTGAGGTTATGCACTTTGGCAGGAAAAATCATAGAGCAAGTTATTATCTTAATGGCAAGAAACTGGAAAGTACTGTAGTCCAAAGGGATCTGGGGGTCCTGGTGCACGAAACTGAAAAAGTTAGTATGCAGGTGCAGCAAGTGATCAAGAAGGCCAATGGAATGTTGGCTTTTATTGCTAGGGGGATGGAATATAAAAACAGGGAGGTATTGCTGCAGTTGTACAAGGTATTGGTGAGACCGCACCTGGAATTCTGCATACAGTTTTGGTGTCCATACTTAAGAAAAGACATACTTGCTCTCGAGTCAGTACAAAGAAGGTTCACTCGGTTAATCCCGGGAATGAGGGGGTGGTCATATGAGGAGAGGTTGGGTAGATTGGGACTCTACTCATTGGAGTTCAGAAGAATGAGAGGCGATCTTATTGAAACATATAAGATTGTGAAGGGGCTTGATCGGGTGGATGCGGGGAAGATGTTCCCAATGAAGGGTGAAACTAGAACTAGGGGGCATAATCTTAAAATAAGGGGCTGCTCTTTCAAAACTGAGATGAGGAGAAACTTCTTCACTCAGAGGGTGGTGGAATTTGCTGCCCCAGAAGGCTGTGGAAGTTACATCATTAAATAAATTTAAACAGAAATAGACAGTTTCCTAGAAGTAAAGGGAATTAAGGGTTACGGGGAGCGGGCAGGAAATTGGACATGAGTCTAGGTTCGGAATGGTCATGGCCCTGTGGGTAGTGGAGTGGGCCCAGGGGCCGTGTAGCCTGGTTCTGCTCCTACTGTGTTCTAATTCTGTGTTAGATTTCAGGAGATGGTTTTATTCCTGTTCCTGGCTGGGGTGGAGATCGCCTTTACAGAAGGTAAGTAATGTAGAAAACATAGGGACAGAGTGATCTCCTGGAAGAGTTTCGATCGCCTAGATGGGTCGGAGAGGAATTTCCCAGATTTTTTTCTCCCAAATTGGCCATTGGGTTTTTTATCTGGTTTTTCGCCTCTCCCGGGAGATCACATGGGTTCGGGTGGGATGGAGAGTGATAGAAGTTTTGAGGTTAGGATCAGATCAGCCATGATCTTATTGAATGGTGGAGCAGGCTCAAGGGGCCGATTGGCCTACTCCTGCTCCTATTTCTTATGTTCTTATGTTCTCTCCACGGATGTTGCCTGGCCTGCAGAGACCCTCATCACATTTAAAAAGTACTTGGATATGCACTTGAAGTACCGTAACCTACAAGACTACGGACCAAGTGCTGGAAAGTGGGATTAGGGTGGATAGTTCTTTGTCGGCCGGCACGGACAAGATGGGCCGAATGGCCTCCTCCTGTGCTGTAAATGTCTATGATTCTATCAGTGAGGGAGTCTGGGGGTCAAGGTTGACTGACATTCGGTGCTGACCTTTGACCTCCTTTCCCCCACTCCCCAGGATAGGTTGCACATTCCAGCTGCACACTGTGTGGGAGCTCAGCTGATCCCGGCCTGGGATGCAGTTGGGGAGACTGCAGTTAGCCTCAGTGCCCTGGGCTCCTGCTACTGATCACTGTCCAGTCACCCCCCAGCAGCAAAGGCCGAGTCTGCAAAGGGGGTTTGATTTTGTCTGTGATGCCCCCAAGGTTGAATAGGCTGCCAACAATCCCTGCACACCCTCACACATTGGCCACTCAGAGGAGCACTAGAAGGCAACCAGTGACTGTGGGACTGTATCCCAGCGGATACCCGCCCTTCACAATAGAGGGAGAGGAACTCGAATGACAGTTTAAAAACCTAAAAAGGGCAGGGGGAGTTCACCCTGTGTCCTGGGACCAATATTTATCGCTCACCCAACATCACCAATACAGATTATCTGGTCATTATCACACTGCTATCTGTGCGAGCTTGGTGAGAGTGAATTCACTGCCACGTTTGGTGCCTGAAACCCTCATCCAAACCTTTGTTACATAGAAACATAGAAGATAGGAGTAGGCCATTCGGCCCTTCGAGCCTGCTCCGCCATTCAATGAGATCATGGCTGATCATCCAAATTCAGTACCCTGTCCCTGCCTTCTCCCCATATCCCTTTAGCCTTAAGAAATATATCCAACTCTTTCTTGAATATATTTAATGAACTGGCCTCCACCGCCCTCTGTGGCAGAGAATTCCACAGGTTCACTGTGGTGTATGTGCCTTTAAGAGCCCCTGTGTACTGTAATGCCGGTAGTGGCCACTCGGGCTATATAAGCCTGTATAATGTCTTGTATCTGTTAGTTCACCTCCAGACTTTGTCCAGTAAACACCTGTAAACCAATTCCTGCATTCCGTGACTTCATTAACACACGGATACAACAGTGGCGACGAATTGGAAACGGACTTACCTGCAATTCGGCAGCACCTCAAGGAGATCGATTCCTCAGATGAAGGAAGAAGAAGAAAAAAAAACAAAAAAACAAAAAGCTGTGGTTTCACCAGCTAGCCGGGCTGGTGGCAGGTACTGCAATAATCCTTCCTGGGCGGCGGGCTGGGGCTCGATCGGCTGGCTCTACAGCGGGGCCAAGCAGTGAAGGCGCAGGCAAACAGAGACGAAGGGTGGAGCACTCGGGAGACGTCCAGCTCTGCAAAACAGGTCGGCGTTCGGACCACGCAGGGGGAGGGGGAAGTCCCAGAGAGTCCGGCGGGAATAAGTCTCCGACTATTAAAAATATTTGTATAATTAAAAACCGCGGAGAACAGCGTTGTCAACAGCAACAGCAGCGGGAAAGCGCGGGAGGCGCCATTTTTTTTCAGCGAGGAAGAAAGGAAAGCGCGGGAGGCGCCATTTTTTTTTCAGGATGCCTAAGACTGGCAATATTACTGCTTTCGATGGTGATGTAGAGGATTGGACCACATATGTAGAAAGAGTAGAGGTATATTGCACAGCAAATGAAATAGAGGATGATAAAAAAGCATCGATACTCCTAAATCTAATGGGCGCAAAGACATACGGGCTGTTACGAAACTTAATCACTCCAGCCAAACCGATGGACAAGAATTTTAAGGAAATTGTTGATACCCTACAGGAGCACTTAAACCCAACACCGCTGCTGATAGCGGAACGGTTCAAATTCTTCAGGAGGAATCAGCACAAGAATGAAAGTAACGCTGATTACCTCACCGAATTAAGGAAGCTATCAAAGCACTGCCAATTCGGGGCAGGACTGGCAGATTCTCTTCGAGACAAATTCGTCTGCGGTCTCCTAAGTGAAGGAACACAGAAAAGGCTACTTTCTGAGAAAGATTTAACACTGGACAAGGCTTTCAGTATGGCTGTATCATACGAAGCAGCAGCAAGAGGAGCTGCAGAGATACAGCACAAGCCACAGGATTTCGGCACCCATGAAATGACACAGGGTTTCAAGAGATGTTATCGGTGTGGCAGATCCACCCATGACCAGAGGGACTGCTGGTACAAGGACAAAGCATGCAGGCAATGCGGAAAGTTGGGACACATTGCACGTGTATGCCGATCTGGAAACAAAAAATCCACTGACAAAAAAAAAATCAATAAAGTACAAAAAGGTACAAATGATGACGGACAGTAGCTCCGAAGACCAGAAGAGCAATAGCGACTCTGGAAACAAGAGACTAAGCTGTCTCAAATTACATAATGTAATTGCCAAAGAAGATTACCAGACCATTTGGGTTACCCTCACGATAGCAGGGTCCCCAGTTAAAATGGAGCTAGATACAGGATCAGCTCTGACCGTCATAAGTCGACAGGATTACGAGTGGCTATTTCCGCATATACCCTTGAAAGACACATCCATTATCTTAAAAACATATACGGGGCAGAAAGTATACCCCAGAGGGAAAATAAGGGTGCCTGTTGTATACAACGGCAAGGAAATACAGAAGTTGTATTTATACGTTCTGCAACATGGTGGTCCACCGCTGTTGGGACGTGAATGGATCAGAAAGATACGTTTAGACTGGCACTCCATTCAGGCACTGACGGTGACCAGTAAGAAAAAGAAATGATGACGTCATACCTGAACGATTGAAAGACATCTTGGCCAACGCCAAAGAAGTGTTCCACAGGAACTAGGAACCTTGAAAGGCATCACCGCCTCAATAAAGGTGGAAGATGCGGCAATTCCCAAGTATTTTAAGGCAAGGCCGGTGCCATACGCAATTTGTCCAGCAGTCGAGGCAGAGCTGGAGAATTTGGAAAGGACAGGCGTGTTATCCAAGATAGATTGGAGCGAGTGGGCAACACCCATCGTCCCGGTCATGAAGAAAACTTTGAATAATGATAAATCTGAAGAACAGAGAAAAATTCGCATCTGTGGGGGCTTCAAGGTGACTGTAAACCCGGTCCTTCACACGGTACAGTATCCTCTTCCGAGGATAGAAGATATTTTCGCCTCACTATCCGGAGGGAAACGTTTCACCAAAATTGACTTGGCACAGGCATATCTACAGATGGAGGTTGAGGAGGCCTCTAAAAAGTATCTCACAATAAACACACACAAAGGCCTGTACCAGTACAATCGACTGGTTTTCGGAGTAGCATCCGCTCCAGCTATCTGGCAAAGGGCTATGGAACAAGTCCTGCAAGGGATTCCTGGGACTCAATGCTACCTAGACGACATCCTTGTAACAGGAGAAAACGACAACGAGCACCTTGCCAATTTGGAGCAGGTGCTCACTAGACTGAGAGAACGGGGCCTACGAGCAAACCGCCCCAAGTGTGAATTTTTCCAGAAACAAATATCATATTGTGGCCACATAATTAATGAAGAAGGGTTGCATAAGTCCCCAGAAAAAATTGAAGCAGTCATAAAAGCCCCAGCACCTGAAAATGTCTCACAATTAAGGTCATTCCTGGGATTGATAAATTACTATCATAAATTTTTACCGAACTTGTCAACTGTTCTGCACCCTCTTAACGCACTGCGACAAACGGGAGTAATTTGGGAATGGAGCGAGGACTGTAAACGTGCCTTCCGTAAATGTAAAGACTTGATCACGTCCAAGGAAGTTTTGGCTCATTACAACCCATCACTGCCAATCAGACTGGCATGCGATGCATCCCCTTACGGCGTAGGAGCAGTATTATCGCATAGATTCCCTGATGGCTCGGAGCGGCCGATAGCTTTTGCGTCATGCTCATTGAACTCAGCTGAGCGTAACTATGCCCAGATCGACAGGGAAGCACTCAGCCTGGTGTGGGGGGTGAAGAAATTCAACCATTACCTACACGGACAAAAATTTACCTTGTTGACTGACCATCAACCCCTCCTCTCCATATTCAACCCTAAAAAGGGCGTTCCCATTATGACAGCGCAAAGGCTACAGAGGTGGTCCCTTTTCCTAGGGGCACACCAATATGACATAGAATACAAAGGAACAAAACAGCATGGGAATGCTGATGGGTTATCGCGCCTACCGTTGCCAACGGTAGAAGAGGCGCCTACAGTGGACCCAGTGGAGATGTTCCACTCGACCATAGTGGAATGTCTACCGGTGACAAATTCTACCATTGAAAAGGAAACGAGAAATGACCCGACTCTCTCACGAGTCTACGATTTAATGGTGAAGGGATGGCCAGCACATGGCGAACCACTGTTGCCAGCATTCTCGCAAAGAAGAGAACAGCTGTCAGTGTGCCGAGGAACCTTGATGTGTGGATCCAGAGTGGTGATTCCACCCAAACTCAAGGATAAAGTGCTAAAGGAGCTTCACGAGGGGCATCTGGGTGGAGTGAAAATGAAGAACTTAGCCAGAGCGTTTGTGTGGTGGCCAGGTATCGATGGAGACATCGAAGAAATGACCAAGAGCTGTCTAGGATGCCAGAAGGTCCAAAATGCCCCACCACAAGCCCCTCTACATCCATGGGAGTGGCCCTCATCTCCATGGCAAAGGGTACATATCGACTTTGCTGGTCCATTTATGGACTCAATGTTCTTAATCGCGGTGGATGCACACGCCAAGTGGCCGGAGGTAATAAAGATGTCCTCCACCACCACGGAAAAAACCATCACAGTATTAAGGACCATATTCACCAGGAATGGGCTGCCTGAACAGATCTGTTCTGATAATGGACCACAATTTGTATCCGAAGAATTCAGGAAGTTCTTGAAAAACAATGGGGTTAAGCACTATACGTCCGCCCCATACCATCCCGCCACCAATGGATTAGCTGAAAGGTTTGTCCAGACCTTCAAGAAGGCCATAAAGGCCATGGGTAATGAAGACATAAATCTACAACATAAGGTAGATAACTTCTTGTTTGCGTACAGGAATGCAACACATGTGGTTACAAACCAAACCCCCGCCATGATGTTTTTCAATAGAAGACTAAGATGCTGGCTGGATTTAGTCAAGCCAAACATCAGAAGGGACGTAGAGAACCGGCAATTTCAAAGCATGAATGAAAGGCCAACTAGAACCTTCCAGATAGGTCAACCAGTTTTGGCCCGGGACTACCGTACCGAGGAATGGCAGTCTGGAACTATTTGCACACGACTAGGACCGCTGATGTATACCGTGGACATTGGAGAAAGCATAATAAGGCGCCATGCTGACCAGATCATACAGTCATCCGAAAAAGGACAACCTACACCACAACTCTATACGCCTAGTGATGAAGCAGAGATACCCATAGTATCTACCTCCGATCCGGTGATACTGGAACCAGATGAACCTGACACTGGCATTGAATCCGAATCGACCTTGCCAAAAGAACCTACTACACCACCGAAACCTACTACACCACCGAGGCGTTATCCGGACCGAGCCAGGAAGCCTTCAGAGAGACTGAATTTGTAATTGATTAACTTCAGCAAATGTGTAGATTATTGTTCTTGTAAAAATGTTATTTAATGATTACTTAAAATGTTATGTACTAATTATCTAAAAGGGGAGGAATTGTAGTGTATCTACCTGAAAGAGGAACTATGTTTTTGAAGCCCTTGTGTACTGTAGTACCAGTAGTGACCACTCGGGTATATAAGCCTGTATAGCGTCTTGTGTAGTTAGTTCACCTCCAGACTTTGTTCAGTAAACACTTGTTAAATCAACTCCTGCATTCCGTGTCTCCATTAACACACGGATCTAACACATAACATGGTTGAATTCCAAATTCAGTTGGCGGGTGAGAGAGTTGGATCGCAAACCAGTGTACTAAGCTTAAATAAAGGAGACTATGGAGGTATGAGAGCAGAGTTGACTAAAGTGGACTGGGAAAATAGATTAAGGTGTAAGACGGTACATGAGCAGTGGTGTACATTCAAGGAGATATTTCACAACTTTCAAGAAAAATATATTCCACTGAGGAAAAAGGGGCGTAAAAGAAAAGACAGCCATCCGTGGCTAAGTAAAGTAATAAAGGATAGTATCCGACTGAAAACAAGGGCATATAAAGTAGCCAAATCTAGTGGGAGGATAGAAGATTGGGAAACATTTAACAGCCAGCAAAGAATAACTAAAAGATTAATTAAGAAAGGGAAGATAGATTATGAAAGTAAACTAGCAAAAAACATAAAAACAGACAGCAAGAGTTTCTACAGTTATGTAAAAAGAAAAAGGGTGGCTAAAGTGAATGTTGGTCCCTTAGAGGACGAGACTGGGAAATTAGTAGTGGGGAACATGGAGATGGCAAAAACGCTGAACAAATATTTTGTATCAGTCTTTACAGTAGAGAACACTAAAAATATCCCAACACTGGACAAACAGGGGGCTATAGGGGGGAGGAGCTAAACACGATTAAAATCACTAAGGAGATGATACTCGGTAAGATAATGGGACTTAAGGCGGATAAATCCCCTGGTCCTGATGGCTTACATCCTAGGGTCTTGAGAGAGGTAGCGGTGGGGATTGCGGATGCATTGGTGGTAATTATCCAAAACTCCCTGGATTCAGGCAAGGTCCCAGTTGGAAAACTGCTAATGTAACGCCCTTATTTAAAAAGGGAGGTAGACAAAAGGCTGGAAACTATAGACCAGTTTGCCTAACATCTGTGGTTGGTAAAATGTTGGAGTCCATTATTAAGGAAGCAGTAACAGGACATTTGGATAAGCATAATTTAATCGGACAGAGTCAGCATGGTTTTATAAAGGGGAAGTTATGTTTGACAAATTGCTCGAATTGTATGAGGTTGCAACAAACAGGGTGGATAAAGGGGAACCAGTGGATGTGGTGTATTTGGACTTCCAAAAGGCATTTGACAAGGTGCCACACAAAAGATTATTGCACAAGATAAAAAATCACGGGATTGGGGGTAATATACTGGCATGGGTGGAAGACTGGCTATCTAACAGAAAACAGAGAGTTGGGATAAATGGTTCATTCTCGGGTTGGCAATCAGTAACTAGTGGTGTTCCGCAGGGGTCAGTGCTGGGACCCCAACTCTTTACAATCTATATCAATGATTTGGAGGAGGGGACCGAGTGCAACATATCCAAGTTTGCCGACGATACAAAGATGGGAGGGAAAGCAGTGAGTGAGGAGGACATAAAAAACCTGCAAAAGGACATAGACAGGCTAAGTGAGTGGGCAGAAATTTGGCAGATGGAATATAATATTGGAAAGTGTGAGGTTATGCACTTTGGCAGAAAAAATCAAAGAGCAAGTTATTATCTAAATGGAGAGAAACTGCAAAGTGCTACAGTACAAAGGGATCTGGGGGTCCTGGTGCATGAAACACAGAAGGTTAGTATGCAGGTACAGCAGATGATCAGGAAGGCCAATGGAATCTTGGCTTTTATTGCAAGGGGGATGGAGTATAAAAGCAGGGAAGTCTTGCTTCAGTTATACAGGGTACTGGTGAGGCCACACCTGGAATATTGCGTGCAGTTTTGGCTTCCATATTTAAGAAAAGATATACTTGCTCTCGAGGCGGTTCAGAGAAGGTTCACTCGGTTGATTCCGGAGATGAGGGGGTTGACTTATGAGGAAAGGTTGAGTAGGTTGGGCCTCTACTCATTGGAATTCAGAAGAATGAGAGGCGATCTTATCGAAACATATAAGATTCTGAGGGGGCTTGATCCGGTGGATGCGGGGAGAATGTTTCCACTGATGGGTGAGACTAGAACTAGGGGGCATAATCTTAGAATAAGGGGCTGCCGTTTCAAAACTGAGATGAGGAGAAACTTCTTCACTCAGAGGGTGGTAAATCTATGGAATTTGCTACCTCAAATAGCTGTGGAAGCTGCGACATTAAATAAATTAAAAATGGAGATAGACAGTTTCCTAGCTGATAAGGGAATTAAGGGTTATGGGGAGCGGGCAGGGAAGTGGACGTGAGTCTAGGTTCGGATCAGCCATGATCCTATTGAATGGCGGAGCAGGCCCGAGGGGCCATATGGCCTACTTCTGCTCCAACTTCTTATGTTCTTATGTGCTTTTTCTCTTCACATATCTATAAAAGCTTTTACAGTCAGTTTTTATGTTCCCTGCAAGCGTACTCTCATATTCTATTTTCCCCTTCTTAATTAATCCCTTTGTCCTCCTTTGTTGAATCCTAAACTGCTCCCAATCCTCAGGTTTACTGCTTTTTCTGGCCAATTTATATGTCCTCTCCTTGGATCTGATGCTATCCCTAATTTGCCTTGTTAGCCACGGTTGAGTCACCTTTTTTGTTTTATTTTTATGCCAAACTGGGATGAACAAATTCTGCAGTTCATCCATGCGGTCTTTGAATGTTTGCCATTGCCTATCCACCGTCAACCCTTTGAGTGACTTTCCCCAATCAATCCTACACAACTCGCTCCTCAGACCATCGTAGTTCCCTTTATTTAAATTTAGGACCCTAGTCTCTGAGTCAACAACTTCATTCTCCATCTTAATGAAGAATTCGATCATATTATGATCACTCTGACCTAAGGGGCCTCGTACAACAAGATTGCTAATTAATCCTTTCTCGTTACATAATACCCAGTCTAAGATGGCCTGATCTCTGGTTGGTTCCTCAACATATTGGTCCAGGAAACCATCCCGTAAACACTCCAGGAATTCCTGCTCCACAGCAGAGGACATGAGACGGGGGGAGGGAGTTCCTTTAAATGTGGAGGAGGTAGGTGTCCCTTTAAATGTGGCAGGGGTGGGTGCCCCTTTAAATGTGGAGGGGGTGGGTGTCCCTTTAAAAGTGGATGGGTGGGTGTCCCTTTAAATGTGGAGGGGTGGGTGTCCCTTTAAATGTGGAGGGGGTGGGTGTCCCTTTAAATGTGGAGAGGCGGGTCCGCGCATGCTCATTCGGCCCCACCACAAAACGAGGCTGCCAGTGCGCCTGCGCGGGGCCTTTGCAGCGAAGACGGAAGGCCGGGCCCGGGAAAGAGGCGGAATCAGCGGCCGCGGTAAAGTCAAGTGTTGGGGAATCGATTTAAATCGAGGTGACCGGGGGGAGCGGAGAGCGAGATTATAAAGTAAAAAATACGAGAAAAACCAAACCTGAGAGTCGGGCGGGCGGTACTTCCGGGGACGCCGAATGGAGCGGATTGACCCGCGCGGGGTGGCGGAGTGAGCCGGAACAATGTGATTCTGACTGACGGGAGCGCTGACCAATAGGAAGAGGGCTGAGCTGGGAGGACTGAACTGGGCGGCCTGGTCCTCCAACCAATGGCGGCGCGGCGAGGGGGCGGGACCTTCCTCCCCGGCGCTGAGGCTGGGGCCCGATTGTGACGTAATCACAGGAAGAGGCCTAATCAGGTCGATTGAGGCCCGACCCGGGCTTGTGACTGACGGGACCTCTGACCAATAGGAAGAGGGCTGAGGTGGGAGGACTGAACTGGGCGGCCTGGTCCTCCAAGCAATGGCGGCGCGGCAAGGGGGCGGGGCCTCCTCTCCAGCTCAGGTGCGCTGGGTCCGATTGTGACGCGCTGTCCCCAGGTGAGAGCAGCTCAGTCAGCACAGAGCTGGGGCTGGAATCTGGGAGAGGGGCCGCAGGCAGCGGGCCTGGCAAAGGGGCACAAGCTTCACAATACAAGCTGCTTTCAAATGCGCAATACAGACAGCCTTGGTCACTCTGCAAAAAAAACTGTTTAACAATTCATCATAACTCCCCTGCTTTAGGAGAGGCGTAGAGTGCAAAAGCAAGGAAGTTATGATGAAACTGTGTAAAAGACTGGAGTCAGCTGTGGCTCAGTGGATAGCAGAGTCAGAAGGTTGTGGGTTCAAATCCCGCTCCAGGGAATTGAGCACATAAAGCGAGGCTGACACTCCAGTGTGGTGCTGAGGGAGCGCCGCACTGTCGGAGGGGCAGTACTGAGGGAGCGCTGCACTGTCGGAGGGGCAGTACTGAGGGAGCGCCACACTGTCGGAGGGACAGTACTGAGGGAGCGCCGCACTGTCGGAGGGGCAGTACTGAGGGAGCGCCGCATTGTCGGAGGGACAGTACTGAGGGAGCGCCACATTGTTGGAGGGGCAGTACTGAGGGAGCGCTGTTCTGTCGGAGTGGCAGTGCTGAGGGAGCGCCGCACTGTCGGAGGGGCAGTACTGAGGGAGCGCTGTTCCGTCGGAGGGGCAGTACTGAGGGAGCGCTGTTCCGTCGGAGGGGCAGTACTGCGGGAGCGCCGCACTGTCAGGGGAAGCAATGTTGTGGGAGAGCCGCATTGTCGGAGGGGCAGTAATGAAGGAGCGCTGCAGTGTCGGAGGTGCCGTCCTACGGATGAGACGTTAAACCGAGGCCCCCGTCTGCCCCCTCAGGTGGACGTAAAAGATCCCGTGGTGCTATTTCAAAGAAGTTATCCCCGGTGTTTTGAGCCCAATATTTATCCTTCAATCATCATGACGAAAAAACAGATTATCTGGTCATTATCACATTGCTGTTTGTGGGAGCTTGCTGTGCGCAAATTGGCTGCCGCGTTTCCCACATTACAACAGTGACTACACTTCAAAAGTACTTCATTGGCTGTAAAGCGCTTTGTGACGTCCGGTGGTTGTGAAAGGTAGTTAAGAAGGCAAATGGTATGCTGGCCTTCATTACAAGAGGATTTGAATACAGGAGTAAAGAAGTCTTACTCCAACTATATCTTCTTTCTTCTTAGGCAGTCCCTCGGAACCGAAGATGACTTGCTTCCACATTAAAAATGAGTTCTCAGGTGTAAGGGTAAACCGGGAGAGCTTCTTCTCCCCGAGACGGACCCTCTGATATAAAGGGTCGACTGGATCCATGTTTATCTGTAATTTAAACAGAGGTCTGGTTGTCTTCCGAGCTCTTTCCCCTAGAGGAGAGGGTAGAATGGGGGTCTTTAGTGTTAAATGGTTTCACCTGGGTCCATTGCTTCCATCACATACCCATCGGTTCCTGTAGACAACCACATGTATCACTTGTCATTAATACAGTACATGGCCCCATCCAACGGGCCCCATTCCCTTTCTTCCGATAACTTGCGTCATTACTTGTTGACCTATTCTGGGCAACTCGTCTGGTTAAGTCCAGCATTCTGCCTTTCTATATCTTTAATCTGTTGTTGGTTCCTTACTTCTTTATTTAGTGCTTGTACCTCCTGATTTAGTTGTACTAAGTATCGCCTTAATCTATCTTGTTCAAGTCCTGGTTCTCCCACCCCTCCAGCCAAATCCTCTGGTAGTCTCATAGTTCGTCCTGTCATTAGTTCATAGGGGGTCAGTCCGGTCGTTCGTCCTGGGGTGGACCATGTGTTACACCATGGTATAGCGCCATCAGTTGTTGTCTACAACATTCCGGTGCCACCACCTGGTTACGTGAGGCCCATTTCCAAATTCCATCTTGTAATTGCGCGCCAGCTTGTCTCCATTTCTCCTTTTGCTCTTTACTAGTATTTTCTTGTAGCTCCATTATATTCACTTCCTGTACCCCACTGACTATCATGACCATATTTATTTCATTTTTGAACGCGTCCTCTGGTTGCATTTCTTCCGCAGCTAGTTTTGCGCCTAGATCTGCATACCTAGTCCCCATAGGGGTCTGGTCCTGGGGTTCATAGAAACATAGAAGATAGGAGCAGGAGTAGGCCATTCGGCCCCTCGAGCCTGCTCCGCCATTCAATGCGATCATGGCTCATCATCCAAATTCAGTACCCGGTCCCTGCCTTCTCCCCATATCCCTTGATCCCTTTAGCCTTAAGAAATATATCCAACTCCTTCTTGAATATATTTAATGTATTGGCCTCTACTGCCTTCTGTTGTAGAGAATTCCACAGGTTCACCACTCTCTGGGTGAAGAAATTCCTCCTCATCTCTGTCCTAAATGGCTTACCCCTTATCTTTAGACTGTGACCCCTGTTTCTGGACTCCCCGACCATCGGGAACATCCTTCCTGCATCTAGTCTATCCAGTCCTGTCAGAATTTTATAAGTTTCAATATTCAATACTCAAGGTGTGGTCTCACCAAGGCCCTGTACAACTGCAGCAAGACAACCTTGTTCCTGTACTCGAACCCTCTCGCTATGAAGGCCAACATACCATTTGCCTTCTCAACCGCCTGCTGCACCTGCATGCTTCCCTTCAGCGACTGGTGCACAAGAACACCCAGGTCTCATTGCACTTCCCCTTCTCCCAATCTATTGCCATTCAGATAATAATCTGCCTTCCTGTTTTTGCCACCAAAGTGGATAACCTCGCATTTATCCACATTATACTGCATCTGCCATGCTTCTGCCCAATCACCCAACCTGTCCAAATCATACTGGAGTTTCTCGGCATCCTCCTCACAGCACACACGCCCACCCAGCTTTGTGTCGTCTGCAAACTTGGAGATATTACATCTAGTTCTCTCGTCTAGATCATTTATATATATTGTGAATAGCTGGGGTCCTAGGACCGATCCCTGCGGTACCCCACTAGTCACTGCCTGCCGCTCGGAAAAACAGCCGTTTATTCCAACTCTTTGCTTCCTGTCTGCCAACCAGTTCTTTATCCAAGTCAGTACCTTGCCCCCAATCCCATGTGCCTTAACTTTACACGCTAATCTCTTCTGCGTGACCTTATTGAAAGCGTTCTGAAATTCCAAATACACCACATCCACTGGTTCTCCCTTATCTATGCCCCAGAACTGGTCCCTCCTGCCCCAGGAATCTGAAGCCCTGCAATATTTCTCTTTCAGGTACTTATCCAATTCCCTTTTGAAAGCGGTGATTGAATCTGCCTCCACCACCCTTTCAGGCAGTGCATTCCAGATCCTAACCACTCGCTGCATCAAAAAGTTTTTCCTCATGTCGCCTTTGGTTCTTTTGTCAATCACCTTAAATCTGTGTCCTCTGGTTCTCGACCCCTTCTGCCAATTGGAAGAGTTTCTCTCTATCTACTCTGTCCAGACCCCTCTTGATTTTGAACACCTCTATCAAATCTCCTCTCAATCTTCTCTGCTCCAAGGAGAACAACCCCAACTTCTCCAGTCTATCAATGTAACTGAAGTCTCTCATCCCTGGAATCATTCTCGTAAATCTTTTCTGCACCCTCTCTAAGGCCTTCACATCCTTCCTAAAGTGCGGTGCCCAGGATTGGACACAATACTCCAGTTGAGGCCGAACTAGTGTTTTATAAAGGTTCATCATAATTTCCACACTTGTACTCTATACCTCTATTCATGAAGCCCAGGTTCCCGTAGGCTTTTTTAACTGCTTTCTCAACCTGCCCTGCCACCTTCAACGATTTGTGCACATATAACCCCAGGTCTCTCTGTTCATGCACCC
This sequence comes from Somniosus microcephalus, assembly GCF_052327205.1. Classification (NCBI taxonomy): domain Eukaryota; kingdom Metazoa; phylum Chordata; class Chondrichthyes; order Squaliformes; family Somniosidae; genus Somniosus; species Somniosus microcephalus. The sequence goes on along the minus strand of NW_028225200.1, from coordinate 1,133,941 downwards.
ACTTTAGGATTGTACCCTTTAGTTTATATTTCCTCTCCTCATTCTTTCTACCAAAATGTATCACTTCACATTTTTCTGCATTAAATTTAATCTGTCACATGTCCGCCCATTCCACCAGCCTGTCTATGTCCACTTGAAGTCTATCACTATCTTCCTCACTGTTCACTACACTTCCAAGTTCTGTGTCATCTGCAAATTTTGAAATTATGCCCTGTACATAGAAACATAGAAACATAGAAGATAGGAGCAGGAGTAGGCCATTCAGCCCTTTGAGCCCGCTCCGCCATTCAATGAGATCATGGCTGATCATCCAAATTCAGTACGATAGCAAAATACTGCAGATGTTGGAAATTCAGTACCCTGTCCCTGCCTTCTCCCCATATCCCTTGATCCCTTTAGCCTTAAGAAATATATCCAACTCTTTCTTGAATATATTTAATGAATTGGCCTCAACTGCCCTCTGTGGCAGAGAATTCCACAGGTTCACCACTCTCTGGGTGAAGAAATTGCTCCTCATCTCAGTCCTAAATGGCTTACCCCTTATCCTTAGACTATGACCCCTGGTTCTGGACTCCCCGGCCATCATAAACATCCTTCCTGCATCTAGTCTGTCCAGGCCTGACAGAATTTTATAGGTTTCGATGAGATCCCCTCTCAATCTTCTAAACTCCAGTGAGTATAAGCCCAATCAACACAATCTCTCCTCATACGTCATTCCTGCCATCCCAGGTATCAGCCTGGTGAATCTTCGCTGCACTCCCTCCATGGCAAGAACGTCCTTCCTCAGGTAAGGCGACCAAAACTGCACACAATATTCAAGGTGTAGTCTCACCAAGGCCCTGTACAACTGCAGCAAGACATCCTTGTTCTTGTACTCGAACCCTCTTGCTACGAAGGCCAACACACTATTTGCCTTCTTAACCGCCTGCTGCACCTGCATGCTTACCTTCAGCGACTGGTGCACAAGAACACCCAGGTCTCTTTGCACTTCCCCTTCTCCCAATCTATTGCCATTCAAATAATAATCTGCCTTCCTGTTTTTGCCACCAAAGTGGATAACCTCACATTTATCCACATTATCGTGCATTTGCCATGTTTCTGCCCAATCACCCAACCTGTCCAAATCATACTGGAGTTTCACGACATCCTCCTCACAGTATACCCTCCCACCCAGCTTTGTGTCGTCTGCAAATTTGGAGATATTACATCCAATTCCCTCGTCCAGATCATTAATATATATTGTGAACAGCTGGGGTCCAAGGACCGATCCTTGCGGTACCCCACTAGTCACTGCCTGCCACTCGGAAAATGACCCATTTATTCCAACTCTTTGTTTTCTGTCCGCCAACCAGTTCTCTATCCAAGTCAATACCTTGCCCCCAATCCCATGTGCCTTAACTTTGCACGCTAATCTCTTAATTAATCCACACTGTTAATTTTGTCCCTGATTTTTGTTTCTAAAAGCTTCCCCACTACCGAGGTCAAACTGACTGGCCCGTGGTTGCTGGGTTTGTCCTTACACCCTTTTTTGAACAAGGGTGTGACATTTGCAATTCTCCAGTCCTCTGGCACCAACCCCAGTTTCTAATGAGGATTTGGAAGGTTATGGCCAGTACCTCTGCAATTTCTTCCTTCACTTCGTTCACCGTACTAGGATGCTTCCCATCCGGTCCTGGTGACTTATCTACTTTAAGTACAGCCAGCCTTTCTAGTACCTTGTCTTTATTAATTTTATCCCATCCAGTATCTCCTCGACCTCCTCCTTCACTATGTCTATGGCAGCATCTTCCTTGGTGAAGACAGATGCAAAGTACTGATTTAGTACCTCGGCCATACCCTCTGCCTCCGTGCGTAGGTCTCCTTTTTGGTCCCTAATCAGCCCCACCCCTCCTCTTACTACCCGTTTACTATTTATATGCCTATAGAAGACTTTTGGATTACCCTTTATGTTAGCTGCCATTCTATTCTCATACCCTCTCTTTGCCCCTCGTATTTTCTTTTTCACTTCTCCTCTGAACTTTCTATATTTAGCCTGATTCTCAGATGTATTCTCGACCTGACATCTGTCATACATGCTCTTTTTCTGCTTCATCTTACTCTCTATCTCTTTCGTCATCCAGGGAGCTCTGACTTTAGTTGCCCTACATTTCCCCTTAGTGGGAATGTACATCGACTGTACCCGAATTATTTCCTCTTCAAAGGCAGCCCATTGTTCCTCTACAGTTTTTCCTGCCAATCTTTGATTCCAATTTACCTGGGCCAGATCCATTCTCACCCCACTGAAATTGGCCTTGCCCCACAGTGCAGTGGATGGGCTCTAGACTGCACTCTCCCCCTGAGGTGTCGTCACCCTCACCGGGATTCAGCACTGAAAACCGGTTTGAGAGCGCCGCACTCCCGGGGGATTCCTGCACTGCCTTGCCTCCTCAAATCCTGCTGGCTGGCCACCCAGTTACAATTCCCACAAACTCTGTGTGGCTGCGGGGTGACCACCTCCTGGAACGTGCGCTCCAGGAAACTCTCAGCCTCCCGTCTGCCCAGCAGTGACTCCAGCCACTCCCCAAGCTCAGAGACCCTGAGCGCGAGTTCCTGCCATGGGAGGTGCTTCCTGCACACGTGGTTCACCAGGACACATGAAGCGTCCCGGAGTTCCCGCATGGCACAGGAATTGCAGCCATCGGTCCCATTGTTTGGCTTAAAATCTGTCTACTTATGCTATAGATATATATGATGTGAGGTTAGTGTCCCCTTACCCCTGTTTATTATTCAATCAGTGATTACCCCTTTGCTAGGCCCGCTGCCTGCGGCCCCTCTCCCAGATTCCAGCCCCAGCTCTGTGCTGACTGAGCTGCTCTCACCTGGGGACAGCGCGTCACAATCGGACCCAGCGCACCTGAGCTGGAGAGGAGGCCCCGCCTCCTTGCCACGCCGCCATTGGTTGGAGGACCCGCCACCAGTCAGCTCCGCCCGTGCTCTTCCTATTGGTCAGAGCTCCCGTCAGTCACAGGCCCCGCGATCACGTGCTGCGGTTCACTCCGCCCCCTCGCAAAACTCACTTTCCCTCACTGATTGCGGCTCTTCACCAACACCGACTTTACAAAGAAAGTCCCGCGCGGCAGCCTGGAGCTCAGGGGCCCAGCGCGCAGGCACGGGGGAGGATGATTGACAGGGGCCCAGGGGGTGTGCTGAGCATGCGCAGTGCGGGCCGGGCGCCTGTGGAGCACGAGAGGGCGGGGCCATGGGGCGCATGCGCGGGGTCAGTCACAACTCAGCGCGGCGGCCGGAGCGCTTTCTGGAGCGCGGGGTCTTGTGGGGATTGCAGCCGCCATTACTGTTGATCCTTTCAACCAACCTGTGCAGCAGCTGGGGCCTGAAAATCAGCTTCACTGCCCCTGGGCTGGGAAAGGGAGACATGAGACAACATTCTCCCTCTTACCCCTTTCTGCACTCCTTTAACAGGGTTTTAGAAGTGGAGCATTTACAGACAGGAAGCTCAGACCGAACATCACGTCAAGAACAGACAGAGTCGCTCGATTCATCAGGACCTGATTCAATCGTTCCTCCAATCTGCTGGCACCCCAGAGAGTTCACACTGATGAGAGACCTTTTAAATGTTCTGAGTGTGGGAAGAGCTTCAAAATCTCCAAGTACCCAAAGAGACACCAGTGGCTACTCACTGGGGAGAGCCCGTTCACTGGCCCCGTGTGTGGAAGGGATTCACTCAGTCATCCGCTCCGATGATACACCAGCAAATTCACACGAGGGAGAGACCTTTAACCCACTCCGTGTGTGGGAAGGGATTAATTGCACCCTCCGTGCTGCTGAGACACCAGCTTGTCCACGCCGATTAGAGACCGTTGACCTGCTCTGTGTTTTTGAAGCGATTCTCTCATTCTGCCACCCTCCTGAGACACCAGCTTGTTCACAGTGATGAGAGACCGATTAAATGTTCTGACTGTGGGAAGAGATTTATAAGGTCCCAGGATCTGAAGAGACACGAGCAGGAGAGATTCTGTTCACCTGCTCAGTGTGTGGGAAGAGATTCACTCGGTCCTTGAATCTGCTGGCACACCAGCGAGTTCACACTGGGGAGCGGCCGGTGAAACAGTCCGACTGTGGGAAAAGCTTTCAAATGTCCCAGGAGCTGAAGGGACACCAGCTGGAGAGAGCAGGAAAGAGGCCATTCATCTGCTCCGTGTGTGGGAAGGGATTCGCTCGGTCATCCAACCTACTGACACACCAGCAAGTTCACACTGATGAGAGACCGTTTACATGTTCTGTCTGTGGGATGAGCTTTAAAAGCTCCAGGAATCTGAGCGGACACCAGCGAGTTCACACTGGGGAGAGACCATTCACCTGCTCTGTGTGTGGGAAGGGATTCACTCGGTCATCCCACCTACTGACACACCAGCAAGTTCACACCGGGGAGAGGTCATTCACCTGCTCCATGTGTGGGAAGGGATTCACTCAGTCATCCAACCTACTGAAACACCAGCGATATCACACTGATGAGAGACTATTTAAATGTTCTGTCTGTGGGATGAGCTTTAAAACCTCTGAAGATCTGAAGCAACACCAGCGAGTTCACTCCGATCAGAGACCATTTACATGTTCTGACTGTGGGATGAGCTTTAAAAGCTCCAGGAATCTGAACGGACACCAGCGAGTTCACACTAGGGAGAGACCGTTCACCTGCTCTGTGTGTGGGAAGGGATTCACTTGGTCCTCGAAACTGCTGAAACACCAGCAAGTTCACACTGTTCTGCAGCGCAGGGCCCTGCAGACAGCTGGGGTGATATGAACGTGGAATGGATGAATGTTTTATAAATTCTTGTACTGCTGTTTAATCTTTAAGATTGTTGTGCTGATGATTCCCTTTGTTTCACTCTTCATAGAAACATAGAAGATAGGAGCAGGAGTAGGCCATTCGGCCCCTCGAGACTGCTCTGCCATTCAATGAGATCATGGCTGATCATCCAAATTCAGTACCCTGTCCCTGCTTTCTCCCCATATCCCTTGATCCCTTTAGCCTTAAGAAATATATCTAACTCCTTCTTGAATATATTTAATGAATTGGCCTCTACTGCCTTCTGTGGTAGAGAATTCCACAGGTTCACCACTCTCTGGGTGAAGAAATTCCTCCTCATTTCAGTCCGAAATAGCTTACCCCTTATCCTTAGATGGTGTTACATAGAATGTACAGCACAGAAACAGGCCATTCGGCCCAACTGGTCCATGCCGGTGTTTATGCCCCACACCCACCCTATTTCAATTAACCCGATCAACATCTCCTCCCATTCCTTTCTCCCTTGTGTGGCTTCCCCATAAATCCATCTGTGCTGTTCACCTCAACCACTCCTTGTGGTAACAAGTTCCCCATTCTAGCACTCGCTGGGTAAAGAAGTTTCTCCTGAATTCCCTCCTGGATTTATTAGTGACTTTTATATTTAGAGCCACATAAATATGATGAGATTCTGTTAAGCTGACCAGTATATTGTACTTTGTCTTTTTCTGATGAATGAAACATTACTGAGCCCCTGTACCCGTGTTATGGGATGAAGTGCCAGACAAGTGAAGGCACAACGTCTGGGTGTGAATAATAATAACCTCACGGACCATATAGGTGTGATAACCAGACGGGCTTGTGGTTATAGTCTGGTCACAGATGGACTAAATTCCCTGAATTAGCAGGAGTTCAGCAGGCGGCCAACAGACGGGTCCAAACAATCCCATTTCCTGAGCGGTAACCAAGCTTGTGTATAAGAACAGGCCACTTAAGCCGTTGTCAGTTGGAACAGACTCGAGAAGATCGCGCGTGAATCCACTGTACTTCTATTCTCCAGATTGAGGGAATTATCACCCGATCTGTGTTATGCAGCGCTCTTAATAAAGTCTGGAGAGACAATTTGTGTTCTTGTGAGCTTGATTATCTGGTATCTGAAATCCTGGGACTCCTGATCATTAGAGTCAACCTCAGTGTGTGGAAAGGGATTCCCTGGTGTATCCCACCCGCTGACACACCAGAGTGTCCACATTTTGACTGCGGTGGGTCGATTCCACTGTTTCCGATGCCTTTAATCACATCCAGGAGGGAACCATGTTAATTCAGGCAACTGGGGCTTGTTAATGTTAAGAGCCCCCAATATCTGGGCTGGATTTTAAGATTATTCCCTGTTCTCTCAGTACTCGTGAGCAGAGAGAAGCTGATGTTAGAGAATCATAGAGCACAGTAGGATGCCTTTCGGCCCATCGTGCTGGTGCCGGCTCTCTGAAAGAGCGATGCAATTAGTCCCACTGCCCTGCTCTTTCCCCACAGCCCTGCAAATTTCTGCCTTTAGTATATATCCAATTCCCTTTTGAAAGTTACTATTGAATCTGCTTCCACCTCCCATTCAGGCAGTGCATTCCAGATCATCACAATTCACTGTGTAAAAAAAAGTGTCCTCATTTCCTCTCTAGATTCTGTTGCCAATGATCTGAAATCTGTGTCCTCTCGTTACCGACCCTCCTGCCAGTGACAACAGCTTCTCTTTGTTTGCTCGATCAAATCCCCTCATAATTTTGAGCACCTCGATCACAGCTCCACTTAACCGTCTCTGCTCCAAGTTATATTGCTATTGTTTTGTGAATTGTTGCTGTGATCGAGGTGCTGGATGTCTGTGCCTGGGGAATGGGACATTCTGTCCTCGTGGGCACCGAGTGTCAGCATCCAGCAATCTCTGGTCAGGGACTGTCTTTTTAAACTGCCTCACCTGAGCTTTTTGACTCCCTGATTTCATTATTAAACATTTCAGAGTTTTTGCAGAGTGACCAAGGCTGAACAGATAAATGTGAGGTATTATATTTTGGTATGAAGAATGGGGAGGTCACTTATCACTTGGAGGGTGCGAGTCTAGGTGGGGTAGAGGAACAAAGGGATCTCGGAGTACAAATACACAAATCACTAAAAGTTGCGACACAGGTTAGCAAGGCCATAAAAAAAGCAAACCAAGCACTAGGGTTTATTTCTCGAGGGATAGAATTGAAAAGTAGTGAAGTTATGCTAAACCTGTATCGAACCTTGGTTAGACCACACTTGGAGTACTGCGTACAGTTCTGGTCGCCATATTATAAAAAGGATATAGAGGCACTGGAGAGGGTGCAGAGAAGATTTACAAGGATGATACCAGAAATGCGAGGGTATACATATCAGGAAAGGATGAACAGGCTGGGTCTCTTTTCTCTTGAAAACAGAAGGCTGAGGGGTGACCTAATAGAGGTCTTTAAAATTATGAAAAATGTTGATAGAGTGGATACAGAGAGAATGTTTCCACTTGTGGGGAAGAGCATAACTAGAGGCCTCAATATAAGATAGTCACCAAGAAATCCAATAGGGAATTCAGAAGAAACTTCTTTACCCAGAGAGTGGTGAGAATGTGGAACTCGCTGCCACAGGGAGTGGTTGAAGCGAATAGTATCGATGCATTTAAGGGGAGGCTAGACAAGCATCTGAGGGAGAAGGGAATCGAGGGTTATGCTGATAGATTTAGATGAGGAAAGACGGGAGGAGGCTCGAGTGGAGCATAAACACCGCCATGGACTGGTTGGGCCGAATGGCCTGTTTCTGTGCCGTATATCCGATGTAATCCTATGTCAAGTATCCCAGCTGGCTTAGCTCCAGGCACTTTAGCTCAGTGGGCAGCACTCTCACCTCTGAGTCAGAAGGTCGTGGGTTCAAGTCCCAGTCCAGAGACTTGAGCATAAAAATCTAGGCTGACACTCCAGTACTGAGAGAGTGCTGCACTGTCAGAGGTGCCGTCTTTCGGATGAGATGTTAAACCGAGGCCCCCGTCTGCTCTTTCAGGTGGATGTAAAAGATCCCATGGCACTACATTGAAGAAGAGCAGGGGAGTTCTCCCCGGTGTCCTGGGGCCAATATTTATCCCTCAATCAACATCACTGAAATAGATTATCTGGTCATTGTCACATTGCTGTTTGTGGGAGCTTGCTGTGCGCCAATTGGCTGCCGTGTTTCCTACATTACAACAGTGACTACACTTCAGAAGTACATCATTGGCTGTAAAGCGCTCTGGGATGTCCTGAGGTTGCGAAAGGTGCTATATAAATGCAAGTCTTTCTTTCTCAGCAAGAGGGCGAGTGTCAGTGGTTGGAGGGAGGAGCTCAGTGTTGTCACTGGGTGGACACAGACAGATTGAAGCTAAAAGACAGAGAATGCTGAAGTTTGGAATGATAACACCCAAAGTCAGGAGTTGGGCCCTTTGCCTAGATAAGGGAGGTGGTTGCTAAGAGACCCACAGACCTAATAACACTGCAAACTGCTCGGGCAGCAGACTTGTTGCAACATGTGAGGTCACGAGTGAGTTGGTGCCCAGACAACAGAGCCTTGGGCATTCCTGAGAGAGACAAACTGGTTCTGTAACCGGGAGAACAGGTTGAGGGAGTCACCCTACGTGCGACGGCTCATCTGAGGTGTTAACACAGAGTCAGCTTGGGAATGGGATGATCAATGAATCATAGAATCATAGAAATTTACAGCACAGAAGGAGGCCATTCGGCCCATCTTGTCCGTGCTGGCCGACAAAGAGCTATCCTCCCTAATCCCACTTTCCAGCACTTGGTCCGCAGCCTTGTAGGTTACGGCACTTCAAGTACATATCTGTTAGGGTGAAAATTATATAGCTTAAAGCAGCAACATAAAGAATTAAAGAATGTATTGTAAGAAGTGAACTTGTAAATAAGAAACAAGACAAAACAAACTCAGCTTAAGACGGGGTGGCTCAGCTTGGGACACAACCTGTAATTCCCCTTTAGGCTTTGCAACATTCGCTGCCCTCATTTTGTGTTAAATTCACAAAGCTTCCATCTTTGTCCCATGAGGATTCCCCATAGTATGTCTAAGTGCTGTTGTGGTGGGCAAGGGGCAGGAATTAACTGTTTGTGACTGTTCCCATTAAAACCATTGTGCTTGACATTAATTGAATTGAGGAATAGTCGACATTTTTAAGTAGTTTCTTGCCAGATTGAGGGTAGGCAAGATAATTGATAGAAGGCCTCCAATCAAATTACATCAGTGCCCTTCAGCCAGTCAGATTAATGTGTTCAAATGAGGCAAAATAAAATGAACAGTTATTGAATGTGGGAAACACTAAATATTTCACATTTATTCAGTGGTGCAGCCTTCTGCAAACTATTTGCTGGAAGCCCTTTGGATGTATTAATGTAATTCTACTATTCTATAATGCAAAGTCGATGAATCAGAATTGTGTGTATTGCTGAGTTACAGTAATTGGTAACTGCAAAACTGCCCATTTTGTAATTAACCATTAAAAAGTGCCCAAAGTTCTGGAAGGTTCCATATCATTTTATGTTGCCAAACTAGTATCCTGTGAGGACCGGGGAGTTGTTGCTGGGGGAGCGAGATTGGTTGAAGACACCTGTGTGTAATATTTTGCGAGAATGTATAAAAGAAGTTTCAATACCTTGTTGCTAAGGGAACGTGATTGGGTGAGGACAAGAGAATTGTTGCTGGGGGAGAATGTTGTCAATTTCTGTCCTGGACTCTCAGTGATGGCTTTTGGAAACTCCTTTCACAGGCTGTGAGAAGGGCAGGATTGACAGACGGGGAAACTCAAACCAAACTTCACATCGAGATCTCAGAGAGTCACTCCATTCGTCAGGACCTGAAATTCATCGGCCTTTTGAGTGCGGAAGGAGAAATGTTTGGGAGGTAAGTAGCACGGAGTCCAGTTCTACGGAGTACGGCTTCTACAGAGTACTTAACTCGGGAATTGGGTGAGTGAGCGAATTCGATGAGGTGGGGGTAAGAGGTGCTGCTTGATACGTGAAAAAATATAAACAACTCGGGTTTAATTAGGACTGTGGGCTAAGTTACAGTAAAGACCTAAAGCATATAGCTAAATGTTATAAATTAAACAAGATTATTACCTAGATTAAAAACTATTAATAGACAATTGGGTATTTCAAAACTTGAAAACCTAATTAGTTAAATAAAATACAATAGAGATGGCCGGGCAGGTGATGTGTTGCAGCTGTAGCATGTGGGAGCTGGTGGACCCCAGTGTGATCCACAGCAACCACATAGAGTCATAGAGGCACAGAAGGAGGCCATTCGGCCCATCGAGTCCGTGCCAGCTCTCTGTATACAATCCAGTCAGTCCCACTCCCCCGCTCTATCCCCGTAGCCCTGCAAGTTTATTTCCCTCAAGTGCTGATCCAGTCTCCCCTTGAAAACATTGAGTGTCTCCGCTTCCACCACTTCCGTCGGCAGCGAGTTCCAGGTCCTCATCACTCGCTGCGTAAAAAAGTTTTTCCTCACATCCCCCCCTGTATCTCTTGACCAAAAGCTTAATTCTGTGTCCCCTAGTCCTTGTACCATCAACTAGTGGGAACAGCCTTTCACCGTCTAGCCTATCCAAACCCATCATAATCTTGTACACCTCTGTCAAATCACACCACAACCTCCTTTGCCCTAATGAAAACAAATCCAGCTTCTCCAACCTGTCCTTGGAGCTAAGATCCCCCATCCCCGGAACCATTCTGGTAAATCTCCTCTGCACCCTCTCAAGGGCCTTCACATCCTTCCTAAAGTGTGGTGACCAGAAGTGTCTGCAGCTCGAGGAACTTCGGCTCAGAGTTAGAGTCATAGGGCTAAAAATTGGGTTTTGGCTTAGCCAGGGCTTTAGCGCCAGAAATTAGTGCAGGCGCTAAGTCCCCTGCGCGCGCCAAAAATTCAGTGGCGCCGCGCCCAAACGGCTGCCGGCGCTACTGAAGGGTCTTAGCGCCTGGAAAAGGGCGCTAACTGCCGTTTCGCGCCGGAATTCCGGCGCTGCGGCACCCGATGCGGTGCGGCAGGCTGGGGAAGTGCAGGCCTCCTCCTTCCGTTAAGGAGGAGCTGCCTGCACCCGGCCGCGGCCCGCGCAAATCTGCTTAAAAATGAGCCCGGCACCTCGGACAAGTGCCGGGCTTGCATCTGTTCCGGGGGGGGGGGGGGGAGAGAAGTCCGGGGAGGGAGCTGCGGGCAGGCGGCCGGCGGGAAAGCGGCCGGCCGCCGCGGGGCCTTTAATGCGCCGGCGCTAACTGCAGTAAGGCACCTCTGACAAAACGCTGGTTGCAGCTGCCACGGGCGAGGCGGCCGCAACTCAATTTCGGAGTTCGGGCGGGTTACCACGGCAACCGGGACGCTGCGCACACCGATGACGTCATCGGTGCCGGCGCAGCGCTACCGGAGCAACGCCGATTTAGGGCCCCAGGGAATTTCACTACTGGCCATAACTCCGGCGCAAGGCCCTCTAGCGCCTCAAATGAGGCGCTAAGGCTACTGAATTTTCAGCCGATAGAGTTATACAGCACAGAAAGAGGCCCTTCGGCCCATCGTGTCTGCGCCGTCCATCAAGCCCTGACTATTCTAATCCCATTTTCCAGCACTTGGTCCGTAGCCTTGTATGCTATGGCATTTCAAGAGCTCATCTAAATGCTTCTTGAATGTTGTGAGGGTTCCTGCCTCTACCACCCTTTCAGGCAGTGAGTTCCAGATTCCAACCACCCTCTGGGTGAAAAAGTTTTTCCTCAAATCCCCTCGAAACCTCCTGCCCCTTACTTTGAAACTATGCCCCCTGGTTATTGACCCCTCTACTAAGGGAAAAAGTTCCTTTCTATCTCCCCTATCTATAACCCTCATAATTTTGTACACCTCAATCAGGTCCCCCCTCAGCCTTCTCTGCTCTAACGAAAACAACCCCAGCCTGTCCAGTCTCTCTTCATATCTGAAGCGCTCCAGCCCAGGTAACATCCTGGTGAATCTCCTCTGCACCCTCTCCAATGCAATCGCATCCTTCCTATATTGTGGCTACCAGAACTGCACACAGTACTCCAGCTGTGGCCTAACTAGCATTTTGTACAGCTCCATCATAACCTCCCTGCTCTTATATTCTATGCCTCGGCTATTGAAACCAAGTATCCCATATGCCTTTTTAACCACCTTATCCACCTGTCCTGCTGCCTTCAGGGATCTATGTACATGCACACCAAGGTCCCTCTGATCCTCTGTCCTTCCTAGGGTCCTACCATTCATTGTGTATTCCCTTGCCTTGTTAGTCCTCCCAAAATGCATCACCTCACACTTTTCAGGGTTAAATTCCATTTGCCACTGTTCTGCCCATCTGACCAACCCGTCTATATCGTCCTGTAGCCTGAGGCTTCTCTCCTTGCTATTTACCACTCCACCAATTTTTGTGTCATCTGCGAACTTACTGATCATACCGCCTACATTCATATCTAAATCATTAATGTACACGACAAACAGCAAAGGACCCAGCACCGATCCCTGCGGTACACCACTGGACACAGGCTTCCAGTCACAAAAACAACCTTCAACCATCACCCTCTACCTCCTGCCACTAAGCCAATTTTGGATCCAATGTGCCAAATTGCCCTGGATCCCATGGGTTCTTACCTTCTTGACCAATCTCCCATGTGGGACTTTGTCAAAAGCCTTACTAAAGTCCATGTAGACTACATCAACTGCACTACCCTCATCCACACACCTAGTCACCCCCTCTCAAAATTCAATCAAATTGGTTAGACATGATCTCCCCCTGACAAAGCCATGCTGACTATCCTTGATTAATCCTTGCCTCTCTAAGTGGAGACTAATTCTGTCCCTCAGAATTTTTTCCAATAATTTCCCTACCACTGATGTTAGGCTCACTGGCCTGTAATTCCCTGGTTTATCCCTACTACCCTTGTTGAATAATGGTACTACGTTAGCTGTCCTCCGGCACCTCCACTATGGCCAGAGAGGTTCTGAAAATTTGTGTCAGAGCCCCTGCAATCTCCTCCCTTGCCTCACACAGCAGCCTGGGATACATCTCGTCTGGGCCTGGGGGTTTATCCACTTTTAAGCCTGCTAAAACCACTAGTACCTCCTCCCTCTCAATACTAAATTGTACAAGTATATCACAATCCCCCCTGCCTGATTTCTATGCCTGCATCGTCGTTCTCCATAGTGAACACAGATGCAAAATATTAATTTAAAACCTCACCTTCATCTTCTGGCTCTACACACAGATTGCCACTTTGGTCCCTAATGGGCTCTACTCTTTCCCTGGTTATCCTCTTGCCCTTAATATACTAATAAAACACCTTGGGATTTTCCTTTATTTTGCCTGCCAGTGTTTTTTCATGACCCCTCTTCGTTCTCCTAATTTCTTTTTTAAGTACCCCCCTGCACTTTCTATACTCCTCTAGGGCTTCCAGTGTTTTTAGTCCTTTGTATCTGCCAAAAGCCCCCCTTTTTTTCCTAATCCATTCTTGTATGTCCCTTGACATCCAGGGTTCCCTGGGCTTGTTGGTCCCACCCTTGACCTTTACAGGAACATGTTGGCGTTGTACTCTCTCTATTTCCTTTCTGAAAGACGCCCACTGCTCTGATGTGGATTTTCCTACAAGTAGTTGATCCCAGTCCACTTTGGCCAGATCCTGCCTTATCATATTAAAATTGGCCTTCCCCCAATTTAGATCCTTTATTTCCAGTCCATCTTTGTCCTTTTCCATAACTACTTTAAATCTCACCGAATTATGGTCACTGTCACCAAAATGCTCTCCTACTAACCCTTCTACCACGTGCCCTGCTACATTCCCTCGAATTAGGTCCAGTACCGCCCCTCTCTTGTAGGACTTTCTACATGTTGGCTGAAAAAGTTCTCCTGGATGCACTTTAAGAATTCCACACCCTCTAAGCCTTTCACACTCTGACTATCCCAGTTAATATTGGGGAAGTTGAAATCCCCAACAATTATTACCCTATTATTTCTACACTTCTCTGAGATTTGCCGACATATCTGTTCCTCTATCTCCCCCTTACTGTATGGGGGCCTATAGTACACTCCCAGCAAAGTGCTTGCCCCCTTTTTGTTTTTAAGTTCTACCCATATGGCCTCATTAGAGGAACCTGCTAAGGTATCATCCCTCCTTATAGCAGAAATTGACTCCTTGATTAATATTACTAACCTGATTTTTGGTCAACTCTTGGCGTATTCACGTTTAATAAGTCTCCGGGAGAAGGAGTCGCTTCACTTGTACTGGTTCCTGGGGCCTGATCACCTTCCCCAGGAGCAGGGTCTTGACCCTGACTTTATTCACTTGTACTGGTTCCTGGGGCCTGATCACCTTCCCCAGGAGCAGGGCCTTGATTCTGGGGGTGTTTTATTGCACCGCATGGTGTACTTGAGAAGAGCCCCATCAGGGCGAGTGCGGGAGGGTCAGGGGGCGCATGCGGGGGGGTCAGGGGGCGCGTGCGGGGGGGTCAGGGGGCGCGTGCGGGGGGGTCAGGGGGCGAGTGCGGGGGGGGTCAGGGGGCGCGTGCGGGGGTGTCAGGGGGCGCGTGCGGGGGTGTCAGGGGGCGCGTGCGGGGGGGTCAGGGGGCGCGTGCGGGGGGGTCAGGGGGCGCGTGCGGGGGGGTCAGGGGGCGCGTGCGGGAGGGTCAGGGGGCGCGTGCGGGAGGGTCAGGGGGCGCGTGCGGGAGGGTCGGGGCGTGTGCGGGAGTGTCGGGCGCGTGCAGGAGGGTCAGGGGGCGAGTGCGGGAGGGTCAGGGGGCGAGTGCGGGAGGGTCAGGGGGCGAGTGCGGGAGGGTCAGGGGGCGAGTGCGGGAGGGTCAGGGGGCGAGTGCGGGAGGGTCAGGGGGCGAGTGCGGGAGGGTCAGGGGGCGAGTGCGGGAGGGTCAGGGGGCGAGTGCGGGAGGGTCAGGGGGCGAGTGCGGGAGCGTCCATCTCCAGGACGTGTGTGTCTGAGTCAATGGGACTCTCTCTGACCTTTCTCCCCGGTCCATCTCCAGGACCAGTGTGTATCTGAGTCATTGGGACTCTCTCTGACCTTTCTCCCCAGTCCATCTCCAGGACCGGTGTGTATCTGAGTCAATGGGACTCCCTCTGACCTTTCTCCCCAGTCCATCTCCAGGACCAGTGTGTATCTGAGTCAATGGGTCCCCAGTCCATCTCCAGGACCAGTGTGTATCTGAGTCAATGGGGCTCTCTCTGACCTTTCTCCACAGTCCATCTCCAGGACCAGTGTGTATCTGAGTCAATGGGACTCTCTCTGACCTTTCTCCCCAGTCCATCTCCAGGACCAGTGTGTATCGGAGTCAATGGGACTCTCTCTGACCTTTCACCCCAGTCCATCTCCAGGACCAGTGTGTATCTGAGTCAATGGGACTCTCTCTGACCTTTCTCCACAGTCCATCTCCAGGACCAGTTTGTATCTGAGTCAATGGGACTCTCTCTGACCTTTCTCCCCAGTCCATCTCCAGGACCAGTGTGTATCTGAGTCAATGGGACTCTCTCTGACCTTTCACCCCAGTCCATCTCCAGGACCAGTGTGTATCTGAGTCAATGGGACTCTCTCTGACCTTTCTCCCCAGTCCATCTCCAGGACCAGTGTGTATCTGAGTCAATGGGACTCTCTCTGACCTTTCACCCCAGTCCATCTCCAGGACCAGTGTGTATCTGAGTCAATGGGACTCTCTCTGACCTTTCCCCCCAGTGCATCTCCAGGACCAGTGTGTATCTGAGTCAATGGGACTCTCTCTGACCTTTCTCCCCAGTCCATCTCCAGGACTAGTGTGTATCTGAGTCAATGGGACTCTCTCTGACCTTTCTCCCCAGTCCATCTCCAGGACTAGTGTGTATCTGAGTCAATGGGACTCTCTCTGACCTTTCTCCCCAGTCCATCTCCAGGACCAGTGTGTATCTGAGTCAATGGGACTCTCTCTGACCTTTCCCCCTAGTGCATCTCCAGGACCAGTGTGTATCTGAGCCAATGGGACTCTCTCTGACCTTTCTCCCCAGTCCATCTCCCGGACCAGTGTGTATCTGAGTCAATGGGACTCTCTCTGACCTTTCTCCCCAGTCCATCTCCCGGACCAGTGTGTATCTGAGTCAATGGGACTCTCTCTGACCTTTCTCCCCAGTCCATCTCCAGGACCAGTGTGTATCTGAGTCAATGGGACTCTCTCTGACCATTCTCCCCAGTCCATCTCCAGGACCACTGTGTATCTGAGTCAATGGGAATCTCTGACCTTTCTCCCCAGTCCATCTCCAGGACCAGTGTGTATCTGAGTCAATGGGACTCTCTCTGACCTTTCTCCCCAGTCCATCTCCAGGACCAGTTTGTATCTGAGTCAATGGGACTCTCTCTGACCTTTCTCCCCAGTCCATCACCAGGACCAGTGTGTATCTGAGTCAATGGGACATTCTCTTTGACCTTGTTCCACAGTCGATCTCTGGAAGCTCTTTGAATCGGAAGGGTTCTCTCCGGTTGGTGCTCTCACAATCCTGTGCTGGTTCACCTGCTGTTGTTCCTCAGTCTACAATCCCTGTTTACTTCGAGCTGAGCACCTTCCTCAATCACACCATCTCTCACCGGGACATCTAATTGTGGCAAAGCAGAAAATAAGAACAATATTGAAAACGTGAAATAATATAATGTAGACTTTTAATCAGCTTACTAATAATTCAATTTCAAGGCCGAGTATTTGTTTGATTTTGTGCCTTTCCTCAGATCCCCAGTTGCGGGGCTGTTTGTTTAGTTTGGAGATTTTCCTCAGATCCCCAGTTGCGGGGCTGTGTGTTTAGTTTGGAGATTTTCCTCAGATCCCCAGTTGCGGGGCTGTGTGTTTAGTTTGGAGATTTTCCTCAGATCCCCAGTTGCGGGGCTGTGTGTTTAGTTTGGAGATTTTCCTCAGATCCCCAGTTGCGGGGCTGTGTGTTTAGTTTGAAGATTTTCCTCAGATCCCCAGTTGCGGGGCTGTGTGTTTAGTTTGGAGATTTTCCTCAGATCCCCAGTTGCGGGGCTGTGTGTTTAGTTTGGAGATTTTCCTCAGATCCCCAGTTGCGGGGCTGTGTGTTTAGTTTGGAGATTTTCCTCAGATCCCCAGTTGCGGGGCTGTGTGTTTAGTTTGGAGATTTTCCTCAGATCCCCAGTTGCGGGGCTGTGTGTTTAGTTTGGAGATTTTCCTTAGATCCCCAGTTGCGGGGCTGTGTGTTTAATTTGGAGATTTTCCTCAGATCCCCAGTTGCGGGGCTGTGTGCTTAGTTTGGAGATTTTCCTCACTAAATTTCCGGCCTCCTGAGACTCCCCCATTCTCACTGCTCTGGGCGGAAATGCGCCATTTTCTGTGCGGAGTTACTGCCCGGAGCGGTGACCCTGTGACCCTCCCTCGCTGTGATCTAAACTCAGGGCTGAGCAGCCGTTGTCGGGCCGGGTGCTGAATGGAGCCGAGTTCCCTCAGTCACAGAACAGGCCCTGTAACCCGGGCAACAAGCCTGTTTCTGACCGGCCCAGCACACAGCAAACCCATGATCAGCAGGGGAGCAGCACTGCGCCTGCGCGGGAGAGAGAGAGAGAGAGAGAAAGGGACGGCACTGCGCCTGTGCCGGAGGGCGAGAAAGGGAGCGGCACTGCGCCTGCACAGGAGGGCAGGGGAGCGGCACTGCGCCTGCGCGGGAGAGAGAGAGAGATAGAGAGAGCAAGGGCGCGGCACTGCGCCTGCGCGGGAGTGCGTAAGGGAGCGGAACTGTGCCTGCGCCGGAGTGCAAGGAGCGGCACTGCGCCTGCGTGGAAGAGAGAAAGGGAGCGGCACTGCGCCTGCACGGGAAAGAGTAAGGGAGCGGCACTGCGCCTGCGCCGGAGTGCAAGGAGCGGCACTGCGCCTGCGCGGGAGTGCAAGTCTGCGTCACAGCGCCTGCGCGGGAGAGAGAAAGGGAGTGGTACTGCACCTGCGCGGGAGAGCGATGTCGCACGAACGCATCACTATCGCTCCCAGTGGTGGGAGGACTACATCGGAACATATTGTCAGGAGGAGGCCATTCAGCCCCTCCAGCCTGTTCCACCAGCCCATTCCATTCACTCCACCTGATTTCAAGAAAGGGTTGAGCATACTGGATACAGCAAACACCTGACAACTAGCCACGCCTCTAGCCAAGCTGTTCCAGTACAGCTACAACGCTGGCATCTATCCGACAATGTGGAAAACTGCCCAGGTATGTCCTGTCCACAAAAAGCAGGACAAATCTAACCTGGCCAATTACCGCCCCATCAGTCTACCCTCAATGATCAGCAAAGTGATAGAAGGTCTCATCGACAGTGCTATCAAGTAGCACTTACTCACCAATAACCTGCTCAATGATGCCCAGTTTGGGTTCCGCCAAGACAGTTCGGCTCCCAACCTCATTACAGCCTTGGTCCAAACATGGACAAAGGAGCTGAATACCAGAGGTGAGGGGCAAATGTAAGAAGTCACACAACACCAGGTTATAGTCCAACAGTTTTATTTGAAATCACAAGCTTTCGGAGCGCTGCTCCTTCGTCAGGTGAAGGGGAGGTGAGGGGAGGTGAGAGTGACTGCCCTCGGCATCAAGGCTGCATTTGACCAACTGTGGCATCAAGGAGCCCTAGTAAAACTGAAGTCAATGGGAATCGGTTGGGGGGGGGGCGGAGGAACCTCCAATGGCTGGAGTCATACCTAGCACAAAGGAAGATTGGCTGTGGTGATTGAAGGTCAATCATCTCAGCCCCAAGACATCGCTGCAGGAGTTCCTCAGGGCAGTGTCCTAGGCCCAACCATCTTCAGCTGCTTCATCAACGACCTTCCCTCCAACAAGAGGTCAGAAATGGGGATGTTCGCTGATGACTGCAGCGAGGTGATTTACTTCCTATGTTACCTTACACTGTACACACACAGCCCGAGAATGGCCTCTCCCTTCCCCCACTCACTCCATGTTCCGGAAATATTTCCTGCTTCAATCTGTCTCGTACAAACAGCCCCGACTGCCGCTGAACTTACCCGACACAAAGCCCATCTGCGGACACAGTCCTAGTGCGATGTGCTGCTGTGAGGAGGCTGCTGTTTGTTCCCTTACTCGGGCCCGTGCTATCTCCACTCCCTGATGTGGTCAGCGATCTTCAGCCGAGCACAGAGGAAACGGCCCCCGCTGGCAGAGCTTGGGGAGGGGAGCTTGCAGGATCCTTCCTGTCGCTTTAAACAGTGTGGAGAGAGGGGGAGGAGCAGGCAAGTGTTTATCACGCATGCTCAGACCTCTCTCCTGACGCAAATTAAAAGAAGCAACAGCAAAAAAAACACTTTGAACTTATATAGCACATTTAAATGAATAAATCGTCCCAATGAGCTTGAAAGGAGCGTTATCAAAGAAACATTGTCACCGAGACAGATAAGGAGATATTAGGAGAGGGGAAAGCAACCCTGGACACACGTCAGTTGCTGCCGGTGAGTGTGAGAGTGATGCGAATCCTGTCCCTCAGAGCGATTTGTTTCCCCATACTGTATGGAAGGATGGAGAGGAACAGGTTCTGTCAATCTCTGACACTGAACTGCTGCTGAGCGGGGAGTTTAATCAGTCTCTGCCTGTCTCCGGTGGGTGAGTAGGCGACAGATACCAGACAAGTTCCCGGGCCTGTGTGACTGTCACCCCCTGTGTCTTTCTCTGTGCCTTGTGTACAGGATCAATCCCCAGTCCCTCTATCCCCCAGCCCTGCCTGTTATATCTGGATCGACGCTGAACCTCTCAGTTTTCGGTCTATTGAAACCAAGTTCAAGGCATGTGTGGTGAACAGAATGTCTCACTATTTCTGTGAATAATACTATCATCTAAAAGCAGGCTAGGATCCACACAGCCAAACTGTGACACGTTCCTGCCCCGAAATCTCGGTAACAGACTGCGTGGACCGCTTGGCTCAGAGTACGACCATTCAGACTGATACAGTCTCTCTCTCTCTGGTTGCTGTCTCTGGGTGTTGAGAATGGAATGCACAGGACACCAGTTGCTCTGTTCTGTTCCTCAGTTTTGGGGAGAGATAGACAGAGAGAGGCGGTGAGATCATCATTTCTATTTTCATATAAATCAAACTTATTCCTGCCTGCGAACAATATAATACCTTCAAACCAGATATGGGTGAACACAGCCAGAGCTGTGATTGGCTCCTGCCCCTGAATCTGGGGAACAGACACTGTGAGGAGCGCCGGCCTCAAGAGTGTTTAACAGTGACTGAGCTGGGAAACTCCAAGTAACCCCGAGAATCGGCAGCACAGGCCGAGCGGAGAGGAAAACCTGTCCTGTGAACTGTAAATCTGGGAACAGATTGTGCTGTGAATGAGCAGAGTGAACATTATGTCAGCGAGAGTGTGTTAAAGGGGCGGGTGGGTTAGACTAATGTCACTGTGTTTGTGTGCCCGCTCTCATCGCCGGATTTCAGAGACCCTCTTGTGTAAAATTCAAAGATTTCCCTGTCATAGGATCGCCCTGCACCCCCCTGATGTGGGAATTAAATGTGAAGTTTTAGTTGATTTCAAATTTCAGTCGAAAAACAGTGAACATGTCCGCGATCGGGTGAGAGAGCGCGATCAGTGCAGCAAAGAAACGGTTTTAAATCGAAATTGCTGTCTTGAATTCTGATGAAACTTTCTCGACAGCAAACATCCCGGTCTTCGAGACAGAAAGAGACCAATCTGGGAATGTGGAGTGCCCGAGTTTAATTGTAATCGGAGAGTTAATGAGGAGAGAGAAACAGAGAGAGGCTGGAGGGGCCGGGAGCTGACAGCAGGATGTCTCCGCCCCGTCCGCTCGCTGCCTTTAAGTTGCTCTGTGCCGCCGCCTCTCGTTTCATTTCTGACCCAGCTCTGACTGTCAGAGAGATTTTCTACAGAGTCGCCGGCATGACCGAGACTGCAGCCGCCAAAATGGCTCCTCCTGCTGCCGCCGCTCAAACCAAGGCTCCCAGCAAGAAGAAGAAGGCGGCTCCCCACTCCAAGCCAGCCGGTCCCACGTTGGGCGAACAGAAACTCAAGGTTGTGGCGAGTGGCAGCGATCGCAAGGGGATGTCCCTGGTTGCGATAAAGAAGGCTCTGGCTGCCAACGGCGCCGACGTGCTGAAGCTCCGGTCCCAGATCAGGTTAAGTATCAAGATGAAAGTGGGAAACGGCTCCCTGGAGCAGAACAAGGGCACGGGCGCCACGGGTTCCTTCAGGCTTGCTAAGAAGGAATCCCAGCGGAAAGAGGGAAAGAAGGTGAAGAAACCAGCAGCCAAGAAATCTGCAGTAAAGAAACCGGCAGCCAAGAAATCTCCAGCCAAGAAACCAGCAGCCAAGAAATCTCCAGCCAAGAAACCAGCAGCCAAGAAGTCTCCAGCCAAGAAACCAGCAGCCAAGAAATCTCCAGCCAAGAAACCAGCATCCAAGAAAACAATCACCAAGAAGGCAGCAACGTCTAAAAAGACAGCGAAAGCTGCGGCTGGGAAGAAGGTGGTGGTGAAGAAGCCCAAGAGCCCCAAGAAGGCCACAGGCAGAAAGGTGAAGGCGGCCAAGAAGGTGGAAAAACCCAAGGCCAAGCCCAAATCAGCAAAGTCTCAGAAAGCAGCGAGCAAAAGAAAATAAAAAGGACAACTGTAGTGTATGTACCTTTAAGAGGAACTATGTTTTTGAAGCCCCTGTATACTGTAGTACCAGTAGTAACCACTCGGGTATATAAGCCTGTATAGCGTCTTGTGTAGTTAGTTCACCTGCAGACTTTGTTCAGTAAACACTTGTTAAATCAACTCCTGCATTCCGTGTCTCCATTAACACATGGATCTAACAACAACTTGTAAACATCTGAACCCAAAGGCTCTTCTCAGAGCCACCCATATCTTTCCAAAAAGAGGTGATTGCGGAATCATATGATCCATGTCCCGGGGCCGGGCTCAGATTCCAGATTGATATCATTTCAAATGAACCCCGGCTCCCTGGTGACTCGCTGATTTTCGCTGCACCCACCCCTCCCCCAGTGTCTGCAATAAAACAGGGAGAGAATGGGATGTCCGGGCCGGGCCTCACTCTAACTGGGGGGGTGTTCGACTCCAGTCTCAGTTCATGGTCATTTTCAGTTCACAGGTTCAGGGTGAAAGTCTCTGTGAGACGCTGACACTGGCGGAGATACCCCACATCACAACTCGAACCCCAACACATGAGATTCTCCAAATCAACTGGAATAAGGTGTTTGTAAACTGCTGAACCCGTCTGTGTGGGGAGATGGAATAAGGTCAGAGACTGACATGGAAGGAGACGGGTCGACTTGTGATCGAAGGGACTGTATATAGGCGGGAATATTACTGATTGTTAATTGTAACAGGATCTTACTTAAAATATTCTGGTTTCAGGGAACCCTTGAATATGAAGCCCGAGTCTGTAAGGGTTTGTGCGGAGCGCTGTGTTTCGGTTCTACTGTCAATAAATGGTTTGAAATTGGCGGTTGCAGATAGCTGGAGGTGGATAATTGATTTACAAATAGATTCAGTCCCACACTCTGATACAGTAGCAGATACTAGCAGAAATGGAATTAATTTCAAACTAACATCAAGTGCCAGAGTCTGATAGATGCAGTAAGAATCCCACTTTCATAAACCGAGTAAGTAGCAGATACATGCGGAATTCTTCGGTGAAAGACAGTACGAGAGACTGACAGATTCAGCACTAATATGACACTAACATGCAGTCCCAGAGACTGACAAATACAGAATGAAACTCACACTCAGTACCAGGGACTGACATCTTAGACTTAGACTTGCACAACATCCCAGTGAATGACAGATACGGAATGAATCCCACACTACACTCAGTACCAGAGACTGACAGATCCAGAATTAATCTTAGACATGCACACCATCCCAGTGAATGACAGATACAGAATGAATCTCAAACTCGCACATCCCAGTGACAGACAGATACAAAATTAATGTCACACACACATACACTACCAGAGAATGACAGATTCTGAATGAATCCCAACACTGACACACGGTACCAGAGTCTGACGGATACAGATGGAGTCCCACCCTAACACATGGTATCAGTGACGGACAGGAAATGAATGGATCCCACACGCACATACTGTAACAGAGACTGAGATTGGTAATGATTCCAACACTTACATAAATCACCAGAGACTGAATAATACAGAACTATTCCAATACACACACTCACAGTACTAGAGACGGGCAGATACTGAACTAAAGTGGTGGAGACCACACTGCAAGACATGAATATAGTGCACTGGTTGGAGGAAGTACATCTAAATTGCTGTCTCGTCCGGAAGAAGTGCTTGGGACCCCAGATAATGGTCTGGGAATTGGTGCATGGATATATGCTCTTGCAATTACCTTTCTGACTACAGGGGGCGTGCTGGTGACAAAATCTCAATCTGATTGGATACATAAAGAAGCCAATCATAGAGATGCAGAACAATGGAATTTGACATCACTCTTCAGCAGCCAATCACAACCATTGCCTTCACCCATCCCTCATTAGCATAGGACTGTGGGGCTGCCTATATATTCCGAGCCCGGCGCGGGTTTGCGTCGTTTTGTGTCTGAAATCGAGTTTGAGAATGGTTGATGAAAAGAAAGCAGTTGCCAAGAAGGGCGCCAAGAAAACCGTCAGTAAACCGGCAGCGAAGGGCGGCAAGAAGCGCAGAAAGTCGAGGAAGGAGAGTTACTCCATCTAGATCTACAAAGTGATGAAGCAGGTTCACCCCGACACCGGCATCTCCTCCAAGGCCATGGGCATTGTGAACGAGATTTTTGAGCGCATCGCGGGTGAGGTTTCCCGCCTGGCCCATTACAACAAGCGGCACACCATCAGCTCCCGGGAGATCCAGACCGCCGTGCGCCTGCTGCTGCCCGGGGAGCTGGCCAAGCACGCCGTGTCGGAAGGGACAAAGGCGGTGACCAAATACACCAGCTCCAAGTAAAACTCCACGCTGTCCTGAAAGAACAAACCCAAAACACAACGGCTCTTTTAAGAGCTACCCACAATCTCTCTGAAAGAGCTACACAAACTCATCTCTCTTTAGACACAATTTACTGTAATTATTTCCGTAACAAGTGTGTTTGAGAACGTTTGAAGTTCCAGCCGTAGATTTAGTTTTGAATTCTCAGATAAGCACTTTCACTGCCCGGATCAACCTTAGCGTCGCTGTTGTATTTCCCGTCCAGTAAAGTACAAACACGGTCCCTGATCGCTCTTTCCCTTTGATCTCAGACCCATTCACTTGCAGCGCCTTCCGACAAATTAAAAGCTTGTTTTCGAGATGAGACTGATTTCAGTCACCTCAATCTCTGCAAAAACATTTTCATTTTTTTCAATGCCAGTTGGGAGTCAATCCTTTTATTAACCCGAGACTTCCTGCAGTGTAACAACCCAGAATGGGGTTTCTTAGAGACCAGAACGCGGTCAGTTTGAACACTCTGTCCCTCTTCTCTTCTCACAGCAGGACTCCCAGATCTGGTTTCACTCCCGCAGCAGCGCCTGCGCAAAGGATCACTCGATAATCTGAATCCTCACTTTTACAGAGATTGAGCTGGAATGTGTCCCGTTACAGAATCAATGGGGATTTAATCCCACCCGTTAAAGTTCGCTATTGAACCCGGAATTAATCCTGATTGTAACAGCCTGGAATTTGCAAGGGAGAGATGGAAGAAGACAAAAGGAATAAAAAACTGTCCGGAAATCTTTGGCTAATAGTTAATTTATTAACTTAATTCGCTGGGTTAGGAAAATATTGGCGGGCTTTTTGAAATTAAAAATCGTTGGCGGTCTGACTGTTGAGGACAGTTATTTCCACGCACTTGCCATTGGCGGAAAAACAGACTGTGATTGGTCACCGGAAAACACCAATGGAATTCACCACAGAGCGACCAATCACAAGTTTGCTGTCTGCATTCCTCCAGAAGGTAGAAGGGCGGCAGATGTGGGCGGAGTTTATCATTATTTCTTTCAACGAGTGGATTTTGGAAATGTCTGGAAGAGGAAAAACCAGCGGTAAAGCTCGGGCCAAGGCCAAATCCCGCTCATCCCGGGCCGGACTGCAGTTCCCTGTGGGCCGTGTTCACAGGCTCCTGCGAAAGGGCAACTACGCTGAACGTGTGGGTGCCGGAGCTCTGGTCTACATGGCTGCTGTGCTCGAGTATCTGACCGCTGAAATCCTGGAGCTGGCCGGCAACGCGGCCCGCGACAACAAGACCA
This sequence comes from Somniosus microcephalus, assembly GCF_052327205.1. Taxonomy (NCBI): domain Eukaryota; kingdom Metazoa; phylum Chordata; class Chondrichthyes; order Squaliformes; family Somniosidae; genus Somniosus; species Somniosus microcephalus. The sequence goes on along the minus strand of NW_028225200.1, from coordinate 1,108,857 downwards.
CCCGCATCATCCCCAGACACCTGCAGCTGGCCATCCGCAACGACAAGGAGCTCAACAAGCTGCTGGGAAAGGTGACCATTGCTCAGGGCGGGGTACTGCCTAATATCCAGGCGGTGCTGCTTCCCAAGAAAACCAGCACTGCCAGCTCCAAGAGCAAGTAAAGTGGACAAGATTCAATCTAATAACCCAAAGGCTCTTTTCAGAGCCACCCACTGTATCTGTGAAAGGGCTGCTTACTATTTAGCCATTTTCGGTAAACTGTCTGTCCAGCATGTAGAAATCCAGATCCAGAAACACTGCAGCGGGCTTGCTGTGAGCGAATATTCAGATCAGTGATTCAATATAGATGAGGACTGGCTTCAGAGAAAAACAAAACACACGGAACCCTAACGTGAGCGCAGCACTCAATGAACACGTTGTTAGGAGAGCCGAATATGAACGGATGTTAAGAACCGAGTATAAAGTGAGTGAGCGGCTACCATTCCTTATTGGGACAATAATTCCATAGGGAGAACGATATACACCCTGACCCATACAAACATTCCCTTTTTATTTGGGAGACAGGATCTAACCAGAATTGCAGCTCTGGTTAATTTTTAAATACTTCAAATAGTAACTGAAGCTCCCACCTGTCCCTGCATTAAGAGCTGGTTTTAAAGGTGAGTATCAGACTTCAGGCACCTCGTTCTCTCTCTCGGATCGATCCCGGTATGTGGAGTTGGATCAATTCTCTCTCTCCCGCACAGTCGCAGTGACGCTCCCTTGCTCTCACTCCGGCGCAGGCGCAGTGCCGCTCCTTGCCCTCTCACGCAGGCGCAGTGCCGCTCCTTGCCCACTCACGCAGGCGCAGTGCCGCTCCTTGCCCTCTCACGCAGGCGCAGTGCCGCTCCTTGCCCACTCACGCAGGCGCAGTGCCGCTCCTTGCCCTCACGCAGGCGCAGTGCCGCTCCTTGCCCACCCACGCAGGCGCAGTGCCGCTCCTTGCCCTCCCACGCAGGCGCAGTGCCGCTCCCTTGCCTCTTTCTCCCGCGCAGGCGCAGTGCCGCTCCCTTGCCCGCAGGCGCAGTGCCGCTACCTTTCTCGCTCCCTCCGGCGCAGGCGCAGTGCCGCTCCCGTTCTCTCTCCCTCCGGCGCAGGCGCAGTGCCGCTCCCGTTCTCTCTCTCGCTCGCTCGCTCTCTCTCTCCCTCTCTCTCTCTCTCTCTCTCTCTCCCTCCCGCGCATGCGCAGTGCCGCTCCCTTTCTCTCTCTCTCTCCCGAGCAGGCGCAGTGCCGCTCCCCTGCTGATCCTGGGTTTGCTGTGTGCTGGGCCGGGCGGCGCCGGCCGTTCAGAAACAGGCTGGTTGCCCGGATTACCGGGCCCGCTCTGTGACTGAGGGAACTCGGCCCGACAGCGGCTGCTCAGCCCCGAGTTTAGATCACAGCGAGGGAGGCTCACAGGGTCACCGCTCCGGTTAGTAACTCCGCACAGAAAATGGCGCATTTCCGTCCAGAGCAGTGAGAATGGGGGAGTCTCAGGAAGCCGGAAATTCACAGTGAGTAAAATCTCCAAACCAAACACACAGCCCCGCAACTGGGGATCTGAGGAAAATCTCCAAACTAAACACACAGCCCCGCAGCTGGGGATCTGAGGAAAATCCCCAAACTAAACACACAGCCCCGCAACTGGGGATCTGAGGAAAATCTCCAAACTAAACACACAGCCCGGCAACTGGGGATCTGAGCAAAATCTCCAAACTGAACACACAGCACGGCAACTGGGGATCTGAGCAAAATCTCCAAACTAAACACACAGCCCCGCAACTGGGGGTCTGAGGAAAATCTCCAAACTAAACACACAGCCCCGCAACTGGGGATCTGAGGAAAATCTCCAAACTAAACACACAGCCCCGCAACTGGGGATCTGAGCAAAATCTCCAAACTAAACACACAGCCCGGCAACTGGGGATCTGAGCAAAATCTCCAAACTGAACACACAGCCCGGCAACTGGGGATCTGAGCAAAATCTCCAAACTAAACACACAGCCCCGCAACTGGGGGTCTGAGGAAAATCTCCAAACTAAACACACAGCCCTGCAACTGGGGATCTGAGGAAAATCTCCAAACTAAACACACAGCCCCGCAACTGGGGATCTGAGGAAAATCTCCAAACTAAACACACAGCCCCGCAACTGGGGATCTGAGCAAAATCTCCAAACTAAACACACAGCCCGGCAACTGGGGATCTGAGCAAAATCTCCAAACTGAACACACAGCCCGGCAACTGGGGATCTGAGCAAAATCTCCAAACTAAACACACAGCCCCGCAACTGGGGATCTGAGGAAAATCTCCAAACTAAACACACAGCCCCGCAACTGGGGATCTGAGGAAAATCTCCAAACTAAACACACAGCCCCGCAACTGGGGATCTGAGCAAAATCTCCAAACTAAACACACAGCCCCGCAACTGGGGATCTGAGGAAAATCTCCAAACTAAACACACAGCCCCGCAACTGGGGATCTGAGGAAAATCTCCAAACCAAACACACAGCCCGGCAACTGGGGATCTGAGCAAAATCTCCAAACTGAACACACAGCCCCGCAACTGGGGATCTGAGGAAAGGCACAAAATCAAACAAATACTCGGCCTTGAAATTGAATTATTAGTAAGCAGATTGAAAGTCTACATTACATTATTTCACGTTTTCAATATTGTTCTTATTTTCTGCTTTGCCACAATTAGATGTCCCGGTGAGAGATGGTGTGATTGAGGAAGGTGCTCAGCTCGAAGTAAACAGGGATTGTAGACTGTGGAACGACAGCAGGTGAACCAGCACAGGATTGTGAGAGCACCAACCGGAGAGAACCCTTCCGATTCAAAGAGCTTCCAGAGATCGACTGTGGAACAAGGTAAGAGAAAGTCCCATTGACTCAGATACACACTGGTCCTGGTGATGGACTGGGGAGAAAGGTCAGAGAGAGTCCCATTGACTCAGATACACTCTGGTCCTGGAGATGGACTGGGGAGAAAGGTCAGAGAGAGTCCCATTGACTCAGATACACACTGGTCCTGGAGATGGACTGGGGAGAAAGGTCAGAGAGAGTCCCATTGACTCCGATACACACTGGTCCTGGAGATGGACTGGGGAGAAAGGTCAGAGAGAGTCCCATTGACTCAGATACACACTGGTCCTGGAGATAGACTGGGGAGAAAGGTCAGAGAGAGTCCCATTGACTCAGATACACACTGGTCCTGGAGATGGACTGGGGAGAAAGGTCAGAGAGTCCCATTGACTCAGATACACACTGGTCCTGGAGATGGAATTGGGAGAAAGGTCAGAGAGAGTCCCATTGACTCAGATACACACTGGTCCTGGAGATGGACTGGGGAGAAAGGTCAGAGAGAGTCCCATTGACTCCGATACACACTGGTCCTGGAGATAGACTGGGGAGAAAGGTCAGAGAGAGTCCCATTGACTCCGATACACACTGGTCCTGGAGATAGACTGGGGAGAAAGGTCAGAGAGAGTCCCATTGACTCCGATACACACTGGTCCTGGAGATAGACTGGGGAGAAAGGTCAGAGGGAGTCCCATTGACTCAGATACACACTGGTCCTGGAGATGGACTGGGGAGAAGGTCAGCGAGAGTCCCATTGACTCAGATACACACTGGTCCTGGAGATGGACTGGGGAGAAAGGTCAGAGAGAGTCCCATTGACTCCGATACACACTGGTCCTGGAGATAGACTGGGGAGAAAGGTCAGAGAGAGTCCCATTGACTCCGATACACACTGGTCCTGGAGATAGACTGGGGAGAAAGGTCAGAGGGAGTCCCATTGACTCCGATACACACTGGTCCTGGAGATGGACCGGGAAGAAAGGTCAGAGAGAGTCCCAATGACTCAGATACACACTGGTCCTGGAGATGGACCGGGGAGAATGGTCAGAGAGAGTCCCATTGACTCAGATACACACTGGTCCTGGAGATGGACTGGGGAGAAAGGTCAGAGAGAGTCCCATTGACTCAGATACACACTGGTCCTGGAGATGGACTGGGGAGAAAGGTCAGAGAGAGTCCCATTGACTCAGATACACACTGGTCCTGGAGATGGACTGGGGAGAAAGGTCAGAGAGAGTCCCATTGACTCAGATACACACTGGTCCTGGGGATGGACTGGGGAGAATGGTCAGAGAGAGTCCCATTGACTCAGATACACACTGGTCCTGGAGATGGACTGGGGTGAAAGGTCAGAGAGAGTCCCGTTGACTCAGATACACACTGGTCCTGGAGATGGACTGGGGAGAATGGTCAGAGAGAGTCCCATTGACTCAGATACACACTGGTCCTGGAGATGGACTGGGGTGAAAGGTCAGAGAGAGTCCCGTTGACTCAGATACACACTGGTCCTGGAGATGGACTGGGGAGAATGGTCAGAGAGAGTCCCATTGACTCAGATACACACTGGTCCTGGAGATGGACTGGGGTGAAAGGTCAGAGAGAGTCCCGTTGACTCAGATACACACTGGTCCTGGAGATGGACCGGGGAGAAAGGTCAGAGAGAGTCCCATTGACTCAGATACACACTGGTCCTGGAGATGGACTGGGGAGAAAGATCAGAGAGAGTCCCATTGACTCAGATACACACCGGTCCTGGAGATGGACTGGGGAGAAAGGTCAGAGAGAGTCCCATTGACTCAGATACACACTGGTCCTGGAGATGGACTGGGGAGATAGGTCAGAGAGAGTCCCATTGACTCAGATACACACTGGTCCTGGAGATGGACGCTCCCGCACTCGCCCCCTGACCCTCCCGCACTCGCCCCCTGACCCTCCCGCACTCGCCCCCTGACCCTCCCGCACTCGCCCCCTGACCCTCCCGCACTCGCCCTGATGGGGCTCTTCTCAAGTACACCATGCGGTGCAATAAAACACCCCCAGAATCAAGGCCCTGCTCCTGGGGAAGGTGATCAGGCCCCAGGAACCAGTACAAGTGAATAAAGTCAGGGTCAAGGCCCTGCTCCTGGGGAAGGTGATCAGGCCCCAGGAACCAGTACAAGTGAAGCGACTCCTTCTGCCGGAGACTTATTAAACGTGAATACGCCAAGAGTTGACCAAAAATCAGGTTAGTAATATTAATCAAGGAGTCAATTTCTGCTATAAGGAGGGATGATACCTTAGCAGGTTCCTCTAATGAGGCCATATGGGTAGAACTTAAAAACAAAAAGGGGGCAAGCACTTTGCTGGGCGTGTACTATAGGCCCCCATACAGTAAGGGGGAGATAGAGGAACAGATATGTCGGCAAATCTCAGAGGTGTAGAAATAATAGGGTAGTAATTGTTGGGGATTTCAACTTCCCCAATATTAACTGGGATAGTCAGTGTGAAAGGCTTAGAGGGTGTGGAATTCTTAAAGTGCATCCAGGAGAGCTTTTTCAGCCAACATGTAGAAAGTCCTACAAGAGAGGGGCGGTACTGGACCTAATTCGAGGGAATGTAGCAGGGCACGTGGTAGAAGGGTTAGTAGGAGAGCATTTTGGTGACAGTGACCATAATTCGGTGAGATTTAAAGTAGTTATGGAAAAGGACAAAGATGGACCGGAAATAAAGGATCTAAATTGGGGGAAGGCCAATTTTTAATATGATAAGGCAGGATCTGGCCAAAGTGGACTGGGATCAACTACTTGTAGGAAAATCCACATCAGAGCAGTGGGAGTCTTTCAGAAAGAAAATAGAGAGAGTACAATGGCAACATGTTCCCGTAAAGGTCAAGGGTGGGACCAACAAGCCCAGGGAACCCTGGATGTCAAGGGACATACAAGAATGGTTTAGGAAAAAAAGGGAGGCTTTTGGCAGATACAAAGGACTAAAAACAGTGGAAGCCCTGGAGGAGTATAGAAAGTGCAGGGGGGTACTTAAAAAAGAAATTAGGAGAACGAAGAGGGGTCGTGAAAAAACACTGGCAGGCAAAATAAAGGAAAATCCCAAGGTGTGTTATTAGTATATTAAGGGCAAGAGGAAAACCAGGGAAAGAATAGAGCCCATTAGGGACCAAAGTGGCAATCTGTGTGTAGAGCCAGAAGATGTAGGTGAGGTTTTTAATTAATATTTTGCATCTGTGTTCACTATGGAGAAGGACGATGCAGGCATAGAAATCAGGCAGGGGGATTGTGATATACTTGAACGAATTAGTATTGAGAGGGAGGAGGTACTAGTGGTTTTAGCATGCTTAAAAGTCGATAAACCCCCAGGCCCAGACGAGATGTATCCCAGCCTGCTGTGTGAGGCAAGGGAGGAGATTGCAGGGGCTCTGACACAAATTTTCAGAACCTCTCTGGCCACAGGGGAGGTGCCAGAGGACTGGAGAACAGCTAACGTAGTACCATTATTCAGGAAGGGTAGTAGGGATAAACCAGGGAATTACTGGCCAGTGAGCCTAACATCAGTGGTAGGGAAATTATTGGAAAAAATTCTGAGGGACAGAATTAGTCTCCACTTGGAGAGGCAAGGATTAATCAAGGATAGTCAGCATGGCTTTGTCAGGGGGAGATCATGTCTAACCAATTTGATTGAATTTTTCGATGGGGGTGACTAGGTGTGTGGATGAGGGTAGTCCAGTTGATGTAGTCTACATGGACTTCAGTAAGGCTTTTGACAAAGTCCCACATGGGAGACTAGTCAAGAAGGTAAGAGCCCATGGGATCCAGGGCAATTTGGCACATTGGATCCAAAATTGTCTTAGTGGCAGGAGGCAGAGGGTGATGGTCGAAGGTTGTTTTTGTGACTGGAAGCCTGTGTCCAGTGGTGTACCGCAGGGATCGGTGCTGGGTCCTTTGCTGCTTGTAGTGTACATTAATGATTTAGATATGAATGTAGGAGGTATGATCAGTAAGTTCGCTGATGACACGAAAATTGGTGGAGTGGTAAATAGCGAGGAGGGAAGCCTCAGGCTACAGGAGAATATAGACGGGTTGGTTAGATGGGCAGCACAGTGGCAAATGGAATTTAACCCTGAAAAGTGTGAGGTGATGCATTTTGGGAGGACTAACAAGGCAAGGGAATACACAATGAATGGTAGAACCCTAGGAAGGACAGAGGATCAGAGGGACCTTGGTGTGCATGTACACAGATCCCTGAAGGCAGCAGGATAGCTAGATAGGGTGGTTAAGAAGGCATTTGGGATACTTATATTCTATGCCTCGGCTAATGAAGGAAAGAGCAGGGAGGTTATGATGGAGCTGTACAAAACGCTAGTTAGGCCACAGCTGGAATACTGTGTGCAGTTCTGGTCGCCACACTATAGGAAGGATGTGATTGCTTTAGAGAGGGTGCAGAGGAGATTCACCAGGATGTTACCTGGGCTGGAGCGCTTCAGCTATGAAGAGAGACTGGACAGGCTGGGGTTGTTTTCCTTGGAGCAGAGAAGGCTGAAGGGGGACCTGATTGAGGTGTACAAAATTATGAGGGGCATAGATAGGGTAGATAGAAAGGAACTTTTCCCCTTAGTAGAGGGTTCAATAACCAGGGGGCATAGTTTCAAGGTAGGGGCAGGAGGTTTAGAGGGGATTTGAGGAAAAGCTTTTTCACCCAGAGGGTGGTTGGAATCTGGAACTCACTGCCTGAAAGGGTGGTAGAGGCAGGAACCCTCACAACATTCAAGAAGCATTTGGATGAGCACTTGAAACGCCATAGCATACAAGGCTACGGACCAAGTGCTGGAAAATGGGATTAGAATAGACAGGGCTTGATGGCCGGCACGGACACGATGGGCCGAAGGGCCCCTTTCTGTGCTGTATAAATCTGTGACTCTATGGTAGCACTCTTGCCTCTGAGGCATAAGGTTGTGGGTTCAAGTCCCACTCCAGAGACTTGAGCACAAAAATCCAGGCTGACACTCCAGTGCAGTACTGAGGCACTGTCAGAGGTGGCGTCTTTCGGATGAGACATTAAACTGAGGCCCTGTCTGCTCTCTCAGGTGGATGTAAAAGATCCCATGACACTATTTTGAGAAAGAAAGACTTGCATTTATATAGTGCTTTCATGACCAGCAGACATCTTGAAGTGCTTTACAGCCAATGAAGTACTTTTGAGGTGTAGTCACTGTTGTAATGTGGGAAAGAGCAGGGGAAATATCCCCGGTGTCCTAGCCAATGCTCATCCCTCAATCAATGTAACAAAAGGATAATAGCAAAATACTGCGGATGCTGGAAATCTGAAATAACAACAGGAAATGCTGGAACCACTCAACGGGCCAGGCAACATCCGTAGAGAGAGAAACAGAGTTAACAAAAAGATAGATTATCTGGTCAATATCACATTGCAGTTTGTGGGAGCTTGCTGTGTGCTAATTGACTTCTGTGTTTCCTACAACAGTGACTACACTTCAAACAGTACTTCATTGACTGTAAAGCGCTTTGGGATGTCCAGTGGTGGTGAAGGCGCTATAGAAATGCAAGTGTTTCTTTCTTCATTGGTCTCACCGGTGACCTCTTCTGGCTGATGGTTGATTGACAGACAATAGTCCGCGCATGCGCAGAGGGAGCGGCGGTTTGGACCGAGTCCGGCGCAGCGACCCCTCCCGGTCACCAAGGGCAACAACTGCTCATGCCCAGAGGAGACCAACCCCCCTCCCCCACTCGGAGCTGTGCCTGCACGGTCGGATCCTGCCGGACGGAGTCGGCGCGGGCCATTCCGGGGAAAGGCCTTGGTGTTGGTTCCAGAGTCGCGATCGGTGATGCAAAGTGAGTTTTCTCCACTCCGATTGGGTGGAGAATCGCGTGTGGTGGGGGGGCGGAGGGGTGGATCGGGAGAGAACAAGGAGAAATAGAAAAACCTGAGAGTCCACGAGGCCCTGGATCGAGCAGCGTCAGTTGGACAGAGCACGTGATCTCCTCGGGGACACGTGACCCAGCCCAGGGCCTGATTGACGGGAGCTTCGGACCAACAGGGAGCGAGCGGGCGGGGCTGGAGGAGCTAGCCGGCGGCGGGTCCTCCAACCAATCGGGGAGCCCGAGGGGTGGGACTAGCGCCGGCTGATTGTCTGATCCGCAGGGCAGCAAGTTTCTCCAGTCCCTTGTGTGATGAAATATATGTCTTCATCAGCCCCTGTGTTTTACCTGCATTGTATTGTGTGTACCGGCCCCTTTTCCCCTATTGTGTGTATTGGCTCCGCCCCTGTCTTTTGTCATATAAAGGTCTCAAGAGCTGTATGAGTCATTCTGCCAGACGAATCCGATGTGGAATGACGTGCAATGTTCTTAGCGATTAAAAGCCTTCAGTTGAATCCTTTAACTTCTTGTCTTTGAGTTACTGATGGCACATCACCTTGTTCAGGGCCCGGGGCCAGGGGAGGCTGTGGGCCTTTATTCCCCTCATTGGACACAAGGCTCTTTGGCTCACAACACACTGGCTCAGGTTTTAATAGAGACTTTTTAAATTCATCAATAAAAGCAGATAAACCTCGTGCTTCTGTGGAACAAACTTTCTAATATTTTATAGAATCATAGAATGGTTACAGCACAGAAGGAGGCCATTCGGCCCGTCGAGCCCGTGCCGGCAACTCTGCAAGACCACTTCAGCGAGTCCCACTCCCCGCTCTTTCCCCGTAACCCTGCACATTTCTTTACTTCAGGCACTTATCCAATTCCCTTTTGAAAGCCGTGATTGAATCTGCCTCCACCACCCTTTCAGGCAGTGTATTCCAGATCCTAACCACTCGCTGAGTAAAAAAGTTTTCCCTCATGTCGTCTTTGGTTCTTCTGCCAATCACCTTAAATCTGTGTCCTCTGGTTCTCGACCCTTCCGCCAATGGGAACAGTTTCTCTCTATACTCTGTCCAGAATCCTCATGATTTTGAACACCTCTTTCAAATCTCATCTCAACCTTCTCTGCTCTAAGGAGAACCACCCCAGCTTCTCCAGTCTATCAATGTAACTGAAGTCCCTCATCCCTGGAACCACTCTTGTCAATCGTTTCTGCACCCTCTCTAAGGCCTTCACATCCTTCGTAAAGTGTAGTGCCCAGAATTGGACACAATACTCCAGTTGAGGCCGAACCAGTGTTTTATAAAGGTTCATCATAACTTCCTTGCTTTTGTACTCTATACCTCTATTCATGAAGCCCAGGTTCCCGTAGGCTTTTTTAACCACTTTCTCAACCTGCCCTGCCACCTTCAATGATTTGTGCACACATACCCCCAGGTCTCTCTGTTCATGCACACACTTTAGGATTGTACCCTTTAGTTTATATTGCCTCTCCTCATTCTTCCTATCAAAATATATCAGTTCGCACTTTTCTGCATTAAATTTAATCTCCCATGTGTCCACCCATTCCACCAGCCTGTCTATGTCCCCTTGAAGTCTATCACTATCCTCCTCACTGTTCACTATACTTCCAAGTTTTGTGTCATCTGCATATTTTGAAACTGTGCCCTGTACACCCAAGTCAAAGTCATTAATATATATCAAGAAAAGCAGTGGTCCTAGTACCGACCCCTGGGGAACACCACTGTGTACCTTCCTCCAGTCTGAAAAACAACCGTCCACCACTACTCTCTGTTTCCTGTCACTTTGCCAATTTTGTATCTATGCTGCCACTGTCCCTATTATTCCATGGGCTTCAACTTTGCTGGTAAGCCTATTATGTGGCTTTTTGTCGAACGCCTTTTGGAAATCCATGTACACCACGTTAACCACATTGCCCTCATCAACCCTCTCTGTTACCTCATCAAAAAGCTCAATCAGAATCAGAGCGGCCGGGCCCCAGCACCAGGAAACCCAGGGTGCAGCGCCTCCCCCATCCAAGCCGCCGCTTCCCGGTTTCTTCAACTGGTTCCACCAATTCCGACTCGGGAGAAAGGACAGGAGCCAGGCTCCCAGAATGGCCCGCGACCCCGAGGAGCATGCGCACTCTCAGCGGAGACATCATCGCGTTGGATAGAGCGGTTTCTGGGGCGCGGGGAATTGTGGGTGCTGCGGCCACCATTAGTCAGCGGCTGTGGGGAAGAGTTTTATTGCAGGTGATGGCAGGTAGGTCCCTGGCCGCCTGTGTAGGTCTTTTTGTTGCTTCAGTTTGAGCTGGAGTGGAGATGGAGGAGAAGCTGCTGGGTTTAACCCCCAGTACTTCTGAGCCCAGGAGGACCCAACAATTTCCAATGTGTGACAGTCAAGGGAGGTGGATTCTGGGGGAGATTAAGTTGTTACACAGACACTGTCCCTGCAATGTAAGAGTATTGTTTTAGGAACAAGTATTTCTGTAGAGGCTTTTAATCCAGTTTACATATACAGATTTGTTTTAATTCATTCTTGGGATGTGGGCGTCGCTCGCAAGACCAGAATATGTTGCCAATCCCCATCTTCCCGTTGAGGTGGTGATAGTGGGCCACCTTTTTTTATTCATTGATGGGATGTGGGCGTCGCTGGCTGGCTAGGCCTGCATTTAGTGCCCATCCCTAATTGCCCTTGAGATGGTGGTGAGCCGCCTTCTTGAACCGCTGCAGTCCATGTGGTGAAGGTACTCCCACAGTGCTGTTGTGTAAGGAGTTCCAGGATTTTCACCCAGTGATGATGTAGCAACGGCGATATATGTCCAAGTCAGGATGGTGTGTCACCGGGAGAACTTGGAGGTGGTGATGTTCCCATGCACCTTCTGCCTTTGTCCTTCTAGGTGCTGGAGGTTGCGGGTTTTGGAGGTTTTGTCAAAGTTCTGGTCGAGTTGCAGATGTATAAAGTCCATCTCCTTCGCCCCCTCCCACTCCCACCTCTCTCTCTCTCTCCTCCCATAGAGGCCAGAGGCCCAGACCAGGTGGCAGATTCCCTTCACTGAAGGACATTAGTGAACCAGTGGGATTTTATGACAATCCGGCAGCTTTCATGGTCACTTTTTTTCTAGTGCCAGCCCCACAAACAACCAGATTCATTGAGCTCAATTTCACAACCTGCCTCTTTAGTGGGTTCTCTCTCACGCTCCATTTTAAATTCATTTTACAGGGTATTAGAAGGGGAGGATTTGCAGACAGGAAACTCAAACCAAACATCACGTCAAGATCTGACAGTCACTCGATTCATCAGGAACTGAATATCATCGGCCTTTGAATATGGAAGCAAAAAGCACCGTTCACATCGGGGAGAGGCCGTTCACCTGCTCCGAGTGTGGGAAGGGATTCACTAATTCATCCCGCCTGCTGAGACACCAGCGAGTTCACACTGATGAGAGACCTTTTAACTGCTCGGACTGTGGGAAGTGCTTTAAAAGTTCCGGGGCACTGATACACCATCAACGTGTTCACACTGGGGAGAGACCGTTCAGGTGCTCACACTGCGGGACTGGGTTTAGGCAGTCATCTGACCTCACTGTACACCTGCGCACTCACACTGGGGAGAGGCCGTTCACCTGCTCCGTGTGTGGGAAGGGATTCACTCGCTCATCCCACCTGCTGACACACCAGCGAGTTCACACTGGGGAGAGGCCGTTCACCTGCTCCGTGTGTGGAAAGGGATTCGCTCGCTCATCCACCCTGCTGATACACCAGTGAGTTCACACTGATGAGAGACCTTTTAAATGCTCGGACTGTGGGAAGTGCTATAAAGTGTCCGGGGAACTGATACGCCATCAACGTGTCCACACTGACGAGAGACCGTTCAGGTGCTCTCACTGCGGGACTGGGTTCAGGCGATCATCTGACCTCACTGTACACCTGTGCACTCACACTGGGGAGAGGCCGTTCACGTGCTCTCACTGCGGGACTGGGTTTAGGCAGTCATCTGAGCTCACTATACACCAGCGCACTCACACTGGGGAGCGGCCGTTCACCTGCTCTGTGTGTGGGAAGGGATTCACTCGCTCATCCCACCTGCTGACACACCAGCGCACTCACACTGTGGAGAGGCCGTTCACCTGCTCTGAGTGTGGGAAGGGATTCACTGAGTCATCCCACCTGCTGACACACCAGCGAGTTCACACTGGGGAGAGGCCGTTCACCTGCTCTGAGTGTGGGAAGGGATTCACTCAGTCATCCACCCTGCTGACACACCAGCGAGTTCACACTGGGGAGAGGCCATTCACCTGCCCTGAGTGTGGGAAGGGATTCACTCAGTCATCCCACCTGCTGAGACACCAGCGAGTTCACACTGGGGAGAGGCCGTTCACCTGCCCCGAGTGTGGGAAGGGATTCACTCAGTCATCCAACCTACTGACACACCAGCGAGTTCACAAGTGACTGCAGAGGTTGGATTCTGTTGTTGTTGCTGCTGTTAATCACATCCAGGACTGAACCATGTTCATTCTGACAGGTGGGGATTGTTTCTGCTGATGTTAATAAGTCCGGGAACTGGGCTGGAGTTTAATATTCTGGATAGATGTCAAATAAATCAGCTTTGTGTTAAACACATTGTTGCAGATTTTCTTCTTTCCCACCTGAGTGTTTAGCATCACGTGGCTGGAGCTCAGAAAGGACAATCTGGGGGAGGATCGTACGGTGGGAACAGAACTCCAGCCTGGACACAGTCCTTCAGGGCCACACTGAGAGGGGCAAACGGCACTTTGGTCTTTCTCGTCTCTCTTCACTGACAGAAAAGTTGCCGTGCGGGTTAATCTCGAGGCGTGTGAGAAATGTGTCCCAGCTGCTCTCTGCCATGGTTTAGAGCTCCTAGACACGGAACTGGAGGCTCCTTTACGAATGTAGCCCAGTGCTTTTTATTTAATGGCCTTATTAACCTGTGTTGCTACTTTTAGTGATTTGTGTATCTGTATCCCTGGATCCCTCTGCTCCTCCAGCCCATTTAGACTATTAGGGGGAAATTCGGTGGCGCCCCCTTTGGGTCGCTAATGTCACCGGGGCTAATTTTAGCGCCCTGAAAAAGTTAGCGCCCCTGCGCATTAAATTCAGTGGTAGCGCCCCAGGCAGGAGGCGGGGTGGTAATGGAAGCGCTCCCTTCCCTCTTGAGGTGCTACCAGTGAATTTCACGGTGCTTTGTGTAACATCGCCATACCCGTCGGCACATAGCACCATGTCATAGCAGACCTCCCTCCCTGATTAAAGTGGAGGGGCATGGCACTGCGCACACCGGGGCCCTGCTGGACCACCGGGGAGCGGGGTGTTGGATCAAGAGGAGCGCCAGGCTGAGAGATCGTGGCCGGCACCCTGAAGAATAAAGGGGAAACATAGAAGATAGGAGCAGGAGTCGGCCATTCGGCCCTTTGAGCCTGCTCCGCCATTCAATGAGATCATGGCTGATCATCCAAATTCAGTACCCTGTCCCTGCCTTCTCCCCATATCCCTTGATCCCTTTAGCCTTAAGAAATATATCCAACTCTTTTTGAATATATTTAATGAACTGGCCTCCACCGCCCTCTGTGGCAGAGAATTCCACAGGTTCACCACTCTCTGGGTGAAGAAATTCCTCCTGATTTCAGTCCTAAATGGCTTACCCCTTATCCTTAGACTATGACCCCTGGTTCTGGACTCCCCGGCAATCATAAAAATCCTTCCTGCATCTACTCTGTCCAGACCTGACAGAATTTTATAGGTTTCGATGAGATCCCCTCTCATTCTTCTAAACTCCAGTGAGTATAATCCCAATCGACACAATATCTCCTCATACGTCATTCCTGCCATCCCAGGTATCAGCCTTGTGAATCTTCGCTGCACTCCTTCCATGGCAAGAACGTCCTTCCTCAGGTAAGGCGACCAAAACTGCACACAATACTGAAGGTGCGGTCTCACCAAGGCCCTGTACAACTGTAGCAAGACATCCTTGTTCCTGTACTCGAACCCTCTTGCTACGAAGACCAACATACCATTTGCCTTCTTAACTGCCTGCTGCACCTGCATGCTTACCTTCAGCGACTGGTGCACAAGAACACCCAGGTCTCTTTGCACTTCCCCTTCTCCCAATCTATTGCCATTCAAATAATAATCTGCCTTCCTGTTTTTGCCACCAAAGTGGATAACCTCACATTTATCCACATTATAGTGCATTTGCCATGTTTCTGCCCAATCACCCAATCTGTCCAAATCGCACTGGAGTTTCATGACATCCTCCTCACAGCTTACCCTCCCACTCAGCTTTGTGTCATCTGCAAATTTGGAGATATTACATCCAATTCCCCCGTCCAGATCATTAATACATATTGTGAACAGCTGGGGTCCTAGGACCGATCCTTGCAGTACCCCACTAGTCACTGCCTGCCACTCGGAAAACGACCCGTTTATTCCAACTCTTTGCTTTCTGTCCGCCAACCAGTTCTCTATCCAGGTCAATACCTTGCCCCCAATCCCATGTGCCTCAATTTTGCACGCTAATCTCTTATGTGGGACCTTATCGAAAGCCTTCTGAAAGTCCAAATACACCACATCCACTGGTTCTCCCTTATCTATTTTACCAGTTACATCCTCAAAAAATTCCAGTAGATTAGTCAAGCACGATTTACCTTTTGAAAATCCATGTTGACTTTGTCCGATCCTGTCACTGCTTTCCAAGTGCTCTGCCATTACATCTTTTATAATAATAGATTCTAGCATTTTCCCCACTACCGATGTCAGGCTTACCGGTCTATAATTCCCCGCTTTTTCTCTACCACCTTTTTTGAAGCATTAGCTACCCTCCAACCCATGGGTACTGTTCCAGAGTCTATCGAGTTCTGGAAGATGACCAGCAATGCATCTACTATTTCTAGGTCCACTTCCTTAAGTACCCTGGGATGTAGATTATCAGGCCCTGGGGATTTATCTGCTTTCAGTCCCATCAATTTTCCTAACTCCATTTCCCTACAAATACTGATTTCTTTCAGTTCCACCCTTTCATCAGGCCCTATGTCCCCCGGCATCTCTGGGAGGTTATTTGTGTCCTCCTTTGTGAAGACAGAACCAAAGTATGAATTTAGTTGGTCTGCCATTTCTTTGTTTCCCATTATAAATTCCCCTGATTCTGACTGTAAGGGGCCTACGCTTGACTTCACCAATCTTTTTCTCTTCACATGTCTATTAAAGCTTTTACAGTCAGTTTTTATGTTCCCTGATAGCTTACTCTCATATTCTATTTTCCCTTTCTTAATTAATCCCTTTGTCCTCCTTTGTTGAATCCTAAATTGCTCCCAATCCTCAGGATTATTGCTTTTTCTGGCCAATTTATATGTCGTCTCCTTGGATCTTATGCTATCCCTAATTTCCCTTGTTAGCCATGGTTGAGTCACCTTTTTTGTTTTATTTTTATGCCAAACTGGGATGAACAAATTCTGTAGCTCATCCATTTGGTCTTTGAATGTTTGCCATTGCCTATCCACCGTCAACCCTTTGAGTGTCATTCCCCAATCAATCCTACCCAACTCGCTCCTCAGACCATCGTAGTTTCCTTTATTTAAATTGAGGACCCTAGTCTCTGAGTGAATTACTTCATTCTGTATCTTAATGAAGAATTCAATCATATTATGATCGCTCAGACCCAAGGGGCCTCGTACAAAATAAAAAGTTGCCGCCCGACACCTGCCCTTTTAAGTGGCATCGCCATGGTTGCAGGAACGACCCCTGACCCTGTCAGACATATCGTCCAGCGATAGGTCAGAGGTCGCAACCCAAGGTTGCAGCCGGGGTGCTGCACATGGCGATGACGTCATTGCCGGCGGTGCAGCGCCGCGGGGCGCTACCGGCTACCGCTAACCTCCCGCTGAATATCACAGGAGGCACAAAGCAACCCAATTTCACCCCCTTGTCCAAGTAGTGAGTGGCCTCCTTATTCTTCCCACCAAAACACACCACCTCACACTGACCTATAGTGAAATTCATTAACACACCACCTCACACTGATCTACAGTGAAATTCATTTGACAATTACATGCTCATTCTGAAATTTATTAATGTCTTCTTGTATTTTGTCTTCCTCAGTATTAACTCTACCTCCCAATTTGGTGTCATCGACAAACTTTGAAATTGTTCTTCTGATTCCCGAGTCCAAATCGTTTATGAACAACAGTGATCCCAGCACCGATCCCTGTGGAACTCCACTTCCCACCTTTTGCCAGTCTGAGTAGCTGCTCCCAACCCCATCTCTCTGTTTTCTGTTTTGTGACCAGCTTGCTATATCAATAAACAGTATGTAAGACCGACAAGATGACCAAGGTCAGGCCGTGTGGAGTGAAGGGCCCGGCAGCAGAATGGATGGAAAGCTGGCTACAAAACAGAAATCAGAGGGTTGGAGTTAAGGGAAGTTTGTTGCGATCTTTCCATCCATTCTGCTGCCTGGCCCTTGACTCCACATGGCCTGACCGTGTTCATCTTGTGGACCGTACATACTGCAGACACAGTGCACCAGTGGTGGAGGGGGTGGATATTGAGTCCTGTGGCAGGGGCGTCCCTGACAGGGTTACAGACCCTTCAGCCACTGGACTAACATGGAGGCTCTTGTTCGGGGCCTGAGGCCCACCCTGGGTGTTTGTAAAGCGGATAATGTTGAGTGTTTTAATAATGGGGCTCGGGGCCTACCTGCAGTTTATTAATCTCCCGACCCCGCTCCCACCGACCAGCAGCTCCGCCCGGCGACCGCGCAGGGCTTTCTTTGTAAAGTCGGTGAGGGACACATGACCCGGGCCCACGGCCTGATTGACGGGAGCTTCCGACCAATAGGGAGCGAGCGGGGTGGGGCTGGAGGAGCGAGCTGGTGGCGGGTCCTCCAACCAATCGGGGAGCCCACGGGGCGGGACTTGCACCGGCTGATTATCTGATCCGCAGGGCAGCGAGTTTCTCCAGTCCCTTGTTCAGGGCCCGGGGCCAGGGGAGGCTGTGGGCCTTTATTCCCCTCATTGGACACAAGGCTCTTTGGCTCACAACCCACGGGCTCAGATTGCAAGACAGACTTTTTAAATACATGAATAAAAGCAGATAAACCTCGTGCTTCTGTGGCACAAACTTTTTAATATTTGGGAGTAAAAGTACAAGTTTTTTCCCCTCTGGGGAATTAGTTATTAGTTTCAGGAAACAACAACAACCACTTGTATTTATAAAGCACCTTTAATGTAGTGAAACATCCCAAGGCTCTTCACAGGAGCGTTAGAAAACAAAATCTGACACCGAGCCACATAAAGCGATATTCGGGCAGATGACCAAAAGCTTGGTCAAAGAAGTAGGTTTTAAGGAGCATCTTAAAGAAGGAGAGAGAGGTAGAGAGATGGAGAGGTTTAGGGAAGGAATTCCAGAGCTTAGGGCCCAGGCAGCTGAAGGCACGGCCACCAATGGTGGAGCGATTAAAATCGGGGATGCTCAAGAGGCCGGAATTAGAGAAGCGCAGATATCTCGGAAGGTTGTCGGGGCTGGAAGAGATTCCAGAGATAGGGAAGGGCGAGGCCACGGAGGGATTTGAAAACAAGGATGAGAATTTTAAGGATGAGACACTTGAAGAAAAGCAGGGATAATAATAACAATCAACTTTATTGTCATTGTTAGTGCACAAGTGCAGTACAACGAAATGTTGGCTTGCGGCTCCCAAGAGTGTACATTTAGATTAAGACATTTAAACATTCAACATTCATTTGGCTTGTAATACATTAACATAAACATAACCATAATAAAGTGCATTGGCAGATGTGCAGGCTTTAGAGTTTATTTGTGGAGTTCAGTAGGATGACAGCCCTGGGAAAGAAGCTGTTCCTAAATCTGGTTGTTCAGGTGCGAATGCATCTGTAGCATCTCCCAGATGGCAGGAGGGCCCTT
The DNA here is from genome assembly GCF_052327205.1 of Somniosus microcephalus. Classification (NCBI taxonomy): domain Eukaryota; kingdom Metazoa; phylum Chordata; class Chondrichthyes; order Squaliformes; family Somniosidae; genus Somniosus; species Somniosus microcephalus. The sequence continues at coordinate 1,090,179 of NW_028225200.1, read as the reverse complement.
ATGGGACAGGGTCGCTAATTCTGTTCTGCGACTGTTACTGGGACAGACTGTATCTCCCCCTCTCCTCCACACAGGGATTTGTGGTAGTTAAAGGGACAGCAATTCTCCTTGTTTTGCGAGATTGTAATTAAAGGGACACTGCTCTGAGATGGCTGCGAACTTTTACTGCCACCAGCCTTTCTAAAACATCTTCCTTTTTTGAGGATCTGTGTGAACAGGCTGGTGACTCAGCAGGTGGGATGAACTCTGAAACCTCTTTGCACAGTCAGATCATTTAAAGGGTCTCTCATCGGTTCTGGGGCATGAGGGATCTGGTTAACAGTGATCACAATATCATTAGGTTTAAAGTAGTTATGGAAAGGGACATAATAAAATCAGCAGTGAAAATACCCAGCTGGAAGAGAGCCAATTTCAGTGATTTGAGAAGGGATCGAGTACAGATGGACTGGAAACAAAGATTGTCCAGGAAAACAGTGAAAGACCAATGGCAGGCCTTCAAGGCTGAGATAGTTCCGGTACAAACCAAGCATATTCCCATAAGGAGGAAAGATGGGCCATCCAAAGCTAGAGCTCCCGATGACAAAGGATACAGAGGTTAGAATAAAACAGAAAAAGAAGCTTTACGACAAATGTCAGGTACAGAATACAGTCAAAAACCAGGCAGAATACAGAGAGTGCGGGGGAAATTGAAACAGGATATAAGAAGGGCAAAGAGAATATGAGAAAAGATTAGGGGGTAACAGAGAAGATAGGAGCAGGAGTAGGCCATTCGGCCCCACGAGCCTGCTCCACCATTCAATGAGGTCATGGCTGATCATCCAAATTCAGTAATATAATTGCAAAATACTGCGAATGCTGGAAATCTGAAATAACAACAGAAAATGCTGGAAATACTCAGCAAGCCAGGCAGCATCCGTGGAGAGAGAAACAGAGTTAACGTTTCAGGTCTGGGACCCTTCATCAGAACTGATCAAGGGTCCCAGATCTGAAACGTTAACTCTGTTTCTCTCTCCACAGATGCTGCCTGGCCTGCTGCGTATTTCCAGCATTTTCTGTTGTTAATCCAAATTCAGTACCCTGTCCCTCCCTTCTCTCCATATCCCTTGATCCCTTTAGCCTTAAGAAATATATCCAACTCCTTCTTGAATATATTTAATGAATTGGCCTCCACTGCCTTGTGTGGTAGAGAATTCCACAGGTTCACCACTCTCTGGGTGAAAAAATTCCTCCTCATCTCAGTCCTAAATGGCTTACCCCTTATCCTTAGACTGTGACCCCTGGTTCTGGACTCCCCGGCCATCAGAAACATCCTTCCTGCATCTAGTCTGTCTAGTCCTGTTAGAATTTTACAATTTCAATGAGATCCCCTTTCATTCTTCTAAACTCCAGCGAGTACAAGTCCAATTGACCCAATCTCTCCTCATACGTCATTCCTGCCATCCCAGGTATCAGTCTGGTGAATCTTCGCTGCACTCCCTCCATGGCAAGAAAATCCTTCCTCAGATAAGGCGACCAAAACTGCACACAATACTCAAGGTGTGGTCTCACCAAGGCCCTGTACAACTGCAGCAAGACACCCTTGCTCCTGTACTCGAACCCTCTCGCTACGAAGGCCAACATACCATTTGCCTTCTTAACCGCCTGCTTCTCCCGCTGCTGAGACAAGTGGAATGCAGCAGAGGGCGCTCTTCTGAGTTTGGGGCTCAGGCCTGTTAGTGGAGCAGTGCAGAGGGAACTTTACTCCACACTGGGCTTTACTCCCTCAGCACTGCACTGGAGGGGCAGCACAGAGTTTTAGACTCGAGTCTCTGGAGTGGGACTTCAACCCACAACCTTCTGACTCAGAGGAGAGAGTGCTGCCGCCCCAGCCACGGCTGACACTCTGTATCTAACCCGTGCTGTACCTGCCCTGGGAGTGTTTGATGGGACAGTGTAGCGGGAGATTCACTCTGTATCTAACCCATGCTGTACCTGCCCTGGGAGTGTTTGATGGGACAGTGTAGAGGGAGCTTTACTCTGTATCTAACCCGTGCTGTACCTGTCCTGGGAGTGTTTGATGGGACAGTGTAGAGGGAGCTTTACTCTGTATCTAACCCGTGCTCTACCTGCCCTGGGAGTGTTTGATGGGAGAGTGTAGAGGGAGCTTTATTCTGTATCTAACCTGTGCTGTACCTGCCCTGGGAGTGTTTGATGGGACAGTGTAGAGGGAGCTTTACTCTGTATCTAACTTGTTCTGTACCTGCCCTGGGAGTGTTTGATGGGACAGTGTAGAGGGAGCTTTACTCTGTATCTAACCCATGCCGTACCTGCCCTGGGAGTGTTTGATGGGGCAGTGTGGAGGGAGCTTCACTCTGTATCTAACCCGTGCTGTACCTGCCCTGGGAGTGTTTGATGGGACAGTGTAGAGGGAGCTTTACTTTGTGTCTAACCCATGCTGTACCTGTCCTGGGAGTGTTTGATGGGACAGTGTAGAGGGAGCTTTACTCTGTATCTAACCCGTGCTGTACCTGCCCTGGGAGTATTTGATGGGACAGTGTAGAGGGAGCTTTACTCTGTATCTAGCCCGTGCTGTACCTGCCCAGGGAGTGTTTGATGTTGACACCAGGTGCTGAGAATGTTAAAATGTTCCTTTTCCCCACAGTGACATCCAGCACCTTCATGAACACAAAAATTCACTTCAAGAAAGTAACACAAACCCATCAGCTTCTCTCCTGGACACCGACATTGAGAGGACAGGGAATGTCTGTAACAAGTCATCAATTAGCTCTCGACTTATCTTAGAAACAAGGCCTCAATAGACTGGGTGTTTCAAACAAAGCTGATTTATTGATACAGAATATTAAAATCCAGTCCAGTTATTGGGGTTTTAATATCCACGAAATATAAGATGGCCACTAATAAATCCAGGAGGGAATTCAGGAGAAACTTGTTTACCCAGAGAGTGGTGAGAATGTGGAACTCGCCACCACAAAGAGTAGTTGCGGCTAAAAGTACAGATGCATTTAAGGGGAAGCCACATGAGTGTGTAAGGAATAGGAGGATATGTTGATCGGGTTAACTGAAGTAGGGTGGGTGTGGGGCATAAACACCGGCATGGACCAGTTGGGTTGAAAGTCCTGATTCTGTGCTGTACATTCTATGTAACACCAAGAACAGTCAAAAGAAGGGAATCATAGAAACATAGAAGATAGGAGCAGGAGTAGGCCATTCGGCCGCTCGAGCCTGCTCCGCCATTCAATGCGATCATGGCTGATCATCCAAACTCAGTACCCTGTCCCTCCCTTCTCCACATATCCCTTGATCCCTTTAGCCTTAAGAAATATATCCAACTCCTTCTTGAATATATTTAATGAATTGGCCTCTACTGCCTTCTGTAGTAGAGAATTCCACAGGTTCACCACTCTATGGGTGAAGAAATTCCTCCTCACCTCAGTCCTAAATGGCTTACCCCTTATCCTTAGACTGTGACCCCTGGTTCTGGACTCCCCCACCATCGGGAACATCCTTCCTGCATCTAGTCTGTCTAGTTCTGTTAGAATTTTATAAGTTTCAATGAGATCCCCTCTCATTCTTCTAAACTCCAGCGAGTATAAGCCCAGTCGACCCAATCTCTCCTCATACGTCATTTCTGCCATCCCAGGTATCAGTCTGGTGAATCTTAGCTGCACTCATGGCAAGAACATCCTTCCTCAGATAAGGTGAGCAAAACTGCACACAATACTCAAAATGTGGTCTCACCTAGGCCCTGTACAACTGCAGCAAGACATCCTTGTTGCTGTGCTCAAACACTCTCGCTACGAAGGCCAACATACCATTTGCCTTCTTAACTGCCTGCTGCACCGGCATGCTTACCTTCAGCGACTGGTGCACAAGGACACCCAGGTCTCGTTGCACTTCCCCTTCTCCCAATCTATTGCTGTTCAGATAATTATCTGCCTCCCTGTTTTTGCCACCAAAGTGGATAACTTCGCATTTATCCACGTTATACTGCATCGGTCAGGCATCTGCCCAATCACCCAACCTGTCCAAATCATATTGGAGTTTCTCAACATCCTCCTCACAGCACACACGCCCACCCAGCTTTGTGTCGTCTGCAAACTTGGAGATATTACATCTAGTTCCCTCGTCTAGATCATTTATAGTGTGAATAGCTGGCGTCCTAGGACCGATCCCTGCGGTACCCCACTAGTCACTGCCTGCCACTCGGAAAAAGACCCGTTTATTCCAACTCTTTGCTTTCTGTCTGCCAACCAGTTCTCTATCCAAGTCAGTACCTTGCCCCCAATCCCATGTGCCTTAACTTTACACGCTAATCTCTTATGCGGGACCTTACCGAAAGCCTTCTGAAAGTCCAAATACACCACATCCACTGGTTCTCCCTTATCTATTCTACCAGTTACATCCTCAAAACATTCCAGTAGATTAGTCATGCACGATTTACCTTTTGTAAATCCATGTTGACTTTGTCTGATCCTGTCACTGTTTTCCAAGTGCTCTGCTATTACATCTTTTATAATGGACTCTAGCATTTTCCCCACTACCGATGTCAGGCTTACCGGTCTATAAGTCCCTGTTTTCTCTCTACCACCTTTTTTGAACAGTGGGGTAACATTAGCTACCCTCCAATCCATGGGAACTGTTCCAGTGTCTATAGAATCATCAGCACAGCAGTTATATAATTTTTTTGATATATATAAATGACCTGGATATTGGAATTCAGTGTAGAATTTCTAAATTTGCCGATGACACCAAACTTGGGGGTGTGACAAACAGTGAGGATGACACCAATCAACTGCAACAGGACATAGAAAGGCTAGCAGAATGGGCAGGCAAGTGGCAGATGGAATTTAATACAGAGAAGTGTGAGGTGATGCATTTTGGCAGAAGGAACAGGGAGAGGCAATATACACTTAATGGCACAGTTTTAAAGAGCGTGCAGGGACAGAGGGACCTGGGAGTTACTGTGCGTAGGTCCCTGAAGGTGGCAGGACATATTGAGAGAGTGGTTAGCAAAGCATATGGGATCTTGGGCTTCATAAATAGAGGTAATGAGTACAAAAGTAGAGAAGTTATGCTGAAACTTTATAAAGCGCTGGTTAGGCCACAACTTGAGTATTGCGTCCAGTTCTTGTCACCAAACTTTAGGAAGGATGTGAAGGCCCTTGAGAGGGTGCAGAGGAGATTTACCAGAATAGTTCCAGGGATGGGGGATCTTATTTGTTTTCATTATAGCAAAGGCGGTTGAGGGGTGATTTGATAGAGGTGTACAAGATTATGATGGGTTTGGATAGGCTGGATGGGGAAAGGCTGTTCCCACTAGTTGATGGTACAAGGACTAGGGGACACAGATTTAAGGTTATGAGCAAGTGATACGGGGGGATGTGAGTAAAAACTTTTTTACGCAGCGAGTGGTGCGGACCTGGAACTCGGTGCCGATGGAAGCGGTGGAAGCGGAGACACTCAATGTTTTCAAGGGGAGGCTGGATAGGCACTTGAGGGAAATAAACTTGCAGGGCTACGGGGATAGAGCGGGGAATGGGATTGACTGGATTGCTCTACAGAGAGCTGGCACGGATTTGATGGGCTGAATGGCCTCCTTCTGTGCCGTTATGACTCTATGACTGTGACTGGAACCGTGTGAACGCACTGGTGTCTCAGCAGGCTGGAGTACTGAGCGAATCCCTTCTCACACACGGAGCAGGTGAACGGCCTCTCCCCAGTGTGAACTCGCTGGTGCATCAGCAGGTTGGAGGACTGAGTGAATCCCTTCCCACATACAGAGCAGGTGAATGGCCTCTCTCCAGTGTGGCCTTGCTTGTGTGTCAGTAGGTGGGATGGCCGAGTGAATCTCTTCCCACACACAGAGCAGATGAACGGTCTCTCCCCAGTGTGAACTCGCTGGTGTCCCATCAGATCCCCAGAGCTTTTAAAGCTCCTCCCACAGTCAGGACATTTAAACGGCCTCTCATCAGTGTGAACTCGCTGGTGTCTCAACAGGTGGGGTGATCGAGTGAATTCCTTCCCACACATGGAGGTGAATGGCCTCTCCCCAGTGTGAACTCGCTGGTGTGCCACCAGGCTGGATGACTGAGTGAATCCCTTCCCACACATGGAGCACGTGAATGGCCTCTCCCCAGTGTGAACTCGCTGGTGTCCATTCAAAATCCCAGCGCTTTTAAAGCTCATCCCACAGACAGAACATGTAAACGGTCTCTGATCGGAGTGAAGTTGCTGGTGTTCCTTCAGATCCCCAGAGGTTTTAAAGCTCATCCCACAGTCAGAACATTTAAATGGTCTCTCATCAGTGTGAACTCGCTGGTGTCCCAACAGGTGGGATGACTGAGTGAATCCCTTCCCACACACGGAGCAGGTGAATGGCCTCTCCCCGGTGTGAACTCGCTGGTGTCCGTTCAGAGTGCTGGAGCTTTTAAAGCTCATCCCACAGACAGAACATATAAATGGTCTCTGATCAGAGTGAACTCGCTGGTGTTGCTTCAGATCCCAAGAGGTTTTAAAGCTCTTCCCACAGGCAGAACAGTTAAATGGTCTTTCATCAGTGTGAACTCGCTGGTGTGCCAGCAGGTGGGATGGCCGAATGAATCCCTTCCCACACACGGAGCAGGTGAATGGTCTCTTTCCTGCTCTCTCCAGCTGGTGTGCCTTCAGCTCCTGGGACATTTGAAAGCTTTTCCCACAGTCGGAATGTTTCACCGGCCTCTCCCCAGTGTGAACTCGCTGGTGAGCCAGCAGATTCGAGGACCGAATGAATCTCTTCCCACACACGGAGCAGGTGAACAGAATCTCTCCTGCCCTCTCCAGCTGGTGAATCTTCAGCTCCTGGGACCTTTTAAATCTCTACCCACAGTCAGAACATTTAATCGGTCTCTCATCACTGTGAACAAGCTGGTGTCTCAGGAGGGTGGCAGAATGAGAGAATCGCTTCAAAAACATGGAGCAGGTCAACGGTCTCTCATCGGTGTGGACAAGCTGGTGTCTCAGCAGCACGGACGGTGCAATTAATCCCTTCCACACACGGGGCCGGTGAACAGTTTCTCCCCAGTGTGTAGCCACTGTTGTCGCTTCAAGCACTTGTAGATTTTAAAGCTCTTCCCACACTCAGAACATTTAAAAGGTCTCTCATCAGTGTGAACTCACGGCTGTGCCAGCAGATTGGATGAGCGACTGAATCAGGTCCTGAGGAATCGTGTAACTCTGTCAGATCTTGAGGTGATGTTTGGTCTGAGCTTCCTGTTTGTAAATGCTCCACTTCGAAAACCCTGTAAAAGGAGTGTAGAAAGTGTCGGGGGGGGTAGCAGGAATTTTTTTTGGCTTATTTTGCCTCAAAGAAGAAACAGGGCAGAGCCGGTCCCACTGGTGTCCAGCCGTGCCCACAATAACCAGCGGGCCAGAAACAGCCCAATCCACCTCACTGACTTGGCCCTAAAGTCAAATCAAGTCTCATCAAATGACATCCTTTGTGACTGTGACAAAGGTAAACTATCCCTCCTCGTCCTTCCTGACTTGTCTGCAGCCTTTGACACGGTTGACCACTCCATCCTTCTCCAACGTCTCGCCACCGTCGTCCAGCTGGGTGAGACTGCATTCGCCTGGTTCCATTCTTATCTATCTAATCGTAGCCACAGAATCACCTGCAACGGCTTCTCTTCCCACTCCCGCATCGTTACCTCTGGTGTCCCCCAAGGATCTATCCTTGGGCCCCTCCTATTTAGAGTCAGAGAGTTGTACAGCACAGAAAGAGGCCCTTCGGCCCATCGTGTCCATGCCGGCCATCAAGCCCCGTCTATTCTAATCCCATTTTCCAGCACTTAGTCCATAGTCTTGTATGCTATGGCATTTCAAGTGCTCATCTAAATGCTTCTTGAATGTTGTGAGGGTTCCTGCCTCTACCACCCTTTCAGGCAGTGAGTTCCAGATTCCAACCACCCTCTGGGTGAAAAAGTTTTTCCTCAAAACCCCTCTAAACCTCCTGCCCCCTACCTTGAAACTATGTCCCCTGGTTATTGACCCCTCTACTAAGGGGTAAAGTTCCTTTCTATCTACCCTATCTATGCCCCTCATAATTTTGTACACCTCAATCAGGTCCCCCCTCAGCCTTCTCTGCTCTAAGGAAAACAACCCCAGCCTGTCCAGTCTTTCTTCATAGCTGAAGCGCTCCAGCCCAGGTAACATCCTGGTGAATCTCCTCTGCACCCTCTCCAATGCAATCACATCCTTCCTATAGTGTGGCGACCAGAACTGCACTCAGTATTCCAGCTGTGGCCTTACCAGCGTTTTGTACAGCTCCATCATAACCTCCCTGCTCTTATATTCTATGCCTCGGCTAATGAAGGCAAGTATCCCATATGCATTTTTAACCACCTTATCTACCTGTCCTGCTGCCTTCAGGGATTTATGTACATGCACACCAAGGTCCCTCTGATCCTCTGTCCTTCCTAGGGTCTTACCATTCATTGTGTATTCCCTTGCCTTGTTTGTCCTCCCAAAATGCATCAACTCACACTTTTCAGGGTTAAATTCCATTTGCCACTGTTCTGCCCATCTGACCAATCCGTCTATATCATCCTGTAGCCTGAGGCTTCCCTCCTCGCTACTTACCACTCCACCAATTTTTGTGTCATCTGCGAACTTACTGATCATACCTCCTACATTCATATCTAAATCATTAATGTACACTACAAACAGCAAAGGACCCAGCACCGATCCCTGCGGTACACCACTGGACACAGGCTTCTAGTCATAAAAACAACCTTCAACCATCACCCTCTGCCTCCTGCCACTAAGCCAATTTTGGATTCAATGTGCCAAATTGCCCTGGATCCCATGGGTTCTTACCTGCTCATCTAAATGCTGCCCCTTGGTGACATCATCTGAAAACACAGCCTCAGTTTCCACATGTACGCTGACAACACCCAGCTCTACCTCACCACCACTTCTCACGACCCCTCCACAATCTCTAATCCGGTTCTGGGTGAGCAGAAACTTTCTCCAATTAAATATTGGGAAGATTGAAGCAATTGTTTTCAGTCCCTGCCACAAACTCTGTTCCCTAGCCACTGACTCCATCCCTCTCCCTAACATCTCTCTGAGGCTGAACCACACTGTTCACAACCTTGGTGTCATATTTGACCCTGAAATGAGCTTCCGAACACATATCCGCAGCATAACAAAGACCGCCTATTTCCACCTCGGTAACATCGCCCGTCTCCACCCCTGCCTCAGCTCATCCGCTGCTGAAACCCTCACCCGGGCCTTTGTTACCTCGAGGCTCGACTATTCCAACGCACTCCTGGCTGGCGTCCCACATTCTACCCCACGTAAACTTGAGGTGATCCAAAACTACCCGTGTCGTAACTCAACGCCAAGTTCCGTTCACCGCTGTGCTCGCTGACCTACATTGGCTCCCGGTTAAGCAATGCTTCGATTTCAAAATTCTCATCCTTGTTTTCAAATCCCTCCATGGCCTCACCCCTCCCTATCTTAGTTATTCCCTTCAGCCTCACAACGACCCGCCCCCCGCGATAGAATCACAGAAAAATTACGGCACAGAAGGAGGCCATTCGGCCCATCTTGTCCGTGCCGGCCGATTAAGTGCTATCCACACTAATCCCACTTTCCAGCACTTGGTCCGTAGCCTTGTAGGTTACGGCACTTCAAGTACATATCCAAGTACTTTTTAAAATGTGATGAGAGTTTCTGCCTCTACCACCCTGTCAGGCAGTGAGTTCCAGACCCCCACCACCCACTGGGTGGAAACATTTCTCCTCAACTCCCCTCTAAAGCTCCGACCAATTTCTTTAAATCTACGCCCCCTGGTTGTGGACCCCTCTGCCAAGGGAAATAGATCCTTCCTATCTCGGCCCCTCAAAATTTTATACACCTCAATCAGGTCTCCCCTCAGCCTCCTCGGTTCCAAAGAAAACAACCTCCTCCCCGAGACACCTGCGTTCCTCCAATTCTGCCCTCTTGAGCATCCCTGATTATAATCGCTGCACCATCAGTGGCCGTGTCTTCTGTTGCCTCGGCCCGAAGCTCTGGAATTCCCTCCCTGAACCTCTCCGCGTCTCTTTCATAGAAAATAGGAACAGGAGTCGGCCATTCAGCCCCTCGAGCCTGCTCCGCCATTCAATGAGATCATGGCTGATCAAAACCCACCCCTGTGACCAAGCTTTTGGCCATTTGCCCTAATTTCTCCTTCTGTGGCTCGGGGTCACATTTGTCAATGTCTTACAATACTCCTGTGCAGCGCCATGGGACGTTTTCCTACGTTAAGATAATGATCTGCCTTCCTGTTTTTGACACCAAAGTGGATAACCTCGCATTTATCCACATTATATTGCATCTGCCATGCGTCTGCCCAATCACCCAACCTGTCCAAATCATACTGGAGTTTCTCAGCATCCTCCTCACAGCACACACGCCCACCCAGCTTTGTGTTGTCTGCAAACTGGGAGATATTACATCGAGTTCCCTCATCTAGATCATTAATATATATTGTGAATAGCTGGGGTCCAAGGACCGATCCCTGCGGTACCCCACTAGTCACTGCCTGCCACTCGGAAAAAGGCCCGTTTATTCCAACTCTTTGCTTTCTGTCTGCCAACCAGTTCTCTATCCAAGTCAATACCTTGCCCCCCAATCCCATGTGCCTTAACTTTACACGCTGTCGAACGCCTTTTGGAAATCCATGTACAACACGTTAACCGCATTGCCCTCATCAACCTTCTCTGTTACCTCATCAAAAACCTCAATCAGAATCAGAGCGGCCGGGCCCGGTGGACGTGTGGCCAGAGCCCCGGCAGCAGGAAAGCCAGAGTGCAGCGCCTCCCCCATCCGAGCCGCCGCTTCACGGTTTCTTCAGCTGGCTCCACCGAGTCCGACTCGGGACAAAGGGCAGGAGCAAGGCTCCCAGAATGGCCCGCGGCCCCGGGGAGCATGCGCACTCGCAGCGGGGAAATCAGCGCATTGGATAGAGCGGTTTCTGGGGCGTGGGGAATTGTGGGTGCTGCGGCCGCCATTAGTCAGCAGCTGTCGGGAAGAGTTTTATTGCAGGTGATGGAAGTTGGTCCCTGGCCGCCTGTGTAGGTCTTTTTGTTGCAGCAGTTTGAGCTGGAGGGGAGATGGAGGAGAAGCTGCTGGGTTTTCAATGGAATCTGGAACAGTTCCCATGGATTGGAGGGTTGCTAATGTTACCCCACTATTCAAAAAAGGTCATAGAGAGAAAACGGGGAATTAGAGACCGGTAAGCCTGACATCGGTAGTGGGGAAACTGCTAGAGTCCATTATAAAAGATGTAATAGCAGAGCACTTGGAAAACAGTGACAGGATCGGACAAAGTCAACATGGATTTACAAAAGGTAAATCGTGCTTGACCAATCTACTGGAATTTTTTGAGGATGTAACTGGTAAAATAGATAAGGGCGAACCAGTGGATGTGGTGTATTTGGACTTTCAGAAGGCTTTCGATAAGGTCCCGCATAAGAGATTAGCGTGTAAAGTTAAGGCACATGGGATTGGGGGGCAAGGTATTGACTTGGATAGAGAACTGGTTGGCAGATAGAAAGGAAAGAGTTGGAATAAACGGGTCTTTTGCTGAGTGGCAGGCAGTGACTTGTGGGGTACCGCAAGGATCGGTCCTTGGACCCCAGCTATTCACAATATATATTAATGATCTAGACAAGGGAACTAGATGTAATATCTCCAAATTTGCAGATGACACAAAGCTGTGTGGGCATGTGTGCTGTGAGGAGGATGCCGAGAAACTACAGGATGATTTGGACAGGTTGGGTGATTGGGCAGAAGCATGGCAGATGCAATATAATGTGGATAAATGTGAGGTTATTCACTTTGGTGTCAAAAACAGGAAGGCAGATTATTATCTGAATGGCAATAGATTGGGAGAAGGGGAAGTGCAACGAGACCTGGGTATCCTTGTGCACCAGTCGCTGAAGGTAAGCATGCAGGTGCAGCAGGCGGTTAAGAAGGAAAATGGTATGTTGGCCTTCGTAGTGAGAGGGTTTGAGTACAGGAACAAGGATGTCTTGCTGCAGTTATACAGGGCCTTGGTGAGACCACATCTTGAGTATTGTGTGCAGTTTTGGTCGCCTTATCTGAGGAAGGATGTTCTTGCCATGGAAGGTGTCCAGCGAAGGTTCACCAGGCTGATACCTGGGATGGCAGAAATGACGTATGAGGAGAGATTGGGTCGATTTGACTTGTACTCGCTGGAGTTTAGAAGAATGAGAGGGGATCTCATTGAAATTTATAAAATTCTGGCAGGACTGGACACACTAGATGCAGGGAGGATGTTCCCGATGGTCGGGGAATCCAGAACCAGGGGTCACAGTCTAAGGATAAGGGGTAGGCCTTTTAGGACAGAAATGAGGAGGAATTTCTTCACCCAGAGAGTGGTGAACCTGTGGAATTCTCTACCACAGAAGGCAGTAGAGGCCAAATCATTAAATATATTCAAGAATGAGTTGGATATATTTCTTAAGGCTAAAAAGGGATCAAGGGGTATGGGGAGAAAGCACGGACCGGGTACTGAACTTGGATGATCAGCCATAATCGCATTGAATGGCGGAGCAGGCTCGAGGGGCCGAATGGCCTACTCCTGCTCCTATCTTCTGTTTCTATCTCTTATGCAGGACCTTATCGAAAGCCTTCTGAAAGTCCAAATGCACCACATCCACTGGTTCTCCCTTATCTATTTTAGCAGTTACATCATCAAAAAATTCCAGTAGATTAGTCACGCACGATTTACCTTTTGTAAATCCATGTTGACTTTGTCCGATCCAGTCACTGTTTTCCAAGTGCTCTGCTATTACGTCTTTTATAATGGACTCTCGCATTTTCCCCACTACCGATGTCAGGTTTACCGGTCTGTAATTCCCCGTTTTCTCTCTACCACCTTTTTTGAACAGTGGGGTAACATTAGCTACCCGCCAATCCATGGGTACTGTTCCAGAGTCTATCGAATTTTGGAAGATGGCCAGCAATGCATCTAATATTTCTAGGGCCACTTCCTTAAGTACCCTAGGATGTAGATGATCTTCTATGTTTCTATGTATTCAATCTTTCCTTGTAGCTGAAATTCTCTAGTCCTGGCAACATCCTCGTAAGTCTCCTGTCTCGAGTAGTCACAGCTTTCCTGCAATGGGGCGAGCAGAACTGCACGCAGCACTCTAGCCGCCACAAATACTCACAAGAGAGAGAGAGAGAGAGGAGGAAGAATGCTGGTCTTTGTCCCTTTAAAAGTGGCTGCCCACCAAAATGTTCACAGCACCAGGGCTCTTTGTTCTGGATAAAAGTCGAAAAGAGAAAAGGTTCATTTATTTTTAAATGAATGCAGTTGATGAACAGCCTTGCAATAAAGGTAATGTAAAAGAATAAACACTCACAAGCTGGGGTTTTTTCCACCCCCTCCTCCCCTTCCCTTTAACAGCTCCTGCAGACAATGAAAGCAGGAAAGCTGCCTGCAGCCCACCGAGGTCCCGCCCCCCTCCCTCCCGCGCCGCCATTGCTTGGAGGACCGTCAGCCCGCCCGGGCCTCCCAGCGTTTTCCGCGCTCCTGATTGGCGGGCGCTTAACGTCAATCACCCCCTCCGAGAACGCGCTGACGCCAGCACGCAACGCCCAGGGGTCTGGTGGATCGGCGGACGCCACCGCAAGGTAAAAAAAAGACACCCCACACAAATGAGGACAAACAAAAATAATAATAATCGCACTTTAGAGGGGAGAAGGTTGGGGGAATTAACGAGTGTTTTCAATTTGTTTCGCAAAAAAAAAAAATTGAAAAGATTCCCAACGGTGCGAGCCGGGCTGCGCATGCGCTCCAGCCAGCCTTTGTCTCCCCCACGTGGGCCCGGGGCCGGACACGCCCACTTGCCTTCCCCTGCACCAATCACAGCGCGGGCAGGCGCAACACGAGGCTGCCAGTGCGCCTGCGCGGGGCCTCCGGGTTGCACACGGAAGGCCGGGCCCGGGGAAGAGGCGGAATCAGCGGCCGGGGTAAAGTCAAGTGTTGGGGAATCGATTTAAATCGAGGTGAGGGGGTACCGAAGAGCGAGATTATAAAGTAAAATACCAGAAAAACCAAACCTGAGAGTCGAGCGGGTTGGTTGAGCCGCGCGGGGGGGCGGAGTGAGGCGGAACAATGTGATTCTGACTGACGGGAGCGCTGACCAATAGGACGAGGGCTGAGCTGGGAGGACTGAACTGGGCGGCCTGGTCAAGGGGGCGGGGCCACCTCTCCAGCTCAGGTGCGCTGGGGCCGATTGTGACGCGCTGTCCCCAGGTGAGAACAGCTCAGTCAGCACAGAGCTGGGGCTGGAATCTGGGAGAGGGGCCGCAGGCAGCGGGCCTGGCAAAGGGGCACAAGCTTCACAATACAAGCTTCTTTAAAATGCACAATTGTTTCCTACACACAGCCTTGGTCACTCTGCAAAAAAAAAACTGTTTAACAATTCATCATAACTCCCCTGCTTTAGGAGAGGCGTAGCGTGCAAAAGCAAGGAAGTTCTGATGAAACTGTGTAAAAGACTGGAGTCAGCTGTGGCTCAGTGGATAGCAGAGTCACAAGGTTGTGGGTTCAAATCCCGCTCCAGGGACTTGAGCATATAAAGCGAAGCTGACACTCCAGTGTGGTGCTCAGGGAGCGCCGCACTGTCGGGGGGCAGTGCTGAGGGAGCGCCGCACTGTCGGAGGGGCAGTACTGAGGGAGCGCCGCACTGTCGGAGGGGCAGTACTGAGGGAGCGCTGCACTGTCGGAGGGGCAGTGCTGAGGGTGCGCCGCACTTTCGGAGGGGCAGTGCTGAGGGAGCGCTGCATTGTCGGAGGGGCAGTGCTCAGGGAGCGCTGTTCCATCGGAGGGACAGTGCTGCGGAAGAGACTCATTGTCGGAGGGGCAGGAATGAAGGAGCGCTGCAGTGTCGGAGGTGCCGTCCTACGGATGAGACGTTAAACCGAGGCCCCCGTCTGCCCCCTCAGGTGGACGTAAAAGATCCCGTGGTGCTATTTCAAAGAAGTTATCCCCGGTGTTTTGAGCCCAATATTTATCCCTCAATCAACATGACGAAAAAACATTATCTGGTCATTATCACATTGCTGTTTGTGGGAGCTTGCTCTGCGCAAATTGGCTGCCGCGTTTCCCACATTACAACAGTGAATACACTTCAAAAGTACTTAATTGGTTGTAAAGCGCTTTGGGACGTCCGGTGGTCGTGAATGGCAGTTAAGAAGGCAAATGGTATGCTGGCCTTCATTACAAGAGGATTTGCGTACAGGAGTAAAGAAATCTTACTCCAATTATATCTTCTTCTTTCTTCTTAGGCAGTCCCTCGGAACCGAGGATGACTTGCTTCCACATTAAAAATGGGTTCTCAGGTGTAAGGGTAAACCGGGAGAGCTTCTTCTCCCCGAGACAGACCCTCTGATATAAAGGGTCGACTGGCTCCATGTTTATCTGTAATTTAAACAGAGGTCTGGTTGTGTTCTGAGCTCTTTCCCCTAGAGGAGAGGGTAGAATGGGGGTCTTTAGTGTTAAATGGTTTCACCTGGGTCCATTGCTTCCATCGCATACCCATCGGTTCTTGTAGACAATCACACGTATCACTTGTCATTAATACAGTACATGGCCCCATCCAACGGGCCCCATTCCCTTTCTTCCGATAACTTGCGTCATTACTTGTTGACCTATTCTGGACAACTCGTCTGGTTTAAGTCCAGCATTCTGCCTTTCTAGATCTTTAATCTGTTGTTGGTTCCTTATTACTTTATTTAGTGCTTGTACCTCCTGATTTAGTTGTACTAAGTATCGCCTTACTCTATCTTGCACTGGTCCTGGTCTTAAACACATACTTTGGTTCTGTCTTCAGAAAGGAGGACACAAATAACCTCCCAGAGATGTCGGGGAACATAGGGTCTGATGAAAGGGTGGAACTGAAAGAAATCAATATTTGTAGGGAAATGGTGTTCGGGAAATTGATGGGATTGAAGGCCGATAAATTCCCAGGGCCTGATAATCTACATCCTAGGGTACTTAAGGAAGTGGCCCTAGAAATAGTAGATGCATTGCTGGTCATCTTCCAACATTCGATGGAATCTGGAACAGTACCCATGGATTGGCGGGTAGCTAATTTTACCCCACTATTCAAAAAAGGTGGTCGAGAGAAAATGGGGAATTACAGACCGGTAAGCCTGACATCGGTAGTGGGGAAAATTCTAGAGTCCATTATAAAGGATATAATAGCAGAGCACTTGGAAAAAAGTGACCGGATCGGACAAAGTCAACATGGATTTACAAAAGGTAAATCATGCTTGACTAATCTACTGAAATTTTTTGAGGATGTAACTGGTAAAATAGATGAGGGAGAACCAGTGGATGTGGTGTATTTGGACTTTCAAAAGGCTACTGATAAGGTCCCGCATAAGAGATTAGCGTGTAAAGTTAAGGCACATGGGATTGGGGGCAAGGTATTGACTTGGATAGAGAACTGGTTGGCAGACAGGAAGCAAAGAGTTGGAATAAACGGCTCCTTTTCCGAGTGGCAGGCAGTGACTAGTGGGGTACCGCAGGGATCGTTCCTTGGACCCCAGCTATTCACAATATATATTAATGATCTAGACGAGGGAATTGATGTAATATCTCCAAGTTTGCAGACGACACAAAGCTGGGTGGGCATGTGTGCTGTGAGGAGGATGCCGAGAAAATGATTTGGACAGGTTGGGTGATTGGGCAGAAGTATGGCAGATGCAATATAACGTGGATAAATGCAAGGTTATCCACTTTGGTGTCAACACCAGGAAGGCAGATTATTATCTGAATGGCAATAGATTGGGAGAAGGGGAAGTGCAACGAGAACTGGGCGACCTTGTGCACCAGTCGCTGAAGGTAAGCATGCAGGTGCAGCAGGCGGTTAAGAAGGCAAATGGTATGTTGGCCTTCGTAGCGAGAGGGTTTGAGTACAAGAACAAGGATGTCTCAATGCAGTTGTACAGGGCCTTGGTGAGACCGCACCTCGAGTATTGTGTACAGTTTTGGTCGCCTTATCTGAGGAAGGAAGTTCTTGCCATGGAGGGAATGCAGCGAAGATTCACCAGGCTGATACCTGGGATGGCAGGAATGACGTATGAGGAGAGATTGGGTCGATTGGGCTTATACTCGCTGGAGTTTAGAAGAATGAGAGGGGATCTCATTGAAACTTATAAAAATTCTAACAGGACTGGACAGACTGGATGCAGGAAGGATGTTCCCGATGGCCGGGGAGTCCAGAACCAGGGGTCACAGTCTAAGGATAAGGGGTAAGCCATTTAGGACAGAGATGAGGTGGAATTTCTTCACCCAGAGAGTGGTGAACCTATGGAATTCTCTACCACAGAAGGCAGTTGAGGCCAATTCATTAAATATATTCAAGAAGGAGTTGGATATATTTCTTAATGCTAAAGGGATCAAGGGATATGGAGAGAAGGCAGGGACAGGGTACTGAATTTGGATGATCAGCCGTGATCTCATTGAATGGCGGAGCAGGCTTGAAGGGCCGAATGGCCTACTCCTGCTGCTATCTTCTATGTTTTTATGCAGTGGAGGACCCACCATCCGTGGTTAACTAAAAAAGTTAAAGTTAGTATTAAACTTAAAGAAAAAGCATATAATTGCGCAAAGATGGCTGGCAAGTCAGAAGATTGGACAGAATATAAAAACCAGCAAAGAATGACTAAAAGATTAATAAGGAGAGAAAAATGAGAGTACCAGAGAAAGCTAGCTAGAAATATCAACAGATAGTAAGAGTTTCTATAGATATTTTAAAAAGAAAAGAGTAAACAAAGTGAGCGTTGGTCCTATAGAAAGTGAGACTGGGGAATTAATAATGGAAAATAAGGAGATGGCAGTTGAATTGAACAGGTATTTTGCATCGGTCTTCACTATAGAGGATTCAAGTAACATCCCAGAAATATCTGTAAATCAGGAAATGGAAGGGACGGAGGAACTCAAGAAAATTACAATCACCAGGGAAGTGGTACTGAGCAAATTGTTGGAGCTGCGGGCTGACAAGTCCCCGGGTCCTGATGGACTTCATCCTAGGGTCTTAAAAGAAGTGGCTAGTGAGATAGTTGATGCGTTGGTTTTAATTTTCCAAAATTCCCTAGATTCGGGGAAGGTTCCATTAGATTGGAAAATAGCGAATGTAACTCCTTTATTCAAAAAGGGAGGGAGACAGAAAGCAGGAATCTACAGGCCAGTTAGCTTAACATCTGTCATCGGGAAGATGTTAGAAGCTATTATTAAAAACGTTATAGCAGGGCACTTGGAAAAGTTCAAGGTAATCAGGCAGAGTCAACATGGTTTTGTGAAAGGGAAATCATGTTTAACCAATTTATTGGAGTTCTTTGAGGAAGTAACATGTGCTGTGGATAAAGGGGAACCGGTGGATGTACTGTACTTAGATTTCCAGAAGGCATTTGATAAGGTGCCACATCAAAGGTTATTGCGGAAAATAAAAGCTCATGGTTTAGGGAGTAACATGTTGGCATGGATAGAAGATTGGCTAGCTAATAGGAAACAGAGAGTAGGCATAAATGGGTCATTTTCTGCTTGGCAAGATGTAACGAGTGGTGTGCCACAGGGATCAGTGCTGGGACCTCAACTTTTTACAATTTATATAAATGACTTGGATGAAGGGACCGAAGGTATGGTTGCTAAATTTGCTGATGACACAAAGATAGGTAGGAAAGTAAATTGTGAAGAGGACATAAGTGGGCTACAAATGGATATAGATAAGTTAAGTGAGTGGGCAAAGATCTGGCAAATGGAGTATAATGTGGGAAAATGTGAAGTTGTCCATTTTGGCAGGAAGAATAAAAAAGAAGCATATTATCTAAATGGTGAGAGATTGCAGAGCTCTGAGATGCAGAGGGATCTGGGTGTCCTAATGCATGAATCGCAAAAGGTTAGTATTCAGGCACAACAAGTAATCAGGAAAGCTAATAGAATGTTATTGTTTATTGCGAGGGAAACTGAATACAAAAGTAGGGAGGTTATACTTCAGTTATACAGGGCATTGGTGAGACCACATCTGGAGCACTGTGTACAGTATTGGTCTCCTTATTTAAGGAAGGATGTAAATGCGTTGGAAGCAGTTCAGAGAAGGTTTACTAGACTAATACCTGGAATGGGCGGGTTGTCTTAGGAGCAAAGGTTGGACAGGCTAGGCTTGTATCCGCTGGAGTTTAGAAGAGTAAGAGGTGACTTGATTGAAACATATAAGATCCTGAGGGGTCTGGACAGGGTGGATGTGGAGAGGATGTTTCCTCTTGTGGGAGAATCTAGAACTAGGGGTCACTGTTTAAAAATAAGGGGTCGCCCATTTAAGACAGAGATGAGGAGAATTTTTTTCTCAGAGGGTCGTGAGTCTTTGGAACTCTCTTCCTCAGAGGGCGGTGGAAGCAGAGTCTTTGAATATTTTTAAGGCAGAGGTAGATAGATTCTTGATAAGCAAGGAGGTGAAAGGTTATCGGGGGTAGGTGGGAATGTGGAGTAATCAGATCAGCCATGATCTTATTGAATGGTGGAGCAGGCTCGAGGGGCCGAGTGGCCTACTCCTGCTCCTAATTCGTATGTTCGTATGTAACCTGTGCAGCAGCTGGGGCCTGAAAATCAGCTTCACTGCCCCTGGGCTGGGAAAGGGGGGCATGAGGCAACATTCTCCCTCTTACCCCTTTCTACACTCCTTTTACAGGGATTTAGAAGTGGAGCATTTACAGACAGGAAGCTCAGACCGAACATCACGTCAAGAACAGACAGAGTCGCTCAATTCATCAGGACCTGATTCAGTCGCTCCTCCAATCTGCTGGCACACCAGCGAGTTCACACTGATGAGAGACCTTTTAAATGTTCTGAGTGTGGGAAGAGCTTCAAAATATACAAGTACCTGAAGCAACACCAGTGACTACACACTGGGGAGAGCCCGTTCTCCGGCCCCGTGTTCCAGAAGGGATTCACTCAGCCATCCGCTCCGATGATACACCAGCAAGATCACACTGGGGAGAGACCTTTAACCCGCTCCATGTGTGGGAAGCGATTAATTGCACCCTCCGTGCTGCTGAGACACCAGCTTGTCCACACCGATGTGAGACTGTTGACCTGCTCTGTGTTTTTGAAGCGATTCTCTCATTCTGCCACCCTCCTGAGACACCAGATTGTTCATAGTGATGAGAGACCGATTAAATGTTCTGACTGTGGGAAGAGATTTAAAAGGTCCCAGGATCTGAAGAGACACCAGCTGGAGAGAGCAGGAGAGATTCTGTTCACCTGCTCCGTGTGTGGGAAGAGATTCACTCGGTCCTCAAATCTGCTGGCTCACCAGCGAGTTCACACTGGGGAGAGGCCGGTGAAACATTCCGACTGTGGGAAAAGCTTTCAAATATCCCAGGAGCTAAAGAGACACCACGTGGAGACAACAGGAAAGAGACCGTTCACCTGTTCCGTGTGTGGGAAGGGATTCACTCAGCCATCAAACCTGTTGAGACACCAGCAATATCACACTGATGAGAGACCATTTAAATGTTCTGACTGTGGGAAGAGCTTTAAAACCTCTGGGGATCTGAAGAAACACCAGTTGATTCACACCGATGAGAGACCATTTACATGTTCTGTCTGTGGAATGAGCTTTAAAAGCTCCAGGAATCTGAAGGGACACCGGCGTACTCACACCGGGGAGAGGCCATTCACCTGCTCCGTGTGTGGGAAGGGATTCACACGGTCATCCAACCTGCTGGAACACCAGCGAGTTCACACTGATGAGAGACCATTTAAATGCTCTAACTGTGGGAAGAGCTTTAAAAGCTCCGGAGAGCTGAAGATACACCAGCGAGTTCACACTGGTGAGAGGCCATTCACCTGCTCCGTGTGTGGGAAGGGATTCACTCAGTCATCCAACCGGCTGACACACCAGCGAGTTCACACTGATGAGAGACCATTTAAATATTCTGACTGTGGGAAGAGCTTTAAAACCTCTGGGGATCTGAAGGTACACCAGTTGGTTCACACTGAGGAGAGACCGTTTAAATGTTCTGACTGTGGGAAAAGGTTTAAAAGGTCCGGAGATCTGAAGGAACACCAGCGTACTCACACTGGGGAGAGGCCGTTCACCTGCTCCGTGTGTGGGAAGGGATTCACTCGGTCATCCCACCTGCTGCCACACCAGC
The DNA here is from genome assembly GCF_052327205.1 of Somniosus microcephalus. Classification (NCBI taxonomy): domain Eukaryota; kingdom Metazoa; phylum Chordata; class Chondrichthyes; order Squaliformes; family Somniosidae; genus Somniosus; species Somniosus microcephalus. Next base: position 1,068,957 of record NW_028225200.1, on the reverse strand, counting down.
AAGTTCACACTGATGAGAGACCATTTAAATGCTCTGACTGTGGTAAGAGCTTTAAAAGCCCCGGGGAGCTGAAGAGACACCAGCGAGTTCACACTGTTCTGTAGCACAGGGCCCTGCAGACAGCTGGGGTGACATGAACATGGAATGGATGAATGTTTTATAAATTCTTGTACTGCTGTTTAATCTTTCAATCTGTTGTGCTGATGATTCCCTTCGATTGATTGTTGATGGTGTTACATAGAATGTACAGGCCATTCGGCCCAACTGGTCCATGCCGGTGTTTATGCCCCACACCCACCCTACTTCAATTAACCCAATCAACATCTCCTCCCATTCCTTTCTCCCTTGTGTGGCTTCCCCATAAATCCATCTGTGCTGTTCATCTCAACTACTCCCTGTGGTAGCGAGTTCCCCATTCTCACCATTCTCTGGGTAAAGACACTTCTCCTGAATTCATTACTGGATTTATTAGTGACTATTTTAAGTTTGTGCCCTCATAACTATGATGAGACTCTGTTAAGCTGACCAGTATGTTGTTGTACTTTGTCTTTTTCTGATGAATTAAACATTACTGAGCCCTTGTACGCATGATATGGGATGAAGTTTTTTTTTATTCGTTCATGGGATGTGGGCGTCGCTGGCAAGGCCAGCATTTATTGCCCATCCCTAATTGCCCTTGAGAAGGTGGTGGTGAGCCGCCTTCTTGAACCGCTGCTGTCCGTGTGGTGAAGGTACTCTCACGGTGCTGTTAGGGAGGGAGTTCCAGGACTTTGACCCAGTGACGATGAAGGAATGGCAATATACTTCCAAGTCAGAATGGTGTTTGACTTGGAGTTGGTGGTCATAGAGTCATAGAGTTATACAGCACAGAAAGAGGCCCTTCAGCCCATCGTGTCTACACCGGCCATCAAGCCCTGTCTATTCTAATCCCATTTTCCAGCACTTGGTCCGTAGCCTTGTATGCTATGGCGGTTCAAGTGCTCATCTAAATGCTTCTTGAACGTTGTGAGGGTTCCTGCCTCTACCACCCTTTCAGGCAGTGAGTTCCAGATTCCAACCACCCGCTGGGTGAAAAAGTTCTTCCTCAAATCCCCTCTAAACCTCCTGCCCCTTACCTTGGTTATTGACCCCTTTACTAAGGGGAAAAGTTCCTTTCTATCTACCCTATCTGTGCCCCTCATAATTTTGTACACCTCAATCAGGTCCCCCCTCAGCCTTCTCTGCTCTAAGGAAAACAACCCCAGCCTGTCCAGTCTCTCTTCATAGCTGAAGCACTCCAGCCCAGGTAACATCCTGGTGAATCTCCTCTGCACCCTCTCCAATGCAATCACATCCTTCCTATAGTGTGGCGACCAGAACTGCACACAGTATTCAAGCTGTGGCCTAACTAGCGTTTTGTACAGCTCCATCATAACCTCCCTGCTCTTATATTCTGTGCTTCAGCTAATGAAGGCAAGTATCCCATATGCCTTTTTAACCACCTTATCTACCTGTCCTGCTGCCTTCAGGGATATATGTATTCTATCAGGTGTTCCCCTGCACCTGCTGCCCTTGTCCTTCTAGGTGGAAGAGGTCGCGGGTTTGGGAGGTGCTGCCGAAGAAGCCTTGGTGAGTTGTTGCAGTGCATCTTGTAGATGGTACACACTGCAGCCACGGTGCACCAGTGGTGGAGGGAGTGAATGTTTAACGTGGTGGATGGGATGCCAATCAAGCGGGCTGCTTTGTCTTGGGTGGTGTCGAGCTTCTTGAGTGTTGTTGGAGCTGCACTCATCCAGACAAGTGGAGAGTATTCCATCACACTCCTGACTTGTGCCTTGTAGATGGTGGAAAGGCTTTGGGGAGTCAGGAGGTGAGACACTCGCCGCAGAATACCTAGCCTGTGACCTGCTCTTGTAACCACAGTATTTATGTGGCTGGTCCAGTTAGGTTTCTGGTCAATGGTGACCCCCAGGAAGTTGATGGTGGGGGATTCAGCGATGGTAATGCCGTTGAATGTCAAGGGGCGGTGGTTAGATGCTTGTCGGTGATAGTCATTGCCTGGCACTTGTGTGGTGCGAATGTTACCTGCCACTTATCAGCCCAAGTGTTGTGTCTCAAGGGGTTTTATACCCTTATCTATATAACAATTAAGAAGGACTCTGGGGTGGAGAATTTAGTTAACGGCCATTTTATTTAAAATGTGCTTCTTCACTCTATGCACTACATTTCCTATAGTGCATTGCAAATCACCACTACGGTATCCCATGTGGGACAATTCTAATACACATTCAAAATACACAACATATTTCCTCCCCCTTAAAATAGAATGCCCACAAAACAGAATGACTGAAAATGACTATAACTTTGGAAGAGAGGGTAGACTGCCTCTACATTCCGTTAACCCTTGTGATTATTCTGCCCCATGCACACAGGTTAGCACTAACTGTAACTAAGGTGCTCTGGAGGCTGCCTTTCTCTTTGGGGGTAACGCCTAGTCTCGGGAGCAGGCTCTGGCTGGCTCTCCCGTGACCCTGCAGGCGTGGCTTCCTCCCTCGATGGCACAAGAGTGGATGGTGCCACTGTCTCAGGGTCGGACGACCAGTCCCTGCTGGAGCCCCCAGCAGGTCCTTGATCCTCTGCTTCTTGGGTTACCTGTGGCGACTATCTTGGCAGTAACTGGTCTACATGCCATCTCCATGTTCGGTCGTCTCCGGTGCGGACTCGGTATGAAACGGGGCCCGTCTTTTGAATGACCATAGCCGGGACCTACCACTCCGGGGTGGCGTAGTTATGCGCGAGGACTTTGCCCCCCACCACAAAGTGTTCTTTGGACCTCTGAGCTCGTCTGCTGACTTGATCCTGTTGATTGGCGTGCACCACTGCTTCTGTGGACGTTGGCCTCAGCAGGTCAAGGCGTGTCCGTAGCTGCCTTCCCATGAGTAGGTAAGCAGGAGATGCTCCAGTCATAGCCTGAGGCGTGTTTCGGTATTTCAGCAAGAAAGCATTCAGGCGCTGCTTTAGAGGAGCATCACTTCTTGCAGCTTTCAACGCGCGTTTCAGCATTCTGACAAACATCTCCACCAATCCATTCATGGATGGATGATAAGGCGTGGAGAACGTGTGCTGGATTCCATTGCTCTTGAGGAACTCCTCCATCTCCTGGGATGTGAACTGTGTTCCATTGTCGGTTACTGTCAGGGTTGGGGTCACGAGGCCGTGTAGACACGGGGCCGTGCTGTCCGGGCGAGGCTGGTTCTGGACCCAAGTGCAGACAAATGAGGCGAGAAGCAGATATGCTGTCTTAAATAACAGTACTTTACTAGAATCACACAGGTAAACAGTTACAAAACATCGGAGCTCAAGACAAGCTACCACATAGGCAAATGGCTAGTCAAGATAGGAACTCAAGACAAGCTACCGTGAGGCAACCGTCTTGTTAAGACTGAGCTCAAGACAAGCTACCCCAGGGCAACCGGCTTGTCAAGATAGGAACTCAAGACAAGCTACCACAGGGCAACCAGCTTGTGCAAAGTGAGCACCTTATCAAGACTAAGCAACTTGTCAGCACCTTGTCAAGACCGAGAACAACGGGAAGAACCACAGAACTTAAATACAAGCAAAAACATAACACAGATAAACAGTTATAGACATAGGAGCTCAAGACAAGCAACCACTAAGGCAACCGGCTTGTCAAGGCAAGCTACCACAGGGCAACAGGCTTGTCGAGACAGAGCACCTTGTCAAGACTAACTCCCTTGTCAGGACTGAGCACAGAGGGAAGAAACCACAGAACTTAAATACAAGCAAAAACAGGTGAAACCAATAAACCAGATAAAAGGCAGTTAAGTAATAAACAGGAGAAACAAGTAACAATTAACAAAGGGAAACCAACCAGTGAAGGTGCCATCTAGGGGTTATTGAAGGAACTGACCGGCACCCTCACCATTACGATCTGCTCCGGCGGACCAAATCGCCCGAACATCTCTCTCAGAGTCTCGATGGTTTTCTCCGTAGTGGTAGTAGACATTACTGCAAACTCCGGCCATTTGGAATGGGAGTCCACCACGACCAGGAACATCGCTCCTTCCACTGGTCCCGCGAAGTCCAAATGGATCCGTTGCCACGGTGTCGCTGGCCATTCCCATGGATGCAGTGGCGCTGCTCTTGGCGTATCCCTGGTTGTCTCGCATGATGGACATGATTTCGCTTCAACTTCAATTTCATGATCCAGACCGGGCCACCAGAAGTAGCTTCGTACCAGCTCCTTCATCTGGACAATACCACAATGTCCTGAGTGCAGCTCGTTGAGGACATGTTTCCGCAGCTTTGGTGGTATGATCACTCACATGCCCCAAAGGAGGCATCCTGATGTGACAGACAACTCCTTCCCTCTTGACAGGTAAGGTAGGAGCTCAGGTGGTGCGTCTGACACCCGTGATCCATCTCCTCGCATCACTCGATCCAGCACCTTGGATAGTGTAGGGCCCACTCTGGTCTCTTTCTTGACCTGCCGGGCTGTGACAGGGGCATTGCTCACCATGTCAAAGTAGAAAATCTTCTGCTCACAGCCTTCAGAGGGCACAGGCAGCGGAAGTCTTGACAATCCATCCGCATTGCCATGTGCTGCTGACCTCCGGTATTTGATGTTGTAATTATGTGCGCTTAACATCAGCGCCCAGCGCTGCATCCTGCATGCTGCCAGGGAGGGTATTCCTGTGTGTGGACCAAAGATCGATGTCCGAGGATGATGATCCATCAGCAAGGTGAATTTTCTTCCGAACAAGTAGTGATGGAACTTTTTGATTCCAAAGATGATGCCCAAAGCCTCTTTTTCGATCTGCGGGTATTTCACCTCTGCCTTGCTCAGGGACCTTGACGCGAATGCAATCAGCTTCTCTTCACCTGAGGGAAAGATGTGGGGCATGACCGCGCTGACGCCATAAGGCGACGCGTCACAGGCCAGCTGAATCTGCAACGACGGGTCAAAGTACGTCAACACTCTGGGGTCAGTCAAAGTTGCTTTGGCTTTCTTGAATGCAGCTTCGCACTCCTTCATCCATGCCCAGGCCTTGCCTTGACACAGCAACTCATGTAATGGCTTCAACAGTGATGCCAGCTGTGGAATAAACTTTCTGTAATAGTTCAGGAGACCTAAGAATGACCACAGCTGGCCGACATTTGTAGGTGCAGGAGCGTCGGCAATGACTTTCACTTTCGACGGTGCTGTGTGTAGGCCGTCCGCGTCAATGACATGGCCTAGGTACTCCACTGATGGCTTGAAAAATTCGCATTTGTCCTTGCGAACGCGTAAGCCATATTCTTCAAGTCTTCCCAGTGTCTTCGTCAGGTTCTGCAGATGTTCGTTGTCGTCCTTTCCTGTAAGAAGTCACACAACACCAGGTTATAGTCCAACAGTTTTATTTGAAATCACAAGCTTTCGGAGCGCTGCTCCTTCGTCAGGTGAAGTGGAGAGATGCATAAAGACACAGCTTATATAGTCAGAGAATAATGCCAGATGATTACAGGTAATCTTTCTGTGGTGATTATTCTTGTTTTATAAGAAGCATTGTAATTGGTTGCCTGTTTTCCTGCCTTGAGATATATGCTGTAAACTCATTGGTAGTTGATGTCATGTGACCTGTGGTGGCCATCTTAAATTCAGTTCAATTCAGTTCTCCACAGTTTTGGTTGAGACTGGGTGCTTAAGATGTGCTGCTGGTTTTTAAGGTTAATAAAGCCTAGCTTTTGAAAGGCAATCCACTCTTCATTTCAATTTATTAACCTTTTGCTATAATGGAATGATATCTTCAACCGGAACGATTTAATGCTGACCCTAATTCTGCAGGAGTGGATGATCAATGGAAACATTGGTATCGTACATTTAAATTTTTTTTGGGTGTGTTGGATCAGCAATCTCTAAAGTTGGATATACTAATCAACTACATTGCTCCAGATGTGTACAAGTATATTTTGGACTGTGAAACTTATGAATTGGCTATTGCTACGTTGGAAAAAAATTTTGTTAAACCCAAAAATGAGTTATTTGCACGTCACCTTTTATCTGCCCATAGGCAGCAGGCGGGAGAATCCTTGGATGCTTATTTACAAGCACTTCGGCGCCTTGGTGCTAACTGTAATTATAAGGCCGTGTCTGCAGAAGAATATAAGGAAGAGTCGGTACGGGATGCATTTATTAATGGATTACTGTCTAGATCAATTCATCAGCAGTTATTAGAAAATAAGACCTTGGATCTCAAGAGTGCTTTTGAGCAAGCCTCTACATTGGATTTGGCTCAGAGAAGTTCAGATTCTTATGCTCTTTTTGATCGGCCTGCGACCGTGGTTTCGGCAGTTCCGGATGAAAAGGAATTATGTGGACTTAATAGGAGTGGTTTACCAGATTCTGAAACAGTTTCGACTTCGGCAGCTGTTGCCTCTAGGATTCAGAAGTGTTATTTTTGCGGGAACGCCCGGCACCCCCGTCTGAAGTGCCCTGCCTGGGAGGCTGTGTGTAGTAAATGCAGCAAGGGAGGTCATTACGCACGTGTTTGCAAATTGGTTGCCTCCTCTGCGACCATTCAGCCTTTAGGGCGTTTATTGCATCAGTTTCTGCCGCCTTTGCCCATGGCCTAAACAAAGCTATAGTTATGGCCCAAGTTAATGGGTTAGAAGTGAAGGCCCTTATAGATACGGGCAGTACTGAGAGCTTTATAAGTCTTCAGTTTGTGAGGGAGAAGCGTTTGAAAATTTCGCCTGTTACCTATCAGGTGTGTATGGCTCAGACGACTCTCACCTCACAAGTAGCTGGTTGTTGCCTTGTGAAATTAATTCTCCTAGGTAATACGTATACTGATATACGCCTATCTGTTCTGCCTAATCTCTGTGCGGATATTTTGATTGGTCATGATGTGCTTCAATTACATGAGTCTCTCAGTCTTTCTTTTGGAGGAACTAAGCCACCTTTGTCTATTTGTGGATTAACTTCTTTATCCATTTCTCCATTATCACTTTTTTCTAATTTGATGCCGGACTGTAAGCCAATTGCTACCAAGTCAAGAAGGTATAGCAGTCAGGATAAAGAATTTATTAATTCTGAAGTTCAACGTCTTTTATCGGAAGGAATCATTGAACCTAGTTTTTCGCCTTGGCGGGCACAGGTAGTTGTCACCACTAATGAGAGACATAAGAAGCAAATGGTGATAGACTACTCTCAAACTATTAACAGGTATACTCAATTAGATGCGTACCCCCTGCCTAAGATTGATGAGCTTATCAATAAAGTATCTCAATATAAAGTTTTTAGCACTATTGACCTAAAGAGTGCTTATCATCAGATTCCTATTGTTAAGAGGGACCAACCATATACGGCCTTTGAGGCTGGCGGAAAGCTGTATCAGTTTTGCCGAGTACCATTTGGTGTTACTAACGGTGTTGCCTGTTTTCAACGGGCAATGGATGCTTTTATAAGTGATAACTCTCTCTCTGATACCTTTTCATATTTAGATGACATCACGGTGTGTGGCAAATCAAGGGTGGAGCATGATTTTAATTTAGAAAGATTCCTTCAAGCTGCGGAAAAAGTTGGCTTAACTTTCAATAAAGAGAAGTGTATCTTTTCGACCACCAAGGTAAATTTACTGGGGTATATTATCTCGGGAAACAAGATTAAACCAGATCCAGAATGGCTGCGACCACTGATTGATTTACCTTGTCCTACTAATTCTAAGGCTTTGCAACGAGTTGTTGGACTGTTTTCTTATTATTCTAATTGGATTGCAAACTTCTCGCAGAAGATTCGGCCCCTTATTCGGGTTACGACATATCCTCTATCATGGGAGGCTAGGATGTGTTTTGATAATCTTAAAAAGGATATCCTTGGAGCAGTTGTGCATTCTATTGATGAGCAGGTTCCCTTTGTGATTGAGACGGACACTTCCGATTTTGCAATTGGGGCTACTCTGAACCAAAATGGAAGACCTGTGGCCTTTTTCTCACGTACTCTGAACAATAGTGAGAAGAGACATTCATCAATAGAGAAAGAGGCGTACGCAATAGTAGAAGCACTGCGTAAATGGAGACAGTATTTATCGGGGCGACATTTTACGTTAGTAACTGACCAAAAATCTGTGTCCTTCATGCTTGATGTCAAACATTTTGGAAAGATTAAGAATGATAAAATAATGAGGTGGAGGATTGAGTTGGCATGCTACCATTTTGATATAGTTTATCGTCCGGGGAAGGATAATGTTGCCGCTGATGCGCTGTCGAGGGCTTATTGTTCTGTGATTCACGGAGATACGCTTATTAATCTTCATAATGCTTTGTGCCATCCTGGTGTTACGAGGATGATACACTTCGTATGCAGTAAGAATTTGCCCTTTTCAGTTGAAGACGTCAAGCGGATGACTTCGTCATGCTCTGTCTGTGCTTGGTGTAAACCGAATTTCTTTAAGCCTCAACGAGCTCATCTTATAAAGACTACTTCTCCTTTTGAACGTTTGAGCGTCAATTTTAAGGGGCCTCTTCCTTCAACGACTCAGAATCTATATATATTTACTGTTGTGGATGAGTTTTCAAGGTTCCCTTTTGCTTTTCTTTGTGCAGATGTATCAGCTGCTACAGTTATCAAATGTCTGACTCAACTTTTTGTCATCTTTGGGATGCCTGCGTATATCCATTCGGATCAGGGAAGTTCTTTTATGTCTTCCCAGTTGAAGGAATACCTCCAGAGTCGGGGAATTTCTACCAGCAGAACTACCCCGTATAATCCCCAGGGTAATGGACAGTGCGAACGATACAATGGGGTGATCTGGAAGGCAGTTATGTTGGCTTTGACATCCCGGAACCTTAAGAATACACAGTGGGAAATGGTGCTGCCTGATGCCCTGCATTCCATTAGATCATTGCTTTCAACGGCTACTAATGTGACTCCCCATGAAAGGCTCTTTAACTATCCGCGGAGATCCACTACGGGATATTTGGTACCTTCATGGCTTACTATGCGGGGACCTGTGCTGCTCCGACGCCATGTTAGACTGTCAAAGTATGATCCTTTAGTGGAGGAGGTGGAGCTATTGGAGGCAAATTCCCAATATGCTCACATTCGATTCCAAGATGGGAAAGAAAGTACGGTTTCAGTTAAAGACTTAGCTCCTTGTGGTGGCCAGCCCTCTTCTGAGGATATTATCAATAGCCATAATTCAGATAATGTTGATGTCGTCACAGATACTACGAATATTTCCAATCCTATTGCAGACACTTACAATTCTCTTAGTCTGCCCCCGATGGATATTCATGACCCTCCCAGTTTACCTTCTAATAGGACTTCCAATCCGGAAACCGTTGATAATCGGGATATTGATAGCCTCCCTGCAGAAGATATTTCTGTGTCTCCTGGTGTGGGAGGGCAAGGAACTTCACCAAGGTTAAGAAGGTCGACACGAACAAGATATCCGGTTGACCGATTAAAAATGGACTTTTAAAATAATTTGATCGTAAAATTTTTAAATTGTTGAAACATTATACATGTATTGTTTTAGTCATAAATAACTAATTGTAAATTGTAAAGGCTACCTAGGTTGAAGTGTATTTTAAAAGGAGGGGTGAATGTGGTGATTATTCTTGTTTTATAAGAAGCATTGTAATTGGTTGCCTGTTTTCCTGCCTTGAGATATATGCTGTAAACTCATTGGTAGTTGATGTCATGTGACCTGTGGTGGCCATCTTAAATTCAGTTCAATTCAGTTCTCCACAGTTTTGGTTGAGACTGGGTGCTTAAGATGTGCTGCTGGTTTTTAAGGTTAATAAAGCCTAGCTTTTGAAAGGCAATCTACTCTTCATTTCACTTTCTAACTGCCATTTGTCGCACCTCGGCAGAGAGATAATCACAGCGATCAAAGGTGTGAATGGTGTCCAAACAGGTTAGTCAGGAAAACATTACATCAAAGAACAATGAGGTGGGGTCACAAGGGGTCAAATGTTGCAGATGCTGAGGTCTGTACGAAAAACAACAAACAGACCGAAAAACATTTTTTTTGCTGGAAATCACAGCAGGTCCGGCCGCATCTGTGTAGAGAGAACAAGCCAACGACGACTCGAGTCTAGGTGACCCTACGTCAGGTGGGGTTACATGTAGCGTGACATGAACCCAAGATCGCGGTTGAGGCCGTCCTCATGAGTGCGGAACTTGGCTATCAGTTTCTGCTCGGCGATTTTGTGTTGTCGTGTGTGTCTCGAAGGCCGCCTTGGAGAATGCTTACCCGAAGATCGGAGGCTGAATGTCCTTGACTGCTGAAGTCAAGTCAAGTCAAGCTGAACTGGGAGGGAACACACCTGCCTGGCGATTGTTGCGCGGTGTCCGTTCATCCGTTGTCGCAGTGTCTGCATGGTCTCACCGATGTATCATGCTCCGGGGCATCCTTTCCTGCAACGTATGAGGTAGACAACGTTGGCCAAGTCACATGAGTATGTACCATGTACCTGGTGGGTGGTGTCCTCACGTGTGATGATGGTATCTGTGTTGATGATCTGGCATGTCTTGCAGAGGTTGCCGTGGCAGGGTTGTGTGGTGTCGTGGTCGCTGTTCTCCTGAAAGCTGGGTAATTTGCTGCGAACGATGGTCTGTTTGAGGTTAGGCGGCTGTTTGAAGGCGAGTAGTGGAGGCATGGGGATGGCCTTAGTGAGGTGTTCATCATCATTGATGACATGTTGAAGGCTGCGAAGAACATGGCGTAGTTTCTCCGCTCTGGGGAAGTACTGGACGACGAAGGGTACTCTGTTGGTTGTGTCCCGTGTTTGTCTTCTGAGGAGGTCTGTGCGATTTTTTGCTGTGGCCCGTCGGAACTGTCGATCGACGAGTTGAGCGTCATATCCCATTCTTACGGGGGCGTCTTTCAGCGTCTGTAGGTGTCCATCGCGTTCCTCCTCGTCTGAGCAGATCCTGTGTATTCGCAGGGCTTGTCCACCTGGTTAGGGTGGAAGCTGGAGAAGTGGAGCATCGTGAGGTTGTCCGTGGGCTTGCGGTAGAGTGAAGTGCTGAGTGTCTGTCTTTGATGGAGATTCGTGTGTCCAAGAATGAAACGGATTCTGAGGAGTAGTCCATGGTGAGTTTGATGGTGGGATGGAACTTGTTGATGTTATCGTGTAGTCTTTTCAGTGATTCTTCGCCGTGGGTCCATAGGAAGAAAATGCCGTTGATGTATCTGGTGTATAGCGTTGGTTGGAGGTCCTGTGCAGCGAAGAAGTCTTGCTCGAACTTGTGCATGAAGATGTTGGCGTATTGGGGTGCGAATTTTGTCCCCATGGCTGTTCCGTGTGTTTGGGTAAAGAACTGGTTGTCGAAGGTGAAGACATTGTGATCAAGGATGAAGCGGATGAGTTGTAGGATGGCGTCTGGAGATTGGCTGTTGGTGTTCAGTACTGAGGCTGTCGCAGCGATGCCGTCATCGTGGGGGATACTGGTGTAGAGTGCCGAGACGTCCATCGTGGCGAGGAGTGTTCCTGGTTCAACTGGTCCATGGGTGCTGAGTTTCTGTAAGAAGTCTGTAGTGTCACGACAGAAGCTGGGGGTTCCCTGTACGATGGGTTTCAGTATGCCCTCGACGTATCCAGAGAGGTTCTCACACAGGGTTCCGTTGCCTGATACGACAGGACATCTGGGTGTGTTGGCTTTGTGTATCTTTGGGAGGCAGTAGAAGTCTCCCACGTGGGGAATACATGGGATGAGAGCGCGTAGGATGCTTTGAAGGTCTGGATCAAAGGTCTTGATCAGTCTGTTGAGTTGGCGGGTGTGTTCTTTGGTCGGATCTGCGGGTAACTATCTGTAGTGTTCCTGGTTGTCCAGTTGTCGGTATGCTTCTTTGCAATAGTCCGTTCTGTTCTGTATGACGATGGCTCCTCCTTTGTCTGCTGGTTTGATGACGATGTTGCGGTTGGTCTTGAGAGCATGGATGGTGTTGCGTTGTGCTCGGGTGACATTCTGGACTGTCTTTTGAGTGCGGCTGATGAATCTGGCGTTGATGCATCTCCTGACAGCTTGAGCATACATATCAAGCTTAGGGCAGTGACCCTCCGGAGGGGTCCAATTTGACTCTTTCTTCTTCGGTTGTTGCACTGCGGATCCCTCTGTCTGCTGTTCCGGATCATTGGTTGTCTCATTGGGTTCGCTGCTGACATCTTGGGATTTGTGGAAGAATTCCCGGTGCCTCATTCTCCTAATGAATTCCTCTGTGTCTGCCGCGAGACCGATGGGGTCCATTTTGGTGGTGGGGCAGAAATTGAGCCCTCGGCTGAGAACTTCAATTTCGTCTGGTTGAAGGGTGTAGTCGGATAAGTTGATGATGGACTTCCCTGTGGTTTCAACCGTGGTACCAGGGGCGGCTTGGTTGCTGCTGGTGGTGATGCCGAGTTTCTCAAGCTTCCTGTTCTTGGTGTGCATGTAGGCAGTGTAGTTCCATTGCCTTGTCTGTTTGGCAGTGTCTCGTAGCTGGTCTGCTGTGTCCTGAGCACAGGCTGAGAATATGGACTCTATCTCGGTTTTGAGGTTGCGGCGTCTGCTGTAGAGCTGGTGTACGAGATGGTTGAGGAGTGTGCGAGAGGTACGACGGCAGAGTCTCTCAGCGTAGTGTGTGTTGTAGGTCGACTTGAGTGGGTTCGTGATCTGTAGTCCTTTTGGGATCTTGTCTGCTTTCTTGCATCTCTCTAGAAACTTGATGTCTGTGTCGATATGCGCGATCTTCTTGGAGATCCTCTCCACTTTGAGCCGGCAGTTTGTGGTGTCGATAGTAGTCATGGTGTGGAGATGCCGGAGTTGGACTGGGGTGGACAAATGTAAGAAGTCACACAACACCAGGTTATAGTCCAACAGTTTTATTTGAAATCACAAGCTTTCGGAGCGTTGCGCCTTCGTCAGGTGAAGTGGAGAAATGCATAAAGACCCAGCTTATATAGTCAGAGAATAATGCCAGATGATTACAGGTAATCTTTCTAACTACCATTTGTCGCACCTCAGCAGAGATAATCACAGCGATCAAAGGTGTGAATGGTGTCCAAACAGGTCAGTCAGGAAAACATTACATCAAAGAACAATGAGGTGGGGTCACAAGGGGTCAAATGTTGCAGATGCTGGGGTCTGTATGAAAAACAAAAAACAGACCAAAAAACATTTTTTTTGCTGGAAATCACAGCAGGTCCGGCCGCATCCGTGTAGAGAGAACAAGCCAACGACGACTCGAGTCTGGGTGACCCTACATCAGGTGGGGTTACATGTAGCATGACATGAACCCAAGATCGCGGTTGAGGCCGTCCTCATGAGTGCGGAACTTGGCTATCAGTTTCTGCTCGGTGATTTTGCGTTGTCGTGTGTCTCGAAGGCCGCCTTGGAGAATGCTTACCCGAAGATCGGAGGCTGAATGTCCTTGACTGCTGAAGTGTTCCCCAACTGGGAGGGAACACTCCTGCCTGGCGATTGTTGTGCAGTGTCCATTCATCCATTGTCGCAGTGTCTGCATGGTCTCGCCGATGAACCATGCTCCGGGGCATCCTTTCCTGCAACGTATGAGGTAGACAACGTTGGCCGAGTCACATGAGTATGTACCATGTACCTGGTGGGTGGTGTCCTCACGTGTGATGATGGTATCTGTGTTGATGATCTGGCATGTCTTGCAGAGGTTGCTGTGGCAGGGTTGTGTGGTGTCGTGGTCGCTGTTCTCCTGAAAGCTGGGTAATTTGCTGCGAACGATGGTCTGTTTGAGGTTAGGCGGCTGTTTGAAGGCGAGTAGTGGAGGCGTGGGGATGGCCTTAGCGAGGTGTTCATCATCATCGATGACATGTTGAAGGCTGCGAAGAACATGGCGTAGTTTCTCCGCTCCGGGGAAGTACTGGACGACGAAGGGTACTCTGTTGCTTGTGTCCCGTGTTTGTCTTCTGACGATTTCCTGTGACAAGGATATCGTCGAGATAACATTGTACCCCTGGAATGCCACTTAAGATCTGGTCCATAGTCCACTGAAACAATGCTGGTGCTGACGTTGTACCAAAGGGTAGGTGACAGTACCTGTAGAGGTCCTTGTGGGTGGCGATGGTGAGTCACTTCTGTGAGTCCTCTTCTACATGCATCTGCAAGTAGGCTTGGCATAGATCAATCTTGCTAAACTTCTGACCGCCTGCTAGACCCGCGAAAAGATCTTCAATGATGGTGAGGGGGTACTGTTCAGCTGAGAGCACAGGATTCACTGTTACTTTGAAATCTCCACATAAGCGAACCATGCCGTCACTCTTCATCACTGGTACCACGGGCGTGGCCACTCACTGTGTAAAACCGGCACCAGGACCCCTATCTTGACCAGACACTCCAGGTTAGCCTCCACCTTTGGTCTGAGGGCGTAGGGAACGTTCCTGGCCTTCAGGAATCGTGGCTGGCTGTCAGGCTTCACCTTGAGTTTGACCGTAATCCCCTTCATACTCCCCAATTCTCCGTCAAAGACAGCCGCATGCTTTGTCAACACTGCCGCTAGCCCCACCTCTTCGACTGACACCACATTCACTTTTTTCCAATCCAGATGAATTTTCTCCAACCATTGCCTGCCCATCAGGGATGGATAGTCACCCTTGACAACGTAAACTGGCAGCATCACAGTTTGTCCATTAAGCTCCACCTTGACCTCCGTCTTACCCAGCATTGGGACTGTTTCCCCAGTGTAGGTCTTTAAGATGAGCTTGGCCGGCTTCAGTGATAGGTGGTTCAGTTTTTCTTTGAATAGATTCTCTGAAATCAAGGAGACAGCAGCCCCCGTATCCATTTTGACCGGTATTCCCTCTAGTAGTGGAGTGACTCCATAGCCTGATGAGCCTCCATTCACCGTTAACACATGGAGATTCAGCTCCCCATCAGAGTCTGTGTCACTGTCTTCCTGTTCTTGTTTCACCATGTGTAGGTTTTTCTTTTTAGAATGCCAGTTGGATGTGTTTCCTTGTTTGTTTTTGTGTGTCTCTCTGTAGGATTGTTTGCTTTGCCCTTTACACACACGTTCAATGTGTCCTTTCTTTTCACATTTCTGACAGGTCAGGTCTTTACACCAGCATTCAGATGGCTGATGACCTGACCTTCCACATCTCTAACACACTCTGGCGCCACTTGCATGCTTATCCAGTGTAGCTGCTACCCTGTGCACTCTTGTTGCAGCCCCCAACAGCTGTGGATCTTTAGCTGCTAACTCCATAGACACAGCGAGCTCCACTGCTGATTTAAGCGTCCGTTTGTCAGTCGTGAGCAAGCACTTCTGTGTTGCTTCACATCTTGATCCACACACAAACCTATCACGGACAGTGTCATTTAGAGTTTCACCAAACTCATGATGCTCAGTTAGCTTCTTTAGCACTGCAACATATTCGGCTATGGACTCACCCTCCCCTTGGTTTCGTTTGTGAAACCTGAACCTCTCAGCAATCAGCAGCAGCTTGGGTGCGAAATGTGTTTCCAAAACTTCCACAATCTGATCATATGTCTTAGCGCCGGGCTTATCCGGGTGCATCAAACTCCGTAACAAGCCAAATGTTTTTGCTCCGCTCACACTGAGGAACATCACCACTTTCACGTCATCTTTAATGCCATTTGCAGTCACAAAAAATCCAAAACGCTCTGTATAAGCACTCCATTGCTCCGCGGTTTCATCAAATGGTCCAAACGCACAGCCATTTAAATTTTTTTTATTTTAGTCCTTTTCCTCCACTTCGTTTCACTGTATCATTACCTTCCCCCTTCTTATTTGTGTAACACATGAACCGCCACCTTTACGAGGCGATTTCATCAGCACTAAACTGTGGGCGCGCCATTAAGGAAAGACAGGAATTTCTTACTTTAAACATCGCCGATTCCAGTGCAAAGTGATGCGCAAGTCCGTCATCCTCATCGCCAGTTTTGTTGTGTCTCAAGGCGTTTTAGACCCTTATCTATATAACAATTAAGGAGGACTCCGGGGTGGAGAGTTTAGTTAATGGCCATTTTATTTAAAATGTGCTTCTTCACTCAATGCACTACATTTCCCATAGTGCATTGCAAATCACCACTACGGTATCCCATGTGGGACAATTCTAATACACATTCAAAATACACAACACCAAGCCTGAATGTCGTCCAGGTCTTGTTGCATGCGGGCATGGACGGCTTCATTATCTGAGGAGTTGCAAATGGAACTGAATACTGTGCAGTTATCAGCGAACATCCCCACTTCTGACCTTATGTTGGAGGGAAGGTCATTGATGAAGCAGTTGAAGACGGTTGGGCTGAGGACACTGCGCTGAGGAACACCTGCAGCGATATCCTGGGCCTGTGATGATTGACCTCCAACCACCACAACCATCTTCCTTTGTGCTTGGTCTGACTCCAGCCAGTGGAGAGTTTCCCCCCGATTGATTAGCATTGAGGTAATAGTGAGAGTAATAAGGGGAGCGAAACAGGACATTAGAAATAAATGAGAGACAAGGAAAGAAAAACTAAAGATCAAAGTAAGAAAGAGACAAACGAAGGAGATGAGAAGAAAAGAATTTGAGGAGAAAGTGAGTGATGATAAGAGACATTGACATTTCAAAAATGAGACAGGAGAGGAGAAGATAAGTAAGAAGAAAGAAAGATCTTGACTATGTACAGCACCTTTCACAATTTCAGGACATCTCATAGCGCTGTGCAGCAATTGCAGGACTTCTGACATGTGGTCATGTAGGAATGTAATGTAGCAGCCAATTAGAGAGAGATGTGGAGAGGAAGAGCAGGAAAGGAAAATATACGGACAAAATGAGGGACGTAGTTTTTAAAAATTTGTTCATGGGATCTGGGTGTCGCTGGTAATGCCAGCATTTATTGCCCATCCCTAATTGCCCTTGAGAAAGTGGTGGGGAGCCGCCTTCTTGAACCGCTGCAGTCCGTGTGGTGAAGGTATTCCCACAG
Organism: Somniosus microcephalus; assembly: GCF_052327205.1. NCBI lineage: Eukaryota > Metazoa > Chordata > Chondrichthyes > Squaliformes > Somniosidae > Somniosus > Somniosus microcephalus. Next base: position 1,052,036 of record NW_028225200.1, on the reverse strand, counting down.
TGCCGTTCAGGGGCGAGTTCCAGGATTTTGACCCAGCGAAGATGAAGGATCGGCGATATACTTCCAAGTCAGGATGGTGTGTAACATGGAGGGGAAACTGGAGGTAGTGGTGTTCCCATGCACCTGCTGCCCTTGTCCTTCTAGTTGGTAGAGGTCACAGAGTCATAACGGCACAAAAGGAGGCCATTCGGCTCATCGAGTCCATGCCGGCTCTCTGTAGAGAAATCCAGTCAGTCCCATTCCCCCGCTCTATCCCCGTAGCCCTGCAAGTTTATTTCCCTCAAGTGCCTATCCAGTCTCCCCTTGAAAACATTGAATGTCTCCGCTTCCACCACTTCCGTCAGCAGCAAGTTCCAGGTCATCACCACTCGCTGCGTAAAAAAGTTTTTCCTCACAGGCCCCTGTATCTCTTGCCCAAAACCTTAAATCTGTGTCCCCTAGTCCTTGTACCATCAACTAGTGGGCACAGCCTTTCCCCGTCTAGCCTATCCAAACCCGTCATAATCTTGTACACCTCTGTCAAATCACCCCTCAACCTCTTTTGCTCTAATGAAAACAAATCCAGCTTTTCCAACCTGTCCTTGTAGCGAAGATCCCCCATCCCCGGAACCATTCTGGTAAATCTCCTCTACACCCTCTCAATGGCCTTCACATCCTTCCTAAAGTGCGGTGACAAGAACTGGACGCAATACTCCAGTTGTGGCCTAACTAGCGCTTTATAAAGGTTCAGCATAACTTCTGAGGCGTGAGTTGGGTCGGATTGATTGGGGAATGTCACTCAAAGGGTTGACGGTGGATAGGCAATGGCAAACATTCAAAGACCGCATGGATGAACTACAGAATTTGTTCATCCCAGTTTGGCATAAAAATAAAACAAAAATGGTGACTCAACCGTGGCTAACAAGGGAAATTAGGGATAGCATAAGATCCAAGGAGAGGACATATAAATTGGCCAGAAAAAGCAGTAAACCTGAGGATTGGGAGCAGTTTAGGATTCAACAAAGGAGGACAAAGGGATTAATCAAGAACGGGAAAATAGAATATGAGAGTAAGCTTGCAGGGAACATAAAAACTGACTGTAAAAGCTTTTATAGATATGTGAAGAGAAAAAGATTGGTGAAGTCAAGCGTAGGTCCCTTGCAGTCAGAATCAGGGGAATTTATAATGGGGAACAAAGAAATGGCTGGCCAATTAAATACATATTTTGGTTCTGTCTTCACAAAGGAGGACACAAATAACCTCCCAGAGATATTGGGGAATATAGGGTCTGATGAAAGGGAGGAACTGAAAGAAATCAGCATTTGTAGGGAAATTGTGTTAGGGAAATTGATGGGATTGAAGGCCGATAAATCCCCAGGGCCTGATAATCTACATCCGAGGGTACTTAAGGAAGTGGCCCTAGAAATAGTAGATGCATTGCTGATCATCTTCTAACATTCAATGGAATCTGGAACAGTACCCATGGATTGGAGGGTAGCTAATGTTACCCCACTATTCAAAAAAGGTGGCAGAGAGAAAACGGTAAGCCTGACATCGGTAGTGGGGAAAATGCTAGAGTCCATTATAAAAGATGTAATAGCAGAGCACTTGGAAAACAGTGACAGGATCAGACAAAGTCAACTTGGATTTACAAAAGGTAAATCATGCTTGACTAATCTACTGGAATTTTTTGAGGATGTAACTGGTAAAATAGATAAGGGAGAACCAGTGGATGTGGTGTATTTGGACTTTCAGAAGGCTTTCGATAAGGTCCCGCATAAGAGATTAGCGTGTAAAGTTAAGGCACATGGGATTGGGGGCAAGGTATTGACTTGGATAGAGAACTGGTTGGCAGACAGAAAGCAAAGAGTTGGAATAAACGGGTCTTTTTCCGAGTGGCAGGCAGTGACTAGTGGGGTACTGCAGGGATCGGTCCTTGGACCCCAGCTATTCACAATATATATTAATGATCTAGACAAGGGAACTAGATGTAATATCTCCAAATCTGCAGACGACACAAAGCTGGGTGGGCGTGTGTGCTGTGAGGAGGATGCCGAGAAACTCCAGGATGATTTGGACAGGTTGGGTGATTGGGCAAAAGCATAGCAGATGCAATATAATGTGGATAAATGTGAGGTTATCCACTTTGGTGGCAAAAACAGGAAGGCAGATTATTATCTGAATGGCAATAGATTGGGAGAAGGAGAAGTGCAACGAGACCTGGGTGTCCTTGTGCACCAGTCGCTGAAGGTAAGCATGCAGGTGCAACAGGAGGTTAAGAAGGCAAATGGTATGTTGGCCTTCGTAGTGAGAGGGTTTGAGTACAGGAACAAGGATGTCTTGCTGCAGTTATACAAGGCCTTGGTGAGACAACATCTGGAGTATTGTGTGCAGTTTTGGTCGCCTTATCTGAGGAAGGATGTTCTTGCCATGGAAGGAGATCAGCGAAGATTCACCAGGCTGATACCTGGGATGTCAGGAATGACGTATGAGGAGAGATTGGGTCGACTGGGCTTATACTCACTGGAGTTAGAAGAATGAGAGGGGATCTCATTGAAGCTTATAAAATTCTGACAGGACTGGACAGACTAGATGCAGGAAGGATGTTCCCGATGGTCGGGGAGTCCAGAACCAGGAGTCACAGTCTAAGGATAAGGGGTAGGCAATTTATGACAGAAATGAGGAGGAATTTCTTCACCCAGAGAGTGGTGAACCTGTGGAATTCTCTACCACAGAAGGCAGTGGAGGCCAATACATTAAATATATTCAAGAAGGAGTTCGATATATTTCTTAAGGCTAAAGTGGTCAAGGGGTATGGGGAGAAAGCAGGGACCAGGTACTGAATTTGGATGATCAGCCATGATCGCATTGAATGGCGGAGCAGGCTCGGGGGGCCGAATGGCCTACTCCTGCTTCTATCTTCTATGTTTCTATGTTCCTATATACTTGCATTGGAGGAAGTTCAGAGAAGGTTCATGAGGTTGATTCCTGGGATGAAGGGGTTGTCTTATGAAGAAAGGTTGAGCAGGTTGGGCCGATACTCATTGGAGTTTAGAAGAATGAGAGGGGATCTTATTGAAACATAAGATTCTGAGGGGGCTCGACAGGGTGGATGCTGAGAGGATGTTTCCCCTCGTGGGGGAATCTAGAACTCGGGGGCATAGTTTCAGAATAAGGGGTCGCCCATTTAAGACGGAGATGAGGAGGAATTTCTTCTCAGAGGGTCGTGAATCTTTGGAATTCTCTGCCCCAGACAGCTGTGGAGACGGAGTCACTGAATATATTCAAGGCTGAGACAGACAGATGTTTGAACCACAGGGGAGTCGAGGGTCATGGGGAACAGGCAGAAAAGTGGAGGTGAGGCCAAGATCGGATCAGCCATGATCTTATTGAATGGTGGAACGGGCTCGAGGGGCCGAATGGCCGACTCCTGCTCCTGTTCCTTATGTTCTTATTCTTACGATTTACAGACGGGAAACTCAAACAAAACTTCCTATCAAGATCTGAGAGAGTCACTCGATTCATCAGGACCTGAAATTCATCGGCCTTTGAGTGTAGAAGGAGAAATGTTTGTTCTGTCTGTGGGAAAAGTTTTCAAACATCAGTGTGACTGGAAAAGCACCGACACACACACCCACCCGAGTGAGAGTGTTCCAGTGCACTGACTGTGGAAAGAGGTTTAACCAGTCACACAGCCTGAAAAACATCGCACCATTCACAGCGGGGAGAAACCGTACATGTGTTCTGTGTGTGGACGAGGCTTCAACTGATCGTCCAACCTGGAGAGACACAAGGCCACCCGCACCACGGAGAAACGGTGGAAATGTGGGGACTGTGGGAAGGGATTTGATCGCCCATCCCAGCTGAAATCTCATCGACGCACTCACACCGAGGAGAGGCCGTTCACCTGCTCCGAGTGTGGGAAGGGATTTACTCTGTTTTCCAGACTCCACTTACACCAGTGAGTTCACACTGGGGAGAGACCTTTTAAATGCTGTGACTGTGGGAACTGCTTTAAAATCTCTGCCGATCTAATTAAACACCAGCTTGTTCACACTGACGAAAGACCGTTCAGTTGCACTCACTGCGAGAAGAGCTTCAGGCAGTCATCTCACCTCATTCAACACCAGTGAGTTCACACTGGGGAGAGGCCGTTCACCTGCTCTGTGTGTGGGAATGGATTCACTTCTGCATCCAACCTGCTGAGACACCAGCGAGTTCACACTGGGGAGAGGATACTCACCTGCTCTGTGTGTGGGAAGGGATTCACTCAGTCCTCCAACCTGCTGAGACACCAGTGAGTTCACACTGGGGAGAGGCCGTTCATCTCCTCCGTGTGTGAGAAGGGATTCAGTCGACCATCTCACCTGCTGAGACACCAGCAAGTTCACAAGTGACTGGAGGGGTTAGATTCTGATGTTAATCACATCCTTTGTTTGTTTGTGCTGATGTTAATAACCCCTATAACTGGGCTGGAGTTTAAGTTTCTGGATATCTGTCAAACCAGTTTTGGTGTAAACACATCCTGTGTTGTGTTCTTTATTTCTGTAAGATAGGAGGAGACGAATTGATGTCCTTTCTCTTTCCAGATTATTTCAGTTTTTCTACCTTCAGTTACTCTCATGGACAAGTCCCAGCTCCCCATACCTTCCAGAGTGCCTCTCCTAGCCTTGGGATCCAGGGAAGGTGTCTGTTTTGGTGTAAATTTATTTATAAGTACTTCCAGAAGACATTTGATAAAGTCCCACACAAGAGACTGTTATCTAAGGTAGAAGCCCACGGAAATGAGGGCAAATTATTGACCTGGTTAGGAAATTGACTGAGTGGCAAGAGACGGAGAGTAGGGATAATGGGCCGGACTCCAATTGGCAGGATGTGATGAGTGGTGTCCCGCAGGGATCTGTGCTGGGGCTCAACTATTCACTGTGTTTATTAACGACTTAGATGATGGCATAGAACGTCATATATCCAAATTTGCCAATGACACAAAGATAGGCGGCATTGTAGGCAGTTTGGATGAAAGCATAAAATTACAAAGGGATATTGACAGATTAAGTGAATGGCAAATGGATTTCAATGTAGGCAAATGTGAGATCATCCACTTTGGACCTAAAAAGGATTGAACAGGGTCCTTTCTAAATGGTGAAAAGCTGAAAACAGTGGAGGTCCAAAGAGACTTGGGGGTCGAGGTACAGAGATCATTCAAATGTCATGAACAGGTACAGAGAATAATCAGGAAGGCTAATGGAATGCTGGCCTTTCTATCTGGAGGACTAGAATAGAAGGGAGGAGAAGTTATGCTGTAGCTACACAGAACCCTGGTGAGACCACACCTGGAGCACTGTGAGCAGTTCTGGGCACCTCACCTGTCACTTTAATTCTCCGCTCCACTCCCTCTCTGTCCTCGGCCTCTTACACTGTTCCAACGAAGCTCAACGTAAGCTCGAGGAACAGCACCTCATCTTTCGATCAGGCACTTTACAGACTTCTGGACTCAACATAGAAACATAGAAGATAGGAGCAGGAGTAGGCCATTCGACCCCTCGAGCCTGCTTCGCTATTCAATGAGATCATGGCTGATCATTCAAACTCAGTACCTGGTCCCTGCTTTCTCCCCATATCCCTTGATCCCTTTAGCCTTAAGAAATATATCCAACTCCTTCTTGAATATATTTAATGTATTGGCATCTACTGCCTTCCGTGGCAGAGAATTCCACAGGTTCACCACTCTCTGGGTGAAGAAGTTCCTCCTCATCTCTGCCTAAATGGCTTACCCCTTATCCTTAGACTGTGACCCCTGGTTCTGGACTCCCCGGCCATCGGGAACATCCTTCCTGCATCCAGTCTGTCCAGTCCTGTTAGAATTTTATAAGTTTCAATAAGATCCCCTCTCACTCTTCTAAACTCCAGTGAGTATAAGCCCAATCGACCCAATATCTCCTTATATGTCATTCCTGCCATCCCAGGTATGAGTCTGGTGAATCTTCGCTGCACTCCCTCCATGGCAAGAACATCCTTCCTCAGATAAGGTGACCAAAACTGCACACAATACTCAAGGTGTGGTCTCACCAAGGCCCTGTACAACTGCAGCAAGACATCCTTGTTCCTGTACTCGAACACTCTCGCTACGAAGGCCAACATACCATTTGCCTTCTTAACCGCCTGCTGCACCTGTATGCTTACCTTCAGCGACTGGTGCACAAGGACACCCAGGTCTCGTTGCACTTCCCCTTCTCCCAATCTATTGCCGTTCAGATAATAATCTGCCTTTCTGTTTTTGCCACCAAAGTGGATAATCTTGCATTTATCCACAATATACTGCATCTGCCATTCATCTGTCCAATCACCCAACCTGTCCAAATCATACTGGAGTTTCTCGGCATCCTCCTCACAGCACACACGCCCACCCAGCTTTGTGTCATCTGCAAACTTGGAGATATTACATCTAGTTCCCTCATCTAGATCATTAATATATATTGTGAATAGCTGGGATCCTAGGACCGATCCCTGCGGTACCCCACTAGTCACTGCCTGCCACTCAGAAAAGGACCCATTTATTCCAACTCTTTGCTTCCTGTCTGCCAACCTGTTCTCTATCCAAGTCAGTACCTTGCCCCCAATCCCATGTGCTTTAACTTTGCATGCTAATCTCTTTTGCGGGATCTTATCGAAAGCCTTCTGAAAGTCCAAATACACCACATCTACTGGGTCTCCCTTATCTATTCTACCAGTTACATCCTCAAAAAATTGCAGTGGATTAGAGAAGCACAATTTACCTTTTGTAAATCCATGTTGACTTTGTCTGATCCTGTCACTGTTTTACATGTGCTCTGCTAATACCTGTTTTATAATGGACTCTAGCACGCTAGAGGGAGCTTTACTCTGTATCTAACCCGAGCTGTACCTGCCCTGTGAGTGTTTGATGGGACAGTGTAGAGGGAGTTTTACTCTGTATTTAACCCGTGCTGTACCTGCCCTGTGAGTGTTTGATGGGACAGTGTAGAGGGAGCTTTACTCGGTATCAATCCCGTGCTGTACCTGGCCTGGGGGTGTTTGATGGGACAATGTAGATGGAGATTTACTCTGTACCTAACCCGTGCTGTACCTGCCCTGGGAGTGTTTCATGGGACAGTGTAGAGGGAGCTTTATTCTGTATCTAACCCATGCTGTACCTGGCCTGGGAGTGTTTGATGGGATAATACAGAGGGAGCCTATTGCCCATGATGCACCCTGCAATTAATGCTCCGATGGTCCCAGCCCTTGATCCCTCTGAAGATCCCTCCACTTATTGCCTCTGCTGCCCTTCCTGTTAAAGGGAATAGACTTGTTTCAGAGCACAAAGGAGGGAGAGCTAATATCCTTGCCGTATCCCAAACACCATTCCCACAAACCGTCTCTCTCTGCCAAAGCAGGAGGGAGCCACACCGATATAAAAAGAGGGGAGACTTTCTGGAGTATAAAGCAAGAGGTAGAAATGGGGGCCTTTGAATAGTGTGACCTCACATTCAGAGGATGGGAGGGAGAATTTATCAGTGGTAATTTTGGGAGTCAGTGCTCCCTGCCTGGAGTCTCAGTACACGGGAGCAGGGTTGGAGACGGGACTGATTGTACAACCTGCGTTCATGCCCAGTGAGACTGCACACCAGGAGCAAAGCCTGGTCATGTGACTCTGTAATACCTAGAGTGGGAGGGGTTTGGGCTGCTTTGTGACATGGTCCCTGGCTCCTTTCTGATGTCACCTGGAGACGGTTTACGCCCCTGGTTACACAGCATCAGTGGGAGTCAGTGCGGGTGGAGCTGGACATGGCAGCTGACACTGCCGGTGAGTCCAGTCCATATAAATAGGGGAAAGGATAGAACAATTTAATATTGAAGTAAGTAATTCAACCTAATGTCATTAATTACAAATATATTCAAATTAAATCTAATCATAGTCACAAAAATTGTATTCCAATTACAGATTCTCGAATTAATAATAATCAGTTTTATGTTAAAGGATTCTTGGACTGAACGGTATCTGTGAAAAGTGGAGAGAGGAGTCGAATCACCGTCACACTAACTGGGACTGGATGGAGGTCGCTGGATTCACAGAGCCGAACAGGTGGGACTAAGACCCCTCCAGAGGGGAGAGTTTAACCAGCCACAAGGAGCTGTCTGTCAGCTGCCAGAAGACTCGGCCTTTGATGCGACAAGTTGACCCGAGCTTAACTCGTGTGTGAAGCTACCTGGGAGTGCTTGACACTTAAATGTAGAGGGATTTTTATTCTGCATTCTTACTATGCATTACCTGAGCTGGTGTGCATCATTGGATAGTGTCAGAGGAGCTGTACACTGCATTTAACACATGCTGGATCTGAGTTAGCTGTGGTTGGTGAACGAATTTAGAGAGAGCTTTACTCTGTTTCTAACCCGTGCTGTACCTGCCCTGGGAGTGTTTGATGGGACAGTGCAGAGGGAGCTTTACTCTGTATCTAACCCGTGCTGTACCTGCCCTGGGAGTGTTTGATGGGACAGTTTAGAGGGAGATTTACTCTGTATCTAACCCGTGCTGTACCTGCCCTGGGAGTGTTTAATGGAACAGTGTAGAGGGAGCTTTACTCTGTATCTAACCCATGCTGTACCTGCCCTGGGAGTTTTTGATGGGATAGTGCAGAGGGAGATTTACTCTGTCTCTAACCCGTGTTGTACCTGCCCTGGGAGTGTTTGATGGGACTGTGTAGAGGGAGCTTTACTCTGTATCTAACCCGTGCTGTACCTGCCCTGGGGGTGTTTGATGGGACAGTGTAGAGGGAGCTTTACTCTGTATCTAACCCGTGCTGTAACTGCCCTGAGAGTTTTCGATGGGATAATGTAGAGGGAGATGGGAGATTTACTCTGTGTCTAACCCGTGTTGTACCTGCCCTGGGAGTGTTTGATGGGACAGTGTAGAGGGAGCTTTAGTCTGTATCCAACCCGTGCTGTACCTGCCCTGGGAGTGTTTGATGCGACAGTGTAGAGGGAGATTTACTCTGTATCTAACTCATGCTGTACCTGGCCTGGGAGTGTTTGTTGGGACAGTGTAGAGGGAGCTTTACTCTGTATCTAACCCGTGCTGTACCTGCCCTGGGAGTGTTGATGGGACAGTGTAGAGGGAGCTTTACTCTGTATCTAACCCGTGCTGTACCTGCCCTGGGAGTGTTTGATGGGACAGTGTAGAGGGAGCTTTACTCTGTATCTAACCCGTGCTGTACCTGCCCTGGGGGTGTTTGATGGGACAGTGTAGAGGGAGCTTTACTCTGTCTCTAACCCGTGTTGTACCTGCCCTGGGAGTGTTTGATGGGACTGTGTAGAGGGAGCTTTACTCTGTATCTAACATGTGCTGTTCCTGCCCTGAGAGTTTTTGATGGGATAGTGTAGAGGGAGATGGGAGATTTACTCTGTGTCTAACCCGTGTTGTACCTGCCCGTCGAGTGTTTGATGGGACAGTGTAGAGGGAACTTTACTCTGTATCTAACCCGTGCTGTACCTGCCCTGAGAGTTTTTGATGGGATAGTGTAGAGGGAGATTTACTCTGTATCTAACCCGTGCTGTACCTGCCCTGGGAGTGTTTGATGGGACAGTGTAGAGGGAGCTTTACTCTGTATCTAACCCATGCTGTACCTGCCCTGGGGGTGTTTGATGAGACAGTGTAGAGGGAGCTTTACTCTGTACCTAACCCGTGCTGTACCTGCCCTGGGAGTGTTTGATGGGACAGTGTAGAGGGAGCTTTAGTCTGTATCTAACCCGTGCTGTACCTGCCCTGGGAGTGTTTGATGGGACAGTGTAGAGGGAGCTTTACTCTGTATCTAACTCATGCTGTACCTGGCCTGGGAGTGTTTGTTGGGACAGTGTAGAGGGAGCTTTACTCTGTATCTAACCCATGCTGTACCTGCCCTGGGAGTGTTTGATGGGACAGTGTAGAGGGAGCTTTACTCTGTATCTAACCCTTGCTGTACCTGCCCTGGGAGTGTTTGATGGGACAGTGTAGAGGGAGCTTTAGTCTGTATCTAACCCGTGCTATACCTGCCCTGGGAGTGTTTAATGGGACAGTGTAGAGGGAGCTTTACTCTGTATCTAACTGATGCTGTACCTGGCCTGGGAGTGTTTGTTGGGACAGTGTAGAGGGAGCTTAACTCTGTATCTAACCCGTGCTGTACCTGCCCTGGGAGTGTTTGATGGGACATTGTAGAGGGAGCTTTACTCTGTATCTAACCCGTGCTGTACCTGCCCTGGGAGTGTTTGATGGGACAGTGTAGAGGGAGCTTTACTCTGTATCTAACCCGTGCTGTACCTGCCCTGGGAGTGTTTGATGGGACAGTGTAGAGGGAGCTTTACTCTGTATCTAACCCGTGCTGTACCTGCCCTGGGAGTGTTTGATGGGACAGTGTAGAGGGAGCTTTACTCTGTATCTAACCCATGCTGTACCTGCCCTGGGAGTGTTTGATGGGACAGTGTAGAGGGAGCTTTACTCTGTATCTAACCCATGCTGTACCTGCCCTGGGAGTGTTTGATGGGACAGTGCAGAGGGAGCTTTACTCTGTATCTAACCCGTGCTGTACCTGCCCTGGGAGTGTTTGATGGGACAGTGTAGAGGGAGCTTTACTCTGTATCTAACCTGTGCTGTACCTGCCCTGGGAGTGTTTGATGGGACAGTGCAGAGGCTGCTTTACTCTGTGTCTAACCCGTGCTGTACCTGCCCTGGGAGTGTTTGATGGGACAGTGTGGAGGGAGCTTTACTCTGTATCTAACCCGTGCTCCACCATTCAATAAGATCATGGCTGATCTGATCTTGGCCTCACCTCCACTTTCCTGCCTGTTCCCCATGACCCTCGACCCCCTGTAGTTCAAACATCTGTCTATCTCCGCCTTGAATATATTCAGTGACTCCGCCTCCACAGCTGTCTGGGGTAGAGAATTCCAAAGATTCACGACCCTCAGAGAAGAAATTCCTCCTCATCTCCGTTCTAAATGGGCGACCCCTTATCCTGAGACTATGCCCCCGAGTTCTAGATTCCCCCATGAGGGGAAACATCCTCCCAGCATCCACCCTGTCGAGCCCCCTCAGAATCTTATGTTTCAATAAGATCACCTCTCATTCTTCTAAACTCCAGTGAGTATCGGCCCAACCTGCTCAACCTTTCCTCATAAGACAACCCCTTCACCCCAGGAATCAACCTCGTGAACCTTCTCTGAACTGCCTCCAATGCAAGTATATCCCTCCTTAAATAAGGAGACCAACACTGTACGCAGTACTCCAGGTGTGGTCTCACCAACGCCCTGTACAGTTGTAGCAGGACTTCCCTACTTTTAATCCCCCTGTAATAAAGGCCAACATTCCATTTCCCTTCCTAATTACTTGCTGTACCTCCATGTTAACTGTTTGTGTTTCATGTACGAGGACACCCAGATCCCTCTGTACCGCAGCATTCTGTAGTCTCTCTCCATTTAATAACAATTTGCTTTCCTATTCTTCCTACCAAAGTGGATAACCTCACATTTTCCCACATTATACTCCATCTGCCAATGTTTTGCCCACTCACTTAACCGATCCATATCCCTTTGCAGACTCTGGCCTAGAAATTGGGTTTTGGCTTAGCCAGGGCTTTAGCGCCAGAGGTTAGTGCCGGCGCTAAGTCCCACTGCGCGCGCCAAAAATTCAGTAGTACTGAAGGGTCTTAGCGCCTGGAAAAGGGCGCTAACTGCCGTTTAGCGCCGCAATTCCGGCGCTGCGGCACCCGATGCGGTGCGGCAGGCTGGGGAAGTGCAGGCCTCCTCCTTCCGTTAAGGAGGAGCTGCCTGCACCCGGCCGCGGCCCGCGCAAATCTGTTTAAAAATGAGCCCGGCACCTCGGACAAGTGCCGGGCTTGCATCTGTTCCGGGGGTGGGGGGGAGAAGTCCGGGGAGGGAGCTGCGGGCAGGCGGCCGGCCACCGCGGGGCCTTTAATGCGCCGGTGCAAACACATGTTGGACTCTGTTGCCAGAGTCTTAGTTGCAGCTGCCACGGGCGAGGCGGCCGCAACTGAATTTTGGCGCTGGGGCCCGTCGGCATGGCAACCGGGACGCTGCGCACACCGATGATGTCATCGGTGCCGGCGCAGCGCTACCGGTGCAACGCCGCTTTAGGGCCCCAGGGAATTTTTCAACTGGCCATAACTCTGGCGCTAGTCCCTCTAGCGCCTCAAAAGCGGCGCTAAGGCTAGTGAATTTCTAGGCCTCTGTGTCCTCCTCACAACTTGCTTTCCCACCTATCTTTGTATCGTTAGCAAATTTGGCTACAGTACACTCGGTCCCTTCATCCAAGTCATTAATATAGATTGTAAATAGTTGAGGACCCGGCACTGATCCCTGTGGCACCCCACTAGTTACAGTTTGCCAACCTGAAAATGACCCATTTATCCTGATTCTCTGTTTTCTGTTAGTTAGCCAATCCTCTATCCATGCTAATATATTACCCCCAACCCCGTGAGCTCTTATCTTGTGCAGTAACCTTTTATGTGACACCTTATCGAATGCCTTCTGGAAATCCAGATACACTACATCTACTGGTTCCCCTTTATCCACCCTGCTCGTTACATCCTCAAAGAGCTCCAGTAAATTTGTCAAACATGATTTCCCTTTCATAAAACCATACTGACTCTGCTTGACGATATTATGATTTTCTAAATGCCCTGCTATCACTTCCTTAATGGGACAAGTTCAGAAACAAAAGATGACACGAGATGAAGTGTAAACGGAAATGGCAGCTGCCATGTGAGAGAGACAAAAAATGAAAGAAAGAGATCGGGGCCGAGGTTATGATCTGAAATTGTTGAACTCGATGTTGAGTCCAGAAAGCTGTAAAGTGCCTAATCGAAAGATGAGGTGCTGTTCCTCGAGCTTACATTGAGCTTCATTGGAACAGTGTAAGAGGGCGAGGACAGAGAGGTCAGAGTGGGAGTGGAGCGGAGAATTAGTGACAGGCGACCCGAAGCTCGGGGTCACCCTTACCGACTGAACGGAGGTGATCTGCAAAGCGGTCGCCCAATCTGCGGTTGGTCTCCCCAATGTAGAGGAGAATTAAAGTGACAGACTAATCTAATTGAATTTTTTGATGAAGTAACAGGGAGGATCGATGAAGGGAATGCAATGGATGTTGTCTACATGGATTTTCAGAAGGCGTTTGACAAAGTACCACATAGAAGGCTGGTTAACAAAATTGAGGCTCATGGAATAGGTGGGTCAGTGGCAGCTTGGATAAGGAATTGGCTTAAGGACAGAAAACAGTGAGTTGTGGTAAATGGCTGTTTTTCAGACTGGAGGATGGTAGACAGTGGTGTTCCCCAAGGGTCAGTGCTGGGGTCACTGGAGGATTGTAGACAGTGGTGTTCCCCAAGGGTCAGTGCTGGGGCCACTGCTTTTTTTGATAGATAGATAGATATCGATATAATAGATGCATTGCTGGTCATCTTCCAAAATTCGATAGTCTCTGGAACAGTTCCCATGGATTGGAGGGAAGCTAATGTTACCCCACTATTCAAAAAAGGTGGAAGAGAGAAAATGGGGAATTATAGACCGGTAAGTCTGACATCAGTAGTGCGGAAAATGTCCATTATAAAAGATTTAATAGCAGAGCACTTGGAAAACAGTGACACGATCGGACAAAGTCAACATGGATTTACAAAAGGTAAATCATGGTTGACTAATCTCCTGGAATTTTTTGAGGATGTAACTGGTAAAATAGATAAGGGATGTGGTGTATTTGGACTTTCAAAAGGCTTTCGATAAGGTCCCGCATAAGAGATTAGCATGTAAAGTTAAGGCACATGGGATTGGGGCAAGGTATTGACTTGGATAGAGAACTGGTTGGCAGACAGAAGCAAGGAGTTGGAATAAATGGGTCTTTTTCCGAGTGGCAGGCAGTGACTAGTGGGGTACCGCAGGGATTGGTCCTTGGACCCCAGCTAGTCACAATGTATATTAATGATCTAGAAAAGGGAACTAGATGTAATATCTCCAAGTTTGCAGATGACACAAAGCTGGATGGGCGTGTGTGCTGTGAGGAGGATGCTGAGAAACTCCAGTATGATTTGGACAGGTTGGGTGATTGGGCAGAAGCATGGCAGATGCAATATAACGTGGATAAATGCGAGGTTATCCACTTTGGTGTCAAAAACAGGAAGACAGATTATTATCAGAATGGCAATAGATTGGGAGAAGAGGAAGTGCAACGAGACCTGGGTGTCCATGTGCACCAGTCGCTGAAGGTAAGCATGCAGGTGCAGCAGGCAGTTAAGAAGGCAAATGGTATGTTGGCCTTCGTAGCGAGAGGGTTTGAGTACAGGAACAAGCATGTCTTCCTGCAGTTGTACAGGGCCTTGGTGAGACCACATCTTGAGTATTGTGTGCAGTTTTGGTCACCTTATCTGAGGAAGGATGTTCTTGCCATGGAGGGAGTGCAATGAAGATTCACCAGGCTGATACCTGGGATGGCAGGCATGACATATGAGGAGAGATTGGGTCGATTGGGCTTATACTTGCTGGACTTTAGAAGAATGAGAGGGGATCTCATTGAAACTTATAAAATTCTAATAGGACTAGACAGACTAGATGCAGGAAGGATGTTCCCGATGGTCGGGGAGTCCATAACCAGGGGTCACTGTCGAAGGATAAGGAGTATTTAGGACAGAGATGAGGAGGAATTTCTTCAACCAGGGAGTGGTGAACTTGTGGAATTCTCTACCACAGAGGGCGGTGGAGGCCAATTCATTAAATATATTCAAGAAGGAGTTGGATATATTTCTTAAGTCTAAAGGGATCAAGGGATATGGAGAGAAGGCAGGGACAGAGTACTGAATTTGAATGATCAGCCATGATCGTATTGAATGGCGGAGCAGGCTCGAGGGGCCGAATGGCCTACTCCTGCTCCTATCTTCTATGTCTCTATATTTCCCTCACTGATTGCGGCTCTTCACCAACACTGACTTTACAAAGAAAGCCCCGCGCGGCAGCCTGGAGCTCAGGGGCCCAGCGCGCAGGAGGATGATTGACAGGGGCCCAGGGTGTGTCCTGAGCATGCGCGGTGTGGGCCGGGCGCCTGTGGAGCAGGAGAGGGCGCGGCCATGTGGCG
Organism: Somniosus microcephalus; assembly: GCF_052327205.1. Taxonomy (NCBI): domain Eukaryota; kingdom Metazoa; phylum Chordata; class Chondrichthyes; order Squaliformes; family Somniosidae; genus Somniosus; species Somniosus microcephalus. Next base: position 1,036,933 of record NW_028225200.1, on the reverse strand, counting down.
CATGCGCGGGGTCAGCCACAACTCAGCGCGGTGGCTGGAGCGCTTTCTGGAGCGCGGGGGCTTGTGGGGATTGCAGCCACCATTACTGTTGATCCTTTCAACCAACTTGTGCAGCAGCTGGGGCCTGAAAATCAGCTTCACTGCCCCTGGGCTGGGAAAGGGGGACATGAGACAACGTTCTCCCTCTTACCCCTTTCTACACTCCTTTTACAGGGTTTTAGAAGTGGAGCATTTACAGACAGGAAGCTCAGACCAAACATCACCTCAAGATCTGTCAGAATCGTTGGATTCATCAGGACCTGAATATCATCGGCCTTTGCACATGGAAGGAGAGAGCAGCGATCGCAGCACAGACCAACTGCACACGTGTTCCATGTGTGGACTCGCCTTCAGCCGATCGCCTGACCTGGCGAGACATGTGCACCGTCACACCGGGGAGAAACCGGGTAAAGGTGGGGATGGTGGGAATGGATTCAGTTCCCCGTCTACGTCAGAAGTTCATCGGCGCAGTCACCCCAAGGACAGTCCGTTCACCTGCTCCGTGTGTGAGAAGGGATTTGTTTATCCATCCCACCTGCTGAGACACCAGCTTGTTCACACTGATGAGAAACCATTTAAATGTTCTGACTGTGGGAAGAGCTTCAAATACTCCAGGGATCTGAAGCAACACCAGCAAGTTCACACCGATGAGCGCGCGTTTAAATGTTCTGACTGTCAGAAGAGCTTTAAATGCTCCGGGGACCTGAAGCAACACCAGCTTGTTCACACTGATGAGAGACCGTTTAGATGTTCTGACTGTGGGAAGTGCTTTAAAAGCTCCAGGGTTTTGACCAGACACCAGCGAGTTCACACTGGGGAGAGACCGTTCACCTGCTCCGTGTGTGGAAAGGGATTCCTGCAGTCCACCAACCTGCTGGCACACCAGCTTGTTCACACTGGGGAGAGGCCATTTCCCTGCTCTGTGTGTGGGAAGGGATTCCCTGGTGTATCCCACCCGCTGACACACCAGAGTGTCCACATTGTGACTGCGGTGGGTCGATTCCACTGTTTCCGATGCCTTTAATCACATCCAGGACTGAACCATGTTAATTCAGGCAACTGGGGCTTGTTAATGTTAAAACCCCAATAACTGGGCTGGATTTAAAGATTATTCCCTGTTCTCTCAGTACTAGTGAGCAGAGAGAAGCTGATGTTATAGAATCATAGAGCACAGTAGGATGCCTTTCGGCCCATCGTTCTGGTGCTGGCTCTCTGAAAGAGCGATGCAATTAGTCCCACTGCCCTGCTCTTTCCCCACAGCCCTGCAAATTTCTGCTTTTAGTATATATCCAATTCCCTTTTGAAAGTTACTATTGAATCTGCTACCACCTCCCATTCAGGCAGTGCATTCCAGATCATCACAATTCGCTGTGTAAAAAAAGTCTCCTCATTTCCTCTCTAGATTCTTTTGCCAATGATCTGAAATCTGTGTCCTCTCGTTACCGACCCTCCTGCCAGTGACAACAGCTTCTCCTTGTTTGCTCGATCAAAACCCCTCATAATTTTGAGCACCTCGATCACAGCTCCACTTAACCGTCTCTGCTCCAAGTTATATTGCTGTTGTTTTGTGAATTGTTGCTGTGATCGAGGTGCTGGATGTCCGTGCCTGGGGAATGGGACATTCTATCCTCGTGAGCACCGAGTGTCAGCATCCAGCAATCTCTGGTCAGGGACTGGCTTTTTAAACTGCCTCACCTGAGCTTTTTGGCTCCCTGATTTCATTATTAAACATTTCAGAGTTTTTGCAGAGTGACCAAGGCCTAAACAGATAAATGTGAGGTATTACATTTTGGTAGGAAGAATGGGGAGGTCAGTTATCACTTGGAGGGTGCGAGTCTAGGTGGGGTAGAGGAACAAATGGATCTCGGAGTACAAATACACAAATCACTAAAAGTTGCGACACAGGTTAGCAAGGCCATAAAAAAAGCAAACCAAGCACTAGGGTTTATTTCTAGAGGGATAGAATTGAAAAGTAGTGAAGTTATGCTAAACCTGTATCGAACCTTGGTTAGACCACACTTGGAGTACTGCGTACAGTTCTGGTCGCCATATTATAAAAAGGATATAGAGGCACTGGAGAGGGTGCAGAGAAGATTTACAAGGATGATACCAGAAATGCGAGGGTATACATATCAGGAAAGGATGAACAGGCTGGGTCTCTTTACTCTTGAAAAGAGAAGGCTGAGGGGTGACCTAATAGAGGTCTTTAAAATTATGAAAAATGTTGATAGAGTGGATACAGAGAGAATGTTTCCACTTGTGGGGAAGAGCATAACTAGAGGCCTCAATATAAGATAGTCACCAAGAAATCCAATGGGGAATTCAGCAGAAACTTCTTTACCCAGAGAGTGGTGAGAATGTGGAACTCGCTGCCACAGGGAGTGGTTGAAGCGAATAGTATCGATGCATTTAAGGGGAGGCTAGACAAGCATATGAGGGAGAAGGGAATCGAGGGTTATGCTGATAGATTTAGATGAGGAAAGACGGGAGGAGGCTCGAGTGGAGCATAAACACCGGCATGGACTGGTTGGGCCGAATGGCCTGTTTCTGTGCCGTATATCTGATGTAATCCTATGTCAAGTATCCCAGCTGGCTTAGCTCCAGGCACTTTAGCTCAGTGGGCAGCACTCTCACCTCTGAGTCAGAAGGTCGTGGGTTCAAGTCCCAGTCCAGAGACTTGAGCATAAAAATCTAGGCTGACACTCCAGTACTGAGGGAGTGCTGCGCTGTCAGAGGTGCCGTCTTTCGGATGAGATGTTAAACCGAGGCCCCCGTCTGCTCTTTCAGGTGGATGTAAAAGATCCCATGGCACTACATTGAAGAAGAGCAGGGCAGTTCTCCCCGGTGTCCTGGGGCCAATATTTATCCCTCAATCAACATCACTGAAATAGATTATCTGGTCATTGTCACATTGCTGTTTGTGGGAGCTTGCTGTGCGCCAATTGGCTGCCGCGTTTCCTACATTACAACAGTGACTACACTTCAGAAGTACTTCATTGGCTGTAAAGCACTCTGGGATGTCCTGAGGTTGTGAAAGGCGCTATATAAATGCAAGTCTTTCTTTCTCAGCAAGAGGGCGAGTGTCAGTGGTTGGAGGGAGGAGCTCAGTGTTGTCACAGGGTGGACACAGACAGATTGAAGCTAAAAGACAGAGAATGCTGAAGTTTGGCATAATAACACCAAAAGTCAGGAGATGAGCCCTTTGCCTAGATAAGGGAGGTGGTTGCTAAGAGACCTACAGACCTAATAACACTGCAAACTGCTCAGGCAGCAGACTTGTTGCAACATGTGAGGTCACGAGTGAGTTGGTGCCCAGACAACAGAGCCTTGGGCATTCCTGAGAGAGACAAACTGGTTCTGTAACCGGGAGAACAGGTTGAGGGAGTCACCCTACGTGGGACAGCTCGTCCGAGGTGTTAACACAGAGTCAGCTTGGGAATGGGATGATCAATGAATCATAGAATCATAGAAATTTATAGCACAGAAGGAGGCCATTCGGCCCATCTTGTCCGTGCCAGCCAACAAAGAGCTATCCTCCCTAATCCCACTTTCCAGCACTTGGTCCGTAGCCTTGTAGGTTACGGCACTTCAAGTGCATATCCAAGTACTTTTTAAATGTGATGAGGGTCTCTGCCTCTACCACCCTTTCAGGCAGTGAGTTCCAGACCCCCACCACCCTCTGGGTGAAAACATTTCTCCTCAACTCCCCTCTAAACTTCTGACCAATTACTTTAAATCTGTGCCCCCTGGTTATTGACCTCCCTGCTAAGGGAAATAGGTCCTTCCTATCCACTCGATCTAGGCCCCTCATAATTTTATACACCTCAATTAAGTCTCCCCTCAGCCTCCTCTGTTGCAAAGAAAACAACCCCAGCCTATCCAATCTTTCCTCATAGCTAAAATTCCCCAGCCTAGGCAACATCCTGCTAAATCTCCTCTGCACCCTCTCTAGTGCAATCACATCCTTCCTGTAATGTGGTGACCAGAACTGCACGCAGTATTCTAGCTGCAGCCTAACTAGTGTTTTATACAGTTCAAGCATAACCTCCCTGCTCTTATATTCTATGCCTTGGCTAATAAAGGCAAGTATCCCGTGTGCCTTCTTAACCACCTTATCTACCTGTCCTGCTACCTTCAGGGATCTGTGGACATGCACTCCAAGGTCCCTCTGATCCTCTGCACTTCTCAGTGTCCTACCATTTATAGTCTATTCCCTTGCCTTGTTAGCCCTCCCCAAATGCATTACCTCACACTTCTCCAGATTGAATTCCATTTGCCACTGTTCTGCCCACCTGACCAGTCCATTGATATCTTCCTGCAGTCTGCAGCTTTCTTCTTCATTATCAACCACACGGCCAACTTTTGCATCATCTGCAAACTTCTTAATCATACTTCCTACATTCAAGTCCAAATCATTGATTTATACCACAAAAAGCAAAGGGCCCAGTACTGAGCCCTGCGGAACCCCACTGGAAACAGCCTTCCAGTCACAAACACCCTTCGACCTTTACCCTTTGTTTCCTGCCTCTGAGCCAATTTTGGATCCAACTTGTCCCTTTGCCTTGGATCCCATGGGCTTTTACTTTCGTGACCAGTCTACCATGTGGGACCTTATCAAAAGCCTTGCTAAAATCCACATAGACTACATCAAATGCACTACCCTCATCGACCCTCCTTCTTACCTCCTCAAAAAATGCAACCAAGTTAGTCAGACACAACCTTCCCTTAACAAATCTATGCTGACTGTCCCTGATTAATCTGCATTTTTCTAAATGAAGATTTATCCTGTCCCTCAGAATCTTTTCCAATAATTTTCCCACCACCGAGGTTAGGCTGACTGGCGTGTAATTACTCAGTCGATCCCTTTCTCCCTTTTTAATCAACGGTACCACGTTAGCAGTCCTCCAGTCCTCCGGCACCACCCCTGTAGCCAGAGAGGATTGGAAAATGATGGTCAGAGCCTCTGCTATTTCCTTTCTTACTTCTCTTAACAGTCTGGGATACATTTCATCCGGGCCTGGGGATTGTGCTTGACTAATCTACTGCAATTTTTTGAGGATGTAACTGGTAAAATAGATAAGGGAGAACCAGTGGATGTGGTGTATTTGGACTTTGAGAAAGCTTTTGATAAGGTCCCGCATAAGAGATTAGGGTGTAAAGTTAAGGCATATGGGATTGGGGGCAAGGTACTGACTTGGATAGAGAACTGAGTCTATCGAATTTTGGAAGATGACCGGCAATGCATCGACTAGTTCTCGGGCCACTTCCTTAAGTACCCTAGGATGTCGATTATCAGGCCCTGGGGATTTATCGGCCTTCAATCCCATCAATTTCCCTAACACCATTTCCCTACCAATACTGATTTCATTCAGTTCCTCCCTTTCATTAGACCCTATGTTCCCCGACATCTCTGGGAGGTTATTGTGTCCTCCTTTGTGAAGACAGAACCAAAGTATGTATTTAAGACCAGGACCAGTGCAAGATAGATTAAGGCGATACTTAGTACAACTAAATCAGGAGGTTCAAGCACTAAATAAAGAAGTAAGGAACCAACAACAGATTAAAGATCTAGAAAGGCAGAATGCTGGACTTAAACCAGACGAGTTGCCCAGAATAGGTCAACAAGTAATGACGCAAGTTATCGGAAGAAAGGGAATGGGGCCCGTTGGATGGGGCCATGTACTGTATTAATGACAAGTGATACGTGTGTTTGTCTACAGGAACCGACGGGTATGCGATGGAAGCAATGGACCCAGGTGAAACCATTTAACACTAAAGACCCCCATTCTACCCTCTCCTCCAGGGGAAAGAGCTCGGAACACGACCAGACCTCTGTTTAAATTACAGATAAACATGGATCCAGTTGACCCTTTATATCAGAGGGTCCGTCTCGGGGAGAAGAAGCTCTCCCGGTTTACCCTTACACCTGAGAACTCATTTTTAATGTGGAAGCAAGTCATCCTCAGTTCCGAGGGACTGCTTAAGAAGAAAGAAGATATAATTGGAGTAAGACTTCTTTACTCCTGTATTCAAATCCTCTTTAAATGAAGGCCAGCATACCATTTGCCTTCTTAACTGCCTTTCACGACCACCGGACATCCCAAAGCGCTTTACAGCCAATGAAGTACTTTTGAAATGTAGTCACTGTTGTAATGTGGGAAACGTGGCAACCAATTTGCGCACAGCAAGCTCCCACAAACAGCAATGTGATAATGACCAGATCGTGTTTTTTTGTCATGTTGATTGAGGGATAAATATTGGGCTCAAAACACCGGGGATAACTTCTTCAAAATAGCACCACAGGATCTTTTACGTCCAACTGAGGGGGCAGATGGGGCCTCGGTTTAACGTCTCATCCATAGGATGGCACCTCCGACACTGCAGCGCTCCTTCATTACTGCCCCTCCGACAATGTGGCTCTCCCGCAGCACTGCCCCTCCGACAGTGCAGCACTCCCTCAGTACTGCCCCTCCCTCAGTACTGCACCTCCGAAAATGCAGTGCTCCTTCATTACTGCGCCTCTAACAGTGCGGCGCTCCCTCAGTACTGCCCCTCTGACAATACGGCACTCCCTCAGTACTACCTCTCCGACAGTGCGGCGCTCCCTCAGTACTGCCCCCCGACAGTGCAGTGCTCCCTCAGTACTGCCCCTCCAACAGTGCAGCGCTCCCTCAGTACTGCCCCTCCGACTGTGCGGTGCTCCCTCAGTACTGCCCCTCTGACAGTACAGCACTCCCTCAGTACTGCCTCTCCAACAGTGCAGCACTCCTGCACCACTGCCCCTCCGACAGTGCGGCGCTCCCTCAGTACTGCCCCTCCGACAGTGCGGCGCTCCCTCAGCACCGCACTGGAGTGTCAGCCTCGCTTTATATGCTCAAGTCCCTGGAGCGGGATTTAAACCTACAACCTTCTGACTCTGCTATCCACTGAGCCACAGCTGACTCCAGTCTTTTACACAGTTTCATCATAACTTCCTTGCTTTCGCACTCTACGCCTCTCCTAAAGCAGGGGAGTTATGATGAATTGTTAAACAGTTTTTTTTTGCAGAGTGACCAAGGCTGTCCGTAGGAAACAATTTTGCATTTGAAAGCAGCTTGTATTGTGAAGCTTGTGCCCCTTTGCCAGGCCCGCTGCCTGCGGCCCCTCTCCCAGATTCCAGCCCCAACTCTGTGCTGACTGAGCTGCTCTCACCTGGGGACAGCGCGTCACAATCGGCCCCATCGCACCTGAGCTGGAGAGGAGGCCCCGCCCCCTTGCCGCGCCGCCATTGGTTGGAGGACCAGGCCGCCCAGTTCAGTCCTCCCACCGCAGCCCGCGTCCTATTGGTCAGAGCTCCCGTCAGTCACAGGCCCGAGCCGGGCCGGCCTCCATCCACCTGACTGGCCTCTTCCTCTGATGACGTCACAAACGGGCCCCAGCCTCAGCGCTGGGGAGGGAGGTCCCGCCCCCTACCCGCGCTACCATTGGTTGGAGGACCAGGCCGCCCAGCTCAGCCCTCTTCCTATTGGTCATCGCTCCCGTCAGTCAGAATCACATTGCTCCGGCTCACTCCGCCACCCCGCGCGGCTCAATCCGCTCCGTTCAGCGTCCGCGGAGGTCCCGCCCACCCGACTCTCAGGTTTGGTTTTTCTCGTATTTTACTTTATAATCTCGCTCTCCGCTCCCCCCCCTCACCTCGATTTAAATCGATTCCCCAACACTTGACTTTACCCCGGCCGCTGATTCCGCCTCTTCCCCGGGCCCGGCCTTCCGTATGCTGCCCGGAGCCCCCGCGCAGGCGCACTGGCAGCCTCGTGTTGTGGTGAGGGGGCCGAATGAGCATGCGCGGCCCCACCTCTCCACATTTAAAGGGACACACACCCCCTCCACATTTAAAGGGACTCCCTCCCCCCTCTCGTGTTCTTCAGATTAAACAAAGAAGAAACATAGAAGATAGGAACAGGAGTCGGCCATTCGGCCCCTCAAGCCTGCTCCGCCATTCAATGAGATCATGGCTGATCATCCAAATTCAGTACTCTGCCCCTGCTTTTTCCCCATAACCCTTGATCCCTTTAGCCTATCTAACTCCTTCTTGAATATATTTAATGAATTGGCCTACTGCCTACGGCCTCTGTCCTAAATGACTTACCCCTTACCCTTAGACTTAGAGATGAGGAGGAATTTCTTCACACAGAGAGTGGTGAACCTGTGGAATTCTCTGCCACACAAGGCAGTTGAGGCCAATTCATTAAATGTATTTAAGAAGGAGTTAGATATATTTGTTAAGTCCAAAGGGATCAAGGGATATGGGGAGAAGGCAGGGACAGGGTACTGAATTTGGATGATCAGCCATGATCTCATTGAATGGCGGAGCAGGCTCGAGGGGCCGAATGGCCTACTCCTGCTCCTATCTTCAATGTTTCTATGCGACCCCTGGTTCTGGACTCCATGACCATCGGGAACATGCTTCCTGCATCTAGTCTGTGTAGTCCTGTTAGAATTTTATACGTTTCAATGAGATCCCCTCTCATTCTTCTAAACTCCAGCGAGTATAAGCCCAATCGACCCAATCTCTCCTCATACGTCATACCTGCCATCCCAGGTGTCAGCCTGGTGAATCTTCGCTGCACTCCTTCCATGGCAAAAACATGCTTCCTCAGATAAGGCGACCAAAACTGCACACAATACTCAAGATGTGGTCTCACCAAGGCCCTGTACAACTGCAGCAAGACATCCTTGTTCCTGTGCTCAAACCCTCTCACTACCAAGGCCAACATACCATTTGCCTTCTTAACCGCCTGCTGCACCTGCATGCTTACCTTCAGCGACTGGTGCACAAGGACACCCAGGTCTCGTTGCACTTCCCCTTCTCCCAATCTATTGCCGTTCAGATAATAATCCGCCTTCCTGTTTTTGCCACCAAAGTGGATAACCTCGAATTTATCCACATTATATTGCATCTGCCATGCTTCTGCCCAATCACCCAACCTGTCCAAATCATCCTGGAGTTTCTCAGCATCCTCCTCACAGCACACACGCCCACCCAGCTTTGTGTCATCTGCAAATTTGGAGATATTACATCTAGTTCCCTTGTCTAGATCATTAATATATATTGTGAACAGCTGGGGCCCAAGGACCGATCCCTGCGGTACCCCACTAGTCACTGCCTGCCACTCGGAAAAAGACCCGTTTATTCCAAGTCTTTGCTTCCTGTCTGCCAACCAGTTCTCCATCCAAGTCAATAACTTGCCCCCCAGTCCCATGTGCCTTAACTTTACATGCTAATCTCTTATGTGGGACTTTATCGAAAGCCTTCTGAAAGTCCAAATACACCACATCCACTGGTTCGCCCTTATCTATTTTACTTGTTACATCCTCAAAAAATTCCAGTAGATTAGTCAAGCACGATTTACCTTTTGTAAATCCATGTTGACTTTGTCCGATCTTGTCACTTTTTTCCAAGTGCTCTGCTATTACATCTTTTATAATGGACTCTAGCATTTTCCCCACTACCGATGTCAGGCTTACCGGTCTGTAATTCCCCGTTTTCTCTCTACCACCTTTTTTGAACAATGGGGTAACATTAGCTACCCTCCAATGGGTACTGTTCCAGATTCCAGCGAAAACCCAGCAGCTTCTCCTCCATCTCCACTCCAGCTCAAAGTGCTGCAACAAAAAGACCTACACAGGCGGCCAGGGACCGACTTCCGTCACCTGCAATAAAACTCTTCCCGACAGCCGCTGACTAATGGTGGCCGCAGCACCCACAATTCCCCGCGCCCCAGAAACCGCTCTATCCAACGCGCTGATTTCCCCGCTGAGAGTGCGCATGCTCCCCGGGGCCGCGGGCCATTCTGAGAGCCTGGCTCCTGTCCTTTGTCCCGAGTCAGACTTGGTGGAACCGGCTGAAGAAACCGGGAAGCAGCAGCTCGGATTGGGGAGGCGCTGCAACCTGGGTTTCCTGGTGCCGGGGCTCTGGCCGCACGTCCGCCAGGCCCGGCTGCTCTGATTCTGATTGAGGTTTTTGATGAGGTAACAGAGAGGGTTGATGAGGGCAATGTGGTTAACGTGGAGTACATGGATTTCCAAAAGGCGTTCGACAGCGTGTAAAGTTAAGGCACATGGGATTGGGGCAAGGTATTGACTTGGATAGAGAACTGGTTGGCAGACAGAAAGCCAAGAGTTGGAATAAACGGGTCTTTTTCCGAGTGGCAGGCAGTGACGAGTGAGGTACCGCAGGGATCGGTCCTTGGACCCCAGATATTCACAATATATATTAATGATCTGGACGAGGGAACTAGATGTAATATCTCCAAGTTTGCAGATGACACAAAGCTGCGTGGGCGTGTGTGCTGTGAGGAGGATGCTGAGAAACTCCTGTATGATTTGGACAGGTTGGGTGATTGGACAGAAGCATGGCAGATGCAATATAACGTGGACAAATGCGAGTTTATCCACTTTGGTGTCAAAAACAGGAAGGCAGATTATTATCTGCATGGCAATAGATTGGGAGAAGGGGAAGTGCAACGAGACCTGGGTGTCCTTGTGCACCAGTCGCTGAAGGTAAGCATGCAGGTGCAGCAGGCAGTTAAGAAGGCAAATGGTATGTTGGCTTTCGTAGCGAGAGGGTTTGAATACAGGAACAAGGATGTCTTGCTGCAGTTGTACAGGGCCTTGGTGAGACCACATCTTGAGTACTGTGTGCAGTTTTGGTCGCCTTATCTGAGGAAGGATGTTCTTGCCATGGAAGGAGTGCAGCGAAGATTAACCAGGCTGATACCTGGGATGGCAGGAATGATGTATGAGGAGAGATTGGGTCGATTGGGCTTGTACTTGCTGGAGTTTAGAAGAATGAGAGGGGATCTAATTGAAACTTATAAAATTCTAACAGGACTACATAGACTAGATGCAGAAAGGATGTTCCCGATGGTCGGGGAGTCTAGAACCAGGGGTCACAGTCTAAGGATAAGGGGTAAGCCATTTAGGACAGAGATGAGGAATTTCTTCACCCAGAGACTGGTGAACCTGTGGAATTCTCTACCACAGAAGGCAGTAGAGGCCAATTCATTAAATATATTCAAGAAGGAGTTAGATATATTTCTTAAGGCTAAAGGGATCAAGGGATATGGAGAGAAGGCAGGGACAGGGTACTGAATTTGGATGATCAGCCACGATCTCATTAAATGGCGGAGCAGACTCGAGGGGCCGAATGGCCTACTGCACTTGCTTAAAATCTGTTACATAGAAACATAGAAGATAGGAGCAGGAGTAAGCCATTCAGCCCCTCGAGCCTGCTCTGCCATTCAATGTGATCATGGCTGATCATCCAAACCTGGTACCCTGTCCCTGCCTTCTCCCCATATCCCTTGATCCCTTTAGCCTTAAGAAATATATCTAACTCCTTCTTGAATATATTTAATGAATTGGCCTCCACTGCCTTCTGTGGTAGAGAATTCCACAGGTTCACCACTCTCTGGCTGAAGTAATTCCTCCTCATCTCTGTCCTAAATAGCTTACCCCTTATCCTTAGACTGTGACCCCTGGTTCTGGACTCCCCGGCCATCGGGAACATCCTTCCTGCATCTAGCCTGTCTATTCCTGTTAGAATTTTATAAGTTTGAATGAGACCCCCTCTCATTCTTCGAACTCCAGCGAGTATAAGCCCAATCGACCCAATCTCTCCTCATATGTCATTCCTGCCATCCCAGGTATCAGTCTGGTGAATATTCGCTGCACTCCCTCCATGGCAAGAACATCCTTCCTCACATAAGGTGACCAAAACTGCACACAATACTCAAGGTGTGGTCTCACCAAGGCCCTGTACAACTGCAGCAAGACATCCTTGTTCTTGTACTCAAACCCTCTTGCTATGAAGGCCAACATACCATTTGCCTTCTTAGCCGCCTGCTGCACCTGCATGCTTACCTTCAGCAACTGGTGCACAAGGACACCCAGGTCTCGTTGTACTTCCCCTTCTCCCAATCTATTGCCAATCAGGTAATAATCTGCCTTCCTGTTTTTGCCACCAAAGTGGATAACCTTGCATTTATCCACATTATACTGCATCTGCTATGCTTCTGCCTAATCACCCAACCTGTCCAAATCATACTGGAGTTTCTCGGCATCCTCCTCACAGCACACACGCCCACCCAGCTTTGTGTCATCTGCAAACTTGGAGATATTACATCTCGTTCCCTCGTCTAGATCATTTATATATATATTGTGAATAGCTGGGGTCCTAGGACCGATCCCTGCAGTACCCCACTAGTCACTGCCTGCCACTCGGAAAAAGACACGTTTATTCCAACTCTTTGCTTCCTGTCTGCCAACCAGTTCTTTATCCAAGTCAGTACCTTGTCCCCAATCCCATGTGCCTTAACTTTACATGCTGTTCTCTTATGCGGCACCTTATCAAAAGCCTTCTGAAAGTCCAAATACACCACATCCACTGGTTCTCCCTTATCTATTCTACCAGTTATATCCTCAAAAAATTCCAGTAGATTAGTCAAGCACGATTTACCTTTTGTAAATCCATGTTGACTTTGTCCTATCCTGTCACTGTTTTCCAAGTGCTCTGCTATTACTTCTTTTATAATGGACTCTAGCATTTTCCCCACGACCGATGTCAGGCTTACCGGTCTGTAATTCCCTGTTTTCTCCCTACCACCTTTTTTGAATAGTGGGGTAACATTAGCTACCCTCCAATCCATGGGAACTGTTCCAGAGTCTATCGAATTTTGGAAGATGACCAGCAATTCTGTCCCTCTAGTGCTACTTGTCTCTCCCAGTCCTCTCTTCACCTTGTTTCTCCTCTCTAATGTTTCATCCTGGTGCCCATCCCCCTGTCAAATTAATTTAAACCCTGCCCCACAGCACTACTTAACCATCCCATGAGGACATTGGTTCCAGCTCTGTTGAGGTGCAACCTGTCCACCTTGGACAGGTCCCTCCTGCCCCAGAACTGGTCCCTCCTGCCCCAGGAATCTGAAGTCCTGCAATATTTCTCTTTCAGGTACTTATCCAATTCCCTTTTGAAAGCGGTGATTGAATCTGCCACCACCACCCTTTCAGGCAGTGCATTCCAGATCCTCACCACTCGCTGCGTAAAGAAGTTTTTCCTCATGTCGCCTTTGGTTCAGCAGCAGCTGGGGTCTGAAAATCAGCTTCACTGCCCCTGGGCTGGGAAAGGGAAACATGAGGCAACATTCTCCCTCTTACCCCTCTCTACACTCCTTTTACAGGGTTTTAGAAGTGGAGCATTTAAAGACAGGAAGCTCAGACCAAACATCACGTCAAGAACAGACAGACTCGCTCGATTCATCAGGACCTGATTCAATCGCTCCTCCAATCTGCTGGCACCTCAGAGAGTTCACACTAATGAGAGACATTTTAAATGTTCTGAGTGTGGGAAGAGCTTCAAAATCTACAAGTACCCAAAGAGACACCAGTGGCTACACACTGGGGAGAGCCCATTCACCGGCCCCGTGTTCCAGAAGGGATTCACTCAGTCATCTGCTCCCATGATACACCAGCAAATTCACACTAGGGTGAGACCTTTAACCCACTCCATGTGTGGGCAGGGATTAATTGCACCCTCCGTGCTGCTGAGACACCAGCTTGTCCACACCGATGTGAGACCGTTGACCTGCTCCGTGTTTTTGAAGCGATTCTCTCATTCTGCCACCCTCCTGAGACACCAGTTTGTTCACAGTGATGAGAGACCGATTAGATGTTCTGACTGTGGAAAGAGATTTAAAAGGTCCCAGGATCTGAAGAGACACCAGCTGGAGAGAGCAGGAGAGATTCTGTTCACCTGCTCAGTGTGTGGGAAGGGATTCACTCGGTCCTCAAATCTGCTGGCACACCAGCGCGTTCACACTGGGGAGAGGCCGGGGAAACATTCCGACTGTGGAAAAAGCTTTCAAATGTCCCAGGAGCTGAAGGGACACCAGCTGGAGAGAGCAGGAAAGAGGCCATTCACCTGCTCCGTGTGTGGGAAGGGATTCACTCGCTCATTCCACCTACTGAGACACCAGCGAGTTCACACTGGGGAGAGACCGTTCACCTGCTCCGTGTGTGGGAAGGGATTCACTCAGTCATCCAACCTACTGATACACCAGCGAGTTCACACTGATGAGAGACCATTTAAATGTTCTGACTGTGGGAAAAGGTTTAAAAGGTCCGGAGATCTGAAGGTACACCAGCGAGTTCACACTGGGGAGAAGATGTTCACCTGCTCCGTGTGCGGGAAGGGATTCACTCAGTCATCCAACCTGGTGAGACACCAGCAAGTTCACACTGATGAGAGACCATTTAAGTGTTCTGACTGTGGAAAGAGCTTTAAAAGCTCTGGGGAGCTGAAAGAACACCAGCGAGTTCACACCGATCAGAGACCATTCACATGTTCTGTGTGTGGGATGAGCTTTAAAAGCTCCGGGAATCTGAACGGACACCAGCGAGTTCACACTGGGGCGAGACCATTCACCTGCTCCGTGTGTGGGAAGGGATTCACTCAGTCGTCCAACCTGCTGACACACCAGCAAGTTCACACTGATGAGAGACCATTTAAATGTTCTGACTGTGGGAAGACATTTAAATGTTCGAAGGGCCTGAAGAGACACCAGCGGGAGAGAGAAGGAAAGAGACAGTTCACCTGCTCCGTGTGTAGCAAAGGATTCACTCGGTCATCCCACCTGCTGACACACCAGCGAATTCACACTGCTCCGTTGCGCAGGGCCCTGTAGACAGCTGGGGTGACATGAACATGGAATGGATGAATGTTTTATAAATTCTTGTACTGCTGTTTAATCTTTAAGACTGTTGTGCTGATGATTCCCTTTGTTTCACTGTTCATAGAAACATAGAAGATAGGAGCTGGAGTAGGCCATTCGGCCCCTCGAGACTGCTCTGCCATTCAATGAGATCATGGCTGATCATCCAAATTCAGTACCCCGTCCCTGCCTTCTCCCCATATCCCTTTAGCCTTAAGAAATATATCTAACTCCTTCTTGAATATATTTAATGAATTGGCCTCTACTGCCTTCTGTGGTAGAGAATTCCACAGGTTCACCACTCTCTGGGTGAAGAAATTCCTCCTCATCTCTGTCCTAAATGGCTTACCCCTTATCCTTAGATGGTGTTCCAGAGAATGTACAGCACAGAAACAGGCCATTCGGCCCAACTGGTCCATGCCAGTGTTTATGCCCCACACCCACCCTACTTCAATTAACCCGATCAACATCTCCTCCCATTCCTTTCTCCCTCATGTGGCTTTCCCATAAATCCATCTGTGCTGTTCACCTCAACCACTACCTCTGGTAGCGAGTTCCCCATTCTCACCATTCTCTGGGTAAAAAAGTTTCTCCTGAATTTCTACCTGGATTTATTAGTGACTTTTATATTTATAGCCACATAAATATGATGAGATTCTGTTAAGCTGACCAATATGTTGTACTTTGTCTTTTTCTGATGAATGAAACATTACTGAGCCCCTGTACCCGTGTTATGGGATGAAGTGCCAGACAAGTGAAGGCACAACGTCTGGGTGTGAATCTAATAATAACCTCACGGACCGTATAGGTGTGATAACCAGACGGGCTTGTGGTTATAGTCTGGTCACAGGTGGACTAAATTCCCTGAATTAGCAGGAGTTCAGGAGGCGGTCAACAGACGGGTGCAAACAATCCCATTTCCTGAGCGGTAACCAAGCTTGTGCATAAGAACAGGCCACTTAAGCCGTTGTCAGTTGGAACAGACTCGAGAAGATCGCATGCGAATCCACTATACTTCTATTCTCCAGATTGAGGGAATTATCACCCGATCTGTGTTATGCAGCGCTCTTAATAAAGCCTGGAGAGACAATCTGTGTTCTTGTGAGCTTGATTATCTGGTATCTGAAACCCTGGGACTCCCGATCATTAGAGTCAACCTCAGTGTGTGGAAAGGGATTCCCTGGTGTATCCCACCCGCTGACACACCAGAGTGTCCACAGTGTGACTGGTGGGTCGATTCCACTGTGTCTGATGCCTTTAATCACATCCAGGTCCATGTTAATTCAGGCAACTGGGGCTTGTTAATGTTAAGAGCCCCCAATAACTGGGCTGGATTTAAAGATTATTCCCTGTTCTCTCAGTACTAGTGAGCAGAGTGAAGCTGATGTTATAGAATCATAGAGCACAGTAGGATGCCTTTCAGCCCATCGTGCTGCTGCTGGCTCTCTGAAAGAGCGATGCAATTAGTCCCACAGCCCTGCAAATTTCTGCTTTTAGTATATATCCAATTCCCTTTTGAATGTTACTATTGAATCTGCTTCCACCTCCCATTCAGGCAGTGCATTCCAGATCATCACAATTCGCTGTGTAAAAAATGTCTCCTCATTTCCTCTCTTGATTCTTTTGCCAATGATCTGAAATCTGTGTCCTCTCGTTACCGACCCTCCTGCCAGTGACAACAGCTTCTCCTTGTTTGCGCGATCAAAACCCCTCATAATTTTGAGCACCTCGATCACAGCTCCACTTAACCGTCTCTGCTCCAAGTTATATTGCCACTGTTTTGTGAATTGTTGCTGTAATCGAGGTGCTGGATGTCCGTGCCTGGGGAATGGGACATTCTATCCTCATGAGCACCGAGTGTCAGCATCCAGCAATCTCTGGTCAGGGACTGTCTTTTTAAACTGCCTCACCTGAGCTTTTTGACTCCCTGATTTCATTATTAAACATTTCAGAGTTTTTGCAGAGTGACCGAGGCTGAACAGATAAATGTGAGGTATTACATTTTGGTAGGAAGAATGGGGAGGTCACTTATCACTTGGAGGGTGCGAGTCGAGGTGGGGTAGAGGAACAAAGGGATCTCGGAGTACAAATACACAAATCACTAAAAGTTGCGACACAGGTTAGCAAGGCCATAAAAAAAAGCAAACCAAACACTAGGGTTTATTTCTAGAGGGATAGAATTGAAAAGTAGTGAAGTTATGCTAAACCTGTATCGAACCTTGGTTAGACCACACTTAGAGTACTGCGTACAGTTCTGGTCACCATATTATAAAAAGGATATAGAGGCACTGGAGAGGGTGCAGAGAAGATTTACAAGGATGATACCAGAAATGCGAGGGTATACATATCAGGAAAGGATGAACAGGCTGGGTCTCTTCTCTCTTGAAAACAGAAGGCTGAGGGGTGACCTAATAGAGGTCTTTAAAATTATGAAAAATGTTGATAGAGTGGATACAGAGAGAATGTTTCCACTTGTGGGGAAGAGCATAACTAGAGGCCTCAATATAAGATAGTCACCAAGAAATCCAATAGGGAATTCAGAAGAAACTTCTTTACCCAAAGAGTGGTGAGAATGTGGAACTCGCTGCCACAGGGAGTGGTTGAAGCGAATAGTATCGTTGCATTTAAGGGGAGGCTAGACAAGCATATGAGGGAGAAGGGAATCGAGGGTTATGCTGACAGATTTAGATGAGGAAAGACGGGAGGAGGCTCGAGTGGAGCATAAACACCGGCATGGACTGGTTGGGCCGAATGGCCTGTTTCTGTGCTGTATATCCGATGTAATCCTATGTCAAGTATCCCAGCTGGCTTAGCTCCAGGCACTTTAGCTCAGTGGGCAGCACTCTCGCCTCTGAGTCAGAAGGTCGTGGGTTCAAGTCCCAGTCCAGAGACTTGTGCATAAAAATCTAGGCTGACACTCCAGTACTGAGGGAGTGCTGCACTGTCAGAGGTGCCGTCTTTCGGATGAGATGTTAAACCGAGGCCCCCGTCTGCTCTTTCAGGTGGACGTAAAAGATCCCATGGCACTACATTGAAGAAGAGCAGGGGAGTTCTCCCCGGTGTCCTGGGGCCAATATTTATCCCTCAATCAACATCACTGAAATAGATTATCTGGTCATTGTCACATTGCTGTTTGTGGGAGCTTGCTGTGCGCCAATTGGCTGCCGCTTTTCCGACATTACAACAGTGACTACACTTCAGAAGTACATCATTGGCTGTAAAGCGCTCTGGGATGTCCTGAGGTTGTGAAAGGTGCTATATAAATGCAAGTCTTTCTCAGCAAGAGGGCGAGTGTCAGTGGTTGGAGGGAGGAGCTCAGTGTTGTCACTGGGTGGACACAGATAGATTGAAGCTAAAAGACAGAGAATGCTGAAGTTTGGAATGATAACAGCCAAAGTCAGGAGTTGGGCCCTTTGCCTAGATAAGGGAGGTGGTTGCTAAGAGACCCACAGACCTAATAACACTGCAAACTGCTCAGGCAGCAGACTTGTTGGCAACATGTGAGGTCACGAGTGAGTTGGTGCCCAGACAACAGAGGCTTGGGCATTCCTGAGAGAGACAAACTGCTTCTGTAACCGGGAGAACAGGTTGAGGGAGTCACTCTACGTGGGACGGCTCGTCTGAGGTGTTAACACAGAGGCAGCTTGGGAATGGGATGATCAATGAATCATAGAATCATAGAAATTTACAGCACAGAAGGAGGCCATTCGGCCCATCTTGTCCGTGCCGGCCGACAAAGAGCTATCCACCCGAATCCCACTTTCCAGCACTTGGTCCGTAGCCTTGTAGGTTACGGCACTTCAAGAGCATATCCAAGTACTTTTTAAATGTGATGAGGGTCTCTGCCTCTACCACCCTTTCAGGCAGTGAGTTCCAGACCCCCACCACCCTCTGGGTGAAAGAATTTCTCCTCAATTCCCCTCTAAACCTCTGACCAATTACTTTAAATCTGTGCCCCCTGGTTATTGACCCTTCTGCTAAGGGAAATAGGTCCTTCCTATCCACTCTATCTAGGCCCCTCATAATTTTATACACCTCAATTAAGTCTCCCCTCAGCCTCCTCTGTTCCAAAGAAAACAACCCCAGCCTATCCAATCTTTCCTCATAGCTAAAATTCCCCAGCCCAGGCAACATCCTCGTAAATCTCCTCTGCACCCCCTCTAGTGCAATCACATCCTTCCTGTAATGTGGTGACCAGAATTGCACGCAGTGTTCTAGCTGTGGCCTAACTAGTGTTTTATACAGTTCAAGCATAACCTCCCTGCTCTTATATTCTATGCCTCGGCTAATAAAGGCAAGTATCCCGTGTGCCTTCTTAATCTCCTTATCTACCTGTCCTGCTACCTTCAGGGATCTGTGGACATGCACTCCAAGGTCCCTCTGATCCTCTGCACTTCTCAGTGTCCTACCATTTATATTCTATTCTCTTGCCTTGTTAGCCCTCCCCAAATACATTACCTCACACTTCTCTGGATTGAATTCCATTTGCCACTGTTCTGCCCACCTGACCAGTCCATTGATATCTTCCTGCAGTCATAGATACATAGATACATAGAAGATAGGAGCAGGAGTAGGCCATTCGGCCCTTCGTGCCTGCTCCGCCATTTAATGAGATCATGGCTGATCCTTTAATTCAGTATCCCGTCCCCGCCTTCTCTCCGTAACCCTTAACCCCTTTTGCCCGTAGAAATATATCTAATTCCCTCTTAAATATATTTAATGAGCTGGCGTACACTGCCCTCTGTGGCAATGAGTTCCACAGGTTCACCACTCTCTGAGTGAAGAAATTCCCCCTCATCTCTGTCCTAAATGGTTTAGCCCTTATCCTTAAATTATGTCCTCTAGTTCTGTTCTCACCCGCCAAGGGAAACATTCCTTCTGCATCCAGTCTGTCTAGACCTGTCAGAATTTTATACACTTCTATGAGGTCCCCTCTCAATCTTCTAAACTCCAGTGTGTACATCCCTAAACTACATAGTCTCTCCTCATAGGTCATTCCCGCCATTCCTGGTATCAGCCTGGTGAATCGCCGCTGCACCCCCTCCATGGCAAGAACATCCTTCCTCAGATGAGGCGACCAAAACTGTACACAGTACTCGAGGTGTGGTCTCACCAGTGCCCTGTACAGCTGCAGCAAGGTATCCCTGTTCCTGTATTCTAACCCTTTTGCTATGAAGGCCAGCATACCGTTTGCCTTCTTGACCGCCTGTTGCACCTGCATGCTCGCCTTCAGTGACTGGTGTACAAGAACACCCAGGTCTCTCTGTACTTCCCCCTCTCCCAATCTATTGCCATTTAAATAATAATTTGCCCTCCCGTTCCTGCACCCAAGGTGGATAACTTCGCACTTGTCCACATTATAGTGCATCTGCCATTTATCCGCCCAATCGCCCAGTCTGTCCAAATCGCTCTGGAGCTTCCTGGTCTCTTCCTCTGAGCCCACCCCACCTCCTAGTTTAGTGTCGTCTGCAAATTTGGAAATGCTGCATCCGACTCCCTGATCCAGGTCATTAATGTAAATTGTGAACAGCTGGGGGCCCAGGACAGATCCCTGTGGTACCCCACTTGTTACTGCCTGCCATTCAGAAAATGAGCCGTTTATTCCAACTCTCTGTTTTCTATCTGACAGCCAGTTCCCTATCCACGCCAAAACTTTCCCCTTTATCCCATGAGCCTCAATTTTCCATGCTAATCTTTTATGTGGGACCTTATCGAAGGCCTTTTGGAAGTCCAGGTACACCACATCTACTGGCTCTCCCCCATCTATTCTACCAGTTACTCCCTCAAAAAATTCCAATAGATTAGTCAAGCACGATTTACCCTTTGTAAATCCATGTTGACTCTGTCCTATCCTGTCCCCATTTGCTAAGTGCTCCGCTATTTCATCCTTAATGATGGACTCCAGCATTTTGCCCACAACTGATGTAAGGCTTACAGGTCTGTAATTACCTGCTTTTTCCCTACCCCCCTTTTTGAATAGTGGGGTAACGTTAGCTACCCTCCAATCCAGTCTGCAGCTTTCTTCTTCATTATCAACCACACGGCCAATTTTTGCATCATCTGCAAACTTCTTAATCATACCTCCTACATTCAAGTCCAAATCATTGATTTATACCACAAAAAGCAAAGGACCCAGTACTGAGCCCTGCGGAACCCCACTGGAAACAGCCTTCCAGTCACAAACACCCTTCGACCTTTACCCTTTGTTTCCTGCCTCTGAGCCAATTTTGGATCCAACTTGTCCCTTTGTCTTGGGTCACATGGGCTTTTACTGTCGTGACCAGTCTACCATGTGGGACCTTATCAAAAGCCTTGCTAAAATCCATATAGACTACATCAAACACACGACCCTCATCGACCCTCCTTCTTACCTCCTCAAAAATGCAACCAAGTTAGTCACACACGACCTTCCCTTAACAAATCTATGCTGACTGTCCCTGATTAATCTGCATCTTTCTAAATGAAGATTTATCCTGTCCCTCAGAATCTTTTCCAATAATTTTCCCACCACCGAGGTTAGGCTGACTGGCCTGCAATTACTCAGTCTATCCCTTTCTCCCTTTTTAAACAACGGTACCACATTAGCAGTCCTCCAGTCCTCCGGCACCACACCTGTAGCCAGAGAGGATTGGAAAATGATGGTCAGAGCTTCTGCTATTTCCTCTCTTAACAGTCTGGGATACATTTCATCCGGGCCTGGGGATTGTGCTTGACTAATCTACTGCAATTTTTTGAGGATGTAACTGGTAAAATAGATAAGGGAGAACCAGTGGATGTGGTGTATTTGGACTTTGAGAAAGCTTTTGATAAGGTCCCGCATAAGAGATTAGGGTGTAAAGTTAAGGCACATGGGATTGGGGGCAAGGTACTGACTTGGATAGAGAACTGAGTCTATCGAATTTTGGAAGATGACCAGCAATGCATCGACTAGTTCTCGGGCCACTTCCTTAAGTACCCTAGGATGTAGATTATCAGTCCCTGGGGATTTATCGGCCTTCAATCCCATCAATTTCCCTAACACCATTTCCCTACCAATACTGATTTCATTCAGTTCCTCCCTTTCATTAGACCCTATGTTCCCCGACATCTCTGGGAGGTTATTGTGTCCTCCTTTGTGAAGACAGAACCAAAGTATGTATTTAAGACCAGGACAAGTGCAAGATAGATTAAGGCGATACTTAGTACAACTAAATCAGGAGGTACAAGCACTAAATAAAGAAGTAAGGAACCAACAACAGATTAAAGATCTAGAAAGGCAAAATGCTGGACTTAAACCAGACGAGTTGCCCAGAATAGGTCAACAAGTAATGATGCAAGTTATCAGAAGAAAGGGAATGGGGCCCGTTGGATGGGGCCATGTACTGTATTAATGACAAGTGATACGTGTGTTTGTCTACAGGAACCGATGGGTATGCGATGGAAGCAATGGACCCAGGTGAAACCATTTAACACTAAAGACCCCCATTCTACCCTCTCCTCTAGGGGAAAGAGCTCGGAACACGACCAGACCTCTGTTTAAATTACAGATAAACATGAATCCAGTCGACCCTTTATATCAGAGGGTCCGTCTCAGGGAGAAGAAGCTCTCCCGGTTTACCCTTACGCCCGAGAACTAATTTTTAATGTGGAAGCAAGTCATCCTCAGTTCCGAGGGACTGCCTAAGAAGAAAGAAGAAGATATAATTGGAGTAAGACTTCTTTACTCCTGTATTCAAATCCTCTTGTAATGAAGGCCAGCATACCATTTGCCTTCTTAACTGCCTTTCACGACCACCGGACGTCACAAAGCGCTTTACAGCCAATGAAGTACTTTTGAAGTGTATTCACTGTTGTAATGTGGGAAACGCGGCAGCCAATTTGCACACAGCAAGCTCCCACAAACAGCAATGTGATAATGACCAGATAGTGTTTTTTCATCATGTTGATTGAGGGATAAATATTGAGCTCAAAACACCGGGGATAACTTCTTCGAAATAGCACCACAGGATCTTTTACGTCCACCTGAGGGGGCAGACGGGGGCCTCGGTTTTCCGTCTCATCCGTAGGACGGCACCTCCGACACTGCAGCGCTCCTTCATTACTGCCCCTCCGACAATGCGGCTCTCCCGCAGCACTGCCCCTCCCACAGTGCAGTGCTCCCTCAGTACTGCACCTCCGAAAATGCGGTGCTCCTTCATTACTGCCCCTCTGACAGTGCGGCGCTCCCTCAGTACTGCCCCTCTGACAATGCGGCACTCCCTCAGTACTGCCTCTCCGACAGTGCAGTGCTCCCTCAGTACTGCGCTCCCTCAGTACTGCCCCTCCGACTGTGCGGTGCTCCCTCAGTACTGCCCCTCTGACAGTGCGGCACTCCCTCAGTACTGCCCCTCCGACAGTACAGCACTCCCTCAGTACTGCCCCTCCGACAGTACAGCGCTCCCTCAGTACTGCCTCTCCAACAGTGCATCACTCCTTCACCACTGCCCCTCCGACAGTGCGGCGCTCCCTCACCACTGCCCCTCCGACAGTGTGGCGCTCCCTCAGTACTGCCCCTCCGACAGTGCGGCGCTCCCTCAGTACTGCCCCGCCAACAGTGCGGCGCTCCCTCAGTACTGCCCCTGGAGTGTCAGCCTCGCTTTATATGCTCAAATCCCTGGAGCGGGATTTAAACCTACAACCTTCTGACTCTGCTATCCACTGAGCCACAGCTGACTCCAGTCTTTTACACAGTTTCATCATAACTTCCTTGCTTTTGCACTCTACGCCTCTCCTAAAGCAGGGGAGTTATGATGAATTGTTAAACAGTTTTTTTTGCAGAGTGACCAAGGCTGTCCGTAGGAAACAATTTTGCATTTGAAAGAAGCTTGTATTGTGAAGCTTGTGCCCCTTTGCCAGGCCCGCTGCCTGCGGCCCCTCTCCCAGATTCCAGCCCCAGCTCTGTGCTGACTGAGCTCCTCTCACCTGGGGACAGCGCGTCACAATCGGCCCCAGCGCACCTGAGCTGGGAGGACGCCCCGCCCCCTTGCCGCGCCGCCATTGGTTGGAGGACCAGGCCGCCCAGTTCAGTCCTCCCACCGCAGCCCGTGTCCTATTGGTCAGAGCTCCCGTCAGTCACAGGCCCGGGCCGGGCCGGCCTCCATCCACCTGACTGGCCTCTTCCTCTGATGACGTCACAAACGGGCCCCAGTCTCAGCACTGGGGAGGAAGGTCCCGCCCCCTACCCGCGCGACCATTGGTTGGAGGACCAGGCCGCCCACCTCAGCCCTCTTCCTATTGGTCATCGCTCCCGTCAGTCAGAATCACATTGCTCCGGCTCACTCCGCCACCCCGCGCGGCTCAATCCGCTCCGTTCAGCGTCCGCGGAGGTCCCGCCCACCCGACTCTCAGGTTTGGTTTTTCTCGTATTTTACTTTATAATCTCGCTCTCCGCTCCCCCCCCTCACCTCGATTTAAATCGATTCCCCAACACTTGACTTTACCCCGGCCGCTGATTCCGCCACTTCCCCGGGCCCGGCCTTCCGTCTGCTGCCCGGAGCCCCTGCGCAGGCGCACTGGCAGCCTCGTGTTGTGGTGAGGGGGCCGAATGAGCATGCGCAGCCCCACCTCTCCACATTTAAAGGGACACCCACCCCCTCCACATTTAAAGGGACACCCACCCCCCTCCACATTTAAAGGGACACCCACCCCCTCCACATTTAAAGGGACTCCCTCCCCCTCTCTCATGTTCTTCAGATTAAACAAAGAAGAAACATAGAAGATAGGAACAGGAGTCGGCCATTCGGCCCCTCAAGCCTGCTCCGCCATTCAATGAGAGCATGGCTGATCATCCAAATTCAGTACTCTGTCCCTGCTTTCTCCCCGTATCCCTTGATCCCTTTAGCCTATCTAACTCCTTCTTGAATATATTTAATGAATTGGCCTACTGCCTACGGCCTCTGTCCTAAATGACTTACCCCTTATCCTTAGACTTAGAGATGAGGAGGAATTTCTTCACACAGAGAGTGGTGAACCTGTGGAATTCTCTACCACACAAGGCAGTTGAGGCCAATTCATTAAATGTATTTAAGAAGGAGTTAGATATATTTGTTAAGTCCAAAGGGATCAAGGGATATAGGGAGAAGACAGGGACAGGGTACTGAATTTGGATGATCAGCCATGATCTCATTGAATGGCGGAGCAGGCTCGAGGGGCCGAATGGCCTACTCCTGCTCCTATCTTCAATGTTTCTATGCGACCCCTGGTTCTGGACTCCATGACCATCGGGAACATGCTTCCTGCATCTAGTCTGTGTAGTCCTGTTAGAATTTTATACGTTTCAATGAGATCCCCTCTCATTCTTCTAAACTCCAGCAAGTATAAGCCCAATCGACCCAATCTCTCCTCATACGTCATACCTGCCATCCCAGGTATCAGCCTGGTGAATCTTCGCTGCACTCCTTCCATGGCAAAAACATCCTTCCTCAGATAAGGCGACCAAAACTGCACACAATACTCAAGATGTGGTCTCACCAAGGCCCTGTACAACTGCAGCAAGACATCCTTGTTCCTGTACTCAAACCCTCTCGCTACGAAGGCCAACATACCATTTGCCTTCTTAACCGCCTGCTGCACCTGCATGCTTACCTTCAGCGACTGGTGCACAAGGACACCCAGGTCTCTTTGCACTTCCCCTTCTCCCAATCTATTGCCGTTCAGATAATAATCCGCCTTCCTGTTTTTGCCACCAAAGTGGATAACCTCACATTTATTCACATTATATTGCATCTGCCATGCTTCTGCCCAATCACCCAACCTGTCCAAATCATCCTGTAGTTTCTCGGCATCCTCCTCACAGCACACACGCCCACCCAGCTTTGTGTCATCTGCAAATTTGGAGATATTACATCTAATTCCCTCGTCTAGATCATTAATATATATTGTGAATAGCTGGGGTCCCAGGACCGATCCTTGCGGTACCCCACTAGTCACTGCCTGCCACTCGGAAAAAGACCCGTTTATTCCAACTCTTTGCTTCCTGTCTGCCAACCAGTTCTCTATCCAAGTCAATACCTTGCCCCCCAGTCCCATGTGCCTTAACTTTACATGCTAATCTCTTATGTGGGACCTTATCGAAAGCCTTCTGAAAGTCCAAATACACCACATCCACTGGTTCGCCCTTATCTATTTTACGAGTTACATCCTCAAAAAATTCCAGTAGATTAGTCAAGCACGATTTACCTTTTGTAAATCCATGTTGACTTTGTCCGATCTTGTCACTTTTTTCCAAGTGCTCTGCTATTACATCTTTTCTAATGGACTCTAGCATTTTCCCCACTACCGATGTCAGGCTGACCGGTCTGTAATTCCCCATTTTCTCTCTACCACCTTTTTTGAATAATGGGGTAACATTAGCTACCCTCCAATCCATGGATACTGTTCCAGATTCCATCGAAAACCCAGCAGCTTCTCCTCCATCTCCACTCCAGCTCAAAGTGCTGCAACAAAAAGACCTACACAGGCGGCCAGGGACCGACTTCCGTCACCTGCAATAAAACTCTTCCCCACAGCCGCTGACTAATGGTGGCCGCAGCACCCACAATTCCCCGCGCCCCAGAAACCACTCTATCCAACGCGCTGATTTCCCCGCTGAGAGTGCGCATGCTCCCCGGGGCCGCGGGCCATTCTGGGAGCCTGGCTCCTGTCCTTTGTCCTGAGTCGGACATGGTGGAACCGGCTGAAGAAACCGGGAAGCGGCGGCTCGGATGGGGGAGGCGCTGCACCCTGGGTTTCCTGGTGCCGGGGCTCTGGCCGCGCGTCCGCCAGGCCCGGCTGCTCTGATTCTGATTGAGGTTTTTGATGAGGTAACAGAGAGGGTTGATGAGGGCAATGCGGTTAACGTGGTGCACATGGATTTCCAAAAGGCGTTCGACAGCGTGTAAAGTTAAGGCCCATGGGATTGGGGGCAAGGTATTGACTTGGATAGAGAACTGGTTGGCAGACAGAAAGCCAAGAGTTGGAATAAACGGGTCTTTTTCCGAGTGGCAGGCAGTGACTAGTGGGGTACCGCAGGGATCGGTGCTAGGACCCCAACTATTCAAAATATATATTAATGATCTAGACAAGGGAACTAGATGTAATATCTCCAAGTTTGCAGATGACACAAAGCTGGGTGTGCGTGTGTGCTGTGAGGAGGATGCCGAGAAACTCCAGTATGATTTGGACAGGTTGGGTGATTGGGCAGATGCCTGGCAGATGCAATATAATGTGGACAAATGCGAGGTTATCCACTTTGGTGTCAAAAACAGGAAGGCAGATTATTATCTGAATGGCAATAGATTGGGAGAAGGGGAAGTGCAACGAGACCTGGGTGTCCTTGTGCACCAGTCGCTGAAGGTAAGCATGCAGGTGCAGCAGGCAGTTAAGAAGGCAAATGGTATGTTGGCTTTCGTAGCGAGAGTGTTTGAATACAGGAACAAGGATGTCTTGCTGCAGTTGTACAGGGCCTTGGTGAGACCACATATTGAGTATTGTGTGCAGTTTTGGTCACCTTATCTGAGGAAGGATGTTCTTGCCATGGAAGGAGTGCAGCGAAGATTCACCAGGCTGATACCTGGGATGGCAGGAATGATGTATGAGGAGAGATTGGGTCGATTGGGCTTGTACTTGCTGGAGTTTAGAAGAATGAGAGGGGATCTCATTGAAACTTATAAAATTCTAACAGGACTACATAGACTAGATGCAGAAAGGATGTTCCCGATGGTCTGGGAGTCCAGAACCAGGGGTCACAGTCTAAGGATAAGGGGTAAGCCATTTAGGACAGAGATGAGGAGGAATTTCTTCACCCAGAGAGTGATGAACCTGTGGAATTCTCTACCACAGAAGGCAGTAGAGGCCAATTCATTAAATATATTCAAGAAGGAGTTGGATATATTTCTTAAGGCTAAAGGGATCAAGGGATATGGAGAGAAGGCAGGGACAGGGTACTGAATTTGGATGATCAGCCATGATCTCATTAAATGGCGGAGCAGACTCGAGGGGCCGAATGGCCTACTGCACTTGCTTAAAATCTGTTAAATAGAAACATAGAAGATAGGAGCAGGAGTAGGCCATTCAGCCCCTCGAGCCTGCTCTGCCATTCAATGTGATCATGGCTGATTATCCAAACTCGGTACCCTGTCCCTGCCTTCTCCCCATATCCCTTGATCCCTTTAGCCTTAAGAAATATATCTAACTCCTTCTTGAATATATTTAATGAATTGGCCTCCACTGCCTTCTGTGGTAGATTTCACCACTCTCTGGCTGAAGAAATTCTTCCTCATCTCTGTCCTAAATGGCTTACCTCTTATCCTTAGACTGTGAACCCTGGTTCTGGACTCCCCCGGCATCGGGAACATCCTTCCTGCATCTAGTCTGTCTAGTCCTGTTAGAATTTTATAAGTTTCAATGAGATCCCCTCTCATTCTTCTGAACTCCAGTGAGTATAAGCCCAATCGACCCAATCTCTCCTCATACGTCATTCCTGCCATCCCAGGTATCAGTCTGGTGAATATTCGCTGCACTCCCTCCATGGCAAGAACAAATTTCCTCACATAAGGTGATCAAAACTGCACACAATATTCAAGGTGTGGTCTCACCAAGGCCCTGTACAACTGCAGCAAGACATCCTTGTTCCTGTACTCGAACCCTCTTGCTATGAAGGCCAACATGCCATTTGCCTTCTTAGCCGCCTGCTGCACCTGCATGCTTACCTTCAGCGACTGGTGCACAAGGACACCCCGGTCACGTTGCACTTCCCCTTCTCCCAATCTATTGCCGTTCAGATAATAATCTGCCTTCCTGTTTTTGCCACCAAAGTGGATAACCTCGCATTTATCCACATTATACTGCATCTGCCATGCTTCTGCCCAATCACCGAACCTGTCCAAATCATCCTGGAGTTTCTCGGCATCCTCCTCACAGCACACACGCCCACCCAGCTTTGTGTCATCTGCAAACTTGGAGATATTACATCTCGTTCCCTCGTCTAGATCATTTATATATATATTGTGAATAGCTGGGGTCCTAGGACCGATCCCTGCAGCACCCCACTAGTCACTGTCTGCCACTCGGAAAAAGAGCCGTTTATTCCAACTCTTTGCTTCCTGTCTGCCAACCAGTTCTTTATCCAAGTCAGTACCTTGCCCCCAATCCCATGTGCCTTAACTTTACATGCTGTTCTCTTATGCGGCACCTTATCAAAAGCCTTCTGAAAGTCCAAATACACCACATCCACTGGTTCTCCCTTATCTATTCTACCAGTTACATCCTCAAAAAATTCCAGTAGATTAGTCAAGCACGATTTACCTTTTGTAAATCCACGTTGACTTTGTCCGATCCTGTCACTGTTTTCCAAGTGCTCTGCTATTACATCTTTCATAATGGACTCTAGCATTTTCCCCACGACCGATGTCAGGCTTACCGGTCTGTAATTCCCCGTTTTCTCTCTTCCACCTTTTTTGAATAGTGGGGTAACATTAGCTACCCTCCAATCCATGGGAACTGTTCCAGAGTCTATCGAATTTTGGAAGATGACCAGCAATTCTGTCCCTCTAGTGCTACTTGTGTCTCCCAGTCCTCTCTTCACCTTGTTTCTCCTCTCTTATGTTTCATCCTGGTGCCCATCCCCCTGTCAAATTCATTTAAACCCTCCCCCACAACACTAGTTAACCGTCCCATGAGGACATTGGTCCCAGCTCTGTTGAGGTGCAACCTGTCCACCTTGGACAGGTCCCTCCTGCCCCAGAACTGGTCCCTCCTGCCCCAGGAATCTGAAGTCCTGCAATATTTCTCTTTCAGGTACTTATCCAATTCCCTTTTGAAAGCGGTGATTGAATCTGCCTCCACCACCCTTTCAGGCAGTGCATTCCAGATCCTAACCACTCGCTTTGTAAAGAAGTTTTTCCTCATGTCGCCTTTGGTTCAGCAGCAGCTGGGGTCTGAAAATCAGCTTCACTGCCCCTGGGCTGGGAAAGGGAAACATGAGGCAACACTCTCCCTCTTACCCCTCTCTACACTCCTTTTACAGGGTTTTAGAAGTGGAGCATTTACAGACAGGAAGCTCAGACCAAACATCACGTCAAGAACAGACAGACTCGCTCGATTCATCAGGACCTGATTCAACCGCTCCTCCATTCTGCTGGCACCTCAGAGAATTCACACTAATGAGAGACATTTTAAATGTTCTGAGTGTGGGAAGAGCTTCAAAATCTACAAGCACCCAAAGAGACACCAGTGGCTACACACTGGGGAGAGCCCGTTCACCGGCCCCGTGTTCCAGAAGGGATTCACTCAGTCATCCGCTCCGATGATACACCAGCAAATTCACACTAGGGAGAGACCTTTAACCCACTCCGTGTGTGGGCAGGGATTAATTGCACCCTCCGTGCTGCTGAGACACCAGCTTGTCCACACCGATGTGAGACCGTTGACCTGCTCCGTGTTTTTGAAGCGATTCTCTCATTCTGCCACCCTCCTGAGACACCAGTTTGTTCACAGTGATGAGAGACCGATTAGGTGTTCTGACTGTGGAAAGAGATTTAAAAGGTCCCAGGATCTGAAGAGACACCAGCTGGAGAGAGCAGGAGAGATTCTGTTCACCTGCTCAGTGTGTGGGAAGGGATTCACTCGGTCCTCAAATCTGCTGGCACACCAGCGCGTTCACACTGGGGAGAGGCCGGGGAAACATTCCGACTGTGGAAAAAGCTTTCAAATGTCCCAGGAGCTGAAGGGACACCAGCTGGAGAGAGCAGGAAAGAGGCCATTCACCTGCTCCGTGTGTGGGAAGGGATTCACTCGGTCATTCCACCTACTGAGACACCAGCGAGTTCACACTGGGGAGAGGCCGTTCACCTGCTCCGTGTGTGGGAAGGGATTCACTCAGTCGTCCAACCTACTGATACACCAGCGAGTTCACACTGATGAGAGACCATTTAAATGTTCTGACTGTGGGAAAAGGTTTAAAAGGTCCGGAGATCTGAAGGTACACCAGCGAGTTCACACTGGGGAGAAGGTGTTCACTTGCTCCGTGTGCAGGAAGGGATTCACTCAATCATCCAACCTGGTGAGACACCAGCAAGTTCACACTGATGAGAGACCATTTAAGTGTTCTGACTGTGGAAAGAGCTTTAAAAGCTCTGGGGAGCTGAAAGAACACCAGCGAGTTCACACCGATCAGAGACCATTTACATGTTCTGTCTGTGGGATGAGCTTTAAAAGCTCCAGGAATCTGAACGGACACCAGCGAGTTCACACTGGGGCAAGACCATTCACCTGCTCCGTGTGTGGGAAGGGATTCACTCAGTCGTCCAACCTGCTGACACACCAGCAAGTTCACACTGATGAGAGACCATTTAAATGTTCTGACTGTGGGAAGACATTTAAATGTTCGAAGGGCCTGAAGAGACACCAGCGGGAGAGAGAAGGAAAGAGACTGTTCACCTGCTCTGTGTGTGGCAAAGGATTCACTCGGTCATCCCACCTGCTGACACACCAGCGAGTTCACACTGCTCTGTAGCACAGGGCCCTGTAGAGACAGCTGGGGTGACATGAACATGGAATGGATGAATGTTTTATAAATTCTTGTACTGCTGTTTAATCTTTAAGATTGTTGTGCTGATGATTCCCTTTGTTTCACTGTTCATAGAAACATAGAAGATAGGAGCAGGAGTAGGCCATTCGGCCCCTCGAGCCTGCTCTGCCATTCAATGAGATCATGGCTGATCATCCAAATTCAGTACCCTGTCCCTGCCTTCTCCCCATATCCCTTGATCCCTTTAGCCTTAAGAAATATATCCAACTCCTTCTTGAATATATTTAATGAATTGGCCTCTACTGCCTTCTGTGGTAGAGAATTCCACAGTTTCACCACTCTCTGGGTGAAGAAATTCCTCCTCATCTCTGTCCTAAATGGCTTACCCCTTATCCTTAGATGGTGTTACATAGAATGTACAGCACAGCAACAGGCCATTCGGCCCAACTGGTCCATGCCAGTGTTTATGCTCCACACCCACCCTACTTCAATTAACATGATCAACATCTCCTCCCATTCCTTTCTCCCTTGTGGGTGGCTTCCCCATAAATCCATCTGTGCTGTTCACCTCAACTACTCCCTGTGGTAGCGAGTTCCCCATTCTCACCATTCTCTGGGTAAAAAAATTTATTCTGAATTCCCTCCTGGATTTATTAGTGACTTTTATATTTATAGCCACATAAATATGATGAGATTCTGTTAAGCTGCCCAGTATGTTGTTGTACTTTGTCTTTTTCTGATGAATGAAACATTACTGAGCCCCTGTACCCGTGTTATGGGATGAAGTGCCAGACAAGTGAAGGCACAACGTCTGGGTGCGAATCTAATAATAACCTCACGGACCGTATAGGTGTGATAACCAGACGGGCTTGTGGTTATAGTCTGGTCACAGATGGACTAAATTCCCTGAATTAGCAGGAGTTCAGGAGGCGGTCAACAGACGGGTCCAAACAATCCCTTTTCCTGAGTGGTAACCAAGCTTGTGTATAAGAACAGGCCACTTAAGCCGTTGTCAGTTGGAACAGACTCGAGAAGATCACGCGCGAATCCACTGTACTTCTATTCTCCAGATTGAGGGAATTATCACCCGATCTGTGTTATGCAGCACTCTTAATAAAGCCTGGAGAGACCATTTGTGTTCTTGTGAGCTTGACTATCTGGTATCCGAAACCCTGGGACTCCCGATCATTAGAGTCAACCTCAGTGTGTGGAAAGGGATTCCCTGGTGTATCCCACCCGCTGACACACCAGAGTGTCCACAGTGTGACTGCGGTGGGTCGATTCCACTGTTTCCGATGCCTTTAATCACATCCAGGACTGAACCATGTTAATTCAGGCAACTGGGGCTTGTTAATGTTAAAAGCCCCCAATAACTGGGCTGGATTTAAAGATTATTCCCTGTTCTCTCAGTACCAGTGAGCAGAGAGAAGCTGATGTTATAGAATCATAGAGCACAGTAGGATGCCTTTCGGCCCATCGTGCTGGTGCCAGCTCTCTGAAAGAGCGATGCAATTAATCCCACTGCCCTGCTCTTTCCCCACAGTCCTGCAAATTTCTGCCTTTAGTATATATCCAATTCCCTTTTTGAAAGTTAGTATTGAATCTGCTTCCGCCTCCCATTCAGGCAGTGCATTCCAGATCATCACAATTCGCTGTGTAAAAAAAGTCTCCTCATTTCCTCTCTCGATTCTTTTGCCAATGATCTGAAATCTGTGTCCTCTTGTTACCGACCCTCCTGCCAGTGACAACAGCTTCTCCTTGTTTGCTCGATCAAAACCCCTCATAATTTTGAGCACCTTGATCACAGCTCCACTTAACCATCTCTGCTCCAAGTTATATTGCCATTGTTTTGTGAATTGTTGCTGTGATCGAGGTGCTGGATGTCCGTGCCTGGGGAATGGGACATTCTATCCTCATGAGCACCGAGTGTCAGCATCCAACAATCACTGGTCAGGAACTGTCTTTTTAAACTGCCTCACCTGAGCTTTTTGACTCCCTGATTTCATTATTAAACATTTCCGAGTTTTTGCAGAGTGACCAAGGCTGAACAGATAAATGTGAGGTATTACATTTTGGTCGGAAGAATGGGGAGGTCACTTATCACTTGGAGGGTGCGAGTCTAGGTGGGGTAGAGGAACAAAGGGATCTCGGAGTACAAATACACAAATTACTAAAAGTTGGGACACAGGTTAGCAAGGCCATAAAAAAAGCAAACCAAGCACTAGGGTTTATTTCTAGAGGGATAGAATTGAAAAGTAGTGAAGTTATGCTAAACCTGTATCGAACCTTGGTTAGACCACACTTAGAGTACTGCGTACAGTTCTG
The DNA here is from genome assembly GCF_052327205.1 of Somniosus microcephalus. Taxonomy (NCBI): domain Eukaryota; kingdom Metazoa; phylum Chordata; class Chondrichthyes; order Squaliformes; family Somniosidae; genus Somniosus; species Somniosus microcephalus. The sequence continues at coordinate 1,003,294 of NW_028225200.1, read as the reverse complement.
GTCACCATATAAAAAGGATATAGAGGCACTGGAGAGGGTGCAGAGAAGATTTACAAGGATGATACCAGAAATGCGAGGGTTTACATATCAGGAAAGGATGAACAGGCTGGGTCTCTTTTCTCTTGAAAACAGAAGGCTGAGGGGTGACCTAATAGAGGTCTTTAAAATTATGAAAAATGTTGATAGAGTGGATACAGAGAGAATGTTTCCACTTGTGGGGAAGAGCATAACTAGAGGCCTCAATATAAGATAGTCACCAAGAAATCCAATAGGGAATTCAGAAGAAACTTCTTTACCCAGAGAGTGGTGAGAATGTGGAACTCGCTGCCACAGGGAGTGGTTGAAGCGAATAGTATCGATGCATTTAAGGGGAGGCTAGACAAGCATATGAGGGAGAAGGGAATCGAGGGTTATGCTGATAGATTTAGATGAGGAAAGACGGGAGGAGGCTCGAGTGGAGCATAAACACCGGCATGGACTGGTTGGGCCGAATGGCCTGTTTCTGTGCCGTATATCCGATGTCATCCTATGTCAAGTATCCCAGCTGGCTTAGCTCCAGGCACTTTAGCTCAGTGGGCAGCACTCTCACCTCTGAGTCAGACGGTCGTGGGTTCAAGTCCCAGTCCAGAGACTTGAGCATAAAAATCTAGGCTGACACTCCAGTACTGAGAGAGTGCTGCGCTGTCAGAGGTGCCGTCTTTCGGATGAGATGTTAAACCGAGGCCCCCGTCTGCTCTTTCAGGTGGATGTAAAAGATCCCATGGCACTGCATTGAAGAAGAGTTCGGGGCACCTGACTGCCGGCAGCGAGCGGGATTGACATGTCCACCGACCAATAGGGAGAGAGATTGCGGGAGCTGTGGGTGGGTGACGCATGCTGGGACGTCGTGACATCATGAAATGTCATGACATCATCACCACTTGGTGTTATTTACCTTTTGTAAATCCATGTTGACTTTGTCCGATCCTGTCACTGTTTTCCAAGTGCTCTGCTATTACATCTTTTATAATGGACTCTAGCATTTTCCCCACTACCGATGTCAGGCTTACCGGTCTATAATTCCCCGTTTTCTCTCTACCGCCTTTTTTAAATAGTGGGGTAACTTTAGCTACCCTCCAATCTATGGGAACTATTCCCGAGTCTATTGAATTTTGGAAGATGACCAGCAATGAATCTACTATTTCTAGGGCCACTTCCTTAAGTACCCTAGGATGTAGATTATCAGGTCCTGGGGATTTATCGACCTTCAGTCCCTTCAATTTCCCTAACACCATTTCCCTACAAATACTGACTCCATTCAATTCCTCCCTCTCATTAGACCCTATGTACACGACATCTCTGGGAGGTTATTTGTGTCCTCCTTTGTGAAGACAGAACAAAAGTATGTATTTAATTAGTCTGCCTTTTCTTTGTTCCCCATTATAAATTCTCCTGATTCTGACTGCAAGGGACCTACACTTGACTTCACCAATCTTTTTATCTTCACATATCGATAGAAGCTTTTACAGTCAGTTTTTATGTTCCCTGCAAGCTTACTCTCATGATCTATTTCCCCCCTCTTAATTAATGCCTTTGTCCTCCTTTGCTGAATCCTAAACTGCTCCCAATCCTCAGGTTTGCTGATTTTTCTGTCCAAATTATATGTCCTCTCCTTGGATCTTATGCTATCCCTAATTTCCCTTGTTAGCCACGGTTGAGTCACCTTTTGTGTTTTATTTTTATGCCAAACAGGGATGAACAAATCATGTAGTTCATCCATGCGATCTTTAAATGTTTGCCGTTACCTATCCACCGTCAATCCTTTAAGTAACGTTCCCCAATCCATCCTAGCCAACTTGTGCCTCATACCATCATAGTTTCCTTTATTTAAATTCAGGACCCTAGTCTCTGAGTCAACTACTTCACTCTCCATTTTAATGAAGAACTCTATCATATTATGATCGCTCTTCCCCAAGGGGCCTCACACAACAAGATTGCTAATTAATCCTTTCTCATTACATAATACCCAGTCTAAGCTGGCCTGATCTCTAGTTGGTTCCTTGACATATTGGTCCAGGAAACCATGCCGTATACACTCTAGGAATTCCTCCTCCACAGTATTGTTACTAATTTGGTTAGCCCAATCTATATGTCGATTAAAGTCACCCATGATAACTGCTGTGCCCTTATTGCACGCATCTCTAATTTCCTGTTTAATGCCATCTCCAACCTCAGCATTACTGTTTGGGGGTTTATATACAACTCCCACTAACGTTTTCTGCCCCATGGTATTTCTCAGCTCTGCCCATACAGATTCCACATCATCAGAGCTAATATCCTTCCTTACTTTTGTGTTAATCTCCTCTTTAACCAGCAATGCTACCCCACCTCCGTTCCCCTTTTTCCTGTCCTTCCTGAATATTGAGTACCCCTGGATGTTGAATTCCCAGAGTTGGTCATCCTGGAGCCATGTCTCCGTAATCCCAATTACATCATATCCATTTACATCTATTTGCGCAGCTAATTCATCCACCTTATTACGAATGCTCCACCTTATTACAAATGTCGGATCGGTGCTGGGTCCCTTGCTGTTTGTAGTGTACATTAATGATTTAGATATGAATGTAGGAGGTATGATCAGTAAGTTCGCAGATGACATGAAAATTGGTGGAGTGGTAAATAGCGAGGAGGGAAGCCTCAGGCTACAGGACAATATAGATGGGTTGGTCAGATGGGCAGAACAGTGGCAAATGGAATTTAACCCTGAAACGTGTGAGGTGATGCATTTTGGGAGGACTAACAAGGCAAGGGAATACACAATGAATGGTAGGACCCTAGGAAGGACAGAGGATCAGAGGGACCTTGGTGTGCATGAACATAGATCCTTGAAGGCAGCAGGACAGATAGATAAGGTGGTTAAAAATGCATATGGGATACTTGCCTTCATTAGTCAAGGCTTAGAATATAAGAGCAGGGAGGTTATGATGGAGCTGTACAAAACGCTAGTTAGGCCACAGCTGAAACACTGTGTGCAGTTCTGGTCACCACACTATAGGAAGGATGTGATTGCATTGGAGAGGGTGCAGAGGAGATTCACCAGGATGTTACCTGGGCTGGAGCGCTTCAGCGATGGAGAGACTGGACAGGCTGGGGTTGTTTTCCTTAGAGCAGAGAAGGCTGAGGGGGGGACCTGATTGAGGTGTACACAATTATGAGGGGCATAGATAGGGTAAATAGAAAGGAACTTTTCCCCTTTGTAGAGGGGTCAATAACCAGGGGGCATAGTTTCAAGGTAAGGGGCCGGAAGCTTAGAGGGGTTTTGAGGAAGAACTTTTTCACCCAGAGGGTGGTTGGAATCTGGAATTCACTGCCTGAAAGGGTGGTAGAGGCAGGAACCCTCACAACATTCAAGATGCATTTAGATGAGCACTTGAAACGCCATAGCATACAAGGCTATGGACCAAATGCTGGAAAATGGGATTCGAATAGATAGGGCTTGATGGCCGGCGCGGACATACATAGATACATAGAAGATAGGAGCAGGAGTAGGCCACTCGGCCTTTCGAGCCTGCTCCGCCATTCAATGAGATCATGGCTGATCATCCAAATTCAGTACCCAGTCCCTGCCTTCTCTCCATATCCCTTGATCCCTTTAACCTTAAGAAATATATCCAACTCTTTCTTGAATATACTTAATGAACTGGCCTCCACCGCTCTCTGTGGCAGAGAATTCCACAGGTTCACCACTCTCTGGGTGAAGAAATTCCTCCTCATTTCAGTCCTAAATGGCTTACCCCTTATCCTTAGTCTATGGCCCCTGGTTCTGGACTCCCCGGCCATCAGAAACATCCTTCCTGCATCTAGTCTGTCCAGGCCTGACAGAATTTTATAGGTTTCGATGAGATCCCCTCTCAACTTCTAAACGCCAGTGAGTATAAGCCCAATCGACACAATCTCTCCTCATACGTCATTCCTGCCATCCCAGGTATCAGCCTGGTGAATCTTCGCTGCACTCCTTCCATGGCAAGAACGTCCTTCCTCAGGTAAGGCAACCAAAACTGCACACAATACTCAAGGTGTGGTCTCACCAAGGCCCTGTACAACTGCAGCAAGACATCATTGTTCTTGTACTCGAACCCTCTTGCTACAAAGGCCAACATACCATTTGCCTTCTTAACCGCCTGCTGCACCTGCATGCTTACCTTCAGCGACTGGTGTACAAGAACACCCAGGTCTCTTTGCACTTCCCCTTCTCCCAATCTATTACCATTCAAATAATAATCTGCCTTCCTGTTTTTGCCACCAAAGTGGATAACCTCACATTTATCCACATTATAGTGCATTTGCCATGTTTCTGCCCAATCACCCAACCTGTCCAAATCGTGCTGGAGTTTCACGACATCCTCCTCACAGCATACCCTCCCCCCCAGCTTTGTGTCATCTGCAAATTTGGAGATATTACATCCAATTCCCTCGTCCAGATCATTAATATATATTGTGAACAGCTGGGGTCCTAGGACCGATCCTTGCGGTACCCCACTAGTCACTGCCTGCCACTCGGAAAATGACCCGTTTATTCCAACTCTTTGCTTTCTGTCCGCCAACCAGTTCTCTATCCAAGTCAATACCTTGCCCCCAATCCCATGTGCCTTAATTTTGCACGCTAATCTTTTATGCGGGACCTTATCAAAAGCCTTCTGAAAGACCAAATACACCACATCCACTGGTTCTCCCTTATCTATTTTACCAGTTACATCCTCAAAAAATTCCAGTAGATTAGTCAAGCATGATTTACCTTTTGTAAATCCATGTTGACTTTGTCCGATCTAGTCACTGCTTTCCAAGTGCTCACATGATGGGCCGAAGGGCCTCTTTCTGTGCTGTATAACTCTGTGACTAACATTCTGCATTTCCATCTCCAACAACAACAGATTGTATTTATATAGTGCCTTTTATACAGTAAAACCTCCCAAGTCCCAAGTCAGAGGAATGTCACCAAACAAAATCTGACACCGAGCATAGATATCGGGGCAGGCGACCAAAAGGCTTGGTCAAAGAGGGAGGTTTTAATGAAGGTCTAAAGGAAGAGAGAGAGAGAGAGAGAGAGGCAGAGAGGTTTCGGGAGGGAATTCCAGAGCTCAGGGCCCAGGCAGCTGAAGGCCCAGCCGCCAATGGTGGAGCGATGGAAATCAGGCAAGGGGCCAGAATTGGAGAAGCACAGATATGGCGGAGGGGTGTAGAGCTGGAGGAGATTACAGAGATAGAGAGGGGTGAGGAGGCCATGGAGGGATTTGGAAACCAGGATGAGAATTATTAACCGGGAGCCAATGTAGGTCAGTGACTCCCACACCACTTACTGGATCTGTCTCCGTTCACGTTCCCAGGGGATCATTGTACCTGAAAAATGTGGGGACTCTCGCTCATTCTGGTGGGTGAATGGAAGGTCCCATTGTGTCTTCTACACAGGTCAGTAAATACTGCCAGCCAGGATTAGTCAGGACTTGTGGGTCCTATCTGACCCCAAATTGCGTCAAAGGTTAATTTGCGATTGTCGTTGAAAGTTAATTATGTTATTGCAAAATAATTCAGGGAATCTCAGCTGAAATTAAGAGGGAGGATCAAGGACAGCAGTTCTTAAAGGGCCGCAGCAGCACCCCCCCGCCCCCGACAGTCATAAGTCAGCTCTCGTCTTACAGACATCAAGGACTCGACACACTGTATGTTGGAAACAAAGCTTATTTACTTGACATATATGCAAAATATTAAGCTCCAGCCCAGCTCGAGTGGGCCATTCACATCAGTATCAACAAACCCCAACCGCCAGAGTGAAGATCGCCCAGTCCTGGATGTGATTTAACAGCAGCAGAATCGAACCACTCCCATCAGGCGTGGACTTGCTGGTGTGTTAGCAGGCGGGAGGAGCGAGTGAATCCCTTCCCACACACGGTGCAGGTGAACGGCCTCTCCCTGGTGTGGACTCGCTGGTGCGTCAGCAGGCTGGAGGACCGAGAGAATCCCTTCCCACACATGGTGCAGGTGAACTGTCTCTCCCCGGTGTGGACTCGCTGGTGTGTCAGCAGACTGGAGGACCGAGAGAATCCCTTCCCACACACGGTGCAGGTGAACTGCCTCTCCCCGGTGTGGACTCGCTGGTGCATCAGCAGGCGGGAGGAGCGAGTGAATCCCTTCCCGCACAACATGCAGGTGAATGGCTTCTCCCCGGTGTGACTGCGCCGGTGAATCTCCAGCCTCGAGGGGTTACTGAATCCCTTCCCGCACTCACCACATTTACACGGTCTCTCCCTGGCGTGGCTGCGCTTGTGCCTCTGCAGATTGGATGATCGGCTGAATCCGGGTCCACACGTGGAATACGTGTGCGGTTTGTCTGCGCTGTGATCGCTGCTCTCTCCTTCCATGTGCAAAGGCCGATGATATTCAGGTCCTGATGGATCGAGTGACTCTGTCTGTTCTTGACGTGATGTTTGGTCTGAGCTTCCTGTCTGTAAATGCTCCATTTCTAAAACCCTGTAAAAGGAGTTTAGAAAGGGGGTAAGAGGGAGAATGTTGTAGGATAGAATCATAGAATGGTTATAGCATGGAAGGCAGCCATTCGGCCCATCGAGCCCATGCCAACTCTCAGCTAGTCCCACTCCCCCACCCTTTCCCTGTAGCCCTGAATTTTTTTTTTATCCAACTCCCTTTGGAAAGTGATGATTGAATCTGCCTCCACCACCCTTTCAGGCAGTGCAGTCCAGATTCTAACCACTCACTGCGTAAAAATGTCGACTTTGTTTCTTTTGTCAATCACCTTAAATCCATGTCCTCTGGTTCTTGACCCCTCTGTGAATGGGAACAGTTTCTCTCTATCTACTCTGTCCAGACCCCTCATGATTTTGAACACCTCTATCAAATCTCCTCTCAATCTTCTCTGCTCCAAGGAGAACAACCCCAGCTTCTCCAGTCTATCCCCGTAACTCATTCCTGGAATCATTCTCGTAAATCTTTACTGCACCTTCTTAGGCCTTCACATCCTTCCTAAAGTGTGGTGCCCAGAATTGGACACAGTACTCTAGTTGGGGCTGAACCAGTGTTTTATACAGGTTCATCATAATTTCCACACTTTTGTACTTTATACCTCTATTTATGAAGCCCAGGATCCCATAAGCCTTTTAAATCGCTTTCTCAACCTGCCCTGCCACCTTCATCGATTTGTGCACACATACCCCCAGGTCTCTCTGTTCGTGCACCCACTTTAGGATTGTACCATTTAGTCTATATTTCCTCTCCTCATTCTTTCTACCAGAACATATCACTTCACACTTTCCTGCATTAAATTTAATCTGCCATGTGTCCACCCATTTCAACAGCCTGTTTATGTCTTCCTGAAGTCTATCACTCTTCTCCTCACTGTGCAAATTTTGAAATTGTGCCTTGTACACCCACGTCCAAGTCATTAACATATATCAAGAAAAGCAGTGGTCCTAGTACCGACCCCTGGGGAACACCACTGTGTACCTTCCTCTAGTCTGAAAAACAACCGTTCACCACTACTCTCTGTTTTACATACATACATACGAATTAGGAGCAGGAGTCGGCCACTCGGCCCCTCGAGCCTGCTCCGCCATTCAATAAGATCATGGCTGATCTGATTACTCCACATTCCCACCTACCCCCGATAACCTTTCACCCCCTTGCTTATCAAGAATCTATCTACCTCTGCCTTAAAAATATTCCAAGACTCTGCTTCCACCGCCCTCTGAGGAAGAGAGTTCCAAAGTCTCACGACCCTCTGTGAGAAAAAATTTCTCCTCATCTCTGTCTTAAATGGGCGACCCCTTATTTTTAAACAGTGACCCCTAGTTCTAGATTCTCCCACAAGAGGAAACATCCTCTCCACATCCACCCTGTCCAGACCCCTCAGGATCTTATATGTTTCAATCAAGTCACCTCTTACTCTTCTAAACTCCAGCAGATACAAGCCTAGCCTGTCCAACCTTTCCTCATAAGACAACCCGCCCATTCCAGGTATTAGTCTAGTAAACCTTCTCTGAACTGCTTCCAATGCATTTACATCCTTCCTTAAATAAGGAGACCAATACTGTACACAGTGCTCCAGATGTGGTCTCACCAATGCCCTGTATAACTGAAGCATAACCTCCCTACTTTTGTATTCAGTTTCCCTCGCAATAAACAATAACATTCTATTAGCTTTCCTGATTACTTCTTGTACCTGAATACTAACCTTTTGTGATTCATGCATTAGGACACCCAGATCCCTCTGCGTCTCAGAGCTCTGCAATCTCTCACCATTTAGATAATATGCTTCTTTTTTATTCTTCCTGCCAAAATGGACAACTTCACATTTTCCCACATTATACTCCATTTGCCAGATCTTTGCCGACTCACTTAACTGATCTGTATCCCTTTGTAGCCTCCTTATGTCCTCTTCACAATTTACTTTCCTACCGATCTTTGTGTCATCAGCAAATTTAGCAACCATGCCTTCGGTCCCTTCATCCAAGTCATTTATATAAATTGTAAAAAGTTGAGGTCCCAGCACTGATCCCTGTGGCACACCACTCGTTACATCTTGCCAAGCAGAAAATGACCCATTTATGCCTACTCTCTGTTTCCTATTAGCTAGCCAACCTTCTATCCATGCCAATATGTTACCCCCTACACCATGAGCTTTTATTTTCCGCAATAACCTTTGATGTGGCACCTTATCAAATGCCTTCTGGAAATCTAAGTACAGTACATCCACCGGTTCCCCTTTATCCACAGCACATGTTACTTCCTCAAAGAACTCCAATAAATTGGTTAAACATGATTTCCCTTTCACAAAACCATGTTGACTCTGCCTGATTACCTTGAACTTTTCCAAGTGCCCTGCTATAACGTCTTTAATAATAGCTTCTAACATCTTCCCGATGACAGATGTTAAGCTAACTGGCCTGTAGTTTCCTGCTTTCTGTCTCCCTCCCTTTTTGAATAAAGGAGTTACATTTGCTATTTTCCAATCTAATGGAACCTTCCCCGAATCTCGGGAATTTTGGAAAATTAAAACCAACGCATCAACTATCTCACTAGCCACTTCTTTTAAGACCCTAGGATGAAGTCCATCAGGCCCCGGGGACTTGTCAGCCCACAGCTCCAACAATTTGCTCAGTACCACTTCCCTGGTGATTGTAATTTTGCTGAGTTCCTCCCTCCCTTCCAATTCCTGATTTACAGCTATTTCTGGGATGTTACTTGAATCCTCTATAGTGAAGACCGATGCAAAATACCTGTTCAATTCAACTGCCATCTCCTTATTTTCCATTATTTATTCCCCAGTCTCACTTTCTATAGGACCAGCGCTCACTTTGTTAACTCTTTTAAAAAAAAAATATCTATAGAAACTCTTAGGGGTCGATTTTAACTCGGGTGCGGGGAATTGGCGGGTTCCCCGAATTTAGTGATTCCCACACGATTCTAAATTGGTCTGTGAGATTGATGCAATTTTAACTCAATTGGCCAATTGATTTCCAGTGTGTGGGAAGCCTTGGCAATTGAGTATTTCCAGTCAAAAAGTCGCAGAATATGACATCATCATTGCTGCTGCTTCTAAGGTCCACAGCAAGCCTTGCTTCCTCTGCAGGCTCCCAAACTTCACCATTAAGATGGCACAGGAGCCTGCAGGAGGAACGGCCAACGGGAGGGCCAGGTCTGCCCCCAATTTTGATGAGGCTTCACTCCAGGCATTACTGGATGGTGCTAGGGCCCACAGGGAGGTCCTGTTCCCTTCTTCAGGGAGGAAGAGGCCTCCCAGTCAGACCAAGGCTGTGTGGCTACAGGTGGCAGGTCAAGTCAACTCCTTGGGGCTCACACGAAGAAAGTGGTTGCAGTGCAGGAAAAGATTCCATGACTTTCTTCGCACTGGAAAAGTAAGTACTGTATGAAGTTTCCATCACCCTCAATCTGATCCCCATTGCCTTTCCTCACCAGCACTCAGCTTTAGCAATCTCTTCCTGCACATCCCACTAGACACTCACATCCATGCACCCTTACCCATTCCCTCTCTCTCTATGCTCACATTCACAGAACTATGCCACCATGCAGCCCTCTCACTCCCTCTCACTCTGATGCTTTGAACACAACTGACAACACACAGGGAGGGCCCTTGGTATTGCAACCTCACTCCATCTTTGTCTCCTTCTAAGTATCTATGCTATGCAATCTCTGCACTCACTCCTTCATTCTCACTCAACCTCCACTTGTCTCCCTCATTGCAGGAAAAGAGAGCACACAACAGGAGAGAGTGAGCCAGGACAGGAGGAGGGCCGCACTCATTAGCCGGGGCTGACCGAGATGTGGACATTGGGGAAGGACAGGCAGGAGCATCCCCGCAAGCTGGTGACAGAATAGTTTTCCATCTCTCTCATTGGCATTGCATGAGTCGCTGATAATGATTCTGAAGCTACATCATATGGACTTATGATCATCTGCAAAATGCAATGTGCATGTAACCTTGGCATCATATCTCTAACTTTTTCCTTGACTCCCCCACAGGACCATCGAGAGCCCCTGTCCCCAGTGTGCAGGAGGAAGAGCCTGAGCAGCCAGACTCCTCAGAGAAATCTGCAACCGCTGAGGGCGCAGCGTCAGCAGAAATAAGCGCACCCAGCACCAGCGCAGACACTCGCACTTCGGTGGGACCATCGGGACATAGAGTAGAGTTGTCACCTGGTGTATCACAGCTCACAAGTGAGCATCAGCAGGTTGTGGAGACAGGGACAGCAGTGGAGAGTCCTCGTTGGAGGGCGCAGGACTCTGCCAGCTCGGCTCAGCTGCATGTTGACCCTCTGCCTCTGGGTCCATCCGTAAGATCAGAGGTGATGGAACTCCAGGCACAGATGCAGGAGTCTCTGGCAGGTTTTGTCTCTAGGGTCGCTGCAAGTGTGGAGCGAATGGAGGAGTCCATAGCGAACATGAGCAGAGCCTTTGTGGAGTCATTGGCGCATGAACGCATCAACACGGAAAGGATGGCTACCTACGTGGAAATGATTGCTGCCTCCGTGGTAAGGCTGGCTATGGTAGAGGAGAGGAGGGCTACGGCCATGGTTAGTCGCCAGGGTATGGAAAACATGGTGAGTGTTCAGAATAGAATGACATCTCTTGAGGAGCAATGGGCATCTATTGAACAGAGAAACCAGACCTTCATGGAAGTCCTTCTGAGTAGGACTGCCATTGCAGATACGGGTCCCCATGGCCCCCCTGATGTGCAGCAAGCTGCTCTCAAGCCACTTGCAGGCACTGAGGCGGACCTGACCTATGAGAGGGAGGTTGGTGGCAGACCTCAAGGAAGTGGGGGCTCCTCTCCAAGTGCTCACACTTCCATGCCACTGCAGAGCCCTCGGTCAGACCCCTGCCGGAGTCCACACCCAACGGAGATAGAGGTCTCAACCCCTGCACAGCCGCAGGAGCAGCAGACTGCTGGTGAGCCCTCACAGGCTCGCCACCCCAGAGGATGCCTGCCAAAGGTGTTGAGACAGGAGCAGCAGGAAAGTGAGCAAGGGGCCTCCACATCTGCTGAAGCCACAGGGGAACCACTACATAGGAGCACGCGTAAGAGGAAAATAAAGCACAAATAGTCACAAGGGTAATCACTTGGGTGAAATGCTGTGTATTTTGTGGAAATGCCATCAGTTGTGTGTTTTTCATAAAAATTCTGAAGGCAACTTCTGCAGTTGAGGCATGTGTCATTTCGCGAATGGGGCTGGAGGTCCTCTAATGCCAAGAGGGGAAGGAAAAAAAGGCCTACCATGCTTCTGGTAGATGTTTCAGTTGAGGAAGCGCTGAGTGAAGCTGGCGAGAGGGGTCTCGCAGGAGGTCGCACTGGAGATGGGTGTCAGGCTCCAAACTTCCACAGGTGTGGTTATGCCTTCTAAAAGCTCCCCCAGAGCTGAGACAACAAAGTCCTGCCACCTGCAAATGATGACTGATCAAATATCCTCTTTAATGTTGGACCTGCAGTTGATAGTCAACAAGCCAATAGTGTTAACGCCAGGTTTCACAGGCGTCATCCCCACCAGGCGCGTTTTATGTGGGAAAAGGGTTAAACAGGCAAGGGCCTGTTAAAATGGGATTATAAAGGCCAATCAGTGCTGTTTAAGGGCCCTAAAGACCAGTCCCGCCTGTTGCAGGCGGGGCTGATTCAGGTCAAACAGACACACCTAGGTTAAAATGGCGTGGAGGCAGGAACCAGGCGGGGGGGGTCACGACCCCCAGGTTTTGCGATTTTAACCCCCCGCACGCCTAAAAGCCCGCCTCACGGCCCAATGAAAATCGAGGCCAGAATGTCCACAGCGCCTGATCTGCACTCAAGGCCTCCATAATCAGCACCTGTGAAGAGACTCGCGGTCACTCGACCAGGAAACACCAAGACTGGTTCGATGAGAATGATCAGAAGATCCAGGAGCTAATAAGCTGCAAGGCATTCCTGATCTGGAAACAGTAACAAAACTCGAGAGAAAGGAAGCAGCTCTACAGACGCCTGATGGCCGAGGTCCAACAAAAAACTCGCGCCCTAAAGAACAGATGGTGGGTGGAGAAAGCACATGAGATCCAGCAACTAGCCGACAACCACGGCGTGTTTGGATTCTTTAGCGCAGTCAAGACCATCTACGGCCCAAGCGCCCAAGGTCTTATCCCACTGCAGGCCAAGAACGGAGGTACTCATCAAGGACAGGGAAACAGTCAGTGCCCGCTGGAAGGAGCACTTCAAAGATCTCCTTAACTGAGATGCTGTCTCTGACGTGAGTGTCCTCAACTCCATCCCACAGCATGCTACCCGCCACCATCTCAAAAGGCCATCTGACAACTGAAGAACAACAAGGCCTCAGGAGCAGATGGAATCCCTGCGAAGGCATTAAAGCATGGTGGCGAAGCACTACTGGCGTGAATTCATGAACTAATTTCTCTTATCTGGATGGAGGAGAGCATGCCAGGGAATCTCAGAGATGCCGAAATCATGACCATCTTCAAGAAAAGTGACAAGTCCAATTGGGGAAATTACAGAGGAGTTTCCCTGTTCTCTGCCACAGGGAAAGTCATCGCAAGAATCCTCCTCAATCACCTTCTCCCAGTGGCTGAAGAGCTCCTCTCAGAGTTGCAATGCAGATTCCACCCACTAAGGGGCACAATGGACATGATCTTCACTGCACCCCAAATACAAGAGAAATGCAGGGAACAGCACCAACTGCTGTACATGGCATTTTTGACCTCACAAAGGTCTTCCACACTGTCAACCTTGAGGGATTATGGAGTGTCCTCCTCAAATTCAGCTGCTTTCAAAAGTTTGCCACCATCCTCCAACTGCTTCACAACAACATGCAAGCTGTGATCCTGACCAATGGATCCACCACAGACCCAATTTACATCCAGACCATGGTCAAGCAAGGCTGTGTCATTGCACCAACGCTCTTCTCGATTTTCCTTGCTGCAGTGCTCCATTTCACCCTCAGTAAGCTCCCCGCTAGAGTGGAGCTAATCTACAGAACAAATGGGAAATTTTTCAACCTCCGTCACCTCCAGTCCAGATCCACAGTTGTCCCATCCTCTGTCATCGAATTATAGTATGCAGACGATGCTTGCGTCTGCGCTCACTCGGCGGTCAAACTCCAAACCATCGTCAACACCGTCACAGAAAAGTACAAGAGCATGTGCCACACATCAAACATCCATAAGACAAAGGTCCTCTACCAACCTGTCCCCACGATTATTAAAATCCATGACAAGGCCTTGGACAACGTGGACCACTTTCCATACCTCGGGAGACTACAGTCAACAAGGGCAGACGTCGATGATGAAGCCCAACACCGCCTTCAGTGTGCCAGTGCAGCCTTCGGTCACCTGAGGAAGAGAGTGTTTGAAGACCAGGATCTCATAGCCGGCACCAAGCTCATGCTCTACAGAGCAGCAGTGATACCCGCCCTGCTATATAGAAACATAGAAACATAAAAGATAGGAGCAGGAGTAGGCCATTCGGCCCTTCGAGCCTGCTCCGCCATTCAATGTGATCATGGCTGATCATCCAAATTCAGTACCCTGTTCCTGCCTTCTCCCCATATCCCTTGATCCCTTTAGCCTTAAGAAATATATCCAACTCTTTCTTGAATATATTTAATGAACTGGCCTCCACCGCCCCCTGTGGCAGAGAATTCCACAGGTTCACCACTCTCTGGGTGAAGAAATACCTCCTTATTTCAGTCCTAAATGGCTTACCCCTTATCCTTAGCCTATGACCCCTGGTTCTGGACTCCCCGGCCATCAGAAACATCCTTCCTGCATCTAGTCTGTCCAGGCCTGACAGAATTTTATAGGTTTCGATGAGATCCCCTCTCAATCTTCTAAACTCCAGTGAGTATAAGCACAATCGACACAATCTCTCCTCATACGTCATTCCTGCCATCCCAGGTATCAGCTTGGTGAATCTTCGCTGCACTCCTTCCATGGCAAGAACGTCCTTCCTCAGGTAAGGCGACCAAAACTGCACACAATACTCAAGGTGCGGTCTCACCAAGGCCCTGTACAACTGCAGCAAGACATCCTTGTTCCTGTACTCGAACCCTCTTGCTACGAAGGCCAACATACCATTTGCCTTCTTAACCGCCTGCTGCACCTGCATGCTTACCTTCAGCGACTGGTGTACAAGAACACCCAGGTCTCTTTGCACTTCCCCTTCTCCCAATCTATTACCATTCAAATAATAATCTGCCTTCCTGTTTTTGCCACCAAAGTGGATAACCTCACATTTATCCACATTATAGTGCATTTGCCATGTTTCTGCCCAATCACCCAACCTGTCCAAATTGTACTGGAGTTTCACGACATCCTCCTCACAGCATACCCTCCCACCCATGTACAGCAGGCACCTCAAAGCACTGGAGAGGTACCACCAACGCTGCCTCCACAAGATCCTGCATATCCATTGGCAGGATGGGCGCACCAACATCAGTGTTCTTGCTCAGGCCAACATCCCCAGCATCGAAGCTCTGACCATGCTCGATCCGCTCCGATGGACGGGCCACATCGTCCACATGCCCGATACGAGACTCCCAAAACAAGCGCTCTACTCGGAGCTCCGGCACGGCAAGAGAGCCCCAGGTGGGCAGAGGATACGCTTCAAGGACACCCTCAAAGCCTCCTTGAAAAAGTACAACATCCCCACTGACACCTGGGAATAAATTGGTCAGGTGAGCAGAACAGTGGCAAATGGAATTCAATCCGGAGAAGTGTGAGGTAATGCATTTGGGGAGGGCTAACAAGGAAAGTGAATACACATTAAATGGTAGGACACTGAGTGTTGTAGAGGAACAGAGGGACCTTGGAGTGCATGTCCACAGATCCCTGAAGGTAGCAGGCCAGGTAGCTAAGGTGGTTCAGAAGGCATACGGAATACTTGCCTTTATTCGCCGAGGCATAGAATACAAGAGCAGGGGGTTTATGCTTCAACTGTATAAAACACTAGTTAGGCCGCAGCTAGAGAACAGTTTGCAGTTCTGGTCACCACGCAGCACAGTGGCATAGTGGTTAGCACTGTTGCCTCACAGCGCCAGGGACCCGATTGATGTGCCTCAATAAATCCGAGACTCGATGTTAGCGAAACAAAACAAGGCTTTTATTGACTTAGAAGGTAACACACAGAGGAGAATGTATCTTCCATCAGAGGTCTGCCGTACTGGATGTGCTGCAGGCTGGGCCAGCTTACATAGGAGCCAGGTATGGGCGGAGCCCTACACACAGTACAATACAATGGAAATGAAACTGAAACCAACCACAGTCACAGGCAGAGAAATACTGATGAGTGATGAATGGAATATTTCATCACATTCACCCCTTCTATAGATTTAGTCTGTTCGGGGGTTTGATAGTCCTCTGCGACCGACGTGGCTGTTGTGGTGCCGCGGGTGTCAGCTGGGTGTCCCCGGTGGCCTCCTGGGTCTCTGCCGGGGGTGCTGCCAGGGTTGTTGAAGGGGTAGTTGGTGGGGGTACCGTTGGTCGATGTTCTTCCAGGGGTGATGAAAGAGTAGTGGGTGGGTAAGAGTTGCTGTGGTCGTTGTTGCTGCTGTTGTCGTGGTTGTTGTCGTTACCAGCTGGGGCAACGTCTTTTATGGACACGGTGTCCTCCCTTCCGTCGGCGTGCCAGACATACGCGTATTGGGGGTTGGCATGGAGTAGGTGCACTGACTCCACGAGAGGGTCCGTCTTGTGGCCCCTCACATGCCTTCGCACGAATACCGGACCTGGGGTGGAGAGCCATGACGACATGGATACGCCTGAGGTGGATTTCCGGGGAAAGACAAACATTTGCTCATGAGGCGTGGCATTAGTGGCAGTACACAATAGCGACCATATCGAATGGAGCACATCTGGGAGGACTTCCTGCCAGCGGGAGATAGGGAGGTCTTTGGTCCTTAGAGCTAGAGTGACTGCTTTCCATACTGTCCCGTTCTCTCGCTCCACTTGACCGTTACCCCGGGGGTTGTAGCTGGTGGTACGGCTCGTGGCGATCCCCCTGGACAGTATGTACTGGCGTAGCTCTTCACTCATGAAGGACGCCCCCCTATCCGTATGGATGTAGCTCGGCATACCGAACAGGCAGAACAGGCTGTTGAGGCATTTAATGACCGTGGCGCTGGTCATGTCTGGGCAGGGGAAGGCGAATGGGAAACGAGAGTATTCGTCCACAATGTTCAGGAAGTAAACATTGCGGTCGACGGACGGGAGGGGGCCCTTGAAATCTAAGCTGAGCCGCTCAAAGGGCCGTGTAGCTTTGATTAAGTGGGCTCTATCTGGGCGGTAGAACCGAGGCTTGCACTCAGCGCAAGTGCGACAGTTCCTGGTCAGGGACCGAACTTCCTCAATCGAGTAGGGTAAGTTGCGGGACTTTATGAAGTGGAACAGCCGCGTGACCCCTGGGTGGCAGAGGTCATTGTGGAGGGTCTGTAGCCGATCCCCGGTGGCGCTGGCACACATCCCTCATGAGAGGGCGTCGGGGGATTCGTTAAGGGCCCCTGGCCGGTAAATGATGTCATAATCGAAGGTGGAGAGCTTGATCCACCACCTAAGAATCTTATCATTTTTAATCTTTCCCCTCTGTTTATTATTGAACATAAACGCTACCGACCGCTGGTCAGTAAGTAGGGTGAAGCGTTTGCCGGCTAGGTAGTGGCGCCAGTGGCGCACTGCCTCCACGATGGCTTGGGCCTCCTTTTCTACGGAGGAGTGTCTGATCTCGGGCCCTTGGAGGGTCCTCGAGAAGAAAGCTACGGGCCGCCCCGCCTGGTTGAGGGTGGCCGCCAAGGCAAAGTCAGACGCATCACTTTCCACTTGAAAGGAAGTGTTCTCGTCCACTGCCTGTAGCGTGGCCCGCTCAATATCCTGCTTAATGCTTTTGAAGGCGGCATGGGCCTCAGCAGAGAGTGGAAAAGAGGATGCTTTCAAGAGGGGGCGGGCTTTGTCGGAGTAGTTGGGGACCCATTGGGAATAATAAGAAAATAACCCCAGAAACCTTTTCAGGGCTTTGGGAATGTTGGGCAGGGGCAGCTCCCGTAGGGGGTGCAATCGGTCGGGGTCTGGTCCGATTTCCCCATTCTCCACCACGCTGCCTAGTATGCAGAGGCGTGTGGTGTTGTAGACGCACTTGTCCTCGTTGTAGGTGAGGTTGAGTTTTTGTGCGGTTTTCAGGAACCTCTCGAGGTTCGAGTCGTGATCCTGCTGGTTGTGACCGCAGATGGTGACGTTGTCGAGGTAGGGGAAGGTTGCCTGCAAGTGGTGGTCATCGACCATGTGGTCCATCTCCCTCTGGAAGACCGAGACCCCATTCGTCACCCCAAAGGGGGCTCTGAGGAATTGGTAGAGGCGTCCGTTCACCTCGAAGGCGGTGTATGGGCGGTCCTCTGGTCTGATAGGGAGCTGGTGGTATGCTGACTTGAGGTCGATGGTGGAGAACACCCGGTATTGGGCGATTTGGTTCACCATTTCTGATATGCGGGGTAGCGGGTAGGCGTCTAGTTGGGTGTACCTGTTGATCGTTTGGCTATAGTCGATCACCATCCGTTTCTTCTCGCTACCCCTTACCACCACCACTTGGGCGCACCACGGGCTATTGCTGCATTCAATAATGCGCTCTTTCAGGAGCCTGTCTACCTCGGTCGCGATAAACCGCCTGTCCTCCCAGCTGTACCTCCTGCTTTTGGTCGCTATTGGCCGGCAGTTAGGGGTAAGGTTCGCGAATAGCGAAGGCGGCTTTACCTTCAGGGTAGCCAGACCGCACACTGTGAGGGGCAGCTGGGACCCACCGTAATTGAGCGTGATGCTTTGGTGGTAGCACTGGAAATCCAGGCCCAAGATCACGCTCGCACATAGATTCTTCATGATTAATACTTTAAAATTATCGTATACAGTTCGGTTAACGGACAATTGTACTGTGCAGTAACCCATAATGGTCGATGTCTGGGTTTTATCAGCCATAGAGATGGTACCCCGAGTAGGGACCACCTTTAGGGAGAGTTGTTGTACCAGTTCAGGGTGGATAAAACTCTCCGTGCTTCCACTGTCAATTAAACATTTAACCCTGCACCCGTTTACCTCGATGTCCACCATTGATTTGGATAGCGGGTGCGGCCTGGTCTGGTCCACTGTGACCGATGCCACTGTAGGGCCCTGATCGAGACAAGATGGTGTCCACGCTGTCTGCTCACAAGATGGCGGACCCCACGAGGTCGGGCAAGATGGCGTCCAAGATGGCTGCTCCCACGGCGCACACGCGGCGGTGGCGGGTTTTCCGGCGGGGTTCCCTCTGCACACGTTCCCGAAGTGCCCCTTCTTACCGCACTTAAAGCAGGTGGTGCCTTTCGCCGGGCACAGGTTTCTGGTGTGCTTCGGCTGCCCGCAGAAGTAGCAGTTGGGTCCCCGACGCATCGCGGCTGTCGTAGGGCTTCTGGGGGGAGAGCGGGGCACCGACGGTGTCGGGCTGCCGGGCGGGGAAGATGCCTTCCAAGATGGCGGTGCCCTTGGTGCACACGTGGCGGCGTGGACGGCGTGGGCTGAAGAGTAGGCATCCGAGTTTCTCTGGGCCACATCCAGGGATCGTGCTGTGTCCGCAGCCTGTTTCAGGTCGAATCCCGCTTTTTCCAGCAGTCTCTGCCGGATGTAAGTGGAGCTGAGGCCTGTGATAAAGGCATCGCGAACAAGCTCGTCAGTGTACACTGCGGCTTTTACATCTTGGCACTTGCAGTCTTTGCCAAGCGTTTTCAGGGTGCCTAGGAACTCCTCCACCGATTCCCCAGGTCGCTGTGCGCGAGTAGCGAGCAGATGCCTAGCATACACCTCATTTGTAGGCTGCTGGTAATGCGCCTTTAAGATGTCGCAGGCGGCCGGGTACGTGTCGGCGTCTTGGATGAGGGGGTAAACCCGGTGGCTTACCCAATTCCGCAGAATTCTGAGTTTCATACTCGCAGCGTCCGTAGCGCCTTTGACGGCTGCGGAATTGTCCAGGAAGAATTCCATACACATAAACCAGTGTCCGAAGCGTGCCGATGCGTCCGAAGCATGCTGGTCCAAATCCAAACGTTCGGGTTTCAAGAGTTGATCCATTGTGTTGAAAATTAAGTCAATAAAATTGATGTGCCTCAATAAATCCGAGACTCAATGTTAGCGAAACAAAACAAGGCTTTTATTGACTTAGAAGGTAACACACAGAGGAGAATGTATCTTCCATCCAGAGGTCTGCCGTACTGGATGTGCTGCAGGCTGGGCCAGCTTACATAGGAGCCAGGTATGGGCAGAGCCCTACACACAGTACAATACAATGGAAATGAAACTGAAACCAACCACAGTCACAGGCAGAGAAATACTGATGAGTGATGAATGGAATATTTCATCACACCGGGTTCGAATCCGGCCTCGGGTGACTGTCTGTGTGGAGTTTGTACATTCTCCCCATGTTTGCGTGGGTTTCCTCCGGGTGCTCCGGTTTCCTCCCACAGTCCCAAGATGTGCGGGTTAGGATGATTGGCTATGATAAATTGACCCTTAGTGTTAGGGGGATTAAGTACGTGGGGTTACGGGGATAGGGTGGGATATGTGTTGGTGTAGGGGTTACGGGGATCGGGTGGGATATGTGTCGGTGCAGGCTCGATGGGCCGAAATGGCCTCTATCTGCACTGTGGGGTTTCTGTGATTCTGTGATTCTGTGATTACAAGAAAGATGTGATTGCACTAGAGAGGGTACAGAGGAGATTTACAAGGATGTTGCCGGGAGTAGAGAATCTTAGCTCTGAGGAAAGATTGGATGAGCTGGGGTTGTTTTCCTTGGAACAGAGGAGGCTGAGGGGAGACCTTATTGAGATGTATAAAATTATGAGGGGTCTGGATAGAGTGGACAGGAAGGACCTATTTCCCTTAGCAGAGGGGTCAACAACCAGGCAGCATAGATTTAATGTAATTGGTTGGAGGTTTAGAGGGGATTTAAGGGGAAATGTCTTCACCCAGAGGGTGGTTGGTGTCTGGAACTCACTGCCTGAAAGGGTGGCAAAGGCAGAAATGCTCACCACATTAAAAAGCGCTTGGATGTGCACTTGAAGTGCCGTAATCTACCAGGCTATTGACCACGAGCTAGAAAGTGGGATTAGGCTGGGTAACTCTTTGTCAGCTGGCCCGGACACAATGGGCTGAAATGGCTTCCTTCCGTGCTGTAAATTTCTATGATTCTATTTCTATGATTCTATGTATGTGTGGTCCTGTGTCTCTCTCTCTCTGTCTGAATTTGTTGTTCAGTCTCTGTCTGTCTCTGTCAGTCTTTCACTCTCCGCCTGTGCTCTGCCTGTCGGAGTCTGTCTCAGTTGATCTGTCTGGCTCTGTATGTCTATTTACATCTGTTTGCCTCTGTCTGTCTCTGTCTCTCTCTCTCTGTCTGGCTCTGTTTGTCTATATGTCTCCCTCTGCCTGTCCTTGTTGCTGTCTCTGTGTCTCAGTCTGGCTGTGCCCCTGTCTGTCTGTGTTTCTGTCTATCTCTTTGTCTGACCATATAAAACTGTCTGGCTGTCGGACTCTCTCTGTCCATCTCTGTCTCTTTTTCTGTCCATCTGTCTCATTCTGTCTATGCGTCTGTGTCTCTATCTGTCCCTCTCTCTCTGTTAGTTTCTGTCACTGTCTTTGTCTCTGTCCATCTGTTTCCCTGTCTATGTCATTCTGTCTCTGTCTGTCTGTTTCTTTCTCTGCCTACCTCTGTATGTTTCTTTGCCTCTCTGTTTGTTTGTCTGTCTCTGTTTGTTTGTCTGTATCTGCCTGCCTCTCTGTCTATGTCTCTCTGTCTGTCTCTCTGTTTCTCTCTGTCTGTCTTTATCTGTTCGACTATATCTCTGTCTCGCTCTCTCTCTCTCTGGTTCTCTCTCTCTGTTGTCCCTGTCTGTCTGAGTCAGGCCCTGCCTATCTTTCTGTCACTGCATATCTGACCCTGGCTGTCTGTCCATGTCTGTGTGTCTGTTTCTGTTGGTCTGCCTCTGTATGTCTGTGTCTCTGTCTGTCTATCTCCCCCTGTCTGCCTCTCGCTGCCCCTCTCTATCTGGCTCTGTCTGTCTTTGTGTCTCTATCTGTTTGTCTCTGTTGCTGTCTGTCTGTCTCTATCTGTCTATGTCTCCATCTGAATGTGTCTCCTTCACCTATCTGTATCTGTCTGTCAGTTTCTCCATCTGAATATGTGTCTCTGTGTTTGTTTCTCTGTCTATGTCTGTCTGTCTCGGTCTCTGTGTTGGTCTGTCTGTCTCTGCCCCTCTCTTTGGCTTTGTCTGTCTTTGACTTTCACTCTGTCAGTTTCTGTCGCTGTCTTTGTCTGCTGTCTGCCTGTCTGTCTGTGACTGTCTCGATTTCTGTCTGTCTCTGTCTCCCTCTCTCCAGCTCTTTCTATCTTTGTCTCTCTCTCTCTCTCTGTCAGTTTCTGTTGCTGAATGTATCGCTGTCCGTCTGTGTCCCTCTCTCTGTTTGTCTGTCTGTCTGTTTCTCTGTGTCTACCTCTGTCTGGCTCTGTCTGTCTGAGTCTATTCCTCTTTTTACTTCTCTATCTCTGTCTGCCGTTCTCACTGTATGCATCTGTCTCTCTATATATATCCATCTGGCTATCCCTGTCTGTCTGTCCCTGCCTGTCTGTCTCTGTCTCTTTGTTTGGCTCTGTCTGTCTCTAACTCACTGCCTGTATTATTTTAATTTGTTTATGGGATCTGGGCGTCGTTGGCAAGGCCAGCATTTATAGCCCATCCCTAATTGCCCTTGAGAAGGTGGTGGTGAGCTGCCTTCTTGAACCGCTTCAGTCTGTGTGGTGGAAGTGCTCCCACAGTGCTGTTAGGGAGGGAGTTCCAGGATTTTGACCCAGCGACGATGACGGATCTGTGATATACTTCTAAGTCAGGATGGTGTGTGACTTGGAGGGTGTGGTAAACCACTGTATTGTATATTGCCACCTCTGGGTGGCGCTGTGTATGGAGGCATGCCTCAGCTGACTCCACCCACCACTGTGTGGGTTTCGTTCAGACTTGTTCAGTCACTCACGAAGAAGCATGGTCTCTTCTTAGCTAATAAAAGCCTTATTCATCTCTTCTTTCGACTCATCATCTCTTCTTCGACTCATCACCTTTTATGAAGTAATTGATAAGCGTATCAATTTTATTAGCTAAAAGTTAAATGGCGACACCTGAGGAGCAACAACAGCAACGGATACAGCAGACATTGCTGAGAGCCCTCAGACCACCACGCCTGGACCTCGACCCTCAAGATGTGGGTGCATCAGCCAAGTTTGAACACTGGCTGAGCTGCTTTGAATCCTTCCTCGCAATCTCACAGGTTACAGAGGAGGATCACAAACTGAAAATTTTGACCGCCCAGGTGAGCCATCAAGTATATATGCTAATCCGGGACTCTAATACGTATGTGGCGGCCCTCGAGCTACTAAAAGGGCAATATACGCGCCCAGTGAACACAATTTACGCCCGACACCTCTTGGGATCCCGCAGGCAGCAACCGGGAGAATCGGTAGGGGCATTTGCACGGGCGCTACTGGCACTCTGCAGAGACTGCGATTGTAAAGCGGTAACGGCTGTGGAGCACGCGCAGGGACTCGCCTGTGATGCCTTCGTCAGGGGCCTCCAGTCAGACCACACCCGGCAGAGACTGCTAGAAAGCAAGGAACCCGACCTGAAGACGGCCATTGCCCTTGCGCTCTCGTTAGAGGAGGCCCACCGAAACCTCGAGGCATACCCCCGTAACGGCGCCGAGACATGGCAATCGAAACCGTGGGACACGGGACCGCCGCCCCCGGCACCAACCGCTGCAGCGACCCAACCGAGACAGCAGCCTCCGGTAAGAACTGCTTCGATGCCCAGTAACCAGGCCCAAAAATGCTATTTCTGTGGCCAGTTAAAACATCCCAGAGCGCACTGCCCAGCTAAGACAGCTACCTGCTCGGGCTGCGGGAAGAAAGGCCATTACGCTAACGCCTGCAAGGGGAAGCCAGCCAGCAGCGCAGCGTGCGGGCCGTGGGAGCAGCCATCTTATCCGCCATTTTGTGTACCCCCGGCCGCATGGCATCCGCCGCCATCGTATCCAACGCACTCAACCGCCATTTCGTCACCGGAACCGACCACCGTCTCGGCGGATGACTATAGTGACTCACTAAGCCACATACTGGCCTCCGTGACGCTGGATCAAGGCCACCCTCACCATCTATCCAGCTCCATGATGGATATCGCGGTAAACGGCCGCGCCACCAGTTGCCTGATCGACAGCGGGAGCACAGAGAGTTTCGTCCACCCCGACACGGTACGTAGCCACTCCCTCACGATTCTGCCAACGCACCATCGCATTTCTATGGCGTCCAAGTCCCAGTCAATGGACATCAGCGGCTACTGTGTGGTGACCCTGTCAGTAGGGGGCACTGAATATCAAAAATTTAAACTGCTAGTCCTGCCCCGTCTTTGCGCTGCCGTTCTGCTAGGGTTGGATTTTCAGTGCCACCTTAAGAGTGTCACACTAGCATACGGTGGACCCCTCCCCCCACTCACAGTCTGCAACCAACAACTTTTAAATCGCCCGCTGCAAACCACCTGCAGCCTTTCCACATTAAAAGTCCCCCCCCCTCCCCTGTTCGCTAACCTCACCCGCGACTGTAAACCCATCGCTACCAAAAGCAGGCGGTACAGTGCCGGGGACAGAGCTTTTATCAGCTCTGAGGTGGAGCGGCTCTTGAAGGAGGGCATTATCGAAGGTAGCACTAGCCCCTGGCGAGCCCAGGTTGTAGTCGTTAAAACCACTGCAAAACGCCGCATGGTAATCGACTACAGCCAAACCATAAACCGGTACACCCAGCTGGACGCGTACCCCCTCCCTCGCATATCTGATATGGTCAATCAGATTGCGCAATACAAAGTATTCTCCACCATCGACCTTAAGTCAGCGTACCACCAGCTGCCCATCCGCCATGAGGACCGCCAGTATACTGCCTTCGAGGCAAACGGCCGCCTCTACCACTTCCTTAGGGTCCCCTTCGGCGTCACCAACGGGGTTTCGGTCTTCCAAAGGGAGATGGACCGAATGGTTGACCAGAACGCGCTGCGGGCAACCTTCCCCTATTTGGATAACGTCACCATCTGCGGCCACGACCAGCAGGACCACGACGTTAATCTAGCAAATTTCCTCCGTACGGCCCAACGGCTGAACCTAACGTACAATAAGGAAAAATGTATGTTTCACACCAAGCGCCTGGCCATCCTCGGCTGCGTGGTGGAGAACGGAGTCATCGGGCCCGACCCCGACAGAATGCGCCCCCTAATGGAGCTACCCCTTCCCCACTGCCAAAAAGCACTGAAGAGATGCCTGGGGTTTTTCTCCTACTACGCCCAGTGGGTGCCCCTCTATGCAGACAAAGCCAGGCCCCTCATCAAAGCCACCTCCTTCCCCCTGACACCAGAGGCGTGTGCAGCCTTCACTCTTATCAAGAACGATATCGCGAAGGCCGCAATGCACGCGGTGGATGAGTCCATCCCCTTCCAAGTGGAGAGCGATGCCTCCGACTTCGCCCTAGCCGCGACCCTTAACCAGGCGGGCAGACCCGTGGCCTTTTTCTCAAGGACCCTCCAGGGCCCCGAGACGAGACACTCCTCCGTCGAAAAGGAGGCCCAGGCTATTGTAGAAGCGGTGCGTCACTGGAGGCATTACCTGGCCGGGAAACGATTTACCCTGCTCACTGACCAGCGTTCAGTAGCTTTTATGTTTAATAATAAGCAGAGGGGTAAAATCAAGAACGACAAGATCTTGAGGTGGAGAATCGAACTCTCCACCTACAATTATGATATCTTGTATCGGCCAGGGAAACTCAATGAGCCCCCAGATGCCCTATCACATGGTACATGCGCCAACGCGCAGAGTGATAGGCTGCAGTCCCTCCACAATGACCTCTGCCACCCGGGGGTCACCAGGTTTTTCCATTTTATCAAATCCCGTAACCTGCCCTACTCCATCGAGGAGGTCAGGACCATGACCAAGAGCTGCCAAATCTGCGCCGAGTGCAAACCGCACTTCTATAGGCCGGACAGAGCAAGCCTGATCAAGGCCACCCGCCCCTTCGAACGCCTGAGCGTCGATTTTAAAGGGCCCCTCCCCTCCGCTGACCGCAATGTGTACTTCCTCAACATAGTTGATGAGTACTCCCGTTTCCCCTTTGCCATCCCTTGCCCAGACATGACCAGTACCACGGTCATCAAGTGTCTGAATGACATCTTCGCTCTGTTCGGGTTCCCCAGCTATATACATAGCGACAGGGGCTCATCGTTCATGAGCGACGAACTTCGGCAGTACCTGCTAACAAGAGGTATCGCCACGAGCAGGACCACCAGTTACAACCCCCGGGGGAACGGCCAGGTGGAAAGGGAGAACGCGACGGTTTGGAAGGCAGTCCTCTTAGCACTAAAATCTAAGGGCCTTCCGACCTCCCGCTGGCAGGAGGTCCTCCCTGCAGCGCTTCACTCCATTCGGTCACTGCTTTGTACTGCCACTAATGCGACCCCTCATGAGAAAATGTTCGTTTTCCCCCGGAAGTCTACATCGGGAACCTCGCTACCGGCATGGTTGACTTCTCCTGGGCCCGTCCTACTGCGGAGGCACGTGAGGACGCATAAAACGGACCCCCTGGTCGAGCGGGTGCACCTCCTACACGCCAACCCCCAGTATGCCTGGGTGACATACCCAGACGGGCGGGAGGACACGGTCTCCATACGAGATCTCGCACCCTCGGGTACCCCTGAATTACCACCGTTATCCCCCTTACCACCGTTATCCCCCTTACCACTGTTATCCCCCACCACCCCTCCCAACCCAACCCCTGCAGACGGCATGCCAAAGCCCCAGGAATCTTCGCCAACCACCCAGACACCAGACCCGACGTCGGATGCTGCAACACCACCGCCGCCACCACGACGATCAGGACGTCAGACAAGGCCTCCTGATAGACTTAACTTGTAGTACCCTTCACCCCGCCGGACTTCACATTAAACAAGGGGTGAATGTGGTAAACCACTGTATTGTATATTGCCACCTCTGGGTGGCGCTGTGTATGGAGGCATGCCTCAGTTGACTCCACCCACCACTGTGTGGGTTTCGTTCAGACTTGTTCAGTCACTCACGAAGAAGCATGGTCTCTTCTTAGCTAATAAAAGCCTTATTCATCTCTTCTTTCGACTCATCATCTCTTCTTCGACTCATCACCTTTTATGAAGTAATTGATAAGCGTATCAGAGGGGAACTTGGATGTGGTGGTGTTCCCATGCATCTGCTGCCCTTGTCCTTTTAGGTGGAAGAGGTCGCGGGTTTGGGAGGTGCTGCCGAAGAAGCCTTGGCAAGTTGCTGCAGTGCATCTCGTAGATGGTACACACTGCAGCCACGGTACACCAGTGGTGGAGGGAGTGAATGTTTAAGGTGGTCGATGGGGTGCCAATCAAGCGGGCTGCTTTATCCTGGATGGTGTCGAGCTTCTTGAGTGTTGTTGGAGCTGCACTCATCCAGGCAAGTAGAGAGTATTCCATCACACTCCTGACTTGTGCCTTGTAGATGGTGGAAAGGATTTGGGGAGTCAGGAGGTGAGACACTCGCAGCAGAATACCTAGCCTCTGACCTGCTCTTGTTGCCACAGTATTTATTTGGCTGGTCCATTTAAGTTTCTGGTCAATGGTGACCCCCCAGGATATTGATGGTGGGGATTCAGCGATGGTAATGCCGTTGAATGTCAAGGGGCGCTGGTCATTGATGAAGCAGCTGAAGATGGTTGTGCCTAGGACACTGCCCTGAGGAAATCCTGCAGCGATGTACTGTGCCTGAAATAATTGACCTCCATCAACCACAACCATCTTCCTTTGTGCTAGTTATGGCTCCAGCCAGTGGAGAGTTTTCCCCCTGATTCCCATTAGCTTCAATTTTGCTAGGGCTCCTTGATGTCACACTTGGTGAAATTCTGTCACTCTCACCTCACCTCTGGAATTCAGCTCTTCCATCCATGTTTGGACCAAGGATGTAATGAGGTCTGGAACCGAGTGAACCTGGTGGAACCTGAACTGTTCATTGGTGAGCAGCTTATTGGTGAGTAAGTGTCGCTTGATAGCACTGTCGATGACACCTTCCATCACTTTGCTGATGATTGAGAGTAGACTGATGGGCCGGTAATTGGTTGGATTGTATTTGTCTTGCTTTGTGTGGACCTGACATTTCTGGGCAGGTTTCCACATTGTCGGGTAGATGCAAGTGTTGTAGCTGTACTGGAACAGCTTGGCTAGAGTCGCGTCTAGTTCTGGAGTACAAGTTTTCAGCACGACAGCCGGAATGTTGTCAGGGCCAATGACCTTTGCTGTATCCAGTGCGCTCAGCCGTTTCTTCATATCACGTGGAGCGAAGCAAATTGGCTGAAGACTAGCTTCTGTGATGGTGAGGACCTCATAGAAACATAGAAACATAGAAGATAGGAGCAGGAGTAGGCCATTCGGCCCCTCGAGCCTGCTCCGCCATTTAATGAGATCATGGCTGATCATCCAAATTCAGTACCCTGTCCCTGCTTTCTCCCCATATCCCTTGATCCCTTTAGCCTTAAGAAATATATCTAACTGCTTCTTGAATATATTGAATAAGTTGGCCTCAACTGCCTTCTGTGGTAGATAATTCCACAGGTTCACCACTCTCTGGGTGAAGAAATTACTCCTCATCTCAGTCATAAATGGCTTACCCCTTATCGATAGACTGTGACCCCTGGTTCTGGACTCCCCTACCATCGGAAAGATCCTTCCAGCATCAGTCTGTCTAGTCCTGATAGAACTTTATAAGTTTCGATGAGATCCCCTCTCATTCTTCTAAACTCTACCGAATATAAGCCTAATTGACACAATCTCTCTTCATACATCATTCCTGCCATCCCAGGTATCAGTCTGGTGAATCTTTGCTGCACTCCCTCCATGGCAAGAACCTCCTTCCTCAGATAAGGCGACCAAAACTGCACACAATACTCAAGCTGTGGTCTCACCAAGGCCCTGTACAACTGCAGCAAGACATCCTTGTTCCTGTACTCGAATCCTCTCGCTATGAAGGCCAACATACCATTTGCCTTCTTAACCGCCTGCTGCACCTGCATGCTTACCTTCAGCAACTGGTGGTCAAGGACAACCAGGTCTCTTTGCAGTTCCCCTTCTCCCAATAGTAATCTGCCTTCCTGTTTTTGCCACCAAAGTGGATAACCTCGCATTTATCCACATTATACTGCATCTGCCATGCATCTGCCCAATCACCCAACCTGTCCAAATCATACTGGAGTTTCTCGGCATTCTCCTCACAGCACACACGCCAACCCAGCTTTGTGTCGTCTGCAAACTTGGAGATATCACATCTAGTTCCCTCGTCTAGATCATTAATATATATTGTGAATAGCTGGGGTCCTAGCACCGATCCCTGCAGTACCCCACTAGTCACTGCCTGCCACTTGGAAAAAGACCCGTTTATTTCAACTCTTTGCTTCCTGTCTGCCAACCAGGTCTTTATCCAAGTCAGTACATTTCCCCCAATCACATGTGCTTTAACTTTGCACACCAAGCTCTTATGCGGGACCTTATCAAAAGTCTTCTGAAAGTCCAAATACACTACATCCACTGGTTCTCCCTTTTCTATTCTACCAGTTACATCCTCAACAAATTTCAGTAGATTAGTCAAGCACGATTTACCTTTTGTAAATCCATGTTGACTTTGTCCGATCCTGTCACTGTTTTCCAAGTGCTCTGCTATTACATCATTTAAAATGGACTCTAGCATTTTCCCCACTACCGATGTCAGGCTTACCAGTCTATAATCCCCCATTTTCTCTCTACCACCTTTTTTAAGTAGTGGGGTAACATTAGCTACACTCCAATCCATGGGAACTGTTCCAGAGTCTATAGAATTTTGGAAGACGACCAGCAATGCATCTACTATTTCTAGGGCCACTTCCTTAAGTACCCTAGGTTGTAGATTATCAGTCCTTGGGGATTTATCGGCCTTCAATGTCGTCAATTTCCCTAACACCATTTCCCTACAAATACTGATTTCATTCAATTCCTCCCTCTCATTAGACCCTACGTCCCCCGACATCTCCGGAAGGTTATTTGTGTCCTCCTTTATGTATTTAATTGGTCTGCCATTTATTTGTTCCCCATTATAAATTCCCCTGATTCTGACTGCAAGGGGACTACGCTTAACTTCACCAATCTTTTTCTCTTCACATATCTATAAAAGCTTTTACAGTCAGTTTTTATGTCCCCTATAAGCTTACACTCATATTCTATTTTTCCCCTCTTAATTAATCCCTTTGTTATCCTTTGCTGAATCCTAAACTGCTCCCAATCCTCAGGTTTGCTGCTTTTTCTGGCCAATTTATATGTCCTCTCCCTGGATCTTATGCTATCCCTAATTTCCCTTGTTAGCCACGGTTGGGTCACCTTTTTTGTTTTATTTTGATGCCAAGCAGGGATGAACAAATTATGTAGTTGATCCATGTGATCTTTAAATGTTTGCCATTGCCTATCCACCATCAACCCATTAAGTAACATTCCCCAATCCATCCCAGCCAATTCGCACCTCATACCATCGTAGTCTCCTTTATTTAAATTCAGGACCCTAGTCTCTGAGTCAACTACTTCACACTCCATCTTATTGAAGAATTCTATCATATTATGATCGCTCTTCCCCAAGGGGCCTCGCACAACAACATTGCTAATTAATCCTTTCTCATTACATAATACCCAGTCTAAGATGGCCTGATCTCTAGTTGGTTGCTCAACATATTGGTCCAGGAAACCATCCCATAAACACTCTAGGAATTCCTCCTCCACAGTATTGTTACTAATTTGGTTAGCCCAAGCTGTATGTAGATTAAAGTCACCCATGATAACTGCTGTGCCCTTATTGCACACATCTCTAATTTCCCATTTAATGCCATCCCCTACCTCAGCATTACTGTTTGGGGGTCTGTATACAACTCCCACTAACGTTTTCTGCCCCTTTGTATTTCTCAGCTCTAGCCATACAGATTCCACCTCATCAGAGCTAATAGCCTTCCTTACTATTGTGTTAATCTCTTTAACCAGCAATGCTACCCCACCTCCTTTTCCTTTTTGCCTGTCCTTCCTGAATATTGAATACCCTTGGATGTTGAATTCCCAGCCTTGGTCACCCTGGAGCCATGTCTCCGTAATTCCAATTATATCATCTCCGTTTACATCTATTTGTGCAGCTAATTCATCCACCTTATTACGAATGCTCCTCACATTAAGACACAAAGCCTTCAGGCTTGTTTTTTAACACTCTTACTCCTTTCAGAATTATTATTTACTGTAGCCCTGTTTGATGTACTCCCTTGATTTCTCTGCCTTCCACTTTTGCTTTTCTCCTTTCTGTCCCTTGTTTCTATCCTTGTTTCCCTTTCCTCTGTCTCCCTGCACAGGTTACCAACCCCCTGCCATCTTAGTTTAGAAGGTGGCTGATATGGATCCTCCCCTTGGCACTTCTGGCTGAAGATGGTGGCAAACGCTTCGGTCTTGTCTTTTGCATTCATTGAGAATGGGGATATTCCTGGAGCCTCCTCCTCCCATTAGTTGTTTATTGTTCCACCGCCATTCACGAATGGATGTGGCAGGACTGCAGAGCGTTTGATCTGATCTGTTGATTGTGGGATCGCTTAGCCCTGTCTAAAGCATGCTGCTTTCGCTGTTTAGCATGTTTGCTCCTCTATATCTTTCCCACTAGTTGGTGGCCTATAAAATATACCTAGTCATGTAATGGCACCTCTATTATTTCTTAACTCTAACCAAATAGATTATGTCCTTGGCCCCTCCAGGACATCCTCTCTCCCCAGCACTGTAACATTCTCCTGAACCAATACTGCCACACCACCTCCTTTCTTCCCCTCCCTTTCTTTCCTGAACACCTTCTCCCCAGGAATATTTAATACCCAATCCTGCCCTTTTTTGAGCTAGGTCGCCGTTATCACCACAACATCATATTTCCCTGTGGTTATTTGCACCTGCAGCTCACCAACCTTATTTACAAGACTTCATGCATTTACCCACATGCACTGTAAAGCTGTCTTGTATTCTCTTAATCTGACCCCACATAGGACTTTATTATTTATTACTCTTGTGCTATCCGTCTCTCCCAATCCTCTGTGCACCTTGTTTCTCCTTTCTAATGCTACAGCCTGGTGACCACCCAATGCCAAATTAGTTTAAACCTCCCCAGCACTACGAGCTACCCACACCCTCCCCGTTGATGCCATTGGTTACGGCCCTGTTGAGGTGCAATCTGTCTGGCCTGTACAGGTCCCACCTCCCCGAGAACCAGCCCCAATGTCCCAGGAAATCTAAAGCCCTCCCTCCTGCACCATCTCTCCAGCCATGTATTCATCTGCTCTATCCTCCTATTTCTATACTCACCAGCACAGGCACTGGGCGTAATCTGAAGATTGCTACCTTTGAGGTCCTGATTTTAATCTCTTTCTTAGCTCCCTAAATCCTGCCTGCAGGTCTTCATCCCTCTTTCTACATATGTCATTGGTATCGATATGGGCCTCGACCTCTGGCTCTTCCACCTCCCCTCTCAGAATGTTCTTCAGCCGCTCAGTGACATCCTTGACCCTGGCACCAAGGAGGCAACATACTATCCTGGAGTCACGTCTGCGGCTGCAGAAACGCTTGTCTTTTCCCCTAACTATCGAATCCCCTATCACTATTGTTTTCTTGATCATCCCCCCCCACCTCCCCGTCCCCACTGTACAGCTGAGCCACCCTTGGTGCTCTGGACTTGGCTCTGGCTGTACTCGCCAAATGGACCATCTCCCTCTCCAGTATTTAGGTCTGAATACCGGTTGGAGAGTGAGATGCACTCAGGGGACTCCTGCACTACCTGCCTGACCCTCCTTGCCTGACTGGCGGTCACCCATTCCCTCTCTGCCTGCACACTCTTAAGCTGCGGGGTGACCACCTCCTGAAACGTAGCTCTCAGCCTCACGGATGCACCACAGTGACACCAGTTGCTGCTCAAGCTCCGAAACCCGGAGTTCCAGCTCCTCCAGATGATGACACCTCCTGCACATGTGGTTGTCCAGGACATGGGAAGCATCCTGGAGTTCCCACATGGCAGAAGATGTGCATTCCACGGGACTGAGGTGCCCTGCCATGCCTTTATTTAATAGACCATTACTAACTTAACAGAAATAAACTGAAGACTTTTAAAAATGCATTTAGAATTCGCATTGTTAAACTGTTCAAATAATCTGTAAAATCAGTTAAAAAAAAAAATCCAAAAAAAATTCAGTTCTTGTTAGCCTGGTAATGATCTCAGGGTGCCTGGCAAGTGAGATTCCGTGCACTGTGAGTTTGTGGGAACATGAGATTACAGGACTTTGGACCAGCGAGGTGATGGACAGGTCTGGCTACTAGTTTGAGGGGCTGTATTAGTTTGAGGGGCTGTATTAGTTTGAGGGGCTGTATTAGTTTGAGGGGCTGTATTAGTTTGAGGGGCTGTATTAGTTTGAGGGGCTGTATTAGTTTGAGGGGCTGTATTAGTTTGAGGGGCTGTATTAGTTTGAGGGGCTGTATTAGTTTGAGGGGCTGTATTAGTTTGAGGGGCTGTATTAGTTTGAGGGGCTGTATTAGTTTGAGGGGCTGTATTAGTTTGAGGGGCTGCATTAGTTTGAGGGGCTGCATTAGTTTGAGGGGCTGTATTAGTTTGAGGGGCTGTATTAGTTTGAGGAGCTGTATTAGTTTGAGGGGCTGTATTAGTTTGAGGGGCTGTATTAGTTTGAGGGGCTGTATTGGTTTGAGGAGCTGTATTAGTTTGAGGGGCTGTATTAGTTTGAGGGGCTGTATTAGTTTGAGGGGCTGTATTAGTTTGAGGGGCTGTATTGGTTTGAGGAGCTGTATTAGTTTGAGGGGCTGTATTAGTTTGAGGAGCTGTATTAGTTTGAGGGGCTGTATTAGTTTGAGGAGCTGTATTAGTTTGAGGAGCTGTATTAGTTTGAGGGGCTGTATTAGTTTGAGGGGCTGTATTAGTTTGAGGAGCTGTATTAGTTTGAGGAGCTGTATTAGTTTGAGGTACTGTATTAGTTTGAGGGGCTGTATTAGTTTGAGGAGCTGTATTAGTTTGAGGAGCTGTATTAGTTTGAGGGGCTGTATTAGTTTGAGGGGCTGTATTAGTTTGAGGAGCTGTATTAGTTTGAGGGGCTGTATTAGTTTGAGGGGCTGTATTAGTTTGAGGGGCTGTATTAGTTTGAGGGGCTGTATTAGTTTGAGGGGCTGTATTAGTTTGAGGAGCTGTATTAGTTTGAGCGGCTGTATTAGTTTGAGGGGCTGTATTAGTTTGAGGGGCTGTATTAGTTTGAGGGGCTGTATTAGTTTGAGGGGCTGTATTAGTTTGAGGGGCTGTATTAGTTTGAGGGGCTGTATTAGTTTGAGGAGCTGTATTAGTTTGAGGGGCTGTATTAGTTTGAGGGTGCTGTATTAGTTTGAGGGGCTGTATTAGTTTGAGGGTGCTGTATTAGTTTGAGGGTGCTGTATTAGTTTGAGGAGCTGTATTAGTTTGAGGGTGCTGTATTAGTTTGAGGGTGCTGTATTAGTTTGAGGGGCTGTATTAGTTTGAGGGGCTGTATTAGTTTGAGGGGCTGCATTAGTTTGAGGGGCTGTATTAGTTTGAGGGGCTGCATTAGTTTGAAGGGCTGTATTAGTTTGAGGGGCTGTATTAGTTTGAGGGGCTGTATTAGTTTGAGGGGCTGTATTAGTTTGAGGGGCTGTATTAGTTTGAGGGGCTGTATTAGTTTGAGGGTGCTGTATTAGTTTGAGGGGCTGCATTAGTTTGAGGGGCTGTATTAGTTTGAGGGGCTGTATTAGTTTGAGGGGCTGTATTAGTTTGAGGGTGCTGTATTAGTTTGAGGGGCTGTATTAGTTTGAGGGTGCTGTATTAGTTTGAGGGGCTGCATTAGTTTGAAGGGCTGTATTAGTTTGAGGGGCTGTATTAGTTTGAGGGGCTGTATTAGTTTGAGGGGCTGTATTAGTTTGAGGGGCTGCATTAGTTTGAGGGGCTGTATTAGTTTGAGGGGCTGTATTAGTTTGAGGGGCTGCATTAGTTTGAGGGGCTGTATTAGTTTGAGGGGCTGTATTAGTTTGAGGGGCTGTGTTAGTTTGAGGGGCTGTATTAGTTTGAGGGGCTGTATTAGTTTGAGGGGCTGCATTAGTTTGAGGGGCTGTATTAGTTTGAGGGGCTGTATTAGTTTGAGGGGCTGTATTAGTTTGAGGGGCTGTATTAGTTTGAGGGGCAGCATTAGTTTGAGGGGCTGCATTAGTTTGAGGGGCTGTATTAGTTTGAGGGGCTGTATTAGTTTGAGGGGCTGTATTAGTTTGAGGGGCTGTATTAGTTTGAGGGGCTGTATTAGTTTGAGGGTGCTGTATTAGTTTGAGGGGCTGTATTAGTTTGAGGGGCTGTATTAGTTTGAGGGGCTGTATTAGTTTGAGGAGCTGTATTAGTTTGAGGGGCTGTATTAGTTTGAGGGGCTGTATTAGGTTGAAGGGCTGTATTAGTTTGAGGGGCTGTATTAGTTTGAGGGGCTGTATTGGTTTGAGGGGCTGTATTAGTTTGAGGGGCTGTATTAGTTTGAGGGGCTGTATTAGTTTGAGGGGCTGTATTAGTTTGAGGGTGCTGTATTAGTTTGAGGGGCTGTATTAGTTTGAGGGGCTGTATTAGTTTGAGGGGCTGCATTAGTTTGAGGGGCTGTATTAGTTTGAGGGGCTGTATTAGGTTGAAGGGCTGTATTAGTTTGAGGGGCTGTATTAGTTTGAGGGGCTGTATTGGTTTGAGGGGCTGTATTGGTTTGAGGGGCTGTATTAGTTTGAGGGGCTGTATTAGTTTGAGGGTGCTGTATTAGTTTGAGGGGCTGTATTAGTTTGAGGGGCTGCATTAGTTTGAGGGGCTGTATTAGTTTGAGGGGCTGTATTAGGTTGAAGGGCTGTATTAGTTTGAGGGGCTGTATTAGTTTGAGGGGCTGTATTAGTTTGAGGGGCTGTATTAGTTTGAGGGGCTGTATTACTTTGAGGGTGCTGTATTAGTTTGAGGGGCTGTATTACTTTGAGGGCCTGTATTAGTTTGAGGGGCTGTATTAGTTTGAGGGGCTGCATTAGTTTGAGGGGCTGTATTAGTTTGAGGGGCTGTATTAGTTTGAGGGGCTGTATTAGTTTGAGGGGCTGTATTAGTTTGAGGGGCTGTATTAGTTTGAGGGGCTGTATTGGTTTGAGGGGCTGTATTAGTTTGAGGGGCTGTATTAGTTTGAGGGGCTGTATTAGTTTGAAGGGCTGTATTAGTTTGAGGGGCTGTATTAGTTTGAGGGGCTGTATTGGTTTGAGGGGCTGTATTAGTTTGAGGGGCTGTATTGGTTTGAGGGGCTGTATTAGTTTGAGGGGCTGTATTAGTTTGAGGGGCTGTATTAGTTTGAGGGGCTGTATTAGTTTGAGGGGCTGTATTAGTTTGAGGGGCTGTATTGGTTTGAGGGGCTGTATTAGTTTGAGGGGCTGTATTAGTTTGAGGGGCTGTATTAGTTTGAGGGGCTGTATTAGTTTGAGGGGCTGTATTAGTTTGAAGGGCTGTATTAGTTTGAGGGGCTGTATTAGTTTGAGGGTGCTGTATTAGTTTGAGGGGCTGTATTAGTTTGAGGGGCTGTATTAGTTTGAGGGGCTGTATTAGGTTGAAGGGCTGTATTAGTTTGAGGGGCTGTATTAGTTTGAGGGGCTGTATTAGGTTGAAGGGCTGTATTAGTTTGAGGGGCTGTATTAGTTTGAGGGGCTGTATTGGTTTGAGGGGCTGTATTAGTTTGAGGGGCTGTATTAGTTTGAGGGGCTGTATTAGTTTGAGGGGCTGTATTAGTTTGAGGGGCTGTATTAGTTTGAGGGTGCTGTATTAGTTTGAGGGGCTGTATTAGTTTGAGGGGCTGTATTAGTTTGAGGGGCTGCATTAGTTTGAGGGGCTGTATTAGTTTGAGGGGCTGTATTAGGTTGAAGGGCTGTATTAGTTTGAGGGGCTGTATTAGTTTGAGGGGCTGTATTGGTTTGAGGGGCTGTATTGGTTTGAGGGGCTGTATTAGTTTGAGGGGCTGTATTAGTTTGAGGGTGCTGTATTAGTTTGAGGGGCTGTATTAGTTTGAGGGGCTGCATTAGTTTGAGGGGCTGTATTAGTTTGAGGGGCTGTATTAGGTTGAAGGGCTGTATTAGTTTGAGGGGCTGTATTAGTTTGAGGGGCTGTATTAGTTTGAGGGGCTGTATTAGTTTGAGGGGCTGTATTACTTTGAGGGTGCTGTATTAGTTTGAGGGGCTGTATTACTTTGAGGGCCTGTATTAGTTTGAGGGGCTGTATTAGTTTGAGGGGCTGCATTAGTTTGAGGGGCTGTATTAGTTTGAGGGGCTGTATTAGTTTGAGGGGCTGCATTAGTTTGAGGGGCTGTATTAGTTTGAGGGGCTGTATTAGTTTGAGGGGCTGTATTAGTTTGAGGGGCTGCATTAGTTTGAGGGGCTGTATTAGTTTGAGGGGCTGTATTGGTTTGAGGGGCTGTATTAGTTTGAGGGGCTGTATTAGTTTGAGGGGCTGTATTAGTTTGAGGGGCTGCATTAGTTTGAGGGGCTGCATTAGTTTGAGGGGCTGTATTAGTTTGAGGGGCTGTATTGGTTTGAAGGGCTGTATTAGTTTGAGGGGTTGTATTAGTTTGAGGGGCTGTATTAGTTTGAGGGGCTGTATTAGTTTGAAGGGCTGTATTAGTTTGAGGGGCTGTATTAGTTTGAGGGGCTGTATTAGTTTGAGGGTGCTGTATTAGTTTGAGGGGCTGTATTAGTTTGAGGGGCTGTATTAGGTTGAAGGGCTGTATTAGTTTGAGGGGCTGTATTCGTTTGAGGGAGCTGTATTAGTTTGAGGGGCTGTATTAGTTTGAGGGGCTGTATTAGTTTGAGGGGCTGTATTAGTTTGAAGGGCTGTATTAGTTTGAGGGGCTGTATTAGTTTGAGGGAGCTGTATTAGTTTGAGGGGCTGTATTAGTTTGAGCTACTCTAGTAGATTGAGGGGCTGTAATAGTTTGAGGTACTGTATTAGTTTGAGAGGCTGTATTAGTTTGAGGGGGTGTAATAGTTTAATGTGCTGTATTAGTTTGAGGGTGCTGTATTAGTTTGAGGGGCTGTATTAGTTTGAAGGGCTGTATTAGTTTGAGGGGCTGTATTAGTTTGAGGGGCTGCATTAGTTTGAGGGTGCTGTATTAGTTTGAGGGGCTGTATTAGTTTGAGGGTGCTGTATTAGTTTGAGGGGCTGTATTAGTTTGAGGGGCTGTATTAGTTTGAGGGGCTGTATTAGTTTGAGCTACTCTAGTAGATTGAGGGGCTGTAATAGTTTGAGGTACTGTATTAGTTTGAGGGGGTGTAATAGTTTAATGTGCTGTATTAGTTTGAGGGAGTGTATTAGTTTGAGGGGATGTATTAGTTTGAGGGGCTGTGTTAGTTTGAGGGGCTGTATTGGTTTGAGAGGCTCTTAGTTTGAGGGGGTGTATTAGTTTGAAGTACTTTATTAGTTTGAGGTATTGTTTTAGTTTGAGGGGCTGTATTAGTTTGAGGTATTGTATTAGTTTGATGGGCTGTATTGGTTTGAGAGGCTCTTAGTTTGAGGGGGTGTATTAGTTTGAAGTACTTTATTAGTTTGAGGTATTGTTTTAGTTTGAGGGGCTGTATTAGTTTGAGGTATTGTATTAGTTTGATGGGCTGTATTAGTTTGAGGTACTGTATTAATTTGAGGGACAATGTTAGTTTGAGGTACTCTATTAGTTTGATGGGCTGTATTAGTTTGAGGTACTGGATTAGTTTGTGGGGCTGTATTAGTTTGAGGGGCTGTATTAGTTTGAGGTGCTCTATTAGTTTGAGGTACTCTAATAGTTTGAGGTACTCTAATAGTTTGAGGTACTGTATTAGTTTGAGGATCTGCATTAGTTTGAGCGGCTGTATTAGTTTGAGCAGCTGTATTAGTTTGAGGTACTGCATTCGTTTGAGGGGCTGTATTAGTTTGAGGGGCTGTATTAGTTTGAGGGGCTGTATTAGTTTGAGGTACTCTATTAGTTGAGGTACTGTGTTAGTTTGAGGGGCTGTATTAGTTTGAGGGGCTGTATTAGTTTGAGGTACTCTATTAGTTTGAGGTACTCTAATAGTTTGAGGTACTCTAATAGTTTGAGGGGCTGCATTAGTTTGAGGTACTGTATTAGTTTGAGGTACTGTATTAGTTTGAGGTACTGTATTAGTTTGAAGTACTGTATTAGTTTGAGGTACTGTGTTAGTTTGAGGGGCAGCATTAGTTTGAGGGGCTGCATTAGTTTGACGGGCTGCATTAGTTTGAGGGGCTGTATTAGTTTGAGGTACTGTATTATATTGAGGTACTCCATTAGTTTGAGGTACTCCATTAGTTTGAGGTACTGTATTTGTTGTGTCCATCAGTAGTAAGACGCAGACTGCAGGAGAACGGTACAACAGTTGTTTACTCAACGTGGCTCACTCTGGTACTGAACTGTACGGATTACTACTCAGTGCTATATACAGGTGTGGTCACTGCCGGTACTGCAGTATACATGAGCTGTAAAAAGTAGTTGCCCCCTTAAAGGTATATACATTACAATTCCTCCCCTTTTAGATTAACAGTACCATAACACTCATTTAACAATTAAATATCAAACTAATTACAATTAACACTTTTAACATACAACGTTAGCTGAAAATAGTCCATTTATATATTCAGTCTTTGGGGAGGCTTTCTGATCCTTTCTGGATAGCGCCTTTCCCGAGTGTCTTGCTCTTGGTGCGGAGGCGATGCTTGCACCCTGTCGTCGGTTGGGTCATCAGCTTCCGATGCTACTGTTTCTGGGGTAGATGCGACCTGTACGCCGGGTTCCTCACCAGGTACGTATGGGCGAGGCATGGGGTTGACTTGTTCCTGTGACTCTAGGATCTGGTCAGCATGGCGTCTCACGATGTTCTCCCCAACGTCCACTGTGTACATTAGTGGGCCCTGCCTTGTGCATATCGTTCCTGGCTGCCATTTTTCTGTTCGGTAGTCGCGGGCCAAGACTGGTTGCCCTACATTGAAGCTCCTTGTTGGCTTCTCATGGATGTGCTGGAATTGCTTACTCTCAACATCTCTTCATACGTTTGGTCTGAGCAAATCCAGGTGAGATCTTAACCTTCGGTTAAAGAACATCATGGCTGGGGCCTGGTTGGTGACTGCATGTGTCACATTCCGGTAGGCGAACAGGAAATTGTCCACCTTATGCTGCAGCGGAATGTTGTCATTGTATATAGCCTTTATTGCCTTCTTAAAGGTTTGTACGAACGTCTCAGCCAATCCATTTGTGGCTGGATGATACGGGGCGGATGTGTAATGCCTTACCCCATTCTTCTTCATAAACCTCCGGAACTCTTCAGACACAAACTGTGGTCCGTTATCGGAGCAAATCTGTTCTGGCAAGCCGTTCCTGGCAAAAATGGTCCGTAGGACTGCAATAGTTTTCTCCGTGGTGGTGGAGGACATTTTGATGACCTCAGGCCATTTTGAGTGCGCATCCACAGCTATTAAAAACATTGAGTCCATGAATGGACCAGCAAAATCAATATGCACCCGTTGCCATGGAGGTGAGGGCCACTCCCATGGGTGTAGAGGGGCATGTGGTGGTGCATTTTGGACTTTCTGGCATCCTGAGCAGCTCTTGGTCAGGTCCTCGATTTGTTTATTGATTCCCAGCCACCACACATAAGCCCTGGCAAGGCTTTTCATTTTTACCCCTCCCAGATGACCCTCATGAAGCTCATTGAGCACTCTATCCCTTAACTTGGGTGGAATTACCACTCGGGATCCACACATCAAGGTCCCCCGGCACACTGACAGCTGTTCTCTTCTTGTCGAGAATGCTGGCAACAGTGAGTCGCCATGTGCTGGCCATCCCTTCACCGTCAAATCATATACCCGAGACAGTGTCGGGTCATTTTGGGCCTCCTTTTCTATATGAGCGTTAGTTACCGGTAGGTATTCAACTATAGTCGAATGAAATATTTCGACAGGATCCACTGCTGGTGCTTCCTCCGCAGTAGGCAGTGGCAGGCGTGATAGCCCATCAGCATTTCCATGCTGTTTTGTGCCCTTATATTCAATCTCATAGTGGTGCGCCCCTAGAAAGAGTGACCATCTTTGTAGTCGTTGCGCAGTCATCACCGGAACGCCCTTCTTCGGATTAAAAATGGAGACAAGAGGCTGGTGGTCAGTCAGCAAGGTGAATTTCTGACCGTGCAGATAGTGATTGAACTTTTTCACTCCCCACACTAGGCTGAGGGCCTCCCTGTCAATCTGGGCATAGTTACGCTCGGCTGAGGTTAGTGATCATGACGCAAAGGCTATTGGCCTCGCTGAGCCGTCCAAGAATTTGTGCGACAGCACCGCTCCAAGGCCGTAGGGTGACGCATCACATGCCAACCGAATTGGTAATGCCGGGTTGTAATGGGCCAATACCTCTTTCGATGTGATTAGTGTTTTGCTCTCCTGGAAAGCTCGTTTACATTCGTCACTCCACTTCCATGACACTCCACTTTGCAGTAGGGTGTTCAGTGGGTGTAGTATTGTAGACAAATTTGGCAAGAACTTATGGTAGTAGTTTACCAGCCCGAGGAACGACCTCAGTTGTGACACGTTTTCCGGTGCTGGAGCCTTGACTACTGCCTCAATCTTTTCTGGGGACTTATGTAACCCCTCTTTATCAATAACGTGGCCATAATACGAGATCTGTTTTCTAAAAAACTCGCATTTGGGGCGGTTAGCTCGGAGCCCATATTCCTTCAATCTAGTGAGCACCTGCTCCAGGTTGGTGAGGTGATCACTGTCATTTTTGCCCGTGACCAGGATGTCGTCCAAATAACACTGGGTCCGTGGGATCCCTTGCAGGACTTGTTCCATTGCCCTTTGCCAAATAGCCAGAGATGATGCTACCCCGAATACCAGCCGGTTGTATTGGTAGAGACCTTTATGAGTGTTGATTGTGAGGTATTTTTTTGATGCTTCTTCTACCTCCATTTGCAGGTACGCCTGGGCCAGATCAATCTTAGTGAAGCATTTCCCTTCAGATAGCGAGGCGAAAATATCTTCAATCCGCGGAAGTGGATATTGCACGGTGTGAAGGACTGGGTTCACTGTTACCTTAAAGTCCCCACAGATGCGAACCTTTCTTGGTTCCCCAGGCGTGCTGCTCAACAACTTTTTCATCACAGGGATGATGGGTGTAGCCCACTCGCTCCAGTCTACCTTGGACAGTACTCCTGAACGTTCCAAACTCTCTAGCTCTGCTTCGACAGCTGGGCAGATTGAATAAGGTACCGGTCTGGCCTTAAAAAATTTTGGGCTTGCGTTTTCTTCGATTTTAATTGTTGCTGTCATGCCTTTTAGTATTCCGAGTCCTTGCTGGAACACTTCTTGTGCGTCGGTTAGGATCTTTGACAGTCGCCCAGGTGTGACGTCGTCATCCTTTTTGGCAGCCACAGTCAGTGCTTGTATGGAATGCCAATCCAGCTGTATTTTCCAGATCCATTCACGTCCCAGTAATGGTGGTCCTCCATCTTGAAATACATACAGGTCTAGTTTTGGTGTTTCCTTACCGTTATATATAACGGTCACCCTTATTTTTCCTTTGGGGTAGACTTTTTGCCCCGTGTACGTCTTCAAAATAATTTTTGTGTCTCTCAAGGGTATGTGTGAGAATAGCCGCTCGTAGTCCCATCGGTTTATGACTGTTAGGGCTGATCCTGTGTCCAATTCCATTTTTACCTGGACTCCTGCTATCTTGAGAGTGACCCAAATGGTTTGGTGATCCTCCGTTTTGATCACATTATGTAGTTTCAGACAACTCAGCTCCCTGCTTTCGGAGTTGGTATCACTCTTTTGTTCGTCTGAACTATTCTCCATCACCTTATGTACTTTCTTGTACTTTTCTTTTGGAGATTTCTTATTGCTGGTTTTCTTTCCCGACCTGCAGACTCGTGCTATGTGTCCTACTTTTCCACACTGTCTGCACACTTTGTCTTTGAACCAGCAATCATTGTGGTCGTGTGTTGTTCTGCCGCAGTGATAGCACTTCTCTGTTCTATATGACATTTCGTTTGTGCTATATTCTTGCGGTCTCTGTTGTATCTCTGCAGCGCCCCGTGCTGCTGCTTCATATGATACTGCAATGCTGAAAGCCTTGTCCAGCGTAAGGTCCTTTTCAGATAAAAGCCATTTCTGGCTTCCTGCACTTTGAAGCCCACACACAAACTTGTCCCTTAAGGTATCTGCCAGTCCCGTTCCAAACTGGCAGTGTTTCGATAGTTTGCACAGTTCTGTTAAATATTCAGCATTGCTTTCATCCTTATGCTGGTTCCGTTTGTGAAACTTGAATCTTTCTGCTATCAGCAGCGGTGTGGGGTTTAAATGTTCCTGTAGTATCGTCACTATGTCTCCAAAACTCTTTTCCACTGGCTTCGCTGGGGTTACTAGATTTTGTAATAAGCCATACGTCTTTGCACCCATTAAATTTAACAATACCGGCGCTTTCTTGTCATCTGACACCTCATTTGCCTTGCAGTATACCTCTATTCGTTCGACATATATAGTCCAATCTTCGACTTCATTGTCAAATGCGGTGATACTGCCACTCTTTGGCATTTTGGGTGTGGTTTGAAATGGCTTAAAATGGCATCTCCCGTGCTTTCCTTCCTCCCCCGCTGCTGCCAACGCCGCTCTCGGCGGTCCTCGTGGCAATGGCAGCACCCTGTAGGTTCCGCGCGCTTCTCCTGCGCTGCTGCCAACACCGCTCTCGGCGGTCCTCGTGGCAATGGCGGCGCCCTGTAGGTTTCGCACGCTGCTCCTCCGCTGCTGCCAACACCACTCTTGGCGGTCCTCGTGGCAATGGCGGCACCTCACCTGTTTCTGCGCATCTCTCTCCCTCTCCTCGATGCTGCTCGGTCCCTGAACACCGGCTGTGCCCTGTGCACTCTGCCCTCTCTCTCTCTCTCTCCTGTTGACGCTGCTCAGCCCTTTGCTGTGCCGCTCAGTTGGGCTCTAGCCCGCCACTGTCCGGGAAGGGTCTGCGCACTACCTGTTGCCAGCCCGTTTCGCTGGACCACCGCAACTGGAAAGCCAAGCGTGGCTCTCAGCAGCCTCCCCCGCAATTCTCGAGTCTCTGCTGGATGACTGGGCGGTTGCCCGTGGGCGACGCCCATGTCTCTGACCTTGACCTCCAATCTACTGGTCTCCAGGAACGAATCCCTGGGAGGTGATACAGAGTTGCAGGTTGGATCGAATTTGCCTTGTCGCCAATGTTGTGTCCGTCAGTAGTAAGACACAGACTGCAGGAGAACGGTACAACAGGTGTTTACTCAACGTGGCTCACTCTGGAACTGAACTGTACAGATTACTACTCAGTGCTATATACAGGTGTGGTCACTGCCGGTACTACAGTATACATGAGCTGTAAAAAGTAGTTCCCCCCCTTAAAGGTATATACATTACAGTATTAGCTTGAGGTAGTCTATTAGTTTGAGGTACTCTAATAGTTTGA
Source organism: Somniosus microcephalus (assembly GCF_052327205.1). NCBI lineage: Eukaryota > Metazoa > Chordata > Chondrichthyes > Squaliformes > Somniosidae > Somniosus > Somniosus microcephalus. Next base: position 959,088 of record NW_028225200.1, on the reverse strand, counting down.
GGGGCTGTGTTAGTTTGAGGTACTGTATTAGTTTGAGGTACTCTATTAGTTTGAGGTACTCTATTAGTAGGTGGCAGCACGGTGGCATAGTGGTTAGCACTGTTGCCTCACAGCGCCAGGGACCCGGGTTCGAATCCGGCCTTGGGTGACTGTCTGTGTGGAGTTTGCACATTCTCCCCGTGTTTGCGTGGGTTTCCTCCGGGTGCTCCGGTTTCCTCCCACAGTCCAAAGATGTGCAGGTTAGGTTGATTGGCTATGATAAATTGACCCTTAGTGTTAGGGGGATTAAATACGTGGGGTTACGGGGATAGGGTGGGATATGTGTTGGTGTAGGGGTTACAGGGATCGGGTGGGATATGTGTCGGTGCAGGCTCGATGGGCCGAAATGGCCTCTATCTGCATTGTGGGGTTTCTGTGATTCTGTGATTAGTTTGAGGTACTCTAATAGTTTGAGGGGCTGCATTAGTTTGAGGGGCTGCATTAGTTTGAGGTACTCTATTAGTTTGAGGTACTGTATTAGTTTGAGGTACTGTATTAGTTTGAGGGGCTGTATTAGTTTGAGGTACTCTATTAGTTTGAGGTACTGTATTAGTTTGAGGTACTGTATTAGTTTGAGGCGCTGTATTAGTTTGAGGTACTCTATTAGTTTGAGGTACTCTATTAGTTTGAGGTACTGTATTAGTTTGAGGTACTGTATTAGTTTGAGGTACTGTATTAGTTTGAGGTACTGTATTAGTTTGAGGGGCTGCATTAGTTTGAGGGGCTGCATTAGTTTGAGGTACTGTATTAGTTTGAGGGGCTGTATTGGTTTGAGGGGCTGCATTAGTTTGAGGGGCTGTATTAGTTTGAGGGGCTGTATTAGTTTGAGGGGCTGCATTAGTTTAAGGGGCAGCATTAGTTTGAGGGGCAGCATTAGTTTGAGGGGCAGCATTAGTTTGAGGGGCAGCATTAGTTTGAGGGGCAGCATTAGTTTAAGGGGCAGCATTAGTTTGAGGGGCAGCATTAGTTTGAGGGGCAGCATTAGTTTGAGGGGCAGCATTAGTTTGAGGGGCTGCATTAGTTTGAGGGGCAGCATTAGTTTGAGGGGCTGCATTAGTTTGAGGGGCTGCATTAGTTTGAGGGGCTGTATTAGTTTGAGGGGCTGCATTAGTTTGAGGGGCAGCATTAGTTTGAGGGGCAGCATTAGTTTGAGGGGCTGCATTAGTTTGAGGGGCAGCATTAGTTTGAGGGGCTGCATTAGTTTGAGGGGCTGCATTAGTTTGAGGGGCAGCATTAGTTTGAGGGGCTGCATTAGTTTGAGGGGCTGCATTAGTTTGAGGGGCTGTATTAGTTTGAGGTACTGTATTAGTTTGAGGGGCTGCATTAGTTTGAGGGGCAGCATTAGTTTGAGGGGCTGCATTAGTTTGAGGGGCTGCATTAGTTTGAGGGGCAGCATTAGTTTGAGGGGCTGCATTAGTTTGAGGGGCTGCATTAGTTTGAGGGGCTGTATTAGTTTGAGGGGCTGCATTAGTTTGAGGGGCTGCATTAGTTTGAGGGGCTGCATTAGTTTGAGGGGCTGTATTAGTTTGAGGGGCAGCATTAGTTTGAGGGGCAGCATTAGTTTGAGGGGCTGCATTAGTTTGAGGGGCTGCATTAGTTTGAGGGGCTGCATTAGTTTGAGGGGCTGCATTAGTTTGAGGGGCTGCATTAGTTTGAGGGGCAGCATTAGTTTGAGGGGCTGTATTAGTTTGAGGGGCAGCATTAGTTTGAGGGGCTGCATTAGTTTGAGGGGCTGCATTAGTTTGAGGGGCTGCATTAGTTTGAGGGGCTGCATTAGTTTGAGGTACTCTATTAGTTTGAGGGGCTGCATTAGTTTGAGGGGCTGTATTAGTTTGAGGGGCTGTATTAGTTTGAGGTACTCTAATAGTTTGAGGTACTGTATTAGTTTGAGGTACTGTATTAGTTTGAGGTACTGTATTAGTTTGAGGTACTCTATTAGTTTGAGGTACTCTATTAGTTTGAGGTACTGTATTAGTTTGAGGTACTGTATTAGTTTGAGGTACTGTATTAGTTTGAGGTACTGTATTAGTTTGAGGTACTGTATTAGTTTGAGGTACTCTATTAGTTTGAGGTACTGTATTAGTTTGAGGTACTGTATTAGTTTGAGGTACTGTATTAGTTTGAGGTACTGTATTAGTTTGAGGGGCTGTATTAGTTTGAGGGGCAGCATTAGTTTGAGGGGCAGCATTAGTTTGAGGGGCTGCATTAGTTTGAGGGGCTGTATTAGTTTGAGGGGCTGTATTAGTTTGAGGTACTGTATTAGTTTGAGGTACTGTATTAGTTTGAGGTACTGTATTAGTTTGAGGTACTCTATTAGTTTGAGGTACTGTATTAGTTTGAGGTACTGTATTAGTTTGAGGTACTGTATTAGTTTGAGGTACTGTATTAGTTTGAGGTACTGTATTAGTTTGAGGTACTGTATTAGTTTGAGGGGCTGTATTAGTTTGAGGTACTGTATTAGTTTGAGGTACTGTATTAGTTTGAGGTACTCTATTAGTTTGAGGGGCTGTATTAGTTTGAGGTACTGTATTAGTTTGAGGTACTGTATTAGTTTGAGGTACTGTATTAGTTTGAGGTACTGTATTAGTTTGAGGTACTCTATTAGTTTGAGGTACTGTATTAGTTTGAGGTACTCTATTAGTTTGAGGTACTGTATTAGTTTGAGGTACTGTATTAGTTTGAGGTACTGTATTAGTTTGAGGTACTGTATTAGTTTGAGGTACTGTATTAGTTTGAGGGGCTGTATTAGTTTGAGGTACTGTATTAGTTTGAGGGGCTGTATTAGTTTGAGGGGCTGTATTAGTTTGAGGTACTGTATTAGTTTGAGGTACTGTATTAGTTTGAGGTACTGTATTAGTTTGAGGGGCTGTATTAGTTTGAGGTACTGTATTAGTTTGAGGGGCTGTATTAGTTTGAGGGGCAGCATTAGTTTGAGGGGCAGCATTAGTTTGAGGGGCTGCATTAGTTTGAGGGGCAGCATTAGTTTGAGGGGCTGCATTAGTTTGAGGGGCTGCATTAGTTTGAGTGGCTGCATTAGTTTGAGGGGCTGCATTAGTTTGAGGGGCTGCATTAGTTTGAGGGGCTGCATTAGTTTGAGGGGCTGCATTAGTTTGAGGGGCTGCATTAGTTTAAGGTACTCTAATAGTTTGAAGTACTCTATTAGTTTGAGGTACTGTATTAGTTTGAGGTACTCTATTAGTTTGAAGTACTCTATTAGTTTGAAGTACTCTATTAGTTTGAGGTACTCTATTAGTTTAAGGTACTCTAATAGTTTGAAGTACTCTATTAGTTTAAGGTACTCTATTAGTTTGAGGCGCTGTATTAGTTTGAGGTACTCTATTAGTTTAAGGTACTCTATTAGTTTGAGGTACTGTATTAGTTTGAGGATCCATCGACACAAATTCCCCACTTTAATTGTTTACCTAAATGGCCACAATTAAGGCAGACAGTCCCATCCCAGAGTGCAGCAGAACAGCCCTGAGAGGACATTCTAACATTTGGAATTTAATTACTGAATGACCACAGCAGAGTGAACGACATCACTGAAACAATACGAGGTCTAGAGATGGGCCTGGTGGTGTTTGAAACAACAACCCCATTGCTGGGAGAATACAGCTGGCAATTTTCATTAGTTAATTCATGTGATGAGAATTCCCCGGTCTTTGGGGTTTTCAATTTCAATCTCAGCACTAAATATATTCCATCACAACAGGGAATTATCTCGGCTGTCGTCATCTGTTTGTTCAAATGCTTTTGCAAAATAATATTTTCAGCAATGTCGCAACCTCAGTGTCCTGGTGGAGATCCCGCAGGGTATAAAGGAAAGGCTCTGGGAATGTCCTTCCTCAGAGTTTAATTCAGAGAGATTGCCTGCAGTACGAAGGATCACATCGCTTCACACAGAAAATGCTTAACACATATGTCAGTGTGGAGAAAATATACTACATGATCATTGCCGTCATTGGTGTTCCTGGTCAGTGAGTATAACCATTGAAGTTGAGTAAATCTGTGTGTGAGCTGGTCTCTGGTTTTGCTCTGTGACTGATAATGTTACATCCTGATCTAATGGTCACCGTTATACAAATACCCGATCAGTGTTAACAATTCGTTTAGTCAAATGTTCTGAATTATCTGAGGTTTTATTCCATTGCCTCAACTGAAAGTAAAATTCTTATTGTAACTCACGGGCTCACTGTGTTAAGAAGTTATTACCTTCAGTGTAATAATGTGTACTGTTGAATCAGACCTCAGTGTAAGCAGCTCTCTGAGAGAAGGTATTAGTGGAAGGAACTGTCACTGTAGAACTATTGAGTGTGGGTCACTAACTGGAGTGGAACACCTCATCCCAGTGGCCATGTATTACTGGGAGTATCTGTCACTGTAGAACTGTACTGAGTGTGTGTCACTAACTGGAGTGGAACACCTGACCCCAGTGGTCATGTATTACTGGGAGTATCTGTCACTGTAGAACTATTGAGTGTGGGTCACTAACTGGAGTGGAACACCTGACCCCAGTGGCCATGTATTACTGGGAGTATCTGTCACTGTAGAACTGTACTGAGTGTGGGTCACTAACTGGAGTGGAACACCTGACCCCAGTGGCCATGTATTACTGGGAGTATCTGTCACTGTAGAACTGTACTGAGTGTGGGTCACTAACTGGAGTGGAACACCTGACCCCAGTGGCCATGTATTACTGGGAGTATCTGTCACTGTAGAACTGTACTGAGTGTGGGTCACTAACTGGAGTGGAACACCTCATCCCAGTGGCCATGTATTATTGGGAGTATCTGTCACTGTAGAACTATTGAGTGTGGGTCACTAACTGGAGTGGAACACCTCATCCCAGTGGCCATGTATTATTGGGAGTATCTGTCACTGTAGAACTATTGAGTGTGGGTCACTAACTGGAGTGGAACACCTGACCCCAGTGGCCATGTATTATTGGGAGTATCTGTCACTGTAGAATTGTACTGAGTGTGTGTCACTAACTGGAGTGGAACACCTGACCCCAGTGGCCATGTATTACTGGGAGTATCTGTCACTGTAGAACTGTACTGAGTGTGGGTCACTAACTGGAGTGGAACACCTGACCCCAGTGGCCATGTATTACTGGGAGTATCTGTCACTGTAGAACTGTACTGAGTGTGGGTCACTAACTGGAGTGGAACACCTGACCCCAGTGGCCATGTATTATTGGGAGTATCTGTCACTGTAGAACTGTACTGAGTGTGGGTCACTAACCCGAGTGGAACACCTGACCCCAGTGGCCATGTATTACTGGGAGTATCTGTCACTGTAGAACTGTACTGAGTGTGGGTCACTAACTGAAGTGGAACACCTGACCCCAGTGGCCATGTATTATTGGGAGTATCTGTCACTGTAGAACTGTACTGAGTGTGGGTCACTAACTGGAGTGGAACACCTGACCCCAGTGGCCATGTATTACTGGGAGTATCTGTCACTGTAGAACTGTACTGAGTGTGTGTCACTAACTGGAGTGGAACACCTGACCCCAGTGGCCATGTATTACTGGGAGTATCTGTCACTGTAGAACTGTACTGAGTGTGGGTCACTAACTGGAGTGGAACACCTGACCCCAGTGGCCATGTATTACTGGGAGTATCTGTCACTGTAGAACTGTACTGAGTGTGGGTCACTAACTGAAGTGGAACACCTGACCCCAGTGGCCATGTATTATTGGGAGTATCTGTCACTGTCGAACTGTACTGAGTGTGTGTCACTAACCCGAGTGGAACACCTGACCCCAGTGGCCATGTATTATTGGGAGTATCTGTCACTGTCGAACTGTACTGAGTGTGTGTCACTAACTGAAGTGGAACACCTGACCCCAGTGGCCATGTATTACTGGGAGTATCTGTCACTGTAGAACTGTACTGAGTGTGGGTCACTAACTGGAGTGGAACACCTGACCCCAGTGGCCATGTATTACTGGGAGTATCTGTCACTGTAGAACTGTACTGAGTGTGGGTCACTAACCCGAGTGGAACACCTGACCCCAGTGGCCATGTATTACTGGGAGTATCTGTCACTGTAGAACTGTACTGAGTGTGGGTCACTAACTGGAGTGGAACACCTGACCCCAGTGGCCATGTATTATTGGGAGTATCTGTCACTGTAGAACTGTACTGAGTGTGGGTCACTAACTGAAGTGGAACACCTGACCCCAGTGGCCATGTATTACTGGGAGTATCTGTCACTGTAGAACTGTACTGAGTGTGTGTCACTAACTGGAGTGGAACACCTGACCCCAGTGGCCATGTATTACTGGGAGTATCTGTCACTGTAGAACTGTACTGAGTGTGGGTCACTAACCCGAGTGGAACACCTGACCCCAGTGGCCATGTATTACTGGGAGTATCTGTCACTGTAGAACTGTACTGAGTGTGGGTCACTAACTGAAGTGGAACACCTGACCCCAGTGGCCATGTATTATTGGGAGTATCTGTCACTGTAGAACTGTACTGAGTGTGGGTCACTAACTGGAGTGGAACACCTGACCCCAGTGGCCATGTATTACTGGGAGTATCTGTCACTGTAGAACTGTACTGAGTGTGTGTCACTAACTGGAGTGGAACACCTGACCCCAGTGGCCATGTATTACTGGGAGTATCTGTCACTGTAGAACTGTACTGAGTGTGGGTCACTAACTGGAGTGGAACACCTGACCCCAGTGGCCATGTATTACTCGGAGTATCTGTCACTGTAGAACTGTACTGAGTGTGGGTCACTAACTGAAGTGGAACACCTGACCCCAGTGGCCATGTATTATTGGGAGTATCTGTCACTGTCGAACTGTACTGAGTGTGTGTCACTAACCCGAGTGGAACACCTGACCCCAGTGGCCATGTATTATTGGGAGTATCTGTCACTGTCGAACTGTACTGAGTGTGTGTCACTAACTGAAGTGGAACACCTGACCCCAGTGGCCATGTATTACTGGGAGTATCTGTCACTGTAGAACTGTACTGAGTGTGGGTCACTAACTGGAGTGGAACACCTGACCCCAGTGGCCATGTATTACTGGGAGTATCTGTCACTGTAGAACTGTACTGAGTGTGGGTCACTAACCCGAGTGGAACACCTGACCCCAGTGGCCATGTATTACTGGGAGTATCTGTCACTGTAGAACTGTACTGAGTGTGGGTCACTAACTGGAGTGGAACACCTGACCCCAGTGGCCATGTATTATTGGGAGTATCTGTCACTGTAGAACTGTACTGAGTGTGGGTCACTAACTGAAGTGGAACACCTGACCCCAGTGGCCATGTATTACTGGGAGTATCTGTCACTGTAGAACTGTACTGAGTGTGTGTCACTAACTGGAGTGGAACACCTGACCCCAGTGGCCATGTATTACTGGGAGTATCTGTCACTGTAGAACTGTACTGAGTGTGGGTCACTAACTGGAGTGGAACACCTGACCCCAGTGGCCATGTATTACTGGGAGTATCTGTCACTGTAGAACTGTACTGAGTGTGGGTCACTAACTGGAGTGGAACACCTGACCCCAGTGGCCATGTATTACTGGGAGTATCTGTCACTGTAGAACTGTACTGAGTGTGGGTCACTAACTGAAGTGGAACACCTGACCCCAGTGGCCATGTATTATTGGGAGTATCTGTCACTGTCGAACTGTACTGAGTGTGTGTCACTAACCCGAGTGGAACACCTGACCCCAGTGGCCATGTATTATTGGGAGTATCTGTCACTGTCGAACTGTACTGAGTGTGTGTCACTAACTGAAGTGGAACACCTGACCCCAGTGGCCATGTATTACTGGGAGTATCTGTCACTGTAGAACTGTACTGAGTGTGGGTCACTAACTGGAGTGGAACACCTGACCCCAGTGGCCATGTATTACTGGGAGTATCTGTCACTGTAGAACTGTACTGAGTGTGGGTCACTAACCCGAGTGGAACACCTGACCCCAGTGGCCATGTATTATTGGGAGTATCTGTCACTGTAGAACTGTACTGAGTGTGGGTCACTTACTGGAGTGGAACACCTGACCCCAGTGGCCATGTATTATTGGGAGTATCTGTCACTGTAGAACTGTACTGAGTGTGGGTCACTAACTGAAGTGGAACACCTGACCCCAGTGGCCATGTATTACTGGGAGTATCTGTCACTGTAGAACTGTACTGAGTGTGGGTCACTAACTGGAGTAGAACACCTGACCCCAGTGGCCATGTATTACTGGGAGTATCTGTCACTGTAGAACTGTACTGAGTGTGGGTCACTAACCGGAGTCGAACAAGTCGGTTCCAATTTGAAATTATTGTTTTCGATAACTGATCTCTCCCCTTCATGGAGCTGCATTCATGTTTTCCCAATCTAATTAATGGCAAAGGGGAAGAGTTTTGCTGTTGCTTGAAGAAGTTTGGTTATAAGCATATGTGGCGGTGCAACGAAGGTTCACTAGATTGATTCCTGGGATGAGAGGGCTGTCCTGTGATGAGAGATTGTGTAGAATGGGCCGATACTCTCTGGAGTTTAGAAGAATGAGAGGTGACCTCATTGAAACATACAAGATTCTGAAGGGGATTGACAGGGTAGATGCCGAGAGGTTGTTTCCCCTGGCTGGTGTGTCTAGAACTAGGGGGCAGAGTCTCAGGATAAGGGGTCGGCCATTTAAGACCGAGATGAGGAGGAATTTCTTCGCTCAGAGGGTTGTGAATCTTTGGAATTCTCTGCCCCAGAGGGCTGTGAATGCTGAGTCTTTGAGTATATTCAAGACAGAGATCGATAGATTGTTGGACTCTAGGGGAATCAAGGGATATGGAGATCGGGCGGGAAAGTGGAGTTGAGGTCGATGATCAGCCATGATCTTATTGAATGGCGGAGCAGGCTCGAGGGGCTGTATGGCCTACTCTTGCTCTTATTTCTTATGTTCTTATGTTCAAATATCAGTTGAAATATATTGATAGTGCTGTGTTTCCTATTGAACTGCATGAACATAAACAGATGTTAACTAATTACTGACAGGAAAACAACAGGACAGCAGTGTTACAGTATTCAAATCCTCTCTGTAATGAATTATTCCTACTCTATGTGTAGTTATTGTAAACACTTTAATTGTTTGGGTGCTGATTAATCCCCTTCCCTCAACACAGTCCTGAGAATCTGTGGGTCATGAGTGCTGGTTTCATTATGTTACCATTAGAAGGGATGAATATTGGGCTGTCGTTTTTGATTATTCCACTTCTGTAACTGATTGAGTTTGATGAATCAGTTATTATCTCTGATTCAGAGTCTCTACACAGGTAACATAGAGTCATAGAGTTATATAGCTCATCGTGTCCGCACCGGTGATCAAGACCTGTCTTTTCGAATCCAATTTTCCAGCACTTGGTCGCTATGACTATCTTTTATCGATAATCTCGAATTTTGCCCTCACGTCACAAGTATCGAAACAAAGAAACATAGAAGATAGGAGCAGGAGTAGGCCATTCGGCCCCTCGAGCCGGCTCCGCCATTCAATGCGATCATGGCTGATCATCCAAATTCAGTACCCTGTCCCTGCCTTCTCCCCATATCCCTTGATCCCTTTAGCCTTAAGAAATATATCTAACTCCTTCTTGAATATATTTAATGAATTGGCCTCTGCTGCACTTTCTCATGAGCCTTACTATCCTTTATGTAATATGGAGATCAAAACTGCACACAGTACGCTCAGTGTGGTATAACCAAGGTTCTTTATTAGTTTAAGCTAACCTCTTTGCTTTATGGTTCCATTCTTCTAGAAATGAACCCCAGTGCTTTGTTTGCATGTTTATGGCCTTGTTAACATGCATTGCTACTTTAAATGGTTTGTTAATCGGCACCCCCCTACCCCATTCCCACTTTGATTTTCCAAGGAGTATTTGGGAACCTTATTCTTTCTACCAAAATGCAACACCTCTCACTTAGCTATATTGAAATTAATTTGCCATTTAAACACCCTTTCTGCAAGTTTATTAATGTCCTCAGGTATTGTGTTGCATTCTTCCTCTGTATTAACTCTAATCCCAATTTGGATTCATCTGCAAATTTTGAATTTGTGCTTCTGCCTCCTGAATCAATATCATTTATGTAAATGTTGAACAACAGTGGTCACAACGCCGATCCTTGTGGAACATCCCTTCTCACCATCCACCTATCTGAGTAAATTGCTTTATCCACTATTCCCTATTTTCTGTTCTTGCAGCCACCTTGCTATCCATTCTGCTGCTTGTCTCCTAACTCCACTTGCTCTGTGATACAATCTGCTATGTGGTACCTTATGGAATGGCTTTTAAAAATCAAAGTATATTATATCTACTGCATTACCCTTATCTACTCTTTCTGGTAATTATTCTGAGCATTCACTAAGGTTACTCAAGCAAGTCATTCCAAAGGGGGTGCAGGAACAGAGGGACCTGGGGGTACATGTAAAAAATCATTGAAGGTGGCAGGGCAGGTTGAGAAAGCAGTTAAAAATGCTTACTGAGTTTTATAAATAGAGGCATATGTACAAATGCAAGGAAGTTATGATAAACCTTTATAAAACACTGGTTCAGTCACAACTGGAGTGTTGTGTCCAATCCTGGGCACCGCACTTTAGGAAGGATGCGAAGGCCTTAGGGAGGCTGCAGAAAAGATTTACCAGAATGGTTCCAGGGATGAGGGACTTCAGTGATGTGGAGAGACTGGAGAAGCTGGGGTTGTTCTCCTTGGAGCAGAGAAGGTTAAGGGGAGATTGACCAGAATGGTTCCAGGGATGAGGGACTTCAGTTATGTGGAGAGACTGGAGAAGCTGGGGTTGTTCTCCTTGGAGCAGAGAAGGTTAAGAGGAGATTGACCAGAATGGTACCAGGGATGAGGGACTTCAGTGATGTGGAGAGACTGGAGAAGCTGGGGTTGTTCTCCTTAGAGCAGAGAAGGTTAAGGGGAGATTGACCAGAATGGTACCGGGGATGAGGGACTTCAGTTATGTGGAGAGACTGGAGAAGCTGGGGTTGTTCTCCTTAGAGCAGAGAAGGTTAAGAGGAGATTGACCAGAATGGTACCGGGGATGAGGGACTTCAGTTATGTGGAGAGACTGGAGAAGCTGGGGTTGTTCTCCTTAGAGCAGAGAAGGTTAAGGGGCGATTGACCAGAATGGTATCAGGGATGAGGGACTTCAGTGACGTGGAGAGACTAGAGAAGCTGGGGTTGTTCTCCTTGGAGCAGAGAAGGTTAAGAGGAGATTGACCAGAATGGTACCGGGGATGAGGGACTTCAGTTACGTGGAGAGACTGGAGAAGCTGGGGTTGTTCTCCTTGAAGCAGAGAAGATTGAGAGGAGATTTGATAGAGGTGTTCAAAATCATGAGGGGTCGAGACAGAGTAGATAGAGAGAAACTGTTCCCATTAGTGAAACGGTCGAGAACCAGCGGACATGGGTTTTATTTGATCTGCTGAAGATCCAAAGGTGACATGAGGAAAATCGTTTTAAGGCAGCGAGTGGTTATAATCTGGAATGAACTGTCTGAAAGGGTGATGGAGGCAGATTCAATCGTGGCTTTCAAAAGGGAATGGGATAAGTACCTGAAAGAAGAGAATTGCAGGGCTACAGGGAAATGGCGGGGGAGTGGAATTAGCTGCAGTGCATGTGCAGAGAATGAGCACGGGCTTGATGGGCCGAATGGCCTCCATCTGTGCTGTAACCATTCTATGATTCCCTTTTGGAATACCTGCTGACTACTCGGTATTATATTTGGTGTTTCGAAATGTTTTTCTGTTACATCTTTGAGTAAGGATTCCATTATCTTTCCTACCATCGACTCTATGCTAACTGGGCTGTAGATCCTTGGAATTGTTCTATCTTCCATTTTAAATACAGGAATAACATGTAAATGATGAACCACAGTGGTCTTCCCTTCCCTTCCTCGACTTCTCGATCTTCATTTCAGGGGCTAGGCCATCCACCAATATCTACTATAATCCCACCAACTCCCACAGGAATCTTGAGTAGACTTCCTCCCACCCAGCTTCCTGGAAGGGCTCTGTTCTATTCTCCAAGTTCCTCCGCCACTGTTGCATAGGTTCTGACGATACCACCTTCCACACCAGTGCTTCCAAAATGTCTTCATATTTCCTCAGCCCAGTATTCACCTCCATTGTGATTGACAGGGCCCTCGACAGTGTCAATCCTGCATTGCTCCCATCACCCCTTGCCCTCCCTGCTAGAACCCAGATAGGGTTCCCCTTGTCCGCAGCTTCCACTGCACCAGCCTTCACATTCAACGGATCATCCTCTGCCATTTCCGTCATGTCCAGCTAATGCCACCAACAAACATATCTTCCCCTGCCCTCCCATCCCACCGGCCCTCGTGACACCCTGGTCCATTCTTCTGCCACCCCTAACATCTGCTGCCCTTCCCCGGCACCTTCCTATGTAAGTGCAGGAGATTCAACAGCTGCCCTTTCCCCTCTTTCCATGCCACCAGCCAGGGGCCCAAACGTTCCATCCACGTGAAAGACTAATTTACTTGTACTTCTTCCAATTTATTATATCATACTCGCTGGCCACGATCCAGTCTCCTGTACATTGGGTGGACTACATGCAGATTGAATGACTGCTTTGCTGAATGCCTCCATTCAGTGCGCAAGTGTGACCCTGAGCTTCAACTCACTTCCCACTTTAATTCTGCATCCCACACCCACTCTGAGCTCCCTGTTCTTGGTCTCCTGCACTGTTCCCCTTTTAATCTCAATCAGGAACAGCACCATATCTTTCGGTAAGGCATTTAAAAACTTTCCAGACTCAACACTAAGTTTAAAAACCTCCATTCCCGCTTTCTCGGATGACATGTGCTGGGAATGGAGGATGGCTCCACCAGAGCCACTGGGAGTGGAGGAGGTGTGGGCTGGAGCTTGGGGTGGCGATCCCGGTACACGGCCACCAGAGCCACTGGGAGTGGAGGAGGTGTGGGCTGGGGCTTGGGGTGGCGATCCAGGTACACGGCCACCAGAACCACTGGGAGTGGAGGAGGTGTGGGCTGGGGCTTCGGGTGGTGATCCTGGTACATGGCCACCAGAGCCACCTGGAGTGGAGGAGGTGTGGGCTGGGGCTTGGGGTGGCGATCCCGGTACACAGTCATCAGAGCCAGTGGGAGTGGAGGAGGTGTGGGCTGGGGCTTGGGGTGGCGATCCTGGTACATGGCCACCAGAGCCACCTGGAGTGGAGGAGGTGTGGGCTGGGGCTTGGGGTGGCGATCCCGGTACACGGCCACCAGAGCCACCTGGAGTGGAGGAGGTGTGGGCTGGGGCTTGGGGTGGCGATCCCGATACATGGCCACCAGAGCCACTGGGAGTGGAGGAGGTGTGGGCTGGGGCTTGGGGTGGCGATCCCGGTACACGGCCACCAGAGCCACTGGGAGTGGAGGAGGTGTGGGCTGGGGCTTGGGGTGGCGATCCCGGTACACGGCCACCAGAACCACTGGGAATGGAGGAGGTGTGGGCTGGGGCTTGGGGTGGCGATCCCTGTTCACAGCCACCAGAGCCACCTGGAGTGGAGGAGGTGTGGGCTGGGGCTTGGGGTGGCGATCCCGATACATGGCCATCAGAGCCAGTGGGAGTGGAGGAGGTGTGGGCTGGGGCTTGGGGTGGCGATCCCGGTACACAGCCACCAGAGCCACCTGGAGTGGAAGAGGTGTGGGCTGGGGCTTGGGGTGGCGATCCCGGTACATGGCCATCAGAGCCACCTGGAGTGGAAGAGGTGTGGGCTGGGGCTTGGGGTGGCGATCCCGGTACACAGCCACCAGAGCCACCTGGAGTGGAGGAGGTGTGGGCTGGGGCTTGGGGTGGCGATCCCGGTACATGGCCATCAGAGCCAGTGGGAGTGGAGGAGGTGTGGGCTGGGGCTTGGGGTGGCGATCCCGGTACACAGCCACCAGAGCCACCTGGAGCGGAGGAGGTATGGGCTGGGGCTTGGGGTGGCGATCCCGGTACACAGCCACCAGAGCCACCTGGAGTGGAGGAGGTGTGGGCTGGGGCTTGGGGTGGCGATCCCGGTACACGGCCACCAGAGCCACCTGGAGCGGAGGAAGTGTGGGCTGGGGCTTGGGGTGGCGATCCCGGTACACAGCCACCAGAGCCACTGGGAGTGGAGGAGGTGTGGGCTGGGGCTTGGGGTGGCGATCCCGGTACATGGCCACCAGAGCCACCTGGAGTGGAGGAGGTGTGGGCTGGGGCTTGGGGTGGCGATCCCGGTACACAGCCACCAGAGCCACCTGGAGTGGAGGAGGTGTGGGCTGGGGCTTGGGGTGGCGATCCCGGTACATGGCCACCAGAGCCACCTGGAGTGGAGGAGATCTGGGCTGGGGCTTGGGGTGGCGATCCCGGTACAGGGCCACCAGAGCCACCTGGAGTGGAGGAGGTATGGGTTGGGGCTTGGGGCGGCGATCCCGGTACACAGCCACCAGAGCCACTGGGAGTGGAGGAGGTGTGGGCTGGGGCTTGGGGTGGCGATCCCGGTACACGGCCACCAGAGCCACTGGGAGTGGAGGATGTGTGGGCTGGGGCTTGGGGTGGCGATCCCGGTACATGACCAGTGGGCTGGTCCAAACACCTGGGGTCTACCCAACTTTCTCTGCCACATGTGCCCTACTACCCCTCCCCCTTGTTATTCTGCTGTAGCCATTTACACCTCCTCTAGACCCAACGTCTGTTCCTTTAATTGTCCCATTTGCCTTTCAGCATCATCCCTTTTGTAATTGAATCACACCTGCCCTCCAGCCAATCACAGACTTTGTTCTTTCCTTATGCAGCCGCACTTTTCTCTGAATCTATCATTGCTTTAATACTGTTAATCTGATATCTTCCAGTTCTGATGAAAGGTCATCGACCTGAAACGTTAACTCTGTTTCTCTCTGCACAGATGCTGCTGGACCCGCTGAGTGTTTTCAGCATTATCTTTTTTATTAATTTAAAGCTAGTATTAAGTCAAAGGAGGAAGCTTATAAAGGTGCCAGAAAAAGCAGTCAGCCTGAGGATTGGGATCTTTTTCGAAATTTGCAAAGAGGGACCAATAAATTGATAAAGAAAGGGAAAATGGAATAATAGCACAAACTAGCAAAAAATAAAAACGGTTAGTAAAAGCTTCTATAGGTATGTGAAAAGGAAAAGAATGGTGAAGATAAATGTAGGTCCTTTACAATCAGAGACGTGGGAATTTATAATGGGGAATGAGGAAATGGCAGAGAAATTAAATAAATACTTTGTTTCTGCCTTCACGGAGGAAGGCACAATACTAGAAAACCAAGGGTGTGACGAGAATGAGGAACTTAATGAAATTATTATTAGTAAAAAAAACAGTGCTAGCAAAATTAATGGGACTAAAAGTCGATAAATCCCAAGGACCGGATGACCTACATCCTCGGGTTTTGAAAGAGGAGGCCATTGGAACAGTGGACGCATTGGTTGTCATCTTCCAAAATTCTATAGATTCTGGAACGGTTCCTGCAGATTGGAGGATAGCAAATGTAACCCCGCTATTTAAGAAAGGAGGGAGAGAGAAAACGGGGAACTACAGACCTGTTAGCCTCACATCAGTAGTTGGGAAAATGCTGGAATCTATTATAAAGGATGCAATAACTGGGCACTTAGAAACTAATAGTAAGATTGGGCAGAATCAACATGGGTTTATGAAAGGGAAGTCCTGCTTGACAAACCTATTGGAGTTCTTTGAGGATGTAACTAGTGGAGTAGACAAAGGGGAACCGGTAGATGTGGCATATTTGGATTTTCAGAAGGCCTTCGATAAGTTCCCACACAAGAGGTTGGTGAACAAAATTATGGCACATCGAATTTGGGGTAATATACTAGCATGGATTGAGAATTGGTTAACAGACAGAAAACAAAGAGTAGGGATAAACGGGTATTTTCAGGATGACAGGCTGTGACTAGTGGGGTACCGCAAGGATCGGTGCTTGGGCCCCAGCTATTCACAATCTACATCAATGATTTGGATGAGGGGACTAAATGTAACATTTCCAAATTTGCTGATGATACAAAGCTAGGTGACAGTGTCAGTTGTGAAGAGGATGTGAAGAGGCTTCAAGGGGATCTCGACAAGCTCAGTGAGTGGGCGAGAACATGGCAGATGGATTATAATGTGGATAAATGTGAAGTTATCCACTTTGGTAGAATAAACAGAAAGGCAGAATATTTACTAAATGGTGAAAGATTGGGGAATGCAGATGCTCAAAGGGACCTGGGTGTCCTTGTACATGAGTCACTGAAAGTGAATGTGCAGGTGCAGCAAACCATTAGGAAGGCAAATTGAATGCTGGCCTTCATTACAAGAGGATTTGAGTACAGGAGTAAAGAAGTCTTACTCCAGTTATATAGGGCCTTGGTGAGACCACACCTGGAGCACTGTGTACAATTTTGGTCTCCTTACCTAAGGAAGGATATACTTGCCATAGAGGGAGTGCAACGAAAGTTCACGAGATTGATTCCTGGGATGGCGGGACTGTCGTATGAGAAGGGATTGAGTAAACTGGGCCTGTATTCTCTTGAATTCAGAAGAAAGAGAGGGGATCTCATTGAAGCATACAATATTATTACAGGGCTTGATAGGGTGGATGCTGGGAGAATGTTCCCCTTGGCTGGAGAGTCTAGAACCAGGGGCCACAGCCTCAGGATAAAGGGTAGGCCATTCAGGACTGAGATGAGAAGAAATTTCTTCACACAGAGGGTGGTGAATCTTTGGAATTCTCCACCCCAGAGGGCTGTGGAGGCTCAGTCATTGGGTATATTCAAAACAGAAGTCAATAGATTTCTGACTAGTAAGGGCATCAAGGGATATGGCGATAGGGCCGGTGATGGAGTTGAGGCAGAAGATCAGCCATGATCTCATTGAATGGCGGAGCAGGCTCGAGGGGCCGAATGGCCGACTCCTGCTCCTATTACTTATGTTCTTATCAGACTTACAGCAGTCTCAGTATTTTGCATTTGCTCCTATACTTCCGCCTGGATATTAACAGAGGCGGGTTATGTACGATGGCCGGAGGGTATCTGGGCGGATGCGGAATATGAGACAGTAAAACCTGGAAGTCCAGGTATTCCCGGATGTTGGGGTGTCTTAACTCCACAGCGTACGTCCTTTGTCCTTGACTGGTTCCCCACCCCGGAAGTCAGCCTGATTGACAGTCGGGCTTCCAGTCGGACAGGGTGGGGGGGCTCCGGGGCAGGACCAGGTAGGTCCGATGGTCGAAACTGGGTGAGATGGGGTGTCTGATCCCGCGGTGTGTGCAATCACGGACTCGGGGGTGTGACTGGTCCCGGGGATTTCACCGGTCCCGGGGGTGTGACTGGTCCCGGGTGTTTCACCGGTCCCGGGGGTGTTTCACCGGTCCTGGGTGTTTCACCGGTCCCGGGGTGTGACCGGTCCCGGGTGTTTCACCGGTCCCGGGTGTTTGACTGGTCCTGGGTGTTTCACCGGTCCCGGGGATTTCACCGGTCCCGGGGGTGTGACTGGTCCCGGGTGTTTCACCGGTCCCGGGGTGTGACCGGTCCCGGGTGTTTCACCGGTCCCGGGTGTTTGACTGGTCCTGGGTGTTTCACCGGTCCCGGGTGTTTCACCGGTCCCGGGGGTGTTTCACCGGTCCTGGGTGTTTCACCGGTCCCGGGTGTTTGACTGGTCCCGAGGGTGTGACCAGTCCCGGGGGTGTGACCGGTCCCGGGTGTTTCACCGGTCCCGGGGGTGTTTCACTGGTCCTGGGTGTTTCACCGGTCCCGGGTGTTTGACTGGTCCCGAGGGTGTGACCGGTCCCGGGGGTGTGACCGGTCCCGGGTGTTTCACCGGTCCTGGGGGTGTGACCGGTCCCGGGTGTTTCACCGGTCCCGAGGGTGTGACCGGTCCCGGGGGTGTGACCGGTCCCGGGTGTTTCACCGGTCCCGGGGGTGTTTCACCAGTCCTGGGTGTTTCACCGGTCCCGGGTGTTTGACTGGTCCCGAGGGTGTGACCGGTCCCGGGGGTGTGACCGGTCCCGGGTGTTTCACCGGTCCCGGGGGTGTGACCGGTCCCGGGGGTGTGACCGGTCCCGGGTGTTTCACCGGTCCCGAGGGTGTGACCGGTCCCGGGGGTGTGACCGGTCCCGGGTGTTTCACCGGTCCCGGGGGTGTGACCGGTCCCGGGGGTGTGACCGGTCCCGGGGGTGTGACCGGTCCCGGGTGTTTCACCGGTCCCGGGGGTGTGACCGGTCCCGGGTGTTTCACCGGTCCCGGGTGTTTCACCGGTCCCGGGGGTGTTTCACTGGTCCTGGGTGTTTCACCGGTCCCGGGTGCTTGACTGGTCCCGAGGGTGTGACCGGTCCCGGGGGTGTGACCGGTCCCGGGTGTTTCGCCGGTCCCGGGGGTGTGACCGGTCCCGGGTGTTTCACCGGTCCCGAGGGTGTGACCGGTCCCGGGGGTGTGACCGGTCCCGGGTGTTTCACCGGTCCCGGGGGTGTGACCGGTCCTGGGTGTTTCACCGGTCCCGGGTGTTTGACTGGTCCCGAGGGTGTGACCGGTCCCGGGGGTGTGACCGGTCCCGGGTGTTTCACCGGTCCCGGGGGTGATTCACCGGTCCCGGGGGTGTTTCACCGGTCCCGGGTGTTTGACTGGTCCCGAGGGTGTGACCGGTCCCGGGGGTGTGACCGGTCCCGGGTGTTTCACCGGTCCCGGGGGTGTGACCGGTCCCGGGGGTGTGACCGGTCCCGGGTGTTTCACCGGTCCCGGGGGTGTGACCGGTCCCGGGTGTTTCACCGGTCCCGAGGGTGTGACCGGTCCCGGGGGTGTGACCGGTCCCGGGTGTTTCACCGGTCCCGGGGGTGTGACCGGTCCCGGGTGTTTCACCGGTCCCGGGGGTGTGACCGGTCCCGGGTGTTTCACCGGTCCCGAGGGTGTGACCGGTCCCGAGGGTGTGACCGGTCCCGGGTGTTTCACCGGTCCCGGGTATTTCACCGGTCCCGGGGGGTGTGACCGGTCCCGGGGGGTGTGACCGGTCCCGGGTGTTTCACCGGTCCCGAGGGTGTGACCGGTCCCGAGGGTGTGACCGGTCCCGGGTGTTTCACCGGTCCCGGGTATTTCACCGGTCCCGGGGGGTGTGACCGGTCCCGGGTGTTTCACCGGTCCCGGGTATTTCACCGGTCCCGGGGGTGTGACCGGTCCCGGGGGGTGTGACCGGTCCCGGGTGTTTCACCGGTCCCGGGGGTGTGACCGGTCCCGGGTGTTTCACCGGTCCCGGGGGTGTGACCGGTCCCGGGTGTTTCACCGGTCCCGGGGGTGTGACCGGTCCCGAGGGGTGTGACCGGTCCCGGGTGTTTCACCGGTCCCGGGTGTTTCACCGCTCCCGGGGGTGTGACCGGTCCCGGGTGTTTCACTGGTCCCGGGGGTGTCCAATCCCCAGTCTTGGGGATGTCCAAACCTGACCCCAAGTTTCTATCCTTGGGGGGCTCGGGTGATGGGTAGAGCTTGGGGGGTGGGGAGTGAAATCATTCCCGAGGCCCAAGATGCCCGGCCAGCCATTGTTAAACCTGTACAACAGGTTGAATCAATGGCTGCCTGCCTCATTAAAATATTTAAATTGCCAACCCACCTCCTGGGAGCAGTTCGCTGCCCGCCCCCTGTCCCGTCTCCATTAAACTCGGAAGTGGGCAGGTTGGAGACAGGTTGGGGTCGGGAAGATATTGTTCAATTTTCACCTCTGACCCGGTCCCAACCCGCCGGTTTTTGGTGTGTTAAACTCCAGCCCTTACTGTCTGGGCTCAGACACGGAGAATGTGTGATCAGTAATTTCCAGTCTCTTTTCCCTTCTGTGTTTTACAGTGAATTTGCTGGCGATTGTGATCCTGTCCCGGGAAAAGTGCGGGCTCTCCACCGGCACCACTCACTACCTGGTGGCCATGGCAGCGGCAGACCTCATGGTCATTCTCACTGAGGTCATACTGAGGAAGATCAATGCGTATTATTTCCCAGTGAATTTCCTGTCCATCTACCCTGTGTGTAGTGTTGTCTATGCCCTGACCCGTACAGCCACAGACTGTTCTGTCTGGTTCACCGTCACTTTCACCTTTGATCGATTTGTGGCCATTTGTTGCCAGAAGCTGAAAACTAAATATTGCACCGAGAAAACTGCGGCTGTGGTTCTGGCAACAACCAGCATTCTGCAATGTTTAAGAAATGTTCCCATCTGCTTTGTAAATCAACCCGTGGAGATAATCAACAATGTTCCGTGGTTCTGTGCCCCAATTCCGACCTTTTATACTGATCCCGGGTGGGTGGGATTTACCTGGTTTATTATAGTTTTAACCCCATTGCTCCCATTCGCTATAATTCTGTTGCTCAACGCTCTGACAGTCAGACACATTTTAGTGGCCAGTCGGGTCCGTAAGGGGCTGAGGGGAGAGAGCAAGGGAGAGAATGACAGAGACCCAGAGATGGAGAGCAGAAGGAAGTCTGTGATTTTA
The DNA here is from genome assembly GCF_052327205.1 of Somniosus microcephalus. Taxonomy (NCBI): domain Eukaryota; kingdom Metazoa; phylum Chordata; class Chondrichthyes; order Squaliformes; family Somniosidae; genus Somniosus; species Somniosus microcephalus. Next base: position 938,570 of record NW_028225200.1, on the reverse strand, counting down.
CTCTTCACCTTATCCGCAAACTTCATACTGCTGTGGCTGGCCTATGTTATAAATTTCTTATATTATAACATTACAGGAACAGATCCCTTTTATTACACTGGTTCCTTATATATCTTTCAACAAGTCGCATATATGCTGATGCATTTAAGTTGCTGCACAAACACATTTATTTATGGGGTGACCCAGTCCAAGTTCAGAGAGCAGGTGAAGAGGGCGGTGAAATATCCGCTTACCTCAATTATTCAATTCATTAATAATCAGAAGCAACTGAGTGCAGCCCAGAGGCGGCTCCCAGTGTTTCCAGCCCAGGAATGTAATATTCAGCCCCAGACTGCCACCCATTGAATTACACCTCAATCGCTGGAGATCTGAAGATGCAGCCAGTGGCGGGGCGAGAACTGTCTTTAGGACTCGGCGCTGTTTCTGACTGACATTTCCCACATTGTCTTTCGGGACAGAAAGACTAGTTTGCTGCATTCCCTCTGAGCTCTTCTGTAAAGAGTCCCTTCAGCGATTGAGGGCAGCAATTCATTCGCAGCTTCCAGAGTTAGAGCCTGGTCAGTAGGTAGGCAGACAGAGCTGAGCTGCAGTTCAGAGGATTATATTACATGGAATCTACAGCACACAAGCAGGCCATTCGGCCCAATCAGTCTGTGCTGCTGTTTAGTCTCCTCATTGCATCTACTTCATCTCAGAATATCTTTCTATTCCCCTTTCTCTCATTTACTCATCTAGTTTTCTTTTGAAAGAATCTAAACTATTTTCCTCAACCACTTCCTGTGGTAGTGAGGTCCACAATCTAACCACTCTCTGAGTACAGAAATTGCTCCTTATTTCCCTATTGAATTTATCAGTTACTATCTTCTATTTATGACCACAAGTGTTGCATTCTCCCACAAGTGTAAACATTTTCTCCACATCTACCCTGTCCAAACCATTCATAATTTTCAAGATCTCTCTCAGGCCTCACCACAGTCCTCTCTCTTAGAGTCATAGAGTCATAGGGTTATACAGCACAGAAAGAGGCCCTTTGGCCCATCGTGTCTGTGCCGTCCATCAATCCCTGTCTATTCTAATCCCATTTTCCAGCATTTGGTCCATAGCCTTGTATGCAATGGCATTTCAAGTGCTCATCCAAATGCTTCTTGAATGTTGTGAGGGTTCCTGCCTCTACCACCCTTTCAGGCAGTGAGTTCCAGATTCCAACCACCTTCTGGGTGAAAAAGTTCCTCCTCAAATCCCCTCTAAATCTCCTGCCCCTTACCCTGAATCTATGCCCCCTTGTTATTGACCCCCCTACTAAGGGGAAAAGTTCCTCTTTATCTACCCTATCTATGCCCCTCATCATTTTGTACACCTCAATCAGGTCCCCCCTCAGCCTTCTTTGCTCCAAGGAAAACAACCCCAGCCTGTTTAGTCTTTCTTCATAGCTGAGGCGCTCCATCCCAGGTAACATCCTGGTGAATCTTCTCTGCACCCTCTCCAAAGCAATCACATCCTTCCTATAGTGAGGCGACCAGAACTGCACACAGTACTCCAGCTGTGGCCTCACCAGCATTTTGTACAGCTCCATCATAACCTCCCTGCTCTTATATTCTATGCCTCGGCTAATGAAGACAAGTATCCCATATGCCTTTTTAACCACCTTATCTACCTGTTCCGCTGCCTTCAGGGATCTATGTACACGTACACCAAGGTCCCTCTGACCCTTTGTACTTCCTAGGGTCCTACCACTCATTGTGTATTCCCTTGCCTTATTTGTCCGTCCAAAATGCATCACCTCGCACTTTTCAGGGTTAAATTCTATTTGGCACTTTTTCGCCCATCTGACCAACCCATTTATATCGTCCTGTAGCCTGAGGCTCTCCTCCTCGCAATTTACCACCCCACCAATTTTCGTGTCATCCGCGAACTTACTGATCATACCTTTTACATTCTCATCCAAATCATTTATGTAGATCACAAACAGCAAGGGACCCAGCACCGATCCCTGAGGTACCCCACTGGACACAGGCTTCCAGTCACAAAAGCAACCTTCGACCATCACCCTCTGCCTCCTGCCACTCAGCCAGTTTTGGATCCAACGCGCCAAGGCACCCTGGATCCCATGGGCTCTTACCTTCTTGACCAGTCTCCAATGCGGGACTTTGTCAAAAGATTTGCTGAAGTCCATGTAAACCACATCCACAGCATTTCCCTCATCCACACACCTAGTCACCCCCTCAAAAAATTCAATCAGATTTGTCAGATATGATTTTCCCTTGACAAAGCCATGCTGCCTATCCCCAATTAATCCTTGCCTCTCCAAGTGGAGACTAATTTTGTCCCTCAGAATTTTTTCCAATAATTTCCCTACCACAGATGTTAGGCTCACTGGCCTGTAATTGCCTGGTTTATCCCTGCTACCCTTCTTGTATAATGGTACTACGTTAGCTGTTCTCCAGTCCTCTGGTACATCCCTTGTGGCCAGAGAGGTTCTGAAAATTTGTGTCAGAGCCCCTGCAATCTCCTCCTTTGCCTCATACAACAGCCTGGGATACATCTCGTCTGGGCCTGGGGATTTATCCACATTTTGGCCTGCTAAAACCGCTAGTACCTCCTCCCTCTCGATGCTAATATGTTCAAGTATGTCACAGTCCCCTTGCCCGATTTCTATGTCTACATCGTCTTTCTCCATAGTGAACACAGATGCAAAAAATTCATTTAAAACCCCGCCTACATCATCTGGCTCTACACACAGATTGCCACTTTGGTCCCGAATGGGCCCTACCCTTTCCCTGGTTATCCTCTTGCCTTTAATATACTTATAAAACATCTTAGGATTTTCCTTTATTTTGCTTGCCAGTGTTATTTCATGGCCCCTCCTCGCCCCCCTAATTTCTTTTTTAAGTATGCCCCTGCACTTTTTATACTCCTCTAGGGCTTCCTCCATCTTTAGTCTTTTGTAACTGCCAAAAGCCCCCCTTTTTTTCCTAATGCATTTTTGTATATCCCTTGTCATCCAAGGTTCCCTTTGCTTGTTGGTCCCACCCTTGACCTTTACAGGAACATGTTGGCGTTGTACTCTCTCTATTTCCCTTCTGAAAGTCTCCCACTGTTTTGATGTGGATTTTCCTATAAGTAGCTGCTCCCAGTCCACTTTGGCCAGATCCTGCCTTATCATATTAAAATCGGCCTTCCCCCAATTTAGAACCCTTATTTCCGGGCCGTCTTTGTCTTTTTCCATGACCACCTTAAATCTCACCGAATTATGGTCACTGTCGCCAAAATGCTCTCCTACTGACACTTCCACCACTTGCCCGGCTACATTCCCTAGAATTAGGTCCAGTACCGCCCCCTCTCTTGTAGGACTTTCTACATGTTGGCTCAAAAAGCTCTCCTGGATGCACTTTAAGAATTCTGCACCCTCTAAGCCTTTCACACTCTGACTATCCCAATTTATATTGGGGAAGTTGAAATCCCCCACTATTATTATCCTATTATTTTCGCACTCCTCTGAGATTTGCCTACATATCTGTTCCTCTATCTCCCCCTGGCTGTTTGGGGGCCTATAGTACACTCCCAGCAAAGTGCTTGCCCCCTTTTTGTTTTTAAGTTCCACCCATATGGCCTCATTAGAGGAACCCGCTAATATATCATCCCTCCTTACAGCAGTAATTGACTCCTTAATTAATATTGCAACACCCCCTCCCCTTTTGCACCCCCCTCTGTCTCGCCTGAAGATTCTATACCCCGGAATATTGAGCTGCCAGTCCTGACCCTCCCTCAACCATGTCTCCGTGATAGCAACAATATCGTACTCCCATGTGTTCAACAACAACTTCAGTTCATCCACCTTATTTGCAAGACTCCTTGCATTAAAATAAATGCCTTCCAGCCTTGCCATATTCCCTTTTGCCTTCACATATTTGCTCTGCCTTCCCAGCTGACTTGTTTTTTCCTCCGTATTTGGCTGTAAATCACCCCCTACTATAGCTCCACTCTATATCCCATCCCCCTGCCAAGTTAGTTTAAACCCCCAGCCCCCAGCAGTGCTAGCAAACCTCCCCACAAGGATATTGGTCCCCCTCTGGTTCAGGTGTAAACCGTCCAACTTGTACAAGTCCCACCTTTCCCAGAAGCAGACCCAGTGATCCAGGAAACTAAAGCCCTCCCTCCTGCACCATCCCTTTAGCCACGCATTCATCTGTTCTATCTTCCTATTCCTATACTCACTAGCACGTGGCACCAGGAGTAATCCAGAGATTACAACCTTTGAGGTCCTGCTCTTTAATCTTCCACCTAGCTCCCTAAATTCTTGCTGCAGGACCTCATCCCTCTTTTTACCTATGTCGTTGGTACCAATGTGGACCACGACCTCTGGCTGTTCACCCTCCCCCTCCAGAATGCCCTGCAGCCGCTCAGTGACATCCTTGACCCTGGCACCAGGGAGGCAACAAACCATCCTGGATTCACGTCTACGGCCACAGAAACGCCTATCTGTTCCCCTTACTATAGAATCCCCTACCACTATTGCTCCCCCACTCTTTTTCCTCCCTTCCTGGGCAGCAGGAGCACCCCCAGTGCCAGGAAGTTGGCTGCTGCTGCCTTCCCCTGGTGAGTCATCCCCCTCAACAGTATCCAAATCGGTATACCTGTTTGAGAGGGGAATGGTCACAGGGGTCTCCTGCACTACCTGCCTGCTTCTATTGCTCCGCCTGGTGGTCACCCATTTCCTTTCTTCCTGTGCAGCCCTTACCTGCGGTGTGACCAACTCACTAAACGTGCTATCCACGTCCCTCTCAGCATCGTGAATGCTCCGCAACCCATCCACCCGCAGCTCCAGCGCCTCAATGCGGTCTGCTAGTAGCTGCAGCTGGATGCATTTCTGGCACACGCGGTCATCAGGGGCACCGGCAGTGTCCCTGAATTCCCACATAGAGCAAGAGGAGCATAACATGGGGCTGGGCTCTCCTGGCATGACTTAGTGAATTAATTTAAATTAATTAAAGGGTATCAGACTAGCAGAAAGGCCCATCGATTTAATATTTCCCGATAGCTGCAATCTTTCAGTTCTGGTGCCACCCAACTAAATATTTGTAAGACCGAAGCTATTGGCCCCCTTCACAAACTCCGTTGCCTAGCCACCGACTCCATCCCTCTTCGTAGCACCAGTTTGCTGTTTGTAACGTTGGTGTCATATTTGGCCACGGGATGATCTTCCGACCGGATATTCACTCCATCACCAGGATGGCTTACTTCCACCTCTGTAACATTGCCGAACTTCACCCCTGCCTCAGCTCATCTGCTGCTCAAACCATCATCCATGCCTTTGGTAGCTCTAGACTTGTTAACATCAACTCACTCCTGGCCACTGTAAGAATTCGCAATGATTTACAGTTCTGAAGATCCATTTTTTTTGATTAAAGTATCCCTGGGCGTCGTGCTTTTAAATTTCCAGGGATAAAAATGGCAGTCACACCACATGGCCGAATGACAAAAGAGGTTTGGAATGCAGCTTTCTGTGTCTGGAAGTAAGGTTCAATGAAGACAAAGGACATCTAAACTGCAGAAGAGACTTTTGTATCTTGAATGGGAAGCGTTAACATTTGAATGGATTTTAAATCACCCAGTACTGGACAATAGAGCAGTTGTATCAGCACAGGGAGCTCCGAAAATCACATTAACTCAATCTAACCACTTTGAGTTAGCCTATCACAGCTTTCTCTTGTGTATTGGACCCTTTTGGGTGGGGAATTTTGCACAAAGCCTTGCAAGGCAGGACGGGAGGGGCTCACCAGATATAAAGATAGGGCTGAGAAGCCAGCTCGCGCTCTTGGACTTCCTGGGACCATAGATGAGCCTCTCTCTCTCTCTCTCTCTCTTCGCTGGACCACATGTCAGCAGAGTTTCTGACTCCTCAACAAGGCAACCTAGCAGGAGTTAAGGGGGGATGGTGATTTAAGGGAATTGCTAAGATTGTTTAAATAACATTGTAGCCATTGTATCCCTCGTTTTTGCCGTCTGCAACCCCCCTGTTGTCTAGTTTTACAATTTCACTGTGTTCGTGTGAGATAGTTTGATATTGTGATTATAGTTTCTTTTAGTTAATAAAGCTTGATTTTTTTCTCTCATCCAAACCACGTGTTCCGTTTTAATATCATTAATTATAAGTTCCTCCACTCAGAACTAAAGGAGGGGTAGCGATTCGAAACCGCTGTTTGTAAATTGGTTTAGAGTGCAGCAGCAAAAAGACTGCTGGCCAGGTAGATTACCTTAAACCAGTTTAAAAGAAGCCCCCGGAATCCTTACACTGGCTTCCCATCTCCCACCCTCCATAACTTGAGCTCATCCAAAGTTGTGCTGCCCGTAACCTAACTCACACCAAATCCCAGTAAACCACCACCCCTGTGCTCGCTGACCGACAGTGACTCTTGTTCTGTCAATACCTCCATTTGAAAATTATCATCCTTACTTTCAAATCCCCACATGGCCTCGCCCTCCCTACCTCTGCAAGCTCCACCAGCCCCTCAACACTCCCAAGATCTCTGTGCTCCTCTAATTCTGGCCTCTTGCACATCCCCGATTATAACCGCTCCACCAGTGGCGGCTGTGCTTTCAGCTGTCTGGGCCCAAGCTCAGGAATCCACTCCCCCTAAACCTCTCTGCTTCTCTAAATCTCCCTCCTCCATAAGATGCTGCTTAAAAGTTACCTCTTTGACCAAGCTTTTGGTTATCTTTCCTAATATCTCCTTATGTGGCTCAGGGTCAGCTTTTGTTCAATAACACTCCCATGAATCACTTGGGTCATTTTACTATGTTGAAGGTGCTATATAAATACAAGTTGTTGCTGTTGTAAATATTTTTTGCACTTTCTCCAGTTCTTCTATGCCCTTTTTATATTATGGAGACCATAACTATGCACAGTTCTCTAAGTGTGACCTGACCCGTGTCCTATACATGTTGAATACAATTTACAAAGTATTTACTGCACAGAGACAGGCCATTCAACCCAACATGTCCATGTTGGTGCCCATGCTCCACACGAGCCTCCACCCACCCTCCTTCATCACACCCAGTAAAAATATCGAACTATTCCTTTCGCCCTCGTGTGCTTGTCTCGCTCCCCTTTAATGTGTCGATGCTATTCACATCCACTGCTCCTCGCAGTAGCAAGCTCCACATTCTGACCACTCATTTGGTAAACAGGTTTCTCCTGAATCCCCTGTAAGATTTATTAATGACTATCTTAAATCTATGAACCCAAGTTCTAGTCTTTCCTGCAAGTAGAAACGCCTTCTCTAATCTACCCTATCAAACACTTTCATAATTTCAAAGAACTCTATCTGATCATCAGTCAGTCTTCCCTTTCCTAAAGAAAACATCCCCAGCGTGTTCAGTATTTCCTGACAGGTATAACCTCTCAGTTCTGGTATCATTTCAGTAAATACTGTTTGCACCTTTGCCAGTCCCTCTGTGTCCTTTTTATAAGATGGAGACCATGTTCACAGTACACCAAGTGTGGTCTAACCAAGGTTCCATACAAGTTTAACATAACTTCTTTACATTTCTATCCCTCTAGAAATGAACCCCAGTGCGTTCTTTGTTTTTATGGCCTTATCAACCTGCATTGCAATTTTTAGTGATTTATGTAACCGTACTCTCGCATACCTCTGTCCCTCAACCTCGTTTAGAACTTATTTTCCAAGGAGTATGTGACCTCAGTTTTCTTCTTATTAAAATGCATGACCTCACACTTCTCTATATTGAGGTTCATTTGCCAATTACACGCCCATTCTGCCAGTTTATTAACGTCTTCCTGTATTATGTCGCCGTCCTCCTCTGTATTAATTATAAACCCACATTTGGGCGGCATCCACAAAGTTTGAAATTGCACTCCGATTCCTGAGTCCTAATTGTTTAAGTAAATGGTGAACAAAAGTGTTCCCAGCACCGATCCTTGTGGAACACCACTTCCCAACATTGGCCAACTTCACTCCTTTTGAATTCTATCGCCTTAGAAATAAACCCCAGTTCATTGTTAGCATTTTAATTGCTTTGCTGACCAGTGATACTGCTTTTAATTATTTAGTCACCTTTATCCCGAGAGCCCTTTGCTCTTCTGTCATATTCCGCTGCTTATTTTCTAAGGTATCGGTGATTATAGAATCATGGAATGATGCAGCGTAGAAGGCGGCCATTCGGCCCACCGTACCTGTGCCGGCTCTTTGGTAGAGCTGTCCAATTAATCCCACTCCTCTGCATTTTCCCCAGTGTTTTTTTCCAAATCCCCTTTGTAAGTTCCTATTAACTCTGCTTCCACTGCCCTTTCAGGCAATGGATGCCAGATCACAACAACTCGCTGCATAAAACAAAAGTTTCCTCGTGTTGTCTCTGGTTCTTTTGCCAATCATATTAAATCTGTGTCCTCTGGTTACCGACCCCACTGCCACTGGAAACAGTTGCTCCTTAATTACTCTATTAAATCTATTTAGGAAAATTAAAAAATAGGACCTCAAAGGTAGTAATCTCAGGATTGCTACCAGTGCCACGTGTTAGTCAGAGTAGAAATAGAAGTGTAGGAACAGAAGTTCCTACCCGAATAACGAAGCCCAACACAGTGAAACGAAATAATTAAACTTTAATAAACAAAATACTTTAACTGATAACTACAAGAGCAGAGGTCAGCAGGTCTGTCCAGGTCTCCAGCCTTTCTCAGACTGCCCTTAAATACTAGAAACCGACGTCATGACGTCATCATGTTTTCCGCGCCAACTGGGGGTCACGTGATCAGCGTCATGACGTCATCACGTGGAAATACAAGAACCTACACACAGCTTAAAGGTGCAGTCCACAACTGCACTACAGAGTGGTTAAAGGAATTATTACAGATTGTTCAGTGTCTCTTGGTGGCTCCGCCACAGGCGCCCCCCCAGAATTCTCTTTAACAGACAGCATCAAACGTGCAGGAGGTTTAATTATTCTGCCCGAACGACTACGAACTTCAGACAATGGACCGTTAGAAGATGAGCCAACATTTGGCTGTATCTGAAGCGGTACATCTGGGGTGGAGGAAACCGTAGCAGAAGGTATAGATGAGGATGAAGCCGAAGCAGGCAATTTAATAGTAGACTGCTGCATAATTGGTCTAGTAGCCAATGGTGGTCGTCCACGGCGAGGTGGCTGAGCAACAACCACCGGTTCACTCTGATCCAGATGGGCTGGTTTAAGTCGGTTGATGGAGATGGTATCCAATTTACCTCCCATTTCGACCGTAAAATATTTCTCTCCCACTGCAATGACACGAAACGGTCCATCATAAGGTGGTCTGAGTGTATCGCTATGAGCATCCTGCCGAATAAAAACATAATCGGAACTCATAAGTTCTGCCGGAACATGAGGCCTCTGTAGATTGTGATGCGAGGTTGGAATAGGCAGGAAATTCTTTGCCACCTCGTGATGCTGAAGGAGCTGCTGAGCAGGCGACCACGATTCTGTATGTGGAGGGAGGAAATCCCCTGGTACTCGAAGTGCTTGACCGTAGACTAACTCAGCCGATGAAGCCTGGAGGTCATCTTTGGGGGCTGTACGGAGGCCTAGCATCACCCAAGGGAGTCTATCCACCCAGTTGGAACCACGCAAGCTGGCACGGAGGGACGCCTTTAGAGACCGATGAAATCTTTCACATAAGCCATTTGCTTGCGGATGGTAAGCGGTGGTACGATGCAGCTTGGTACCCAAGCCCTGTGCAACTGCATTCCACAACTCTGACGTAAATTGTGGACCTCGGTCAGAGGAGATATCAGATGGCACTCCAAACCGGGCCACCCATGACGAAATAAATGCCCTGGATACGTCCGCTGTGGTAGTAGCAACCAAGGGAATCGCCTCTGGCCACCTGGTAGTACGGTCCACTATTGTCAGGAGATGCATAAAACCCCGCGAAATGGGGAGGGGGCCCACTAAGTCCACATGTACATGGTCGAACCAGCGTTCAGGCACTGGAAAGATGGCCATTGGAGCCTTCACGTGACGATGAACCTTTGATTTTTGACAGTCCACGCAATTGTTTGTCCAGTCCCGAACGTCTAAATGCATTCCCTTCCAAACAAACTTACGGGACATAAGTCATTGTGAAGCTCACATCCCCGGGTGTGATAGGCCATGTATAATCTGAAAAATCTTCTTACGCCATTCGACTGGTACAATGGGCCGGGGCACTCCCATGGATATGTCACACAAAAGCGTGGTTCCTGCTGATTGGAACATAACATCGGCTACCTGCAAGCTAGAAGGCATGGTCCAATACGCCTGAATCTCAGGATCCGCCAGCTGTTCTTTTGCCAACCCGACGTAATCGATTCCCAGGTGAATTGTCTGGACTGGGGCACGCGACAGGCAATCAGCCACAAGATTATCTTTGCCAGACACATGTCGCAAATCCGTTGTAAATTCTGATATAAATGTAAGGTGGTGCTGTTGCCGGGCTGACCACAGCTCCGCCGTTTTGGCCATTGCAAAAGTGAGCGGTTTATGGTCCACAAATGCAGTAAACGGGCACCCTTCTAGAAGAAAACAAAAATGCCGGATGGCCAAAAACAAGGTCAGCAACTCCCTATCAAAAGTGCTATATTTTCGCTCATTTATACGCAGTTGGCGGCTAAAAAAGGCCAATGGCTGCCAAGTCCCGTCAACCCATTGCTCCTGCACTGCCCCGATGGCGTAATCGGAGGCGTCGGTAGTAAGGGCGATGATTGCGCCCGGGAGTGGGTGTGCAAGCATAGTTGCATCTGCCAATGCCGCCTTGGTGTCCAGGAATGCCTGGTCCATCTGTGGTGTCCAAATGATAACATCTTTACCCGACTTCCCTTTAAGTGCTTCGTACAGCGGCTGCATTAATTGGGCTGCCTTGGGGACAAAACGGTGATAAAAATTCACCATCCCCAGGAACTCCTGAAGAGATTTAAGTATATGCGGCCGCGGGAATGCCGTAACTGCCTCTACCTTAGTGGCCAGTGGGACGGCGCCTTCTGAGGTGATCCTATGCCCCAGAAAGTCAATGCTGGTTAACCCAAACTGGCATTTGGCTAGATTTATAATGAGGCCATGTTGGCTGAGACGGGCAAAGAGTGTACGTAAATGAGCCATATGCTCTTCCTTATCTTTACTAGCAATGAGAATATCATCCAAGTAAATGAAAATGAAAGGAAGATCCCGTAACACAGAGTCCATAAGTCGCTGAAAAGCCTGAGCTGCATTTTTCAATCCAAACGGCATGCAAAGGAACTCAAAAAGGCCAAACGGTGTGATGACCGCCGTTTTGGGGATGTCTTGAGGGTACACAGGAACTTGATGATATCCACGGACGAGATCTACTTTGGAAAATATTGTTTTGCCGGCCAAATGAGCCGAAAAATCCTGTATATGCGGTATTGGATACCTATCCAGCATAGTGGCTTCATTAAGGCATCTGTAATCCCCACAAGGCCTCCATCCGCCACCTGGTTTGGGTACAATGTGTAATGGGGAAGACCAAGGACTGTCAGAGCATCGGACAATCCCAAGGCGCTCCATAATCCGAAACTCTGCCTTTGCGGCTATAAGCTTTCCGGGTTCCAATCTTCGTGCCCGGGCGTAAACAGGCGATCCCGTTGTGGTAATATAATGTACCACACTGTGCTTCGCAACTGCTGCCGTGAATGTAGGCCTGGTGAGCCCCGGGAATTCACCAAGTAGGCGCCTAAACCCTTCCTGCGATGGAGCCGCACAGGCAACCGACCAGGAGACAGCAGTACTGCGGTGACAAGGCACCGCATGGAAGGTAGACGCATTAATGAGTCGACAATGTTGGACGTCGACCAGAAAACCATGGGCACAAAAAAAATCAGCCCCCAGGATGGCCTGTGATACTTTAGCCATTATAAATTCCCATACAAAACGTTGACCTCCAAGAGTTAAATTAACTGCCCGTTTACCAAACGTGCGAATGGCCGCACCATTGGCTGCCTCAAGGGAAGGGCCGTGACTGCCGGATTGTAGATCCAGCTTTGAAACTGGCAAAATACTGCACTGAGAACCAGTATCACACAAGAATCGTCGCCCTGTTCCGGAATCAGTAATATAGAGGAGTTTTCCTGCTGAACCGACTGCCATGGTGAACTGGGTGTTTTTGTCAGCCCCTGTCTTCTTCGAAGTTTGAGAGTCTGCTGGAGACTTTTTTTCAACCCAACTGCAGGGTGGACGGCAGCGTCGAGCCTTGGCGCCAAAACGGGCGTGGTACATACACCAGCCTGCTGGAGGAGGGCTGGACTTTGCTCGTGTAGGGGAAAGGTGCCTCGTAGCTGCGCAACTCTGCTGTATGACCATAAAAGACTTATCTGCCTCCGCAGCCAGCTCGGCACAGTCCGTAATCGTAGAACTGGCCAAGACTGCCTGAACTGGCTCGGGTAGCTGGCAGAGGAAAAGCTCTCGAAATAAAAAACATTGGGGCTCTGAACCCAAAAGCATGAGCATTTGGCTCATCAATTCTGATGGTTTTGAATCCCCAAGACCCGGCATTGCGACAAGCTTGCGTGCACGCTCTGACTTAGTTAGACCATACACTTGTAGTAAACGATCTTTTAAAGCTGAATACTTGCCCTCTGCCGGTGGATTCCCCAGGATGCTGATGACCCGTGAAGCCGTGGCGCTGTCCAGAGTGGAAACCATGTAATAATAACGGGTTGAATCCACTGTAATGTCCCGGATAGCAAACTGGGCTTCTGCTTGGAAAAACCATGCTTCTGGTTGCTGTTCCCAGAACTGCGGCAATTTAAGGGCAACGGCGTTCGTGTTCATTATGAATATCTCGAAGAAAGTTGTCCAACGAGCTCGGGGTCACCAATGTAGGAATAACGAAGCCCAACGCAGTGAAACGAAATAATTAAACTTTTATAAACAAAATACTTTAACTGATAACTACAAGAGCAGAGGTCAGCAGGTCTGTCCAGGTCTCCAGCCTTTCTCAGACTGCCCTTAAATACTAGAAACCGACGTCATGACGTCATCACGTTTTCCGTGCCAACTGGGGGTCACGTGATCGGTGTCATGACGTCATCACGTGGAAATACAAGAACCTACACACAGCTTAAAGGTGCAGTCCACAACTGCACTACAGAGTGGTTAAAGGAATTATTGCAGATTGTTCAGTGTCTCTTGGTGGCTCCGCCACAGAAGGATATTTCAGATGAATGAATGGCTAGAGGAATGGTGCAAGGGGGAGGGACTCAAATTCCAGAGACATTGGAACCGGTTCTGGGGGAGGTGGGACCAGTACAAACTGGACGGTTTGCACCTGGGCAGGACCGGGACCAAAGTCCTAGGGGGAATGTTTGCTAGTGCTCTGGGGGAGGGTTTAAACTAAAATGGCAGGGGATTGGGAACCTGTGCAGGGAGACAGAGGAAAGGGAAGCAAGGCTAGAAACAAAAGAACGGAAGGAGAAAAGCAAACGTGGAAGGCAGAGAAATCAAGGGTGTAAATCAAACAGGGCTACAGTAAATAATAATTCTAAAAGGACTAAGAGTGTTTAAAAAAAAGCCTGAAGGCTTTGTGTCTTAATACGAGGAGCATTTGTAATAAGGTGGATGAATTAGCTGCACAAATAGATGTAAATGGATATGATGTAATTGGAATTACAGAGACATGGCTCCAGGGTGACCAAGGCTGGGAATTCAACATCCAGGGGTATTCAATATTCAGGAAGGACAGGCAAAAAGGAAAAGGAGGTGGGGTAGCATTGCTGGTTAAGGAGCCGATTAACACAATAGTAAGGAAGGATATTAGCTCTGATGATGTGGAATCTGTATGGGTAGAGCTGAGAAATACCAAGGGGCAGAAAACGTTAGTGGGAGTTGTATACAGACCTCCAAACAGTAACGCTGAGGTTGGGAATGGCATTAAATGGGAAATAAGAGATACGTGCAATAAGGGCACAGCAGTTATCATGGGTGACTTTAATCTACATATAGATTGGGCTAACCAAATTAGTAACAGTACTGTGGAGGAGGAATTCTTAGAGTGTATACGGGATGGTTTCCTGGACCAATATGTCGAGGAACCAAGTAGAGATCAGGCCATCTTAGACTGGGTATTATGTAATGAGAAAGGATTAATTAGCAATGTTGTTGTGCATGGCCCCTTGGGGAAGAGCGATCATAATATGATAGAATTCTTCATTAATTTGGAGTGTGAAGAAGTTGACTCAGAGACTAGGGTTCTGAACTTAAATAAATGAAACTTCAATGGTATGAGGCGCGAGTTGGCTAGGATGGATTGGGGAACGTTACTTAAAGGGCTGACGGTGGATAGGCAAACCGCAAACATTTAAAGATCGCATGGATGAACTACAGAATATGTTAATCCCTGTTAGGCCTAAAAATAAAAGAAAAAAGATGACTCAACCATGGCGAACAAGGGAAATTAATGATAGCATAAGGTCCAAGGAGATGACATATAAATTGGCCAGAAAAAGCAGCAAACCTGAGGATTGGGAGCAGTATAGAATTCAGCAAAGGAGGATAAAGGGATTATTTAAGAGGGGGAAAATAGAATATAGGAGTAAGCTTGCAGGGAACATAAAAACTGACTGTAAAAGCTTCTATGGATATTTGAAGAGAAAAAGATTGGTGAAGTCAAGCACAGGTCCCTTGCAGTGAGAATCAGGGGAATTTATAATGGGGAACAAAGAAATGGCAGACCAATTAAATACATACTTTGGTTCAGTCTTCACAAAGGAGGACACAAATAACCTCCCAGAGATGTCAGTGAACACAGGGTCTAATGAGAGGGAGGAATTGAATGAAATCAGTATTTGTAGGGAAATGGGGTTAGGAAAGTTGGCGGCATTGAAGACCGATAAATCCCCAGGGCCTGATAATCTACATCCTAGGGTACTTAAGGAAGTGGCCCTAGAAATAATAGATGCATTGCTGGTCATCTTCCAAAATTCTATAGACCCTGGAATAGATCCCATGGATTGGAGGGTAACTAATGTTACCCCCACTATTTAAAAAAGGTGGTAGAGAGAAAACGGGGAATTATAAACCGGTAAGCCTGACATCGGTAGTGGGGAAAATGCTAGAGACCATTACAAAAGATGCAATAACAGAGCACTTGTAAAACAGAGACAGGATCGGACAAAGTCAACATGGATTTACAAAAGATGAATCATGCATGACTAATCTACTGGAATTTTTTGAGGATGTAACTGGTAGAATAGATAAGGGAGAACCATTGGATGTGGTGTATTTGGACTTTCAGAAGGCTTTTGATAAGGTCCCGCATAAGAGATTGGCGTGCAAAGTTAAAGCACATGGGATTGGGGGTAGGGTACTGACTTGGATAGAGAACTGGTTGGCAGACAGGAAGCAAAGAGTAGGAATAAACGGGTCTTTTTTTGAGTGGCAGGCAGTGACTAGTGGGGTACTGCAAGGATCGGTGCTAGGACCCCAGCTATTCACAATATATATTAATGATCTGGACGAGGGAACTAGATGTAATATCTCCATGTTTGCAGATGACACAAAGCTGGGTGGGCCTGTGTGCTGTGAGGAGGATGCAGAGAAACTCCAGTATGATTTGGACAGGTTGGGTGATTGGGCAGATGCATGGCAGATACAGTATAATGTGGATAAATGCGAGGTTATCCACTTTGGTGGCAAAAACAGGAATGCAGATTATTATCTGAACGGCAATATTTTGGGAAAAGGGGAAGTGCAACGAAACCTGGCTGTCCTTGTGCACCAGTCGCTGAAGGTAAGCATTCAGGTGCAGCAGGCGGTTAAGAAGGCAAATGGTATGTTGGCCTTCATAGCGAGAGGATTCGAGTACAGGAGCAAGGATGTCTTGCTGCAGTTGTGCAGGGCCTTGGTGAGACCACACCTGGAGTATTATGTGCTGTTTTGGTCGCCTTATCTGAGGAAGGATGTTCTAGCCATGGAGGGAGTGCAGCGAAGATTCACCAGACTGATACCTGGGATGGCAGGAATGACGTATGAAGGGAGAGATTGGGTTGTTTGGGCTTAAACTCACTGGAGTTTAGAAGAATGAGAGGGGATCTCATTGAAACTTATAAAATTCTAACAGGACTAGACAGACTAGATGCAGGAAGGATGTTCCCGATGGCGGGTAAGTCCAGAAGCAGCCGTCACGGTCTAATGATAGGGGGTAAGCCATTTAGGACTGAGATGAGGAGGAATTTCTTCACCCCGAGAGTGGTGAACCTGTGTAATTCTCTACCACAGGAGCCAGTTGAGGCCAACTTACTAAATATATTCAAGAAGGAGTTAGATATATTTCTTAAGGCTAAAGGAATATGGGGAGAAAGCAGGGACAGGGTACTGAATTTGGATGATCAGCCATGATCTCATTGAATGGCGGAGCAGGCTCGAGGGACCGAATGGCCTACTCCTGCTCCTATCTTCTATGTTTCTATATGAACACCTCTATCAAATCTCCTCTTAACCTTCTCTGCTCTAATCAGAACAACCCGAGCTTCTTCAGTCTCTCCACATAGCTGAAGTCCCCTTATTCCTGGTACCATTCTAGTAAATCTCTTCTGCACACGCTCCAAATCCTTGACATTTTCCTAATGTGTGGTGCCCAGAATTGGACACATTACTCCAGCTGAAGCCTAATCAGAGCTTTATAATATTTTCGCATAAATTCCTTGCTTTGTCCTCTACTGCTTATCAATAAAGCAAAGTATGCTTTATTAACATACTTTTCAAATTATTCGGCCGCCTTCAAAGATTTGTGTACATATATGCCGAGGTCTCTGTGTTCCTGTACTCCCTTTAAAATTGTACCATTGAGATCACATTGCCTCGCCTCATTTTTCACTTCACAATTCTCTGTGCTAAATAGAATCTGCCAAGTGTCTGACTAATTGTATCAGATTTTGGGCTATGCTGTGAGGAAAGGGATTGGATTCAGAAAGAAACGCCATCAGAGAAGTGTAGGATCATGTCAGGGACTTCTCTGAAGCTCCCAGACCCTATGCGGAACAAGACCCAGCCAAATCTGCTTGGCATTCAGGGTCGTGCTTCTGGCTCCAGTTATATTTTATTCTGTTCATGCAAAATATTCCAGTAAACTAAGTAAGGAGATCACTTTATATGCAGGAATGAGTGTCAGTTAGAATGGGTTGCATGAATGACTTTTTAACCGAAGGTCAGCCATGATCGTATTGAATGGTGGAGCAGGCTCGAAGGGCCGAATGGCCTACTCCTGATCCTATTTCTTATGCTCTCATGTTGACCAGTCAGTCTACGTCCTCCCGAAGTCTGTTACTATCCTCCTCATTGTGTGCTACATTTCCCAGTTTCGATGCCCAACTCTAGGTCATTGAAATATATCAAAGAGAGTACTGGTCCTAATAGCAATCCCTGGGGATCACCACTGTATACTTCCCTCCAGTATGAAAAACAACCCGTCACCACTACTCCCTGCTTTCTGACCCTTAGCCAATTAGGTATCCATGCTGCCCTGTCCCAATAATCCCATGAGTTAAATTTTATGAACAGGTATGTCATGTGGTTCTTTGTCAAACGCCTTTTGAAAGTCCATGGGCTAAAAATTCGGTGGCGCCCCAAGTCTCGCCTGGGCACCGGAAGTTCTGCCCCGGAAGTAGCCGCGAGCGCCAGCCCGATATTCAGTTTCAGCGCACCAAACGGAAGCGGGACGCTGCTCGAGGCGCCCCGCATCCCTCTTGGGGTGCTGCAACTGAAAATCACAGCGCTACATGCCACAGCGCCACACGCAAGGTGCGCTGCGGTACTGCAGGCCTTCCTCCCCTTCTTAAAGGGGAGGGGCCTGCTGCAGCGTGATCGGAGATCGCGAGTGCTGGCAAAAGAGCCCGGCACCGAGGAGAAGTGCCGGGCTCTTGGGACACAGCCGGCACTACCCAGGGGGGTGCTCAGGAGGCCGGGGACAGCAGCGCGGAGAGGTGCTGGCAGGCGACCAACAACAAAAATGGCCGCCCCGCACCGCTCCTTTAATTTGCGCCTCTACCGCCGCAGGTAGGCCCCCCTGAACCGGTCGCAAATTGCGACCAGTGCTACAGCGGGGGGCACGACCAAATATCGTGTTTGGGGTGGTAGCGGGGCGCTGCACACACCGATGACATCACCGGTGGCGGCGCAGCGCTACAGGCTAACGCCACCATTAGCGCCCCGCTAAATTTTGCAGGAGGCGTGGCCAGTGGCGCTAAAACCACTAAGTACCCTCTTTGGGCGCTAACTGGTGGCGCAGCCCACCGAATTTCTAGGCCCATATACACAACATCAATTGCACTATCCTCATGATGCTTCTATTTTCCTACCAAAGTGCATCACCTCGCATTCATCGATGTTAAACTTCACTTGTCAATTAACTGCACAGACTGTATGTTTTCTAAAGTCTATTGTGAGATGTCACGTAGAGAAATGTCTCTTCAACATTTCAAGCAAAGCCTCAGTTTATTGAATAAAAAACAATAATAATTAATAAAGGCAGCCATCTACAACCGTGTGTGGTTTTGCAATTTTCTCAAACAATCTGATGATTTATTGCAGAGTAAACTCCTGGCTTGTCACTGCGTACCACTGCTTTTCGAAGAAGTTGGTGAAGATATCATTAATTTCAAATAACAGATCTACTCTCCAGTTTGCTTCAGCCTCACTTTGTGACTTTCGATATCTATTTATGAATCGAAGATCCTAAACAACTCTCCACACCAACGACTATCCTCAGCTCCTCCCCACCGCATCTAATATCCTCAGCTCCTCCCCACCGCATCTAATATCCTCAGCTCCTCCCCACCCCACCTAATACCCTCAGCTCCTCCCCACCCACCTAATATCCTCAGCTCCTCCCCACCCCACCTAATATCCTCAGCTCCTCCCCACCCCACCTAATATCCTCAGCTCCACCCCACCTAATATCCTCAGCTCCTCCCCACCCCACCTAATTCCCTCAGCTCCTCTCCTCCCCACCTAATATCCTCAGCTCCTCCCCACCCCACCTAATATCCTCAGCTCCACCCCACCTAATATCCTCAGCTCCTCCCCACCCCACCTAATTCCCTCAGCTCCTCTCCTCCCCACCTAATATCCTCAGCTCCTCCCCACCCCACCTAATATCCTCAGCTCCACCCCACCTAATATCCTCAGCTCCTCCCCACCCCACCTAATTCCCTCAGCTCCTCTCCTCCCCACCTAATATCCTCAGCTCCTCCCCACCCCACCTAATATCCTCAGCTCCTCCCCACCCCACCTAATATCCTCAGCTCCACCCCACCTAATATCCTCAGCTCCTCCCCACCCCACCTAATTCCCTCAGCTCCTCCCCACCCGACCTAATATCCTCAGCTCCTCCCCACCTAATATCCTCAGCTCCTCTCCTCCCCACCTAATATCCTCAGCTCCTCCCCACCTAATATCCTCAGCTCCTCCCCACCCCACCTAATATCCTCAGCTTCTCCCCACCCCACCTAATATCCTCAGCTCCTCTCCACCCGACCTAATATCCTCATCTCCTCCCCACCCCACCTAATATCCTCAGCTCCTCCCCACCCCACCTAATATCCTCAGCTCCTCCCCACCCCAACTAATATCCTCAGCTCCTCCCCACCCCACCTAATATCATCAGCTCCTCTCCACCCGACCTAATATCCTCAGCTCCTCCTGAACCCAACAATGTTCCATCAAATTTTTTTGTACTGAGCGGCCACGAACTCCTTTGAGTGCAACCTTTTCAACCGCGGGCAAATTTTAGAACAGCAAATTTTAGAGCAACTTTTAGAAAAGCAACTTTAACAACAACGACAGCAACAACAACCAGTTAAAATCATATATTCAGTAATGAGCTATTGCCACCCCACCATCTCAAATCCTGAGACAATCAGACAAGGATCTGCAAGTTTAACCTAACTTCCCTGTTTTTGAAACCTATTCCTCTGGAAATGAACCCGTGCTTTATTTGCATGTTTATGGCTTTTTAACCTGTGTTGCTACTTCTGATGATTTGTGAATCTATACCCTGAGACCCCTTTGCACCTCGACCCCATTTAGACTCTTACTTTCCAAGGAGTAGCTGGGCTCCTTATTCCTGCCACCAAAATGCACCACATCACAATTACCCATATTGAAATTAATTTGTCATTTCCATGCCCATTCTGCAAGTTTGTTTACGGTAGAATTAATTAAAAGCTTTTAGTTCGTCATGTACAAACTCTATTTAAATAAGTACTTGTCAGAAATGACTGGGATATAAAAGAACTGCAGAATAATAAATTAACACTTCAGAAACGTCACTCAGTTATACATCGACAAGCAATCTAAAAGCCCAAGGTAAGCTGAATGAGACAGATCTATTCATGCAATTTGTATTAATTTTAAGGTTTTCAAGGTATTACCCCTTCCCGCATGTCACTATAGCAATGGCTGCGCAAGCAGCAGAAGCAGCGGCTTTCCTATGGTGCTGACGTGCTGGACGTCCAGATATGTAATCAGAATATTAATCACAATGCAACCAGACAACCTACAAATATAAAGTGCTGTAGTTCTTTAGTTCACAGTATTAAAAAGAATTGAACAAAAACAGGTATCTGTATTTCCAACTTCAATCACTTCCATTAATAAATGTTGTTTTCTTGAACCAGCACACCCTCCATGTAACATGTCAGAAATGCAGCACTTATTCACCAGTGCAGAAAAACACATACACAATTTGCGTCACTGAATTAAAAACAAAAAACAGAAAAAGCTATGATTTAACACTAATAAATATTTATCATTCTTCCTGGACAAGAGAACCAATCAGACTGAGTTGGAAATGTTTACTAATATGTTGATGTAAAGATGTTAATTTACAAATTTCGCTTCCAATATTTTTTCTCTCAAACATTCTCCACAATATTAATCTCGACTCTTATCATGAAAAGTGTTGAATTATTTTAGGTACTTCCCAATTAAATAGCAGGAAACAAACTTCATTGTACTCTCAATTTTCAATCTCCAATTCCAACATTTATACCAAATCGATATTGTACATTATCTGTTTAATCAAAGTATTTTGTGTGTCTTTCTCAATAAAGAAATTGTGGCGGAGCCACTAAGAGACCCAGAGCAATTAATAATAATCCCTTTAAATACATTCTAGTGCAGCTACGGACTGCACCTTTAAACTGTCTGTTAACTATACTGTATGTACTTTCCTGCATTCTGCGTGATGACGTCATGACACTGGTCACGTGACCGCCAGTGGCGTGAAGAATGCGATGACGTCATTGTAATGATCAATAACATGTCATTCTATAGTGGACACTAGGTGGAGCCGTAGAGCTGTGTAGAGCTGTATATAAGACTACACTACCCAGCTGTATATATATATTAAGACTACATTACCCATGAGGCACTAGGCTACCCACAAGGCAACAGTCAAGATGGATGCCTCTACAGATACTGTACCAGTCCACATGTGCTCAATAAAGTAACTAGCAAAAGCTAGCTGCGTTCATAATAAGAATGTCTATTTATTAATGAACATAAGATGGTACCAGGGTGGTGAAGATCTGCTGAAAATTGTGAAAAGCGACATGGAGAATTTGAAGCCACTAGAGCGTTTGAAACTCACAGGAAACATCGACTACAACTGGCAGACTTTTAAACAACAATTCGAACTCTACATTGCAGCCATCGGATTCGGTACCAAGCCAGACACAAGGAAGATAGCGTTGCTGGTTACGGTTGCAGGCCCACAGGTGATAGAGGTATTTAATACATTTGTATTTAATCCAGTGGAGAACAGAGAAAAATTAGAAGATGTGCTAAAAAAATTTGATGCACATTGCTCTCCCAAAAAGAATGAGACCTATGAAAGATACATCTTCTGTTCTCGGACACAGCAGCAAAATGAGACTTTTGATAGCTTTATAACTGATCTGAAACTGAAAGCACAGACATGTAATTTCTCTGAGCTCAAAGCATCCATGATTCGTGACCAGATTGTGTTTGGGATTCATGATAAAAAAGTCAGGGAACATCTGCTAAGAGAAACCAAACTAAATTTGGAAAATGCGGTGAAAATATGCCAAGCCAGCGAGCTAGCTTGAAAGCACGCGAAGACTTTCAGTGAAATCAATAATGATGCGACTGTAACAAGTGATAATGCTGCTGTCGGTGCTGTGTCCTATAAGGGGAAGAAACATGGGCAGAACAGAAATGAAAAGCAATCGGAGGATGAAATTTTTAATTGTAAACGCTGTGGTTACAAACACCAGTTAAGACAATGCCCAGCGTTTGGAAAAATGTGCACAAAGTGTAATGGAAAGAATCACTTTGCCAAACAATGCTTTTCAAAAGTACAAACTAAGAAAGGGCAACGAGTTAATGTAATTGAGGACACTGATTTAAGTGAGACATTTTTTGTAGGAATGGTGTCATGTGACAATATCAAAAAGGATACAGAAAATGTGCAGCCCTCAGAAATGGACAATGCTGAACATAAAGTTAATGCAGTAAAAGAGGACAAATGGATGGTCCCACTGCAGGTAAATGGAGCATTAGTTACCTTGAAACTAGACACTGGGGCAAAAGCAAACTTAATCAGTATGAGTGACATTAACAATATGAAAGAAAAGCCCAAAATACAGAAAAAGTCAGTACTACTGAAGGACTATAATGGACAGAAAATAGATAGCTTAGGTGTATGCAGACTTAAAGTGACAGTCAAAGACAAAGTGCATCATCTCATGTTTTCTGTTGTGGCTGAAAGGCTTGATTCACTACTGGGTGACAAAGCTTGTGAGGACTTAGAACTGGTCAAAAGAGTCTACCGTATAAACTGTGCCATAAGCAGACCAGATGACTCGGTGGATTGTGTAGTGAATAATTTCCAGGATGTGTTCAAAGGATTTGGAGTTCTACCATTCACTTACAAGATCCAGCTAAAGCAGAATGCTCAGCCAGTGGTACATGCTCCACGAAGAGTTCCAGCACCCCTGCATGACTGGCTCAAGAATGAACTGGACAGAATGACCACACTAGGAGTCATCAGGAAAGTTGAAGAGCCAACAGACTGGGTTAACTCCATGGTATGTGTAAAGAAAAAGAACAATGATCTAAGAATATGCATGGATCCAAAGGACTTAAATGCAAACATAAAACGTGAACACTACCAGATTCCCAAGCGAGAAGAAATCACCAGTGAAATGTCAGGTGCCAGATACTTTACAAAGCTCGATGCCTCACAAGGATTTTGGCAACTATAACTGGATGAAGAGAGCACCAAATACTGTACCTTCAACACACCATTTGGCAGGTATTGTTTCCTCAGAATGCCTTTCGGGATAATATCTGCATCTGAAATCTTTCATAGAGCGATGGAACACATAATTGAAGGTCTGGAAGGAGTTCGGGTCTATGTTGATGACATCATCATCTGGGGCGCCACACTGAAAGAACACAATGAGAGACTGACTAAAGTGCTACAGAGCATACGCCGGAATGGACTGAAGCTCAACAAAGCCAAGTGTCAGTTTGGCATCCAGGAAGTCACTTTCCTAGGAGATAATCTATCTGGTAAAGGAATAGAGCCAGATATGGAAAAAGTAAACGCCATACTCAAAATGCCCCGACCCACTGACAAAAAAGGAGTGCTACGCATCATGGGGATGATAAGCTTCATTGGAAAGTTCATTCCTAACTTGTCAGCCAAGACAGCCTGTCTGCGTGACCTGCTACATAAAACAAATGAGTTCGCATGGACAGAAAGACATGAACAAGAGTGGATAAACCTCAAAACAGTGCTGACAACCACACCTGTACTCACCTTCTTTGACCCAACAAAAAGAATCAAAGTGTCAACGGATGCATCAAAAGATGGCCTAGGTGCGGTCTTGCTACAAGCAGAGGGTGAAGATTGGAAGCCTGTTGCCTATGCCTCCAGGTCTATGACTGATACTGAGTGTCGATACGCCCAGATTGAAAAGGAATGTCTAGGCTTGGTAGTTGGACTAGAAAAGTTTCATGGCTACATATATGGACTTCCCACTTTCACAGTTGAGACAGACCACAGCCCTCTGGTTGCCATCATAAAAATAAACCTGAATGAGATGTCTCCAAGGATTCAACGACTCATGATGAAGCTGCAAAGATATGACTTTGAACTGATCTACACACCAGGCAAATACATAGTGTTAGCAGATGCACTATCCCGAGCACCCACAATGAGTCATGTGAGCTCTACTGAAGAAGACGTGGATGTTCATATGAGTATGGTCACTGCTGCACTGCCCGTGTCAGACACAAAATCAAAGCAAATAGCAGAAGAAACAGTAAAAGATACAGTATTACAAACAGTAATAGAGAACATTCATCATGGTTGGCCAAAAGGTTCCTGTCCAAAATATTTTCACATAAGGTCAGAATTGAGTGTCGCAAGTGGACTATTACTAAAACAGAACAGAATAGTCATTCCACAGGCTCTACGTCAAGACATGTTCAAAAGGCTTCATGAGGGACACCTCGGAATTGAAAAATGCAAAAGGAGAGCATAAATGGCCTGGCATAAATAAGGACATTGAGAACATGATAGGCAAATGTGAGACATGTCAGAAACACCAAAACAAACAAGCAAAGGAACCAATGATAGTAGCTGACATACCAACAGCAGCATGGCAAAAGGTTGGTATGGGCCTTTTTCATTTAAATGGTAAAGACTATCTAATAGTGATTGACTACTATTCTAACTATCCTGAGATGGCACTGCTCTCAAGCACCACAGCAAGCAGTGTCATAATGCATGTGAAATCCATCTTCGCCAGACATGGAATTCCCAGGATTGCCATTAGCGACAATGGTCCGTGCTTCAACTGTAAGAAGTGGCAACAGTTTGCAGCACATTATGACTTTCAGCACATCACATCCAGTCCTTTGTATGCTCAGTCAAATGGTAAGGCAGAGAAAGGTGTTCAAGTTCTCAAGCAGCTACTGAAGAAAGCGACAGAAAGCAAGTCTGATCCTTATCTCGCCCTGCTGAGCTACCGAGCCTCACCTTTAGACTGTGGTTCTTCACCTGCTGAACTACTAATGGGTCGCAAGTTGAGCACCACGCTACACTACTGTGCAAAAGAACAGCAAAGTGAGGAACTGAGACAGAGACTTCAACTGTTAAAGCTGAAACAGAAATCATACTATGACAAGTCATCCAAAACTCTAAAACCATTGACAAGCGATGATGTTGTCAGAATTGAGGATCCAGATGCATGGAACAGGAAAGCTACAGTTCTTGAGGAAGTAGGACCAAGGTCATACACTGTTAGAACTGAGGAAGGACAGATTCTCAGGAGGAACCGCCGTTCCCTCCTAAAAACACAAGAGACTATTCAAGACCAGATTGATGACAATGCCGCAACTGCATCGTGTCATTCACCGCCAGAACAATCTCATGAAGACACATCAGACTTACCCGTGTTGAGAAGATCCACACGTGAAGTAAAAGAGCCTGATAGACTTAATCTTTGAGTACAATGTAAAGCTTTGAAAATGTGTTGACTGTTTTGAAAATGTTTATGTGTATAGAGCACTAACAAAAGTGTTACTGATATTATCTTTATTGTTTTCTTGAAAGTTGATTGATATTGATTTTGTTAAACCTCAAAGAAAGGGGGATGTAATGATCAATAACATGTCATTCTATAGTGGACACTAGGTGGAGCCGTAGAGCTGTGTAGAGCTGTATATAAGACTACACTACCCAGCTGTATATATATATTAAGACTACATTACCCATGAGGCACTAGGCTACCCACAAGGCAACAGTCAAGATGGAAGCCTCTACAGATACTGTACCAGTCCACATGTGCTCAATAAAGTAACTAGCAAAAGCTAGCTGTGTTCATAATAAGAATGTCTATTTATTAATGAACATAAGAGTCATGACGTCAGCTTCCAGAACCTTCCAGCAGTCGTCGAGTGCCTTGCAACCTGAGCAGACCTGTTTACAGCTTCCCTTGTGATTTTACTAGTTAACTTCGTTGTTCATTAAACTTTGTTATTTTGATTCACTGAGTCGAACTCCATTATTAAGTTAGGAACCTCCGTTCCTACATTGGTGACCCCGAACTCGTCGGACAACTTTCGTTGAGATTCCAGGATGAGCACGAATGCTGTCGCCCTCAAACTGCCGCAGTTCTGGGAACAGCAACCAGCAGCATGGTTCTTCCAGGCAGAAGCGCAGTTCGCACTCCAGGAGGTTACAGCGGATTTGACCCGTTATTTCTACATGGTCTCCGCTCTCGACAGCGCCACGGCCTCCTTAGCAGTCCACCAGACGAGGGCAAGTATGAAGCTCTTAAATTTTGTTTGCTACAGATTTTTGGCCTCAATAAGTCAGAGCGCGCACGCAGGCTTATTTCTATGCCCGGCCTCAGGGACTCAAAACCGTCGGAACTGATGAGCCAGATGCTCACACTTTTGGGGTCGGGACCCCAATGCTTTTTGTTCTGAGAACTTTTCCTCTGCCAGCTACCTGAACCTGCTCAGACGGCCTTGGCCATTTCTGCAATTACGGGCTGCGCCGATCCCGTGGCAGAAGCAGACAAGATTTTTACGGTTACACAGCAGTGTTGTGCAGCCACGAGGCACCCTTCACCCATGTGTGCGAGGCCCAGCCCTCCTCCGGCAGGCTGGTGTGCATACCACGCCCGTTTTGGCACCAAAGCTCGATGCTGCCGTCCTCCCTGCAGTTTCTCCCCCCCCAAAAAAAACTCCAACAAGCCCGCGCTCTTTGAGAAGGACGACAAGGCCTGAAAAACACGTCCACCATGGCGGTTGGTTCAGCAGGGAAACTTCTTTATATTACGGATTCCATGAGAGGGCGACGATTCCTGTGCGACACTGGTTCCCAGTGCAGTATTCTGCCAGCTTCAAAGCTAGATCTGCAATCCGGCGGTCATGGTCCTTCCCTCGAGGCAGCTAATGGTGCGGCTAGCCACACATTCGGTAAACGGACAGTCAATCTAACCTTCAGCGGTCAGCGTTTTGTGTGGGAGTTTATCACAGCGAAAGTATCACAAGCCATACTGGGGGCCGATTTCTTCTGTGCCAATGGCTTTCTGGTCGACGTCCAACACTGCCGACTCATTAACGCGTCCACTTTTCACGCGGTGCCTTGCCACCGCAGCACCGCTGTGTCCTGGTCGGTCGCATGTGCGATTCCAGTGCAGGATGGGTTTATGCACCTGCTTGGCGAGTTTCCGGAGCTCACCAGGCCTACCTTCTCGGTGGCAGTCACGAAGCACGGTGTGGCGCACCACATCACTATGACAGGATCGCCGGTTTATGCTCGGGCACGGAGATTGGAACCCGGCAAGCTCACAGCGGCAAAGGCAGAGTTCCAGACCATGGAGCGCCTCGGGATTGTCCGACGCTCTGACAGTCCTTGGTCCTCCCCACTGCACATTGTCCCTAAACTGGGTGGTGGATGGTGGCCTTGTGGTGATTACAGACACCTGAACGATGCCACTACACCGGATAGGTATCCAATACCGCATATACAAGATTTTTCAGCCCATCTGGCTGGCAACTCGGTATTCTCCAAGGTGGATCTCGTCAGTGGATATCACCAAGTTCTTGTACACCCTCAGAACGCCCCCAAGACGGCGGTCATCACACCGTTCGGGCTGTTTGAGTTTCTCCGAATGCCATTCGGTTTGAAAAACGTGGCTCAGGCCTTCCAAAGGCTCATGGACTCTGTGTTATAGGATCTGCCCTTTCTTTTCATTTATTTAGATGACATTCTCATCGCCAGTAAAGATACGAAGGAACACTTGGTGCATTTACGCACACTCTTTGCCCATCTCAGCCAACATGGCCTCATCGTCAACCCAGCTAAATGCCAGTTCGGGTTAGCCAGCATTGACTTTCTGGGGCACAGGATTACCTCAGACGGTGCCGTTCCACTGGCCGCCAAGGTAGAGGCAGTCAAAGCATTCCCGAGGCCTCCCACAGTCAAATCCCTGCAGGAGTTCCTGGGGATGGTGAATTTTTATCATCGGTTCGTCCCCAAGGCGGCCCAGTTGATGCAGCCACTGTACGAAGCACTAAAAGGGAAGTCGGGCAAGGATGTTATCACTTGGACTCCGCAGATGGACCAGGCATTCCTCGACACCAAGGCGGTGTTGGAAGATGCAACCATGCTTGCACACCCAACCCCGGGCGCGACCATCGCCCTCACTACAGATGCTTCCGATTACGCCATTGGGGCGGTCCAAGAACAATGGGTCGATGGGACTTGGCAGCCATTAGCTTTTTTCAGCCACCAACTGCGCAAGAACGAGCGCAAGTACAGCACGTTTGATAGGGAGTTGCTGGCCCTGTTTTTGGCCATCCGGCATTTCCGTTTTCTCCTAGAAGGGCGCCTGTTCACTGCGTTCATGGACCACAAGCCTCTCACTTTTGCAATCGCTAAAACATCAGAGCCTTGGTCAGCTCGGCAGCAGCGCCACCTCACATTTATATCCGAATTCACGACGGATCTACGGCATGTGTCCGGCAAAGATAATCTCATGGCTAATTGCCTCTCCTGTGCTCCAGTCCAGGTAGTTCACCTGGGAATCGATTTCATCGGGTTGGCGGAAGAGCAACTGGCAGATCCCAAGGTGCAGGCATATCGGACCACGCCTTCCAGTTGGCAGGTCGCTGATGTGAAGTTTCAAGCAGCAGGAGCCACTCTCTTGTGCGACACATCCATGGGAGTGCCCCGGCCCATTGTGCTGGTCGAATGGCATAAGAAAATTTTCCAGGCCATACATGGTTTATCGCATCCAAGGATGCGAGCTTCACAACGGCTCATGTCCCGCAAGTTTGTGTGGAAAGGAATGCATTTAGACGTCCGAGACTGGACAAACAATTGCGCTGATTGTCAGAAATCGAAAGTTCACAGTCATGTCAAGGCTCCAGTGGCCAATTTTCCGGTGCCAGAACGATGTTTTGATCATGTACATGTGGACCTGGTGGGTCCTCTTCCCACCTCGCGAGGATTCACACATCTCTTGACAGTAGTGGACTGTACCACCAGGTGGCCAGAGGCGATTCCCTTGGTCGCTACCGCTGCAGCAGATGTCTCCAGGGCGTTCATTTCATCGGGGGTGGCTCGGTTCGGGGTACCATCTGACATCTCCTCTGACCGGGGTCCGCAATTCACGTCAGAGTTGTGGAACGCAGTTGCACAGGGCTTGGGTACCAAGCTGCACCGTACTACAGCTTACCATCCGCAGGCGAATGGCCTGTGCGAAAGGTTCCACAGTCTCTCAAGGCATCCCTCCGTGCCAGCTTGCGTGGCTCCAATTGGGTGGACAGACTCCCCTGGGTGATGCTCGGTCTCTGCACAGCCCCCAAAGACGATCTCCAGTCTTCATCGGCCGAGTTAGTCTACGGTCAGACACTTCGAGTACCGGGTGACTTTCTCCCTCCACACACGGAACCGTGGTCTGCAGCTCAGCAGCTCCTCCAGCATCACGAGGCGGCCAAGAATTTCCTGCCTATTCCAACCTCGCATCACGACCTACAGAGGCCTCATGTCCCGGCAGAGCTCATGACCGCTGATTACGTTTTTATCAGACAGGACGCTCACAGAAACCCGCTCAAACCGCCTTATGCTGGACCGTTTCGTGTCATCTCTTCAGGAGAAAAATTTTTCACGGTCGAAGTGGGCAGCAAGGCCAATACCATCTCTATCGACCGACTTAAACCAGCTCACCTAGATCGGAGTGAACCAGTTGTTCCTACTCAGCCACCTCGCCGTGGACGACCACCATTGACCGTCGGACCAGTTCTGCAACAGCCCGCCATTGACCCGCCTGCATCTACCTCATTGTTGCCCGCACCACCTGATATTGTTTCCACCGCACCTGATGCGCCACTTCAGCCACAGACAAGCTCCAGCTCGTTTGCCAACGTTCCACTTCCGCTGCCTGAGTTTTGTCACTGCTCGACCAGGCTCATCAAGCCTCCTGCTCGTCTGACACTGTCTGTTAAAGGGGATTCTGGGGGGGCGCCTGTGGCGGAGCAATTAATAATAATCCCTTTAAATACACTGTAGTTCAGCTACGGACTGCACCTTTAAACTGTCTGTTAACTATACTGTATGTACTTTCCTGCACTCTGCGTGATGACGTCATGACGCTGATCACGTGACCGCCAGTGCCGCGAAGAACGCCATGACGTCATGACGTCAGCTTCCAGAACCTTCCAGCAGTCATTGAGTGCCTTGCAACCTGAGCAGACCTGTTTACAGCTTCCCTTGTGATTTTACTAGTTAACTTCATTGTTCATTAAACTTTGTTATTTTGATTCACTGAGTCGAACTCCATTATTAAGTTAGGAACCTCCATTCCTACAAAATAATGATTTCTCCTAAAGTAGCTTCTTGCCTTTTTCATACATCAGTACAGAGTTCTTGTTTCTATTAACACACCACTAAACATTTGAGAGAAAATCTATAGTTATGTTATTCCTGGGACTTGTTCAGACTATAGAATGACAGACAAAGTAAAATCGTTCAGAGTAGCAAAATACAGTGGATGCTGGAATCTGAAATATGAAGAGAAAATGGTGGAAATACTCAGCAGGCCAGGCAGCATCTGTGGAGAGTGTAGTGTCCGAGTATCAATAATACATGGACTGCAGGAGAACAATAAAACAGGTATTTACTGAACAGAGGGTAAACTTAAGACTGCTATGGCTTTTTATACAGGTGTGGTCACTGCCGGTACTGCAGTATAAAATCAGTTCTTCTCTTAAAGGTACATACACAATGATTCCTCCCCTTTTAGATAAACAGTACATAACATTCATTTAACAACTAAATAATAACTAATTACAATGACAATTGTCTCTGTACTATATACATCAACTGAAATAATTATTTATAAGTTCAGTCTTTGAGGAGGCTTCCTGATCCTGACTGGATAGCGCCTTTCTCGAGTATCCTGTTCTTGCGGCGGAGTCAATTCTGGCTCATTGTCATTGGTTGGTTTGTCAGCTTCCAATACCACTACTTCAGAGGTAGACACAATCTGTACTTCGGGTTCATTACCAGGTGCACATGCTTGTGGTATGGGTTTGGCTTGTTCCTGCGACTCTAGAATCTGGTCAGCATGGCATCTCACGATGCTCTCTCCAACGTCCACTGTGTACATTAGTGGTCCCTGCTGTGTGCATATAGTTCCTGGCTGCCATTTTTCTGTTCGGTAGTCGCGGGTCAAGACTGGTTGCCCTATCTTGAAGCTCCTGGTCGGCTTCTCATTGATGTGCTGGAATTGCTTATCCTCAACATCTCGTCTTATGTTTGGTTTGAGCAAATCCAATCGACATCTTAGCCTTCGGTTGAAGAACATTATGGCTGGAGCTTGGTTGGTGACTGCATGTGTCGCATTCCGGTAAGCAAACAAGAAATTATCTACCTTGTGTTGTAGTGGTATGTCGTCGTTATACATCACCTTTATTGCCTTTTTAAAGGTCTGAACAAACCTCTCAGCCAATCCATTTGTGGCTGGATGATATGGGGCAGATGTGTAATGTTTCACCCCATTATTCCTCAGAAACCTCCGGAAATCCTCGGACACAAACTGTGGCCCATTGTCGGAGCAAATCTGTTCTGGCAAGCCATTCCTGGCGAAGATGGTCCGTAGGACTGCAATAATTTTCTCCGTGGTGGTGGAGGACATTTTGATGACCTCTGGCCATTTCGAATGGGCATCTATGGCGATTAGAAACATTGAGTCCATAAATGGACCAGCAAAATCAATGTGTACCCGTTGCCATAGACATGAGGGCCACTCCCATGGGTGTAGAGGGGCCTGTGGTGATGCATTTTGGACTTTCTGGCATCCTGAGCAGCTCTTGGTCATATCCTCGATTTGTTTATCGATTCCCGGCCACCACACATAAGCCCTGGCTAGGCTTTTCATTTTTACCCCTCCCAGATGACCCTCATGAAGCTCATTGAGCACTCTATCCCTTAACTTGGGTGGAATTACCACTCGGGATCCACACATCAAGGTCCCCCAGCACACTGACAGCTGTTCTCTCCTTGGCGAGAATGCTGGCAACAGTGAGTCACCATGTGCTGGCCATCCCTTCACCATCAAATCATAGACCCGAGAGTGTGTTGGGTCATTTCGTGTTTCCTTCTCTATACTTGAGTTTGTAACAGGTAGACATTCGACTATGGTCGAATGGAATATCTCAACAGGGTCCACTGCAGGTGCTTCCTCTGCCATAGGCAATGGTAGGTGCGACAGCCCATCAGCATTTCCATGCTGTTTTGTACCCTTGTACTCTGTCGTACTGATGTGCCCCTAGGAAAAGTGACCATCTTTGCAGCCGTTGCGCCGTCATCACCGGAACACCCTTCTTTGGGTTAAAAATGGAGACCAGGGGCTGATGATCAGCCAGTAGGGTGAATTTCTGCCCGTGCAGATAGTGATTGAACTTCTTCACCCCCCACACCAGGCTGAGGGCCTCCCTGTCAATCTGGGCATAGTTACGCTCGGCTGAGGTTAATGAGCGCGACGCAAAGGCTATTGGCCTCTCTGAACCATCAAGGAATTTGTGTGACAGCACCGCTCCAATGCCGTAGGGAGACGCATCACATGCCAACTGAATCGGCGGTGTTGGGTTGTAGTGGGCCTAAACTTCTTTTGAAGTGATTAGGCATTTACATTTCTGAAAGGCACGCTTACACTCATCACTCCATTTCCATGTTACTCCAGTTTGCAGCAGGGCATTCAGTGGGTGCAGAATTGTAGATAAATTCAGCAAGAACTTATGGTAGTAGTTCACCAACCCGAGAAACGACCTCAGTTGCGACATATTTTCTGGTGCTGGAGCCTTGACTACAGCCTCAATCTTGTTTGGCGACTTATGCAACCTTTCCTCATCAATCATGTGGCCACAATACGAGATTTGTCTCCTGAAGAACTCGCATTTGGGGCGGTTGGCTCGTAGCCCATATTCCTGCAATCTAGTGAGCACCTGCTCCAGGTTGGCAAGGTGTTCGCTGTCATTTTCGCCCGTAACCAGGATGTCGTCCAAATAACACTGGGTCCCTAGGATCCCTTGCAGGACTTGTTCCATCGCCCTCTGCCAAATAGCCGGGGCTGATGCTACCCCGAAT
The DNA here is from genome assembly GCF_052327205.1 of Somniosus microcephalus. NCBI lineage: Eukaryota > Metazoa > Chordata > Chondrichthyes > Squaliformes > Somniosidae > Somniosus > Somniosus microcephalus. Next base: position 905,392 of record NW_028225200.1, on the reverse strand, counting down.
ACCAGTCGATTGTACTGGTAAAGGCCTTTGTGAGTGTTTATTGTGAGGTATTTCCTAGATGCTTCTTCCACCTCCATTTGTAGATACGCTTGGGCCAGATCAATCTTCGTAAAGCGTTTCCCTCCAGATAGTGAGGCGAAAATATCTTCTATCCGTGGAAGTGGATATTGTACTGTGTGCAGGACTGGGTTCACAGTTACCTTGAAGTCCCCACAGATGCGAACCTTTTTCGGCTCCCCAGGCGTGCTGCTCAATGATTTTTTCATTACAGGAACGATGGGTGTGGCCCACTCGCTCCAGTCCACCTTGGACAGCACACCCAAATGCTCCAGACTCTCCAGTTCTGCTTCAACGGCTGGGCGGATCACGTACGGTACAGGCCTGGCCTTAAAAAAATTTGGGTTTGCATTATCTTCGATTTTTATCATTGCCTTTACTCCTTTTAGAGTCCCAAGTCCTTGTTGAAACACCTCTTTCGCGTCAGTTAGAATTTTTGACAGTCGTCCAGGTGTGACGTCATCATCCTTTTTGTCAGTCACAGTTAGCGCCTGAATGGAATGCCAATCCAATTGTATTTTTTGGATCCATTCACGTCCCAATAATGGTGGTCCTCCATCTTGTAGTATATATAGATACAGGTTCTGTGTTTCCTTGCCGTTGTATTTAACTGGCACCCTTATTTTTCCTCTGGGGTAGACTTTTGCCCCGTGTATGTCTTCAATACAATGGACGTGCCCTTTAAGGGTATGTGTGAGAATAGCCGCTCATAGTCTCATCGATTCATGACAGTTAGGGCTGATCCTGTATCCAATTCCATCTTTACTTGGGACCCTGCTATCATGAGGGTGAGCCAAATGGTTCGGTGATCCTCCTTTGCGATCACGTTGTGTAACTTTAGACAACTTAGTCTCCTGCTCCCAGAGTCATTATCACTCTCCTGATCTTCCGAACTACTGTCTGTCATTTTTTTTTACTTTCTTGTACTTTTCCTTAGTAGTGCTTGTAGTGTTGGTTTTCTTTCCTGACCTGCAGACTCTTGCTATATGTCCCATTTTCCTGCATTGCCTGCATACTTTGTCCTTAAACCAGCAGTCCTTCTGATCATGGGTTGTTCTGCCGCAGCGACAGCACTTTTCTGCTCCATACGCCATTTTGTTAGCTCTGTATTCTTGTGGCTTCTGTTGTATTTCCGCAGCTCCCCGTGCTGCTGCTTTATAGGATACTGCCACGCTGAAAGCCTGTTCTAGCATCAGGTCCTTTTCCGAAAGTAGTCGTTTCTGGGTTCCTTCACTCTGGAGCCCGCAGACAAACTTATCCCGTAAGGTGTCTGCCAGTCCTGCTCTGAACTGGCAGTGCTTCGATAACTTGCGTAGTTCCGTAAGATAGTTAGCATTGTTCTCATCTTTGTGCTGGTTTCTTTTATGGAACTTGAATCTTTCTGCTATCAGCAGCGGTGTAGGGTTTAGGTGTTCCTGTAAGATATTAACAATCTCTTCAAAACTTTTCTCCATTGGTTTAGCTGGGGTAATTAAATTCCGCAATAGGCCGTACGTTCTCGCACCCATCAAATTTAATAATACCGACGCCTTCTTTCCATTGGCCACCTCATTGGCATTGCAGTACACTTCAATTCTTTCCACATATGTGGTCCAGTCTTCTACCTCGTTGTCGAAAGCAGTGATACTGCCACTCTTCGGCATCTTGGGTGATTTAAAATGGCGCCTCCCGTGCTTTTTCTTCTTCCCCAATGGAATAAAATGGCGCCTCCCGCGCTTTTCCTTCATCCCCAGTGGAATAAAATGGCGCCTCCCACGCTTTTCCTTCTTCCCCTTGCTGCCACGCTGCTCCTAATGTTCTACAGGGTAATGGCAGCGACCCACAGCTTCAGCGCATCTCACTTTTCCTTCCCCTCATTTTATTTTCTCTACACTGCCCGGTTCTTGAGCACCGACCGCGCCCTGTGCGCTCCACCCTCTCTCTCTCTCTTTCCTCCCGACGACGCTGCACGACCCCTTTGCAGAGCCGCTCGATCGAGCTTGAGCCCGCCGCAGTCTGGAAGGGTCAGCGCACTACCTGCTACCAGCACGATTTGCTGGAACACCTTGACTGGGGAGCCAAGCCCAGCTCTGCACAGCCTCTCCTGCAATTCTCCGAACACCGATGGATCCTTGGGTGGTTGCCCGCGTTCGACGCCCGTTGCTCTGACTTCGACCTCCAAGAAGCTTCTTCTCAGGGAAAGGTCCCCGTGAGGTGATGCAGTACTGCAGGTGAGTTCGAACCTGCTCGTCACCAGTGTAGTGTCCGAGTATCAATAATACATGGACTGCAGGAGAACAATAAAACAGGTATTTACTGAACAGAGGGTAAACTTAAGACTGCTATGGCTTTTTATACAGGTGTGGTCACTGCCGGTACTGCAGTATAAAATCAGTTCTTCTCTTAAAGGTACATACACAACAGAGAGCGAGAGAGAAACAAAGTTAATGTTTCTGGTCTGTGACATTTCGTCCAAACTGAAAAAAGTGAGAGACGTAACAGATTTTAACGAGGTGCAGAGGTCGGATTTAATCACTCCTGCCTTCCCCCATATCACAGACCATCCCTTGTGTTCCTTCCTCCCCTCTCGCCATTCCCTGCCTCTGCACTTGGTTAAAACCTGTTACATCTCCAACATTTTCCAGTTCTGATGAAAAGTCACAGACCTGAAACGTTAACTCTGTTTCTCTCTCTCCCCCCACAGATGCTGCCTGACCTGCTGACAATTTCCGGCATTTTCTGTTTTTATCTCTATATATAAAGCGGTTGGTTTGTCTGTCTGTCTGTCTGTGTGCTTTTTTATGTCTGCTATACACTCAAACGTTATAGAGCGTACCTAACATATGTTATATCAAAAGAAAGGTTATGATCAGGGGAGTGTCATAGGTGTATTTACTTTTTGGTCAGACAAAAATTGTTCGGACAGTATACAAAAAACGTTCAAAAATCCGCTAAAACGTTCAAAAATCCGCTCATTAGCGGTTGACCAATCCTACCGCTCATTAGCGTTGAGTGACATGATGGTTTACCAATCCTACGGGGTGGGCGGGGCCTAATCTTTCAAACTGCTGTTAGTGCGGGAGCGGGAGCTGAGCGGCGGCCATTAAACACCTGCCAGGCCTCAAGCTAAAAAAATGGTAATGGGGATTAAATATGATATATAGATTTCCGGCAAAAAAAAAGTTGGTTTTAAAAGAAAAAAAATCCATTTGCAAAGGGGACTCGGGCTTTCCCCCCCTCGGTGGTGGATGAGCTGCCTACAGGCCTCAGGCCTCGAAGCCTCAGCTTCTCCTCGCCAGCCACGCCCGAGCTAGGCACTGCCCGTCCCGCTGGGCCCGATTCCAAACCAGCGGCCCGCGGTCGCCGCCATCTTGGTAAAGGCTGGCGGGGCGGGACAGAGCCGAGCATAGCCATTGCCACCATCTTGGTAATGGCTGGCGGGGTGGGAGACAGCGAGTGCGTGAACGTCGGCGGCGGCCCGGAGCGGGACCTGAGCTAAGGTGAGTCGGGCCGGGCCTCACGTGCTAGGCTGCGCACGGGCCGGCCCTGAGGCGCTGATCCGCACATGGGGGCTTCGGGTCACCGCGTCTGGGCTCTGAGGAAAGGGAGAGAGAGAGGGGGAGGGAGGGAGAGGAAATCAGGGAGAGACAAGGGGAGGGGGAGGAGGGGGGAGGGAGAGTAGAGGGAGGGAGGGAGCGGAGAGGGGGGAGGGAGAGGAGAGGGGGGAGGGAGAGGAGAGGGGGGAGGGAGAGGAGGGGCGGGAGGGAGAGGAGAGGGGGAGGGAGAGGAGAGGGGGGAGGGAGAGGAGAGGGGGGAGGGAGAGGGGGGAGGGAGAGGAGTGGGGGAGGGAGAGGAGGGGGGAGGGAAAGGTGGGAGGGAGGGAAAGGGGGGAGGGAGGGAGAGGAGAGGGGGAGCGAGAGAGGGAGAGGGGAGGGATGGAGAGTGAGTAAAGCAGGGACAGGGGGAGGGAGAGAGAGTGGGGAGGGAGAGAGAGGGGAAGGGAGAGAGAGGGGGAGGGAGGGAGAGGGGGAGGGAGGGAGAGGAGAGGGGGAGGGAGCAAGAGAGAGGGGGAGGGAGGGAGAGGAGAGGGGGAGGGAGGGAGAGGAGAGGGGGAGGGAGGGGGAGGAGAGGGGGAGGGAGGGTGAGGAGAGGGGCAGGGAGGGAGAGGAGAGGGGCAGGGAGGGTGAGTAGAGGGGGAGGGAGGGAGGGAGAGGAGGGAGGGAGAGGAAAGGGAGAGGGAGGAAGAGGAGAGGGGAGGGAGGGAAAGAGTGAGGGGGTGGGAGAGGGAGTGAGAGCTTGTAATGTATATACCTTTAAGGGGGGAACTACTTTTTACAGCTCATGTACACTGCAGTACCAGCAGTGACCACACCTGTATATAGCACTGGGTAGTAATCTGTACAGTCAGTTCCAGAGTGAGCCATGTTGAGTAAACACCTGTTATACCGTCTCCTGCAGTCTGTGTCTTATTACTGATGGACACAACATTGGCAACGAGGCAAATTCGATCCTACCTGCAACTCTGCATCACATCCCAGGGATTCATTCCTGGAGACCAGTAGATTGGAGGTCAAGGCCAGAGACACGGGCGTCAACCATGGGCAACCGCCCAGTCATCCAGCAGAGACTCGAGAATTGCGGGGGAGGCTGTTGAGAGCCAGGCTTGGCTTTCCAGTCGCGGTGGTCCAGCGAAACGGGCTGGCAACAGGTAGTGCACAGACCCTTCCTGGACAGCGGCGGGCTTGAGCCCGACCGAGCGGCACAGCAAAGGGCCAAGAAGCATCGACAGGAGAGAGAGAGAGAGGGCAGAGAGCACAGGGTGCAGCCAGTGTTCAGGGGCCAAGCAGCATCGAGGAGAGGGAGAGAGATGTGCAGAAGCCCACGAGGTGCCGCCATTGCCATGAGGACCACCGATAGCGGCGTTGGCAGCAACGCAGGAGAAGTGCGCAAAACCTACAGGGCGCCGCCATTACCACGAGGACCGCCGAAGAAAAGCACGGGAGACGCCATTTTAAGCCATTGTAAACCACACCCAAAATGCTGAAGAGTGGCAGTATCACCGCATTTGACAATGAAGTCGAAGATTGGACTACATATGTCGAACGAATAGAGGTATGCTGCAAGGCAAATGAGGTGTCAGATGACAAGAAAGCGCCGGTATTGTTAAATTTAATGGGTGCAAAGACGTATGGCTTATTACGAAATCTAGTAACCCCAGCGAAGCCACTGGAAAAGAGTTTTGGAGACATAGTGACGATACTACAGGAACATTTAAACCCCACACCGCTGCTGATAGCAGAAAGATTCAAGTTTCACAAACGGAACCAGCATAAGGATGAAAGCAATGCTGAATATTTAACAGAACTGCGCAAACTATCGAAACACTGCCAGTTTGGAACGGGACTGGCAGATACCTTAAGGGACAAGTTTGTGTGTGGGCTTCAAAGTGAAGGAACCCAGAAACGGCTTTTATCTGAAAAGGACCTTACACTGGACAAGGCTTTCAGCATTGTGGTATCATATGAAGCAGCAGCATGGGGCGCTGCAGAGATACAACAGAGACCGCAAGAATATGGCACAAACGAAATGTCATACAGAACAGAGAAGTGCTATCGCTGCGGCAGAACAACACATGACCAGAATGATTGCTGGTTCAAAGACAAAGTGTGCAGACAGTGTGGAAAAGTAGGACACATAGCACGAGTCTGCAGGTCGGGAAAGAAAACCAGCAATAAGAAATCTCCAAAAGAAAAGTACAAGAAGGTACATAAGGTGACGGAGAATAGTTCAGACGAACAAAAGAGTGATACCGACTCCGAAAACAGGGAGCTGAGTTGTCTGAAACTACATAATGTGATCAAAACGGAGGATCACCGAACCATTTGGGTCACTCTCAAGATAGCAGGAGTCCAGGTAAAAATGGAATTGGACACAGGATCAGCCCTAACAGTCATAAACCGATGGGACTACGAGTCGCTATTCTCACACATACCCTTGAGAGACACAAAAATTATTTTGAAGACATACACGGGGCAAAAAGTCTACCCCAAAGGAAAAATAAGGGTGACCGTTATATATAACGGTAAGGAAACACCACAACTAGACCTGTATGTATTGCAAGATGGAGGACCACCATTACTGGGACGTGAATGGATCCGGAAAATACAGCTGGACTGGCATTTCATACAAGCACTGACTGTGGCTGCCAAAAAGGATGACGACGTCACACCTGGGCAACTGTCAAAGATCCTAACCGACGCACAAGAAGTGTTCCAGCAAGGACTCGGAACACTAAAAGGCATGACAGCAACAATTAAAATCGATGAAAACGCAAGCCCAAAATTTTTTAAGGCCAGACCGGTACCATATTCGATCCGCCCAGCCGTCGAAGCACAGCTGGAGAGTTTGAAACGTTCAGGAGTACTGTCCAAGGTAGACTGGAGCGAGTGGGCTACATGCATCGTCCCTGTGATGAAAAAGTCATTGAGCAGCATGCCTGGGTAACCAAGGAAGGTTCGCATCTGTGGGGACTTTAAGGTAACAGTGAACCCAGTCCTTCACACCGTGCAATATCCACTTCCGCGGAATGAAGATATTTTCGCCTAGCTACCTGGAAGGAAACGCTTCACTAAGATTGATCTGGCCCAGGCGTACCTGCAAATGGAGGTAGAAGAAGCATCAAAAAAATACCTCACAATCAACACCCATAAAGGTCTCTACCAATACAACCGGCTGGTATTCGGGGTAGCATCAGCTCCGGCTATTTGGCAAAGGGCAATGGAACAAGTCCTGCAAGGGATCCCAGGGACCCAGTGTTATTTGGACGACATCCTGGTCACGGGCAAAAATGACAGTGATCACCTCGCCAACCTGGAGCAGGTGCTCACTAGATTGAAGGAATATGGGCTCCGAGCTAACCGCCCCAAATGCGAGTTTTTTAAAAATCAGATCTCGTATTGTGGCCACGTTATTGATAAAGAGGGTTTACATAAGTCACCAGAAAAGATTGAGGCAGTAGTCAAGGCTCCAGCACTGGAAAACGTGTCACAACTGAGGTCGTTCCTCGGGCTGGTAAACTACTACCATAAGTTCTTGCCAAATTTGTCTACAATACTACACCCACTGAACACCCTACTGCAAACTGGAGTGTCATGGAAGTGGAGTGACGAATGTAAACGAGCTTTCCAGAAGAGCAAAACACTAATCACATCGAAAGAGGTATTGGCCCATTTCAACCCAGCACTACCAATTCAGTTGGCGTGTGATGCATCACCCTACGGCATTGGAGCGGTGCTGTCGCACAAATTTGCCTTTGCGTCACGATCATTAACCTCAGCCGAGCATAACTACGCCCAGATTGACAGGGAGGCCCTCAGCCTAGTGTGGGGAGTGAAAAAGTTCAATCACTATCTGCACGGGCAGAAATTCACCTTGCTGACTGACCACCAGCCTCGTCTCCATTTTTAATCCGAAGAAGGGCGTTCCGGTGATGACTGCGCAACGACTACAAAGATGGTCATTCTGTCTAGGGGCGCACCCCTATGAGATTGAATATAAGGGCACGAAACAGCATGGAAATGCTGATGGGCTATCACGCCTGCCACTGCCTACTGCGGAGGAAGCACCAGCAGTGGATCCTGTCGAAATATTTCATTCGACTATAGTTGAATACCTACCGGTAACTAACGCTCGTATAGAAAAGGAGACCCAAAATGACCCGACACTGTCTCGGGTATATGATTTGACGGTGAAGGGATGGCCAGCACATGGCGACTCACTGTTGCCAGCATTCTCGCCAAGGAGAGAACAGCTGTCAGTGTGCCGGGGGACCTTGATGTGTGGGTCCCGGGTGGTAATTCCACCCAAGTTAAGGGCTAGAGTGCTCAATGAGCTTCATGAGGGTCATCTGGGAGGGGTAAAAATGAAAAGCCTTGCCAGGGCTTATGTGTGGTGGCCGGGAATCGATAAACAAATCGAGGACCTGACCAAGAGCTGCTCAGGATGCCAGAAAGACCAAAATGCACCACCACATGCCCCTCTACACCCATGGGAGTGGCCCTCATCTCCATGGCAATGGGTGCATATTGATTTTGCTGGTCCATTCATGGACTCAATGTTTTTAATAGCCGTGGATGCGCACTCGAAATGGCCTGAGGTCATCAAAATGTCCTCCACCACCACGGAGAAAACTATTGCAGTCCTGTGGACCATTTTTGCCAGGAACGGCTTGCCAGAACAGATTTGCTCCGATAACGGACCACAGTTTGTGTCCGAAGAGTTCTGGAGGATTATGCAGAAGAATGGGGTAAGGCATTACACATCTGCCCCGTATCATCCAGCCACAAATGGATTGGCTGAGAGGTTCGTACAAACCTTTAAGAAGGCAATAAATGCTATGTACAATGACAACATTCCGCTGCAGCATAAGGTGGACAATTTCCTGTTCGCCTACCGGAATGCGACACATGCAGTCACCAACCAGACCCCGGCCATGATGTTCTTTAAGCAAAGGTTAAGATCTCGCCTGGATTTGCTCAGACCAAACGTACGAAGAGATGCTGAGAGTAAGCAATTCCAGCACATCCATGAGGAGCCAACAAGGAGCTTCAATGTAGGGCAACCAGTCTTGGCCCGGGACTACCGAACAGGAAAATGGCAGCCAGGAACGATATGCACACGGCAGGGCCCACTAATGTACACAGTGGACGTTGGGGAGAACATCGTGAGACGCCATGCTGACCAGATCCTAGAGTCACAGGAACAAGTCAACCCCATGCCTCGCCCATACGTACCTGGTGAGGAACCCGATGTACAGGTCGCATCTACCCCAGAAACAGTAGCATCGGAAGCTGATGACCCAACCGACGACAGGGTGCCAGAATCGCCTCCGCACCAAGAGCGAGACACTCGGGAAAGGCGCTATCCAGAAAGGATCAGGAAGCCTCCCCAAAGACTGAATATATAAATGGGCTATTTTCAGCTAACGTTGTATGTTAAAAGTGTTAATTGTAATTAGTTTGATATTTAATTGTTAAATGAGTGTTATGGTACTGTTAATCTAAAAGGGGAGGAATTGTAATGTATATACCTTTAAGGGGGGAACTACTTTTTACAGCTCATGTATACTGTAGTACCGGCAGTGACCACACCTGTATATAGCACTGAGTAGTGATCTGTACAGACAGTTCCAGAGTGAGCCACGTTGAGTAAACACCTGTTGTACCGTTCTCCTGCAGTCTGTGTCTTACTACTGACGGACACAACAGAGCTCACCTTCTTCCTTCCTTCCTTCCTTTGCAGGGCTCCATCTGGCCAGGCCTGAGGCGCTCCTTCCCCCCCCCGCTCTCTCTCCAGGCTAATCCCGAACTAAATCCAACAGTCTCTCTCTCTCGCTTCCCCCCCGTCTCTCTCTTCTCCCCCCAGTCTCTCTCTCTCTCTCTCTCTCTTCCCCCATCTCTCTCTTCTCCCCAGTCTCTCTCTTCTCCCCAGTCTCTCTCTCTCTCACTCCCCCGTCTCTCTCTCTCCCCGTCTCTCTCTCTCTCTCTCCCCCAGTCTCTCTCCCGTCTCTCTCTCTCTCTCTCTCCCTCCCTCTCTCTCTCCCTCCCCGTCTCTCTCTCTCTCCCCCCAGTCTCTCTCTCTCTCCCCCCAGTCTCTCTCTCTCTCCCTCCCCAGTCTCTCTCTTTCCCCCATTTCTCTCTCTCTCCCCCCGTCTCTCACTCCCCCCAGTCTCTCTCTCTCTCTTCCCCCCAGTCTCTCTCTCTCTCTCCCCCCAGTCTCTCTCTCTCCCCCCCAGTCTCTCTCTCTCTCTCCCCCCAGTCTCTCTCTCTCTCTCCCCCCAGTCTCTCTCTCTCTTCCCCCAGTCTCTCTCTCTCTCTCTTCCCCCCAGTCTCTCTCTCTCTCTTCCCCCCAGTCTCTCTCTCTCTTCCCCAGTCTCTCTCTCTTCCCCCCAGTCTCTCTCTTTCTCTCTCTTCCCCCAGTCTCTCTCTCTTTCTCTCTCTTTCCCCCAGTCTCTCTCTCTTTCTCTCTCTCTTCCCCCCAGTTGCTCTCTCCCCCCCAGTCTCTCTCTCCCCCCCCATTATCTCTCATCCCCGTCTCTCTCTTCTCCCCCCAGTCTCTCTCTCGATCCCCGGGCCTCTCTCCCACCCCCCCAGTCTCTCTCTCTCTCTCTTTCCCTCTCTCTCCTTCCCACACAGACAGACAAACTCATTTATATATAAAAAAATTGTTTGTACTTTTTTCATAACAACATGCCCTCAAAAAACCATCGGCACCGCCGGGCACTCCAACTAGTATTATATAAAATAAAATGATTATTCTTTTCCCCTTTTTTGGTTCTCTTCCTAAACGTCTTAATGATATTTTAAAAAGTAAATAAAAAGTAGTATGTAACTCCCCCAAGTCCTCCCCTGCCCTCCCCCTCCTCAGAAGCATGGTTGCATGTTTGTGTGAAGCTACTCACTTCAGTCGATCGTTCAAAATCAAATATTGAGAAATTTAAGTTTTAAAATGTTTTAAGCAATTCAGAGCCTCCTTAAAAGAGTTTGGGCTTCAAGACCCGCTTGAAGCTTGTTTAGACGAGGGGAACTTTGATTTATCCTTATACAATAGCAAAATACTGCGGATGCTGGAAATCTGAAATAAGAACAGAAAATGCTGGAAATACTCAGCATCCGTGGAGAGAGAAACAGAGTTAACGTGAAGTTCTGATGAAGGGTCCCAGACCTGAAACATTAACTCTGTTTCTCTCTCCACGGATGCTGCCTGGCCTGCTGAGTATTTCCAGCATTTTCTGTTCTTATTATTGATTTATCCTTGTTTCTTCCAAAATCATACCAGAAAATTAGGGTGAAAACATTGTTCTTAATGTTCATTTTTTGTGAAAAGTTCATTAAAAATCTTTAAATTCTTTCTAGTCTCATTGCAGCTTTGACAGAAGAAGTTGCTCCAAGTTTCTCTTTCCATCTTCAATGCTGTCATTAAACATGCAACAATAAAATAAAATAAACTCTAACTCCAAACAGAGCTCAAATCAGAAAGTGAATAAAGTGGTTAAACTTCCTTAGAAGGCGGTGAGGTTATCTCTCCCCAGTAGAACAGCAAAATACTGCGGATGCTGGAAATCTGAAATAACAGAAAATGCAGGAAATACTCAGCAGGTCCGGCAGCATCCGTGGAGAGAGAAACAGAGTTAATGTTTCAGGTCTGGGACCCTTCATCAGAACTGGAAAAAGCTGGAGATGTAACAGGTTTGAAGCAGGTGCAGAGACGGGGGGCGGGGAGGAAGGAACTAAAGGGAGGGTTTGTGCTAGGATTAAGAAGGCAAATGGTATGCTGGCCTTCATTACAAGAGGATTTGAGCACAGGAGTAAAGAAGTCTTACTCCAATTATATAGGGCCTTGGTGAGACCACACCTGGAGTACTGTGTACAATGTTGGTCTCCTTACCTAAGGAAGGATAAACTTGCCATAGAGGGAGTGCAACAAAGGTTCACCAGACTGATTCCTGGGATGGCGGGACTGTTGTATGAGAAGAGATTGAGTAAACTAGGCCTGTATTCTCTTGAATTCAGAAGAATGAGAGGGGATCTCATTGAAGCATACAAAATTATTACAGGGCTTGATAGGGTGGATGCTGGGAGAATGTTCCCCTTGGCTGGGGAGTCCAGAACCAGGGGCCACAGCCTCAGGATAAAAGGTAGGCCATTCAGGACTGAGATGAGAAGAAATTTCTTCACACAGAGGGTGGTGAATCTTTGGGATTCTCTACCCCAGAGGGCTGTGGAGGCTCAGTCATTGGGTATATTCAAAACAGAAGTCGATAGATTTCTGACTAGTAAGGGCATCAAGGGATATGGCGATAGGGCCGGTGAATGGAGTTGAGGCAGAAGATCAGCCATGATCTCATTGAATGGCGGAGCAGGCTCGAAGGGCCGAATGGCCGACTCCTGCTCCTATTTCTTATGTTCTTATGATTGAAGGCAGGAGCGATTAAATGTTGCAAATGGGGATGACAGAATCATCAACAGCTGCCACCTGAGAAAATACGAGCAGTGGTTTTAGTCTGAAATTGTTGAACTCTATGTTGAGTCCAGAAGTCTGTAAAGTGCCTAAAAGAAAGATGAAGTGCTGTTCCTCGAGCTTACGTTGAGCTTCGTTGGAACAGTGTAAGAGGTAGAGGTCAGAGTGGGAGTGGAGGGGAGAATTAGTGACAGGCGACCGGAAGCTCGGGGTCGCCCTTATGGACTGAATGGAGGTGTTCCACAAAGCGGTCGCCCAATCTGCGTTTAGTCTCCCCAATGTAGAGGAGACCGCATCGTGAGCAGCGAATACAGTATACTAAATTACAAGAAGTACAAGTAAATCGCTGTTTCACCTGGAAGGGGTGTTTGGGGCCCTGGACAGTGGGAAGGGAGGAGGTAAAAGGGCAGGTGTTGCATCTCCTGTGCTTGCACGGGAAGGTGCCGGGCGAAGGGGAAGGGGTGCTGGGGATGATAGAGGAGTGGACTAGGGTGTCGCGGAGGGAGCGGTCCCTATGGAATGCTGAAAGGGGATGAGGGGAAGATGTGTTTGGTGGTGGGATCACGTTGGAGGTGGCGTAAATGGCGGAGGATGATCCATTGAATGTGGAGGCTGGTGGGGTGAAAGGTGAGGACAAGGGGAACCCTATCGTGGTTCTGGGAGGGAGGGGAAGGGGTGAGAGCAGAAGTGCGGGAGATAGAACGGACACGGTCAAGGACCGTGTCAACCACAGTAGAGGGGAATCCTTGGTTGAGGAAAAAGGAAGACATGTCGGAAGCACTGGTGTGGAAGGTGGCATCGTTGGAGCAGATGCGGCGGAGATGGAGAAACTGGGAGAATGGCATTGAGTCCTTACAGGAGGCGGGATGGGAGGAAGTGTAATCCAGGTAGCTGTTGGAGTCAGTGGGCTTGTAGTGAATGTTAGTCAATAACCTATCCCCAGAGATGGAGATGGAGAAGTCGAGGAAGGGAAGGGAAGAGTTGGAGATGGACCATGTGAAGGTGAGGGAAGGGTAGAAATTGGAAGCAAAGTGAATGAAATTGTCCAGTTCAGGGCGAGAGCAGGAAACGGCACAGATACAATCATCAATGTACCGGAAAAAGAGGTGAGGGAGGGGATCCGAGTAGGACTGGAACAAAGAGTGTTCCACATAGCCCATGAACAGGCAGGCATAGCTAGGGCCCATGCGGGTACCCATAGCAACACCTTTGATTTGGAGGAAATGAGTGGAGTTAAAGGAGAAGTTGTTCAATGTGAGAACAAGTTCAGCCAGGCGGAGGAGGGTGGTGGTGGATGGGGACTGGTCGGGCCTCTGTTCAAGGAAGAAGCGGAGCACCCTCAGGCCATCCTGGTGGGGGATGGAGGTGTAGAGGGATTGTACGTCCATGGTGAAAAGGAAGCGGTTGGGGCCAGGAAACTGGAAACTGTTAAAGTGGCGGAGGGCGTCCGAAGAGTCGCGGATGTAGGTGGGAAGAGACTGGACAAGGGGAGAAAAGATAGAGTCAAGATAGGGAGAGCTAAGTTCCGTAGGGCAAGAACAGGCTGAAACGATGGATCTACCAGGGCAGTCCTGTTTGTGGATCTTGGGAAGGAGGTAGAAGCGGGCTGTGCGGGGTTGGGGAACTATGAGGTTGGTGGCAGCAGGGGGAAGATCTCCAGAGGAGATGAGGTCAGTGACAGTCTTGGAAACGGTGGTTTGATGTTCGGTAGTGCGGTCATGGTCCAGGTGGAGGTAGGAGGAGGTGTCGGAGAGTTGGCGTTCAGCTTCCGCTAGGTAGAGGTCAGTACGCCAAACAACAGCACCACCCTTGTCAGCGGGTTTAATGACAATGTCAGGGTTGGATCTAAGAGAATGGAGTGCTGCAAGTTCAGAGGGAGGTAGGTTGGAGTGAGTGAGGGGAGCAGAGAAATGGAGACGGCCGATGTCACGGCGGCAGTTAGCGATGAAAAGATCTAGAGAGGGTAAGAGGCCAGGGGGAGGGGTCCAGGTAGAACGGGAATTCTGCAAGCGGGAGAAAGGGTCAGTTGTGCGGGGGGAAGACTCCTGGCCAGAGAAGTGGGCACGGAGACGAAGGCGGCGGAAAAAGAGCTCAACATCGTGCCGAGCTCGAAATTCATTGAGGTGGGGGCGTAAGGGGATGAAGCTCAGGCCTTTGCTGAGGACTGATCGTTCAGGGTCAGAGAGTGGAAGGTCAGAGGGGATAGTGAAAACGCGGCAGGGGGTGAGATTGGGAGAAGGGGGGTCAGAGGAAAGTGAAGGGGAAGAAGGTTCCGGAGGGGCGTTGGTGTCCAAGAGTTGATGAAGCTTGCGATCCTTGACATCGGAAAGGAAGAAGAAAAGTTTTTTGTTGAAGCGTCGGATGAGTCGAAGGATGAAATGGAACTGTGGACCCGGACAGCTTTGAGATAGAGTGCGCCGGTGTTGCTGAAGAGAGAAGTCGAGTGTGTTCATGTGGCGCCGCATGGCGTTGAGCGTGGATCTCAGAATGCGGCGAGAGCAGTAGTTCGAGGAATGATGAATATCTTGGAGATATTTGTAATCCTGGGTGGATCCGAAGCACGAAGGGTGGAAGTTTAGTTGGAATCCACGTGGAGTGAGTCGGAACCGGAGACAGTTGCTGAGGAAAATGATGTGGCTGTGAAACCGAGTCTTGGCAGATACCTGAACAAACACGAGAAGGGAAACTGAAAGTAATGAAGATGAACAAGGTTGAAGAGCCAAACGGAGATCCCGTCGAAGAGAAGAGCAGAACTTCTTCAAGGTAGGCATTCCTAGAAGAGGTATGGCAGTGAACCAAACACTAGTACGATAGCAAAATACTGCAGATGTTGGAAATCCGAAATAACAACAGAAAATGCTGGAAAAACTCAGCAGGTCAGGCAACATCCGTGGAGAGAAATTTGAGTTGACGTTTCGGGTTGGACCCTTCTTCAAAACAGATGTTAGGCTAACTGGTCTATAGTTTCCAGCTTTTTGTCTACTTCCCTTCTTAAATAAGGGTGTTACATTAGCAGTTTTCCAATCTGCCGGGACCTTTCCTGAGTCCAGGGAGTTCTGGAAAATAATCACCAATGCATCCACAATCCCTACCGCCACTTCTCTCAAGACCCTAGGATGTAGGCCATCAGGTCCGGGGGATTTATCCGCCTTAAGCCCCATTATTTTACTGAGTACCATCTCCTTAGTGATTTTAATCGTGTTTAGCTCCTCCCCCCCCCCCCCATTGCCCCCTGTTTGTCCAGTGTTGGGATATTTTTAGTGTCCTCTACTGTAAAGACTGATTCAAAATATTTGTTCAGCGTCTTTGCCATCTCCATGTTCCCCAACACTAGTTTCCCGGTCCCATCCTCTATGGAACCAACGTTCACTTTAGCCACCCTTTTTCTTTTTATATAGCTGTAGAAACTCTTGCTATCTGTTTTTATATTTTTTGCTAGTTTACTTTCATAATCTATCTTCCCTTTCTTAATTAATCTTTTAGTTATTGTTTGCTGGCTTTTAAATGCTTCCTGATCTTCTATCCTCCCTCTAGATTTGGCTACTTTATATGCCCTTGTTTTCAGTCGGATACTATCCTTTATTACTTTACTAAGCCACGGATGGCTGTCTTTTCTTTTACTCCCCTTTTTCGTCAGTGGAATATATTTATCTTGAAAGATGTGAAATATCTCCTTGAATGTAGACCACTGTTCTTGTACCGTCTTACACTTTAATCTGTTTTCCCAGTCCACTTTAGTCAATTCTACTCTCATACCTTCATAGTCTCCTTTATTTAAGCTCAGTACGCTGGTTTGAGATCCAACTCTCTCACCCTCAAACTGAATTTGGAATTCAACCATATTATGGTCACTCATTCCAAGGGGATCCTTTACTAGGACATTTTTTTATTAATCCTGTTTCATTACACAGGACCAGATCTAAGATTGCCTGTCCCCTGGTTGGTTCAGTTACATACTGCTCAAGGAACCCGCCCTAATACACTCTATGAACTCTTCCTCAAGGCTGCCATGCCCAATTTGATTAGTCCAGTCAATATGAAAGTTAAAATCCCCCATGATTATAGCTGTTCCCTTATTACAAGCCCCAACTATTTCCTGATTTATACTCCGACCAACAGAGTTGCAACTGTTAGGAGGCCTATAGACTATGCCCACTAGTGACTTTTTCCCCTTATTATTCCTTATCTCCACCCAAACTATTTCACTATCCTGATCCTTTGACCCAATATCATTTCTGACTATTGCAGTGATTCCATCCTTGATTAACATAGCAACCCCACCTCCCTTTCCTTCCTGTCTGTCCTTCCTAATTGTCAAATACCCTTGTATGTTTAGTTCCCAGTCATGATTATCTTGCAGCCATGTTTACGTAATGGCCACCAGATCATACCCATGTGTAGTTATTTGTACCGTCAACTCGTCAATTTTGTTACGAATGCTGCGTGCATTCAGATAAAGAACTTTCAAATATGTTTTGTGACAATTTATTCCTGCTTTTACTACTTTACCTTTATCATTATACATTCTGTCCCTTCCTGACACGCTCTGGTTTTTAATTCCCCCACTGCTACCTTGCTCTATTGCATTCTCTGCTGTCATTTTTATTTTTCGCTCTCTTAAAACCTCCCCCCCACTAATTAGTTTAAAGCCCTCTCGACAGCCCTAGTTATTCGATTCGCCAGGATTCTAGTCCCAGCACTGGCCAAGTGAAGTCCGTCCCAACGGAACAGCTCTCTCCTGGTTTTGACCCCCTCTATCAGATCTCCCCTGAACCTTAGCTGGGCAGGTGGAAGGGGTATCAGTGGGAGAGCATTGTGGGGGTCGTGATCATAAAAACATAGAAACATAGAAGATAGGAACAGGAGTAGGCCATTCAGCCCTTTAATGAGATCATGGCTGATCATCGAAATTCAGTACCCTGTCCCTGCCTTCTCCCCATATCCCTTGATCCCTTTAGCCTTAAGAAATATATCCAACTCCTTCTTGAATAGCCATGATCGCATTGAATGGCGGAACAGGCTCGAGGGGCCGAATGGCCGACTCCTGCTCCTATCTTCTATGTTTCTAAAATAGACTTTGCTGACTCAGCAAACCTTATTTGCTTTGCTGTTTTTTGGCTGACTAAATAAAAGTTTTTTTTGGCTGCATGCAGGTATTTAATTGAGTTAGTTCAGGCTTGCTGTCAGTCCTGGCCCTGGTCCCGCCCCTTCCTGCACCTCATTGGCTGACACCGCTGTCAATCGACACCACGAGGGGGAAGGGAGGGTGATTGACAGGTGACGATTGATAGAAGCGCCTGCCCGCGCTGTGATTGGTGCAGGGGAAGGCAAGTGGGCGTGTCCGGCCCCCGGGCCCACGTGGGGGAGTCAAAGGTTGGCTGGAGCGCATGCGCAGCCCGCCTCGAACCGTTGGGAAGCTTTTCAAATATTTTATTTGCGAAACAAATTGAAAACACTCATTAATTCCCCCAACCTCCTCCCCTCTAAAGTGCGATTATTATTATTCTTGTTTTACCTCATTTGTGTGGGTTGTCTTTTTTTTACCTTGCGGTGGCGTGCGCCGATCCAACCGACCCCTGGTCGTTGCGTGCTGGCGTCAGCGCGTAATCGGAGAGGGGTGATTGATGCGAGGCGCCCGCCAATCAGGAGCGCGGAAAACGCTGGGAGGACCGGGCGGGCTGACGGTCCTCCAACCAATAGCGGCGCGGGAGGGAGGGGGGCGGGACCTCGGTGGGCTGAAGGCCGCTTTCCTGCTTTCATTGTCTGCAGGAGCTGTTAAAGGGAAGGAGGGGAGGGGGTGGAAAAAACCCAGCTTGTGAGTGTTTATTCCTTTGCATTACCTTTATTGCAAGGCTATTCATCAACTGCATTCATTTAAAAATAAGTGAACCTTTTCTCTTTTTGACTTTTATCCAGAACAAAGAGCCCTGGTGCTGTGAACATTTTGGTGGGCAGCCACTTTTAAAGGGACAAAGACCAGCATTCTTCCTCCTCTCTCTCTCTCTCACTCTTGTGAGTATTTATGGTGGGTGAAGGGCAGGGGGGGTGAGTCAAAGGGGACTGCGGCCCCTTTTCCAAGAAAATTATTGCTTGGCCATATAAAGAGGAATGGGTGCCCCCCCCAGGTATTTAAAGGGGCAGTGCCTCTCTCTTTCTGTATCATGTAAGAGCAGGGAGGTTCTGCTTGAACTGTACAAAACACCAGTTAGGCCACCGGCTAGAGTGCTGCGTGCAGTTCTGCTCGCCCCATTGCAGGAAAGATGTGATTGCTCGAGACGGAAGATTTACGAGGATGTTGCCAGGACTAGAGAATTTCAGCTACAAGGAAGGATTGAATACATAGAAACATAGAAGATAGGAGCAGGAGTAGGCCATTTGGCCCCTCAAGCCTGCTCCATCATTTAATGAGATCATGGCTGATCATCCAAATTCAGTATCCTGTCCCTGCTTTCTCCCCATATCCCTTGATCCCTTTAGCCTTAAGAAATATATCTAACTCCTTCTTGAATATATTTAATGTATTGTCCTCTACTGCCTTCTGTGGTAGAGAATTCCACAGGTTCACCACTCTCTGGGGGAAGAAATTCCTCCTCATCTCTGTCCTAAATGGCCTATCCCTTAGACTGTGACCCCTGCTTCTGGACTCCCCTGCCATCGGGAACACTCTTCCTGCATCTAGTCTGTCCAGTCCTGTTAGAATTTTATAAGTTTCAATGAGATCCCCTCTCATTCTTCTAAACTCCAGCGAGTATAAGCCCAATCGACCTAATCTCTCCTCATACGTCAGTGCCTCTCTCTTTCTCTGTATCATGTAAGAGCAGGGAGGTTATGCTTGAATGTTTGGACCAAGGCTGTAATGAGGTCAGGAGCTGAGTGGCCCTGGCGGAACCCAAACTGGGCGTCAGTTAGCAGGTTATTGCTGAGTAAGTGCCGCTTGATAGCACTGTCGACGACACCTTCCATCACTTTGCTGATGATTGAGAGTAGACTGATGGGACGGTAATTGGCCGGGTCGGATTTGTCCTGCTTTTTGTAGACAGGACATACTTGGGCAATTTTCCACATTGCCGGGTAGATGCCAGTGATGTTGCCAGGACTAGAGAATTTCAGCTACAAGGAAAGATTGAATACATAGAAACATAGAAGATAATCTACATCCTAGGGTACTTAAGGAAGTGGCCCTAGAAATAGTAGATGCATTGCTGGTCATCTTCCAAAATTCGATAGACTCTGGAACAGTACCCATGGATTGGCGGGTAGCTAGCGTTACCCCACTGTTCAAAAAAGGTGGTAGAGAGAGAACGGGAAATTATACACCGGTAAGCCTGACATCGGTAGTGGGGAAAATGCTAGATGTAATGGCAGAGCACTTGGAAAACAGTGACCGGATCGGACAAAGTCAACATGGATTTACAAAAGGTAAATCGTGCTTGACTAATCTACTGGAATTTTTTGAGGATGTAACTGGTAAAATAGATAAGGGAGAACCAGTGGATGTGGTGTATTTGGACTTTCAAAAGGCTTTCGATAAGGTCCCGCATAAGAGATAGAAACATAGAAGATAGGAGCAGGAGTAGGCCATTCGGCCCCTCGAGCCTGCTCCGCCATTCAATGCGATCAGTGCTGATCATCCAAGTTCAGTACCCTGTCCCTGCCTTCTCATTTCTGTCCTAAAAGGCCTACCCCTTATCCTTAGACTGTGACCCCTGGTTCTGGACTCCCCGACCATCGGGAACAACCTCCCTGCATCTAGTCTGTCCAGTCCTGCCAGAATTTTATAAGTTTCAATGAGATCCACTCTCATTCTTCTAAACTCCAGTGAGTACAAGCCCAATCGACCCACTCTCTCCTCATACGTCATTCTTGCCATCCCAGGTATCAGCCTGGAGAATATTCGCTGAACTCCCTCCATGGCAAGAACATCCTTCCTCAGATAAGGCGACCAAAACTGCACACAATACTCCAGGTGTGGTCGCCCCAAGGCCCTGTACAACTGCATCAAGACATCCTTGTTCCTGTACTAGAACCCTCTCGCTACGAAGGCCAACATACCATTTGCCTTCTTAATCGCCTGCTGCACCTGCATGCTTACCTTCAGCGACTGGTGCACAAGGACACCCAGGTCTCGTTGCACTTCCCCTTCTCCCAATCTATTGCCATTCAGAAAATAATCTGCCTTCCTGTTTTTGACACCAAAGTGGATAACCTCGCATTTATCCACATTATATTGCATCTGCCATGCCTCTGCCCAATCATCCAACCTGTCCAAATCATACTGGAGTTTCTCGGCATCCTCCTCACAGCACACACTCCCACCCAGCTTTGTGTCGTCTGCAAACTTGGTGATATTACAACCAATTCCCTCGTCTAGATCATTAATATATATTGTGAATAGCTGGGGTCCCAGGACCGATCCCTGCAGTACCCCACTAGTCACTGCCCGCCACTCAGAAAAAGACCCGCTTATTCCAACTCTTTGCTTTCTGTCTGCCAACCAGTTCTCTATCCAAGTCAATACCTTGCCCCCAATCCCATGTGCCTTAACTTTACACGCTAATCTCTTATGCGGGACCTTATCGAAAGCCTTCTGAAAGTCCAAATACACCACATCCACTGGTTCTCCCTTATCAATTTTGCCAGTTACATCCTCAAAAAATTCCAGTAGATTAGTCAAGCACGATTTACCTTTTGTAAATCCATGTTGACTTTGTCCGATCCTGTCAGTGTTTTCCAAGTGCTCTGCTATTACATCTTTTATAATGGACTCTAGCATTTTCCCCACTACCGTCAGAAATGAGCAGGCAGGTACAGGGTACTGAACTTGGATGATTACATCTTTTATAATGGACTCTAGCATTTTCCCCACTACCGATGTCAGACTTACCGGTCTATAATTCCCTGTTTTCTCTCTACCACCTTTTTTGAATAGTGGGGTAACATTAGCTACCCTCCAATCCATGGGTACAGTTCCAGAGTTTATCGAATTTTGGAAGATGACCAGCAATGCATCTACTATTTCTAGGGCCACTTCCTTACGTACCCTAGGATGTAGATTATCAGGCCCTGGGGATTTATCGGCCTTCAATCCCGTCAATTTCCCCAACACCATTTCCCTACAAATACTGATTTCTTTCAGTTCCTCCCTCTCATTAGACCCTATGATCCCCGACATCTCTGGGAGGTTATTTGTGTCCTCCTTTGTGAAGACTGAACCAAAGTATGTATTTAATTGGTCTGCCATTTCTTTGTTCCCCATTATAAATTCCCCTGATTCTGACTGCAAGGGACCTACGCTTGACTTCACCAATCCTTTTCTCTTCACATATCGATAAAAGCTTTTATAGTCAGTTTGTATAAAGGAAGAAATAATGGGAGCTTGTCAGAAAGGTATGGCAATAATCATGGGGGATTTTAATCTACATCTAGACTGGAAAAATCAGATGGGCAAAGGTAGCCTAGATGAGGAGTTCATAGTACGATAGCAAAATACTGCAGATGTTGGAAATCCGAAATAACAACAGAAAATGCTGGGAAAAGCTCAGCAGGTCAGGCAACATCCGTGGAGAGAAATTTGAGTTGGCGTTTCGGGTCGACCCCTTCTTCAAAACTGGAAAGAAAAGAAATTAGATCGAATGCAGGGCTGCGATCGGACAAAAGAAGTGAAAGAAACAAAAGAGCTAGACGAGATGGTAATAGGCTGAGATTAGGTGTAAAGTGTACTGGCAGGGCAAGAGATAGCTGCCAGGTGTGAGAGAGAAACAAAAGGAAAGCGGGGGGGGAAAGGAGTGGAAAAATTACAAGAAAAAATGTGTGATAGGGGCCGAGGTTATGATCTGAAATTGTTGAACTCGATATTGAGTCCGGAAGGCTGCAGAGTGCCGAATCGGAAGATGAGGTGCTGTCCCTCGAGTTTACGTTGAGCTTCCATGGAACAATACAAGAGCCCGAGGACGGTGAGGTCCGAGTGGGAATGGAGCGGTGAATTAAAATGACAGGCGACCGGAAGCTCGGGGTCACCCTTTTTTACAATTTCAATTTCAATTTTATTGGTCACATAACTAAATACAAGAAGTGTAATCTAGTCAGTGAAATGCTTTTTTCTTGATGAGCCGAGAGCACCAGGCAGCAAGAACACTTCGCTGCCTGGTACGCACGGAGCTCGCAAGGACGGCAGCCATCTTCATCGGCGCCATCACAAAAAAACACATCCCGACATATACACGCATACATACTTTAAATATAAATAAAGCAGACATAAAATAAATAAAAGACATAAAAAGACAGCACATAAAATGAACAAGCAATAATGTAAAAAAAGTAATTTCTACAGTAATTACATTGATATTTCTACCCAGGCTTCTAGAATAATCTCTGGTTACAGGGTGGCCGCACTGGGAGAGCATCGTGAGGAACTCACAACTTATAATTAAATAAATGTAATTAATTAATTAATTAAATAAATAAATAAAGTGCCCCCTCAGTCTTTCTCGATGTTTCCATCTTGGTCTCTCTTGATGTTTCCCCTCTCTCTCTCTCGATGTTTCCTCTGTCTTTCTCGATGTTTTCTCTCAGTTTTTCTTGATGTTTCCCCTCGGTTTCTTCCACACACCTGGCCTGCACATTACTCCTGGCTGTCCAACTTGGCGTCCTGGTAACCGGGTTCCTTACGGACTGAACGGAGGTGTTCCGCAAAGCGGTCACCCAATCTGCCTTTGGTCTCCCCAATGTAGAGGAGACCACATTGTGAGCAGCGAAAACAGTATACTAGATTGCAAGAAGTACAAGTAAATCGCTGTTTCACCTGGAACGGGTGTTTGGGGCCCTGGACAGTGGGAAGGGGGGAGGTATAAGGGCAGGTGTTACATCTCCTCCGCTTGCACGGGAAGGTGCCAGGCGAAGGGGAAGGGGTGCTGGGGGTGATAGAGGAGTGGACTAGGGTGTCTCGGAGGGAGCGGTCCCTACAGAATGCTGAAAGGGGAAGGGAGGGGAAGATACGTTTGGTGGTGGGATCACTTTGGAGGTAGCGGAAATGCCGGAGGATGATCCGTTGAATGTGGAGGCTGGTGGGGTGAAAGGTGAAGACAAGGGGAACACTTTACACCTAATCTCAGCCTATTACCATCTCGTCTAGCTCTTTTGTTTCTTTCACTTCTTTTGTCCGATCGCAACCCTGCCTTCGATCTAATTTCTTTTCTTTCCAGTTTTGAAGAAGGGTTCGACCCGAAACGTCAACTCAAATTTCTCTCCACGGATGTTGCTTGACCTGCTGAGTTTTTCCAGCATTTTCTGTTGTTATTGAGGAGTTCATAGAATGTTTTCGGGATAGTTTCTTAGAACAGCACGTTCTGGAGCCAACCAGAGAGCAGACTATACTAGACCTGGTATTGTGCAATGAGATAGGATTAATTAATGACTTCATAGTGAAGGTGCCCCTAGGTAGCAGCAATCATAATATGATTGAATTTTACATTCAGTTTGAGGGAGAGACGAGTGGGTCCAAGACTAGTATTTTAAACTTAAATAAGGGCAATTATGAGGGCATGAAAGCAGAGCGAGCTAAAGTGAACAGGCAAATTAGGTTAAGGGAGAGGTCAATAGAGTTGCAGTGGCAGACATTTAAGGGAATATTTCAGAATACACAGAATAGATACATTCCAACGAGAAAGAAAAATTCCAAGGGGAGGACCCACCATCCGTGGTTAACTAAGAAAGTTAAAGATAGTATCAGACTTAAAGAAAAAGTATATAATTGTGCAAAGATGGCTGGCAGGTCAGAAGATTGGACAGAATATAAAAAACAGCAAAGAATGACTAAAAGATTAATAAGGAGAGAAAAATGAGAGTACCAGAGAAAGCTAGCTAGAAATATAAACACAGATAGTAAGAGTTTCTATAGATATTTAAAAAAGAAAAGAGTTAACAAAGTGAGCGTTGGTCCTATAGAAAGTGAGTCTGGGGAATTAATAATGGAAAATAAGGAGATGGCAGTTGAATTGATCAGGTATTTTGCATCGGTCTTCACTATAGAGGATTCAAGTAACATCCCAGAAATAGCTGTAAATCAGGAAATGGAAGGGAGGGAGGAACTCAAGAAAATTACAATCACCAGGGAAGTGGTACTGAGCAAATTGTTGGAGCTGTGGGCTGACAAGTCCCCGGGTCCTGATGGACTTCATCCTAGGGTCTTAAAAGAAGTGGCTAGTGAGATAGTTGATGCATTGGTTTTAATTTTCCAAAATTCCCTAGATTCGGGGAAGGTTCCATTAGATTGGAAAATAGTGAATGTAACTCCTTTATTCAAAACGGGAGGGAGACAGAAAGCAGGAAACTACAGGCCAGTTAGCTTAACATCTGTCATCGGGAAGATGTTAGAAGCTATTATTAAAGACGTTATAGCAGGGCACTTGGAAAAGTTCAAGGTAATCAGGCAGAGTCAACATGTTTTTGTGAAAGGGAAATCATGTTTAACCAATTTATTGGCGTTCTTTGAGGAAGTAACATGTGCTGTGGATAAAGGGGAACCGGTGGATGTACTATACTTAGATTTCCAGAAGGCATTTGATAAGGTGCCACATCAAAGGTTATTGCGGAAAATAAAAGCTCATGGTGTAGGGAGTAACATGTTGGCATGGCTAGAAGATTGGCTAGCTAATAGGAAACAGAGAGTAGGCATAAATGGGTCATTTTCTGGTTGGCAAGATGTAATGAGTGGTATGCCACAGGGATCAGTGCTGGGGCCTCAACTTTTTACAATTTATATAAATGACTTGGATGAAGGGACCGAAG
This sequence comes from Somniosus microcephalus, assembly GCF_052327205.1. Lineage (NCBI taxonomy): Eukaryota > Metazoa > Chordata > Chondrichthyes > Squaliformes > Somniosidae > Somniosus > Somniosus microcephalus. The sequence goes on along the minus strand of NW_028225200.1, from coordinate 880,552 downwards.
GCATGGTTGCTAAATTAGCTGATGACACAAAGATAGGTAGGAAAGTAAATTGTGAAGAGGACATAATGAGGCTACAAAGGGATATAGATCAGTTAAGTGAGTGGGCAAAGATCTGGCAAATGGAGCATAATGTGGGAAAATGTGAAGTTGTCCATTTTGGCAGGAAGAATAAAAAAGAAGCATATTATCTAAATGGTGAGAGATTGCAGAGCTCTGAGATGCAGAGGGATCTGGGTGTCCTAATGCATGAATCGCAAAAGGTTAGTATTCAGGTACAACAAGTAATCAGGAAAGCTAATAGAATGTTATTGTTTATTGCGAGGGAAACTGAATACAAAAGTAGGGAGGTTATGCTTCAGTTATACAGGGCATTGGTGAGACCACATCTGGAGCACTGTGTACAGTATTGGTCTCCTTATTTAAGGAAGGATGTAAATGCATTGGAAGCAGTTCAGAGAAGGTTTACTAGACTAATACCTGGAATGAGCGGGTTGTCTTATGAGGAAAGGTTGGACAGGCTAGGCTTGTATCCGCTGGAGTTTAGAAGAGTAAGAGGTGACTTGATTGAAACAGAAGATCCTGAGGGGTCTGGACAGGGTGGATGTGGAGAGGATGTTTCCTCTTGTGGGAGAATCTAGAACTAGGGGTCACTGTTTAAAAATAAGGGGTCGCCCATTAATGAGGAGAAATTTTTTCTTACAGAGGGTCGTGAGTATTTCAAACTCTCTTCCTCAGAGGGCGGTGGAAGCAGAGTCTTTGAATATTTTTAAGGCAGAGGTAGATAGATTCTTGATAATCAAGGGGGTGAAACATTATCGGGGGTAGGCGGGAATGTGGAGTAATCAGATCAGCCATGATCTTATTGAGTGGCGGAGCAGGCTCGAGGGGCCGAGTGGCCTACGCCTGCTCCTAATTCGTATGTTCGTATGTAACCTGTGCAGCAGCTGGGGCCTGAAAATCAGCTTCACTGCCCCTGGGCTGGGAAAGGGGGACATGAGGCAACATTCTCCCTCTTACCCCTTTCTACACTCCTTTTACAGGGTTTTAGAAGTGGAGCATTTACAGACAGGAAGCTCAGACCGAACATCACGTCAAGAACAGACAGAGTCGCTCGATTCATCAGGACCTGATTCAGTCGCTCCCCCAATCTGCTGGCACACCAGCGAGTTCACACTGATGAGAGACCTTTTAAATGTTGTGAGTGTGGGAAGAGCTTCAAAATATACAAGTACCTGAAGCAACAGCAGTGGCTACACACTGGGGAGAGCCCGTTCACCGGCCCCGTGTTCCAGAAGAGATTCACTCAGTCATCCGCTCCGATGATACACCAGCAAGATCACACTAGGGAGAGACCTTTAACCCGCTCCGTGTGTGGGAAGGGATTAATTGCACCCTCCGTGCTGCTGAGAGACCAGCTTGTCCACACCAATGAGAGACCGTTGACCTGCTCTGTGTTTTTGAAGCGATTCTCTCATTCTGGCACCCTCCTGAGACACCAGCTTGTTCACATTAAATGTTCTGACTGTGGGAAGAGATTTAAAACGTCCCAGGATCTGAAGAGACACCAGCTGGAGAGAGCAGGAGAGATTCTGTTCACCTGCTCCGTGTGTGGGAAGAGATTCACTCGGTCATCCCACCTCCTGACACACCAGCGAGTTCACACTGATGAGAGACTATTTAAATGTTCTGCCTGTGGGAAGAGCTTTAAAACCTCTGGGGATCTGAAGCAACATCAGCGAGTTCACTCCGATCAGAGACCATTTACATGTTCTGTCTGTGGGAAGAGCTTTAAAAGCTCCGGGAATCTGAACAGACACCAGCCTGTTCACACTGGGAAGAGGCCATTCACCTGCTCCGTGTGTGGGAAGGGATTCACTCACTCGTCCAACCTGCTGACACACCAGCTTGTTCACACTGATGAGAGACTATTTAAATGTTCTGACTGTGGGAAGAGCTTTAAAACCTCTGGGGATCTGAAGAAACACCAGCGATCTCACACTGGTGAGAAGACGTTCACCTGCTCCGTGTGTGGGAAGGGATTCACTCAGTCATCCAACCTGCTGACACACCAACGAGTTCACACTGATGAGAGACCATTTAAATGTTCTGACTGTGGGAAGAGCTTTAAAACCTCTGGGAATCTGAAGGTACACCAGTTGGTTCACACTGGGGTGTGGCCGTTCACCTGCTCCGTGTGTGGGAAGGGATTCACTCACTCATCCAACCTGCTGACACACCAGCTTGTTCACACTGATGAGAGACCATTTAAATGCTCTGACTGTGCTAAGAGCTTTAACAGCTCCGGGGAGCTTAAGAGACACCAGCGAGTTCACACCGGGGAGAGGCCGTTCACCTGCTCCGTGTGTGGGAAGGGATTCACTCGGTCATCCCACCTGCTGACACACCAGCTTGTTCACACTGATGAGAGACCATTTAAATGCCCTGACTGTGCAAAGAGCTTTAAAAGCTCCGGGGAGCTGACGAGACACCAGCGAGTTCACACTGTTCTGTAGCACAGGGCCCTGGAGACAGCTGGGGTGACATGAACATGGAATGGATGAATGTTTTATAAATTCTTGGACTGCTGTTTAATCTTTCAATCTGTTGTGCTGATGATTCCCTTCGATTGATTGTTGATGGTGTTACATAGAATGTACAGCACAGAAACAGGCCATTCGGCCCAACTGGTCCATGCCGGTGTTTATGCCCACACCCACCCTACTTCAATGAACCCAATCAACATCTCCTCCCATTCCTTTCTCCCTTGTGTGGCTTCCCCATAAATCCATCTGTGCTGTTCACCTCAACTACTCCCTGTGGTAGCGAGTTCCCCATTCTCACCATTCTCTGGGTAAAGACACTTCTCCTGAATTCATTACTGGATTTATTAGTGACTATTTTAAGTTTGTGGCCTCATAAATTAGATGAGATTCTGTTAAGCTGACCAGTATGTTGCTGTACTTTGTCTTTTTCTGATGAATTAAACATTACTGAGCCCTTGTACGCGTGTTATGGGATTAAGTTTTTTTTAATTCGTTCATGGGATGTGGGCGTCGCTGGCAAGGCCAGCATTTATTGCCCATGCCTAATTGCCCTTGAGAAGGTGGTGGTGAGCCACCTTCTTGAACCGCTGCTGTCCGTGTGGTGAAGGTACTCTCACAGTGCTGTCAGGGAGGGAGTTCCAGGACTTTGACCCAGCGCCGATGAAGGAATGGCAATATACTTCCAAGTTAGAATGGTGTTTGACTTGGAGTTGGTGGTCATAGAGTCATAGTTATACAGCACAGAAAGAGGCCCTTCGGCCCATCGTGTCTACACCGGCCATCAAGCCCTGTCTATTCTAATCCCATTTTCCAGCACTTTGTCCGTAGCCTTGTATGCTATGGCGGTTCAAGTGCTCATCTAAATGCTTCTTGAATGTTGTGAGGGCTCCTGCCTCTACCACCCTTTCAGGCAGTGAGTTCCAGATTCCAACCACCCTCTGGGGAAAAAAGTTTTTCCTCAAATCCCCTCTAAACCTCCTGCCCCTTACCTTGAAACTAATGGTTATTGACCCCTCTACTAAGGGGAAAGTTCCTTTCTATCTACCCTATCTATGCCCCTCAAAATTTTGTACACCTCAATCAGGTCCCCCCTCAGCCTTCTCTGCTCTAAGGAAAACAACCCCAGCCTGTCCAGTCTCTCTTCATAGCTGAAGCGCTCCAGCCCAGGTAACATCCTGGTGAATCTCCTCTGCACCCTCTCCAATGCAATCACATACTTCCTATAGTGTGGCGAGCAGAACTGCACAGTATTCCAGCTGTGGCCTAACTAGTGTTTTGTACAGCTCCATCATCACCTCCCTGCTCTTATATTCTATGCCTTGGCTAATGAAGGCAAGCATCCCATAAGCCTTTTTAACCACCCTTTCTGCCTGCCCTGCTGCCTTCAGGGATATATGTATTCTATCAGGTGTTCCCATGCGCTTGCTGTCCTTGTCCTTCCAGGTAGAAGAGGTCGTTGGTTTGGGAGGTGCTGCCGAAGAAGCCTTGGCGAGTTGCTGCTGTACATCTTGTAGATGGTACACACTGCAGCCACGGTACGCCAGTGGTGGAGGGAGTGAATGTTTAAGGTGGTGGATGGGATGCCAATCAAGCGGGCTGCTTTGTCTTGGGTGGTGTCGAGCTTCTTGAGTGTTGTTGGAGCTGCACTCATCCAGACAAGTGGAGAGTATTCCATCACACTCCTGACTTGTGCCTTGTAGATGGTGGAAAGGCTTTGGGGAGTCAGGAGGTGAGACACTCACCGCAGAATACCTAGCCTGTGACCTGCTCTTGTAACCACAGTATTTATGTGGCTGGTCCAGTTAAGTTTCTGGTCAATGGTGACCCCCAGGATGTTGATGGTGGGGGATTCGGTGATGGGAATGCCATTGAATGTCAAGGGGCGGTGATTAGACGCTCGCTTGTCGGAGATAGTCATTGCCTGGCCCTTGTGTAGTGCAAATGTTACCTGCCACTTATCAGCCCAAGCCTGAATGTCGTCCAGGTCTTGTTACATGCGGGCATGGACTGCTTCATTATCTGAGGAGTTGCGAATGGCACTGAACACTGTGCAGTCATCAACAAACATCCCTACTCCTGACCTTATGATGGAGGGAAAGCCATTGAAGAAGCAGCTGAAGATGGTTGGGCCGAGGACACTGCCCTGAGAAACTCCTGCAGCGATATCCTGGGGCTGTGATGATTGACCTCCAACCACCACAACCATCTTCCTTTGTGCTCGGTCTGACTCCAGCCAGTGGAGAGTTTCCCCCTGATTCATTAGCATTGAGGTAATAGTGAGAGTAATAGAAATATAGAAACATAGAAGATAGGAGCAGGAGTAGGTCATTCGGCCCCTCGAGCCTGCTCTGCCATTTAATGAGATCATGGCTGATCATCCAAATTCAGTACCCTGTCCCTGCCTTCTCCCCATATCCCTTGATCCCTTTAGCCTGAAGAAATATATCTAACTCCTTCTTGAATATATTTAATGAATTGGCCTCCACTGCCTTCTGTAGTAGAGAATTCCATAGGTTCACCACTCTGGCTGAAGAAATTCCTCTTCATCTCTGTCCTAAATGGCTTACCCCTTATCCTTAGACTGTGACCCCTGGTTCTGGACACCCCCGCCATCTGGAACATCCTTCCTGCATCTAGTCTGTCCAGTCCTGTTAGAATTTTATAAGTTTCATTGAGATCCCCTCTCATTCTTCTAAACTCCAGTGAGGATAAGCCCAATCGACCCAATCTCTCCTCATACATCATTCCTGCCATCCCAGGTATCAGCCTGGTGAATCATCGCTGCACTCCCTCCATGGCAAGAACATCCTTCCTCAGATAAGGTGACCAAAACTGCACACAATACTCAAGGTGTGGTCTCACCAAGGCCCTGTACAACTGCAGCAAGACATCCTTGTTCCTGTACTCGAGCCCTCTCACTACGAAGGCCAACATACCATTTGCCTTCTTAACCGCCTGCTGTACCTGCATGCTTACCTTCAGCGGCTGGTGCACAAGGACACCCAGGTCTCGTTGCACTTCCTCTTCTCCCAATCTATTGCCATTCAGATAATAATCTGCCTTCCTGTTTTTGCCACCAAAGTGGATAACCTCGCATTTATCCACATTATACTGCATCTGCCATGCATCTGCCCAATCACCCAACCTGTCCAAATCATGCTGGAGTTTCTCAGCATCCTCCTCACAGCACACACGCCCACCCAGCTTTGTGTCATCTGCAAACCTGGAGACATTACATCTAGTTCCCTCATCTAGATCATTAATATATATTGTGAATAGCTGGGGCCCAAGGACCGATCCCTGCGGTACCCCACTAGTCACTGCCTGCCACTCGGAAAAAGACCCATTTATTCCAACTCTCCCCATATCCCTTGATCCCTTTAATCCCATGGTAGTTTTCTAAGGGCCAATGAATTTTGTCCCGGATAATTGTCTCTAAAAGTTTTCCCACCACCGACGTTAGGCTGACTGGCCTGTAGTTGCCGGGTTTATCCCTCTCCCCTATTTTTAACAGGGCTGTAACATTTGCAATCTCCCTGTCCTCTGGCACCACCCCCATGTCCAAGGAGGATGGGAAGATTGTGGCCGGAGCCTCCGCAATTTTCACCCCTACTTCCCTCAGTAACTGAGGAGAAAGCTCATCCGGACCGGCGACTTTTCTACTTTGAGGACTGCCAACCTTTGAAGTCCCTCTTCTTTATCTATTTGTATCCTATCCAGTATCGCTCTGGCCTCCTCCTTTACTGCTACATTGGCAGCATCCTCTTCTCCAGTGAAGACAGATGCAAAGTTCTCATTTAGTTTTTAGTAATTCTCCAGTCCTCTGGCACCACCCCAGTTTCTAATGAGGATTTGGAAGGTTATGGCCAGTACCTCCGCAATTTCTTCCTTCACTTCCCTCAGCGTACTAGGATGCATCCCATCCAGTCCTGGTGACTTAGCTACTTTAAGTACAGCCAGCCTTTCTAGTACCTTGTCTTTATCAATTTTATCCCATCCAGTATCTCCTCTACGTCCTCCTTCACTATGTCTATGGCAGCATCTTCCTTGGTGAAGACAGATGCAAAGTACTCATTTCGTACCTCAGCCTTACCCTCTGCCTCCATGCATAGGTCTCCTTTTTGGTCCCTAATCAGCCCCACCCCTCCTCTTACTACCCATTTACTATTTATATGCCTATAGAAGACTTTTAGATTACCTTTTATGTTAGCTGCCATTCTATTCTCATGCTCTCTCTTTGCCCGTCGTATTTTCTTTTTCACTTCTCCTCTGAACTTTCTATATTTAGCCTGATTCTCAGATGTATTCTCGACCTGACATCTGTCATACGCGCTCTTTTTCTGCTTCATCTTACTCTCTATCTTTTTCGTCACCCAGGGAGCTCTGACTTTAGTTGCCCTACATTTCCCCTTATTGGGAATGTACCTCGACTGTACCTGAATTATTTCCTCTTTAAAGGCAGCCCATTGTTCCAATACAGGTAGACTATCCTTTATCCGAGAACCTCGGGACCAGCCGTGTTTCGGTTTTCGGAAAATTTCGGATTTCGGAAGGTATTTTATAAGACTGGGAAATTTGTCGGGGGTGGTGGTCGGCGGGGGGTCGGGGTCGGCGGGGCTGGGGGTCGGCGGGGGGGTCGGCGGGGGGTCGGGGGTGGGGGTCGGCGGGGGGGTCGGCGGGGGGTCGGGGGTGGGGGTCGGCGGGGGTCGGGGTCGTGCGCACGACTTACGCTGAACAAAAACACTTTCGGTTTTCAGAGGATTTCGGTTTTCGGAAGTGCAGATAAAGGATACACTATCCCTTATCCGAAAGGGTGGGGGTCGGCGGGGGGTCGGGGGGGGAGAAAAGAATATCGGACAGGCCGCTGCAGCTATCGAACGGGCCGCTGTATTGTTGGGTTCACTCTCCCGGTATACCTCCTTCACACTGCCCGGCTCGGCCTGCAATCTCCTACCCAGGAGGGAACTCAGTGACCCTCTGCCCTGCTCAGCATAAGTCATGCGCCACTCTGGTCATGTCGTGCGCACGACTTACGCTGAACGAAAAAACCTTCGGTTTTTAGAGGGTTTCGGTTTTCGGAAGTTCGGATAAAGGGTAGTCTACCTGTACAGTTTTTCCTGCCAATCTTTGATTCCAATTTACCCGGGCCAAATCCATTCTCATCCCACTGAAATTGGCCTTGCCCCACAGTGCAGTGGATGCGCTTTAGACTGCACTCTCCCCCCCGAGGTGTCGTCACCCTCACCGGGATTCAGCACTGAAAACCGGTTTGAGAGCGCCGCACTCCCGGAGGATTCCTGCACTGCCTTGCCTCCTCAAACCCTGCTGGGTGGCCACCCAGTTACAATTCCCACGAACTCTCTGTGGCTGCGGGGTGACCCCCTCCTGGAACGTGTGCTCCAGGAAACTCTCAGCCTCCCGTCTGCCCGGCAGTGACTCCAGCTGCTCCCCAAGCTCAGAGACCTTGAGCTCGAGTTCCAGCCATGGGAGGCGCTTCCTGCACACACGGTTCACCAGGACACGTGAGTTCCTGCATGGCACAGGAATTGCAGCCATTGGTCCCATCATTTGGCTTAAAATCTGTCTACTTAAGCTATAGATATATCAGATGTGAGGTTAGTGTCCCCTTACCCCTGTTTATTATTCAATCAGTGATTGTCTCTTTGCCAGGCCCACTGCCTGCGGCCCCACTCCCAGATTCCAGCACCAGCTCTGTGCTGACTGAGCTGCTCTCACCTGGGGACAGCGCGTCAAGAAGGAGTTAGATATATTTCTTAAGGCTAAGGAGATCAAGGGATATGGGGAGAAGACAGGGTACTGAATTTGGATGATCAGCCATGATGTCATTAAATGGCAGAGCAAGCTTGAGGGGCTGAATGACCTACTCCTGCTCCTATCTTCAATGTTACTGCTAATGAGAGGGAGGAACTGAAAGAAATCAGTATTTGTAGGGAAATGGTGTTAGGGAAATTGACGGGATTGAAGGACGATAAATCCCCAGAGCCTGATAATCGACATCCTAGGGTACTTAAGGAAGTAGCCCTAGAAATAGTAGATGCATTGCTGATCATCTTCCAAAATTCGATAGACTCTGGAACAGTACCCATGGATTGGAGGGTAGCTAATATTACCCCACTATTCAAAAAAGGTGGTAGAGTGAAAACGGGGAATTATAGACCGGTGAGCCTGACATCGGTAGTGGGGAAAATGCTAGAGTCCATTATAAAAGATGTAATAGCAGAGCACTTGGAAAACAGTGACAGGATCGGACAAAGTCAACATGGATTTACAAAAGGTAAATCAAGCTTGACTAATCTACTGGAATTTTTTGAGGATGTAACTGGTAGAATAGATAAGGGAGAACCAGTGGATGTGGTATATTTGGACTTTCAGAAGGCTTTCGATAAGGTACCGTATAAGAGATTAGCGTGTAAAGTTAAGGCACTTGGGATTGGGGGCAAGGTACTGATTTGGATAGAGAACTGGTTAGCAGGCAGGAAGCAAAGAGTTGGAATAAATGGGTCTTTTTCCGAGTGGCAGGCAGTGAGTTCAACTTTGCTGGCAAGCCTATTATGTGGCACTTGTCGAACGCCTTTTGGAAATCCATGTACACCACGTTAACCACATAGCCCTCATCAACCCTCTCTGTTACCTCATCAAAAACTTAATCAGAATCAGAGTGGCTGGGCCCGGCGGACGTGCGGCCAGGGCCCTGTCACCAGGAAACCCAGGGTACAGCACGTCCCCCATCCGAGCCGCCCTTACCATGTTTCTTCAGCCGGTTCCACCGAGTCCGACTCGGGACAAAGGACAGGAGCCAGGCTCCCAGAATGGCCCGCGGCCCCGGGGAGCATGCGCACTCTCAGCGGGGAAATCAGCACGTTGGATAGTGCAATTTCTGGAGCACGGGGAATTGTGGGTGCTGCGCCAGCCCTTAGTCAGCGGCTGTCGGGAAGAGTTTTATTGCAGGCTGACGGAATTTAGGTCCCTGGTCGCCTGTGTAGGTCTTTTTGTTGCTTCATTGTTGAGGATGTAACTAGTAAAATGAATAAGGGAGAACCAGTGAATGTGGTGTATTTGGACTTTCAGAAGGCTTTCGATAAGGTCCCGCATAAGAGATTAGTGTGTAAAGTTAAGGCACATGGGATTGGGGGCAAGGTATTGGCTTGGATAGAGAACTGGTTGGCAGACAGAAAACAAAGAGTTGGAATAAACGAGTCTTTTTCCGAGTGGCAGGCAGTGACTAGTGGGGTACCACAGGGATCGGTCCTTGGACCCCAGCTATTCACAAAATATATATTAATGATCTAGACAAGGGAACTAGATGTAATATCTCCAAATTTGCAGATGACACAAATCTGGGTGGGCATGTGTGCTGTGAGGAGGATGCTGAGAAACTACAGGATGAATTGGACAGGTTGGGTGATTGGGCAGAAGCATGGCAGATGCAATATAATGTGGATAAATGTGAGGTTATCCACTTTGGTGGCAAAAACAGGAAGGCAGATTATTATCTGAATGGCAATAGATTGGGAGAAGGGGAAGTGCAACGTGACCTGGGTGTCCTTGTGCAGCAGTCGCTGAAGGTAAGCATGCAGGTGCAGCAGGCGGTTAAGAAGGCAAGTGGTATGTTGGCCTTCGTAGCGAGAGGGTTTGAGTACAGGAACAAGGATGTCTTGCTGCAGTTGTACAGGGCCTTGGTGAGACCACATCTTGAGTATTGTGTGCAGTTTTGGTCGCCTTATCTGAGGAAGGATGTTCTTGCCATGGAAGGAGTTCAACGAAGATTCACCAGGCTGATACCTGGGATGGCAGGAATGACGTATGGGGAGAGATTGGGACGATTGGTCTTGTACTCGCTGGAGTTTAGAAGAATGAGAGGGGATCTCATTGAAACTTATAAAATTCTGACAGGACGGGACAGACTAGATGCAGGAAGGATGTTCCCGATTGTCGGGGATTCCAGAACCAGGGGTTACAGTCTAAGGATACGGGGTAAGCCATTTAGGACAGAAATGAGGAGGAATTTCTTCACCCAGAGAGTGGTGAACCTGTGGAATTCTCTACCACAGGAGGCAGTGGAGGCCAAGACATTAACTATATTCAAGAAGGAGTTGGATATATTTCTTAAAGCTAAAGGCATCAAGGGGTATGGGGAGAAAGCAGGGACCGGGTACTGAATTTGGATAATCAGCCATGATCGCATTGAATGGCGGAGCAGGCTTGAGGGGCCGAATAGCCTACTCCTGCTCCTATCTTCTATGTTTCTATGTTTGTATGTTTCTATGTTTCAGTTTGAGCTGGAGTGGAGATGGAGGAGAAGCTGCTGGGTTTAACCCCCAGTACTTCTGAGCCCAGGAGGACCCAAAAATTTCCCATGTGAGACTGTCAAGGGAGGTGGATTCTAGGGGAGATTCGGTTGTTACACAGGCACTGTCCGTACAATGTAAAAGAGTATTGTTTTAGTAACAAGTATTTCTCTACAGGCTTTTAATCCAGTTTACATCTACAGATTTGTTTTAATTCATTCTTGGGATGTGGGCGTCGCTAGCAAGAGCAGCAAATATTGCCAATCCCCAGTTTCCCGTTGAGAAGGGGGTGGTGAGTCACCTTCTTGAACTGCTGCAGTCCGTGTGGTGAAGGTATTCCCACAATGTTGTTCGGTAAGGAGTTCCAGGATTATGACCCAGCAACGATGAATATATCTAAGTCAGGATGGTGTGTGACTTGGCGGGGAATTCACCGAGTCATCCAACCTGCTGAATCACCAGCGAGTTCACACTGATGAGAGACCTTTTAACTGCTCGGACTGTGGGAAGTGCTTTAAAAGTTCCAGGGAACTGACATGCCATCAATGTGTTCACACTGACGAGAGACCATTCAGGTGCTCTCACTGCGGGACTGGGTTTAGGCAGTCATCTGACCTCACTGTACACCTGCGCACTCACACTGGGGAGAGGCCATTCACCTGCCCTGAGTGTGGGAAGGTATTCACTCAGTCATCCCACCTGCTGAGACACCAGCGCACTCACACTGGGGAGAGGCCGTTCACCTGCTCCGTGTGTGAGGAGGGATTCACTCAGTCATCCAACCTGCTGAGACACCAGCGAGTTCACAAGTGACCGCAGGGGTTGGATTCTGCTGTTATTGCTGCTGTTAATCACATCCAGGACTGAACCATGTTCATTCTGACAGTTGGGGTTTGTTTCTGCTGATGTAAATAACTCCTGTAACTGGGCTGGAATTTAATATTCTGGATAGATGTCAAATAAACCAGCTTTGTTTAAAACACATTGTTGCAGATTTTCTTCCTTCCCGCCTGAGTGTTTAGCATCACCTGGCTGGAGCTCAGAAAGGACAATCTGGGGGAGGATCGTACGGCGGGAACAGAACTTCAGCCTGGACACAGTCCTTCAGGGCCACACTGAGAGGGGAAAACGGCATTTTGGTCTTTATTGTCTCTCTTCAATGACAGCAAAGTCGCCATACGGGTAATCTCGAGGCGTGTGAGAAACATAAGAACATAAGAACATAAGAAATAGGAGCAGGAGTAGGCCAATCGGTCCCTCGAGCCTGCTCCGCCATTTAATAAGATCATGGCTGATCTGATCCTAACCGCCAATCTACTATCACAGAACCATCTCCTGAATCTAACAGAATTAGACACACAAAATAGGAGCAGGATCAGGCTACACGGCCCCTGGGCCCGCTCCGCTACCCACAGGGCCATGTCCGATCTGAACCTAGACTCATGTCCAAATTCCTGCCCGCTCCCCGTAACCCTTAATTCCCTTTACTTCTAGGAAACTGTCTATTTCTGTTTTAAATTTATTTAATGATGTAGCTTCTACAGCTTTTTGGGGCAGCATATTCCATGGACCTACCACCCTCTGAGTGAAGTAGTTCCTCCTCATCTCAGTTTTGAAAGAGCAGCCCCTTATTCTAAGACTATGCCCCCTAGTTCTAGTTTCACCCATCATCGGGAACATCCTCCCCGGATCCACCCGATCCAACCCCTTCACAATCTTATATGTTTCAATAAGATCGCCTCTCATCCTTCTGAACTCCAATGAGTAGAGTCCCAATCTACTCAACCTCTCCTCATATGTCCATCCCCTCATCCCCGGGATTAACCGAGTGAACCTTCTTTGTACTGACTCGAGAGCAAGTATGTCTTTTCTTAAGTATGGACACCAAAACTGTATGCAGTATTCTAGGTGCGGTCTCACCAATACCTTGTACAACTGAAGCAATACCTCCCTATTTTTATATTCTATCCCCCTAGCAATGAAAGCCAACATTCCATTGGCCTTCTTAATCACTTGCTGCACCTGCATACTAACCTTTTGAGTTTCGTGCACCAGGACCCCCAGATCCCTTTGTACTTCAGTACTTTCCAGTTTCTTGCCATTAAGATAATAGCTTGCTCTACGATTTTTCCTGCCAAAGTGCATAACCTCACACTTTCCAGTATTGTATTCCATCTGCCAAATCTCTGCCCACTTACTTAGCCTGTCTATGTCCCCTTGCAGGTTTTTTATGTCCTCCTCACTCACTACTTTCCCTCCCATCTTAGTATCATCTGCAAACTTTGATATGTTACACTCGGTCCCCTCCTCCAAATCATTAATATAGATTGTAAAGAGTTGGGGACCCAGCACCGACCCCTGCGGAACACCACTAGTTACTGATTGCCATTCTGAGAATGAACCATTTAACCCAACTCTCTGCCTTCTGTTAGATAGCCAATCCTCTATCCATGCCAGAATATTACCCCCAATCCCATGATTTTTTATCTTAAGCAATAATCTTTTGTGTGGCACCTTGTCAAATGCCTTTTGGAAGTCTAAATACACTACGTCCGCTGGTTCCCCTTTATCCACCCGATATGTTACTTCCTCAAAGAACTCCAGCAAATTTGTCAAACATGACTTCCCCTTCATAAAACCATGCTGACTTTGTCCAATTAAATTATGATTATCCAAATGTCCTGTTACTGTCTCCTTAATAATGGACTCCAAAATTTTACCTACCACAGATGTTAGGCTAACCGGTCTATAGTTTCCAGCCTTCTGTCTACTGCCCTTTTTAAATAAGGGTGTTACTTTAGCAGTTTTCCAGTCTGCTGGGACCTTTGCTGAGTCCAGGGAGTTTTGGAAAATTATTACCAATGCATCCACAATCCCTACCGCCACTTCCCTCAAGACCCTAGGATGTAAGCCATCAGGTCCAGGTGATTTATCCGCCTTGAGTCCCATTATTTTACCGAGTACCACTTCCTTAGTGATTTTGATCATGTTTAGCTCCTCCCCCCCTATAGCCCCCTGTTTGTCCAGTGTTGGGATATTCTTAGTGTCCTCTACTGTAAAAACTGATACACAATATTCATTCAGTGTTTTTGCCATCTCCATATTTCCCACCATTAATTTCCTGGTCTCATCCTCTAAGGAACCAACATTTACTTTAGCCACCCTTTTTCTTTTTATATAACTATAAAAACTCTTACTATCTGTTTTTATATTTTTTGCTAATTTACTTTCATAATCTATCTTCCCTTTCTTAATCAATCTTTTTGTTATTTCTTGCTGTCTTTTGAAGTTTTCCCAATCCTCTCACTAGATTTGGGTACCTTATATGCCCTTGTTTTTAGTCGAATACTATCCTTAATTTCTTTACTTAGCCACGGATGGCTGTCTTTTCTTTTACACCCTTTTCTTCTCAGTGGAATATTTTTTTTTTGGAAGTTGTAAAATAACTCCTTAAATGTACACCACTGATCATGTATCATCTTACCCTTTAATCTATTTTCCCAATCCACTCTACTCAATTCTGCTCTCATACCTTCATAGTCTCCTTTATTCAAGCTTAGCATGCTTGTTTGAGATCCAACCTTCTCACCCTCTAATTGAATATGGAATTCAACCATGTTATGGTCACTCATTCCAAGGGGATCCTTTACTAGGACATTTTTAATTAATCCTGTCTCGTTACACAGGACCAGATCTAAGGTTGCTTGCCTCCTGGTCGGTTCAGTTACATACTGCTCAAGAAACCCAACCCTAATACACTCAATGAACTCATCCTTAAGGCAGCCCTGCCCAATTTGATTTGTCCAATTAATATGATAGTTAAAATCCCCCATAATTATAGATGTTCCCTTATTACAAGCCTCAACTATTTCCTGATTGATACTCCGTCCAACAGAGTTGCAACTGTTTGGAGGCCTATAGACTATGCCCACTAGTGTTTTTTCCCCTTATTATTCCTTACCTCCACCCAAACTGTTTCATTATCCTGATCTTTTGACCCAATATCATTTCTCTGTATTACAGTGATGCCTTCCTTTATTAATATAGCCACCCCACCTCCCCTTCCTCCCTGCCTGTCCTTCCTGATTGTTAAATAACCTGGTATGTTTAATTCCCAGGCATTGTGACCCTGCAGCCATGTTTCTGTAATGGCCACAAGATCATACCCATATGTAGTTATTTGTGCAATTAACTCGTCTATTTTGTTGCAAATGCTACGTGCATTCAGATAGAGAACTTTCAAATATGTTTTGTGACACTTAGTTCCTGCTTTTACCCTTTTTATTACTTTACCTTTTACTCCATACCTTCTGCCCCTTCCTGACACGCTCTGGTTTTTAATTTCCCCACTGCTACCTAAGTCTATGACTTTCTCTGTTGTCATTTTTATTATTTGCTCTCTTGGAACCTCCCCTCCACTAGTTAGTTTAAAGCCCTCTCTACAGCCCTAGTTATATGATCCACCAGGACTCTAGTCCCAGCACTGGCCAAGTGAAGCCCGTCCCAACGGAACAGCTCCCTCCTGCCCCAGTACTGGTGCCAGTGTCCCAGGAAGCTAGACCCATTTCTCCCACACCAGTCTTTGAGCCATGCATTTAACTCTCTAATTTTATTTGTCCTAGCCAAATTCGCTCGTGACTCAGGTAATAATCCAGAGATTATTACCCTTGAGGTTCTGTTTTTTAATTTGACCCCTAGCTGCTCATACTCCTTTAACAGAACCGGCTTCCTAGTCCTATCTACATTGTTTGTACCAACATGGACCACGACAACTGGATCCATCCCCTCCCACTGCAAATTTCTTTCCAGCCCAGAGGAGATGTCCTTAACCCTGGCACCGGGTAGGCAACACAGCCTTCGGGACTCTCGCTCTCGGCTGCAGAGAACTCTATCTATCCCCCTAATAATACTATCCCCTACCACTACAACATTTCTAGTTACTCCCCCCTCCTGAATGGCCCCCTGTTCCACGGTGCTGTGGCCAGGTTGCTCATCCTCCCTGCAGTCCCTGCTCCCATCCCCACAGGGAGTAAGAACCTCGAACCTGCTGGACAAGAGCAAGGGCTATGGCTCCTCCAGCTCTACCTCCTGGATCCCCGTACCTGCCTCACTTGTAGTCACACCGTCCTGTCCCTGACCATGGGCTACATCAGAATTAATTAACTTCATAGGTGTGATCACCTCCTGCTACACAGAGTCCAGGTACTTCTCCCCCTCCCTGATGTGTGGCAGTGTCTGAAGCTCAGACTCCAGCTCATCAACAGGGAGCTGGAGTTCCTGTAGCAGCAGACACGTGTCACAGACGTAATCACCGTGAGCCTCAATGGGGTTCACCGGCTCCCACATCTCGCAACAGTAACACATCACCTGCTCCATTCTATGTAATTAATTAAATTTTTTATTGTTAGTTATGGACACCCTGTGCCCGATTATAGATGCTAGTATCCCCTTTAATTAATTGGATTTAATTTAAATCAATCCCTCTAATTACACCAGTTTAATGGTTTACCAACAGTCACTCTGCACCAGAAAGGCCTTATTAACTGCAAGCCACAGAGTTAAAGTTTGAAAAGAGCACCTAACACCCCACTTACCCTAACTCACACACTTACCCAAACTCACAGCACTCTCTGCTGACTCGCACTCAGTGCTTGCTCCCAACAGCCTGGTCTTTTTATACTGTTTGTTTACAGCCAAATGAGTCACCCCTGCTGATTGGTTAGAAAACTGGTTTCCACTGCCTGCTGTGCCAATTTAGTCCTACTGCAGTGTAACCTTGTTTTACGTGTCCCAGCCGCTCTCTGCCATGGTTCAGAACTCCTAGGCACAGAACAGAAGGCTCCTTTAAGAATGTAGCCCAGTGCTTTCTTTTTAATGGCCTTATTAACCTGTGTTGCTACTTTTAGTGATTTGTGTATCTGTATCCCTGGATCCCTCTGCTCCTCCAGCCCAATTAGACTCTTAGGGGGGAAAATTTGGTGTCGCCCCCTTTGGGTCGCTAATGTCGCCGGGGCTAATTTTAGTGCCCCGAAAAAGTTAGAGCCCCTGTGCATTAAATTCAGTGGTAGCACCCCACGCAGCAGGCGGGGTGCTACTGGAAGCGTTCCCCTCTTGAGGCGCTACCAGTGAATTTCATGGCGCTTCGTGTAACAGCGCCACACCCATCAGCACATAGCACCACGTCATAGCAGACCTCCCTCCCTGATTAAAGGGGAGGGGCCTAGCACTGCGCACACCGGGACCCTGCTGGACCACCGGGGAGCGGGGTGTCGGATCAAGAGGAGCGCCGGGCTGAGCGATCACGGCCAATACCCCGAAGAAGAAAGGGGAAGTGGGCAGGTACTGGCAGTCGGCCGAAATAAAAAGTTGCCGCCCGACACCTGCCCTTTAAGTGGCGCCGCCATGGCTGCAGGAACGACCCCTGACCCTTTCAGACATATCGTCCGGCGATAGGTCAGGGGTTGCAACCCAAGGTTGCAGCCTGGGTGCTGCGCATGGCGATGATGTCATTGCCAGCGGTCCAGTGCCGCGGGGTGCTAATGGCTACTGCCGCCGCTAATCTCCCGCTGAATATCACGGGAGGCACAAAGCAACCCAATTTCACCCCCTTGTCCAAGTAGTGTGTGGCCTCCTTATTCTTCCCACCAAAACACACCACCTCACACTGATCTATAGTGAAATTCATTAACAGACCACCTCACACTGATCTATAGTGAAATTTATTAACACACCACCTCACACTGATCTACAGTGAAGTTCATTAACACACTACCTCACACTGATCTATAGTGAAAAAAATTAACACACAACCTCACACTGATCTATAGTAAATTCATTAACACACCACCTCACACTGATCTATAGTGAAATTCATTAACACACCCCCTCACACTGATCTGTAGTGAAATTCATTAACACACCACCTCACACTGATCTATAGTGAAATTCATTAACACACCTCCTCACACTGATCTGTAGTGAAATTCATTAACACACCACCTCACACTGATCTACAGTGAAATTCATTAACACACCACCCCACACTGATCTACAGTGAAATTTAGTAACACACCCCCTCACACTGATCTATAGTCAAAATCATTAACACACCACCTCACACTGGTCTATAGTGAAATTCATTAACACACCACCTCACACTGATCTATAGTGAAAATCATTAACACACCCCCTCACAATGATCTATAGTGAAATTCATTAACACACCACCTCACACAGATCTATAGTGAAATTCATTAACACTCCACCTCACACTGATCTATAGTGAAAATCATTAACACACACCCTCACACTGATCTATGGTGAAATTCATTAACACACCTCACACTGATCTAAAGTAAAATTCATTAACACACCACCTCACCCTGATCTATAGTGAAATTCATTAACACACCACCTCACACTGATCTATCGTGAAATTCTTTAACACACCACCTCACACTGATCTACAGTGAAATTCATTTGCCAATTACATGCCCATTCTGAAATTTATTAATGTCTTCTTGCATTTTGTCTTCCTCAGTATTAATTGTACTTCTGATTCCCGAGTCCAAATCATTTATGAACCACAGTGGTCCCAGCACCAATCACTGTGAAACACCACTTCCCACCTTTTGCCAGTCTGAGTAGCTACTCCCAACCCCTACTCTCTGTTTTCTGTTCTGTAACCAGCTTGTTATCCATAAACAGTATGTAAGATTGACAAGATGATGAAGGTCAGGCCGTGTGGAGTGAATCCCTCCATGACCTCGCCCCTCCCTATTTCTGTAATTTCTTTCAGCCCCACACCCCCCAAGATATCTGCGCTCCTCTAATTCCGGCCTCTTGCGCATCCCCGATTTAATCGCTCCACCGTTGGTGGCCATGCCTTCAGTTGCCTGGGCCCTAAGCTCTGGAATTCCTTCCCTAAACCTTTCCATCTCTCTATCTCTCTCTCCTTCTTTAAGATGCTCCTTAAAACCTACCTCTTTGACCAAGCTTTTGGTCATCTGCCCGAATATCTCTTTATGTGGCTCGGTGTCAAATTTTGTTTTATAACGATCCTGTGAGGAGCCTTGGGACGTTTTACTACATTAAAGGTGCTTTATAAATACAAGTGGTTGTTGTTGTTTCATGAAACTAATAATAAATTCCCCAGAGGGAAAAAAACTTGTACTTTTACTCCCAAATATTAGAAAGTTTGTTCTACAGAAGCACAGGTTTATCTGCTTTTATTGATTAATTTTAAAAGTCTGTATTGCAATCTGAGCCCGTGTGTTGTGAGCCAAAGAGCCTTGTGTCCAATGAGGGGAATAAAGGCCCACAGCCTCCCCTGGCCCCAGGCCCTGAACAAGGGACTGGAGAAACTCGCTGCCCTGTGGATCAGACAAACAGCTGGCGCTAGTCCCGCCCCTCAGGCTCCCCGATTGGTTGGAGGACCCGCCGCCAGCTCGCTGCTCCAGCCCCGCCCCACTCGCTCCCTATTGGTCGGAAGCTCCCGTCAATCAGGCCCTGAGCCCGGGTCACGTGTCCCTCACTGCCTTTGCAAAGAAAGCCCTGCGCGGTCGCCGGGCGGAGCTGCTGGTCGGCGGGAGCGGGGTCAGAAGATTAATAAACTGCAGGTAGGCCATGCCGCAGGGTTTATAAAGTTGGAGAACGGCCTCAGGCCCGAATGAGATTCAGCAGCCCGGTCTATGTTCCACCGGATGGCAGCTGTGAGGCTTTTTCTCGGTGACAAGCCCAGGTTACGCGCCGCCATCTTCTGTTCTTCTGAGGCGGTCACTGGGACCGAGGATCTGGGCGTTGCTGGATGGCCCAGCATTTATTTTTTTACTGTTTTAATAATGGGGCCGCACTTGGGCGTGTGCAGCCCGCGTCCCCACGGGTTTATTTTTTTAAATTTAATATTTGAACATTTTTACAGTAAATGACATTTACAGACCTCAGGCTCAGCTCTTTGTACAAAGTCACAAGCCATCATTCCCTACAAGGCAGGGGTCCCAGTCTCTTTAAGTTAATGATGTGATCTCCAAGCTTCTTGATCATCTTTACTTGTTCATCCGGATAGCAGGTCTCCAGGAATTCACACAGATGAGGGTCGGCGCTCCCAGTGGAGAGCTTGTGCAGATCCAGCAGACTCTGGTTGACATTCTTCTCCATCTGCAGGGCTCTCTGCATCGCCGAGCGGAGCCTCCTGCTCTCCTGGCCGAACAAGTGGACTGTAAATAAGCTTAAAAAAACACTAGATTAATTTTTAAAACTTATTAAATTAAATTAAAATCACATTGGCCGGGGTGATGATGCACTCCAGTCCCCATGGCGCCCACCAGTCTCCCTAGTTTCCCATTGAGCAGGTGGTGGTGAGCCGCCTTCTTGAACCGCTGCAGTCCGTGTGGTGAAGGTTGTTCGGGACGGAGTTCCAGGATTGTGACCCAGTGACAATGAAGGAATGATGATATATGTCCAAGTCAGGATGGTGTGTGACTTGCAGATGATGGTCTTCCCATGCACCTGCTGCTCTTTTCCTTCTAGGCGGTAGAAGTCGTGGGATAGGTAGGGTGGCTGGTTCCCTTCCATAAGAACACAAGAATTAGGAGCAGGAGTAGACCATACAGCCCTCGAGCCTGCTCCACCATTCAATAAGATCATGGCTGATCTTCGACCTCAACTTGACTTTCCCGCCCGATCCCCATATCCTTGCGGGACATTAGTGAACCAGTTGGGATTTTAATGACAATGCGGCAGCTTTCATCGTTACTTTTTTTCTGGTACTGGCCCAACAAATTCCCAGATTTATTGAGCTCAATTTCACAACCTGTTTTTGTGTGTTCTCTCTCACGCTCCCTTTTTCTTGTTTTATATTTATTTTACAGGGTATTAGAAGGGGAGGATTTGTAGACAGGATATTTAACTCAAACATCAAGATCTGACAGTCACTCAATTCAGCAGGACCTGAATATCATCAGACATAACATGAAAGCAAAAAGCACCATTCACAGCGGGGAGAAACCGTACATGTGTTCTGTGTGTGGACGAGGATTCAGTCGATCCTCTGGCCTGGCGAAACACAAGCGCAGTCACACCGAGGAGAAACTGTGGAAATGTAGGGACTGTGGGAAAGGATTTGTTGACCCATATCAGCTGGAAACCCATCGGCGCAGTCACACCGGGAAGAAACCATTCACCTGCTCTGAGTGTGGGAATGGATTCACTCAGTCAAGTGACCTGCTGACACACCAGCGAATTCACACTGGGGAGAGGCCGTTCAGCTGCTCCGTGTGTGGGAAGGGACTCACTCAGTCATCCCAGCTACTGAGACACCAACTTGTTCACACAAACATGAGACCTTTTAAATGTTCTGACTGTGAGAAAAGCTTTAAAAGCAAAAGGGATCTGCTGACACACCAGCGAATTCATTCTGGGGAGAGGCCATTCACCTGTTCTGACTGTAGAAAAGGATTCACGAATTGAACCACCTTTCTGACACACCAGTGAGTTCACACTGGGGAGAGGCCATTCACCTGCTCAGTGTGTGGGAAGGGATTCATAAATTCATCCCACCTACTGACACACCAGCGAGTTCACACCGGGGAGAGGCTGTTCACCTGCTCAGTGTGTGGTAAGGGACTCACTCAGAACTGCAGCCTGCTGGCATACCAACGAGTTCACTCTGGGGAGAGGCCATTCACCTGCTCAGTGTGTGGGAAGGGATTCACTCAGAGCTCCATCCTGCTGAGACACCAGCGCACTCACACTGGGGAGAGGCTATCACCTGTTCCGAGTTTGGGAAGGGATTCACTCGGTCATACAACCTGCTGACACATCAGCAAGTTCACAAGTGACTGCAGGGGTTGGATTCTGCTGTTATTGCTGCTGTTAATCACATCCAGGACTGAACCATGTTCATTCTGACAGTTGGGTTCACTCCTGCTGTGGAACTCCACCACTGACCCTGCTGAAGGTTGTAGGCTCAGGGAGTGGGGCCTCCAGGAGTGGACGGTAAGAAAGCTGGGTTTCGGTATCCTAACAAATATATGGCGAGGAACCAGAGGAATCCTTACTAAGGAAATGACTGGGGTTTTGCCAGCCAGCGTAGGTCTAGGGGTGAATGAATCCTGACTCCCTGAACTGTCTTACATTGAACCCAGTTCAGATCAAGATGAATTCAGTTTACAGGAGAATAGAGAGAAATATCACCCACAGTTGAGGGAGACAAAAGCAGCCAATAGAGAAGCTCAGAGATCTTTGGAAAAGAAGATGGTGCTCAATTGTGGTAAAAATGGCAAAATCTTTCCCAGCTCCGTCAGGAGGCAGAATCCCGTTAAAGATGGTTTTGGGCAGGGGTGGGCAATGATTTGGGCTGGAGGGCCACTGAACAAGTTGTGGTGAGCTGTTGAGGGCCGCACACCAATGTTGTCCCTAAGGTGCGCGGCTGCACGGTGGCGCAGCAATGGCAAGGCTCTGTGCAGGCCGCTCACCAGCTCCTGCTGCTGGGAGAGAAACCGCGCAGCATATTTAAAGGGACCGTGCACGTTGGTGAGTGCAAAGTGTTCAATTGGTGAATCGGAAACAGTCCGACTCTTAATGTTGAGCATCGCACCACTTCTACCCTCCCAATAATTTATCAACATAAATTCAGATAGTCGTCAGATACTATCTTAAATACACAGAATGTGGTGTAAGATAGTAAAATCTGCCGTTACTAAATGAATGAAATGAGTGCTCGATCGATCGATGGAGTATATGTTGGACTGAAAGTCCACGTGGCTGTTTGGCCGAGTGGCTCGAGTCTTTTGAAGTACAAGTAGCTCTTTGTGGACACTGTTTCTGCTTCAAAAAACTGAAGAAATCAGAAGTCATTAACGGAGATGGGCACAGCATGCCAGCTCAACAAATGGCACCAAAGAATGGTGGGATGTGGGTTTATGCCCATTCTCCCTCACACTGCAAATCCTTAATCTCCACTGGACTGTCGGGAAGAAAGAGGGGGTCAACAGAAAGTGAGCGTGTCCCCACAAGGAAGTCCATTTGGAGGATGAGACCCCACGGGTCACAGTAGAATGGCAGGGTCAAAGCAAGCTGCCCACCTGTTCCCTCAGCTGAGAATGCTTTGGTTGTGTGCAGGGACCTAAAGAGAAAAAAACACACAACAAAAAATAAAAGGCAAAAGAAAATTCAAAGGGTTTGCTTAAAGTAAGAAAATACTATATTTGTAAAATAACTGCAGGTAGTTCTTTGGCTAAACTCTTACTTAGTCAAACAATCATATTCCAATAAGTGATATTGCAGCTTGCTGTTGATGATAAGTAGAGATGTACTTTGTAGATAAATAGTGTACGAGGTTAGAAAGCAGAAAGTTTCCCATTTGGGGATTTGTGTTGCTGCGGAACTGCTCAGGCTGTTTCCATAGTTATTTTATGGTCCTTTTGGCCATTTTTAGTAGTTGTCCTTCTAGTTCAGATATACTGGGGGTAATTTGAACCTCCCCCACCTGACGGGATTGAATTTCCTGCCTGTTTTACACCTTCCCTGATTTTGCTCTCCAATGATTTCAGTTGAAAGTGAAATCGGGCGGGGTGAAAAACAAGCGGCCGATCTGATCGCATTAGTTTCCCGTCGGGTGCATGAGATTAAAATCACTCCCTGCTATTTCCAAACACAACCCAAGCAAATTTCTCCTGACAATAGTTTGGTTCTGATCCTTAATAATGTTCCAGCTACTCTTATCACCACAATTGCTTTAATTCTGACATTTGGCCTGTGATCTGACAGCAAAGCAGTGATCTCTTCACTGCAGTGAACAAATGGGAACAAACTGGAGGTCCATTGTGCAGGAAGAAACCCAGACACGCGACGACCTTTTCTCTCATTTGAAGATGTGCATTGCTGAAGAGGATAAGACAGCTTGTAATGTGAAGGACAATCCAGTGTCAGGCAGTGTGCTTGGAGATGTCCAAATATTTACCATTATCCAGTCTGGTCCTCCGCATTGAAAACTCTTGGAACATCTCGGATTTGTGAAACATTGAGGTTGATTTTTTTGGAAATATCAAATTCAGCTCTGATTTGCAAACCTTTATTATCGCAATGCTCTTGCCATTGAGATGCATCATTCAGCTGAATAAGGTAGATTTGATATTTTCAATAAATACGGGGTTCAGTTTCATATTTCCAACAAGGATTGGCTTCCCAAGTCCATTAAACACCACAGATCAGATCATTCAGTCAGGCTCATTTTCAAAGAAAGGCTCAATTGCAACTGGCACATGGTCAAGAATGGAATGTCGATCCTTCTCTTGCAGCTGATCGGGGATCTTGGATGTGTTTGATGTTGCTGAGATTGCTGAGCTTAGACTTCTTGGGGCTGATTTTCACTCTGGGTGGACATCGGGTGAGCGGTGCAATGGTGCTGCCTGTCCAATGTCCTTGGTGAGAGGACCCAGCCATTTTGCTGGCCGGGCCTCATCTGTGCAATATCCAGCTCCAACCGCTAAACCAGGGCTGTCAGGGAGCTTGCAGATTGGAGGGCAGGGGTGGGTGAAACTGGAAATCTGGCGGCTCCTCCATGGAACAGAGCCAGACACATTGATGCAGCAAATGGCAGATTCCATTTTCCTGCCTCTGTTTGTGGTTGTGACTCCCCTGCTGCCTCGGAGACAATGACCCGCCTCCTGGCATTACGTGGGCTGGGGTCAGGCTGGGGTCGGGTGCGGCGTATGTTCGGCCTTGAAGCCAGGCCTTGGCGGGCTGGATTGAATCTATTGGCTGGCTAGAACTGGCCCATGGGCCGTATTTTGCCACCGCTGTCCTTGCCCGTATCATCAACAGCTCAACAGAGTCAGGGATTGTTCCCTGAGATTGGAAGGCAGCTCATGGAGTTCCCATCAGAGCCGGGGAACTACAGGCCCATCAGTGTGACCTCCACCACAGGGAAGATGCTTGAAGGGAATCCTAAGAGATGCTGTTTCTGATCACTGCAGAAGAGAAGGGGCAATTAGAGAGACTCACACCGCTTCTGGAAAGGATGGCCTCGACCAACAAACCAGCTTGAGTTTTTTGAAGAAATGTAACCCTTTTACACCGATATTATTCTGGTGAATCTGCGCCACAACCATCTTCCTGAGGTGCGGTGCCCAGATCTGAACGCAATACTCCAGATGGGTTCTAACCAGAGCTCTGTACAGCTCCCACCTGCTGAGACACCAGCGAGCTCACACTGGGGAGAGTCATAGAAACATAGAGATAGGAACAGGAGTAGGCCATTCGGCCCTTCGAGCCTGCTCCGCCATTCAATGAGATCATGGCTGATCTTCGTCTGAGATCATAGCTGATCTTACCAGTTCAGTACCCGGTCCCCGCCTTTTCTCCGTAACCCTTAATCCCCTTAGCCTTCAGAAATATATCCAATTCTCTCTTGAAAATATTTATTGAATTAGCCTTCACAGCCCTCTGTGGCAGGGAATTCCACAGGCTCACCACTCTTTGAGTGAAGAAATTCTTCCTCATCTCTGTTTTAAATGATTTGCCCGCTATTTTTAGACTGTGGCCCCTGGTTCTGTGCTCCCCGGCCATTGGAAACATTCTCTCTGAATTCAGCCTGTCCAGGCCTGCCATAATTTTATATGTTTCGATGAGATCCCCTCTCAATCTTCTAAACTCCAGTGAGTACAAGCCCAAACTATTTAATCTCTCTTCGTAGGTCATTCCCGCCATTCCAGGTATCAGCCTGGTGAATCGCCGTTGCACTCTTTCCATGGCAAGAACATCCTTCCGCAGATGGGGCGACCAAAACTGTACACAATACTCCAGATGCGGTCTCACCAGCACCTTGTACAGCTGTAGTAAGGTATCCCTATTCCTATACTCGAACCCCCTTGATATGAAGGCCAACATACCATTTGCCTTCTTAATCGCCTGTTGCACCTGCATGCTCTCCTTCAGTGACTGGTGCACAAGAACACCCAGGTCCCTCTGCACTTCCCCATCTCCCAATCTATTGCCATTTAGATAATAATCTACCCTTCTGTTTTTACCCCCAAAGTGGATAACCTCGCATTTATCCACATTATAGTGCATCTGCCACGTATCCGCCCATTCCCCCAACCTGTCCAAATCGCACTGTAGCCTCCTGACATCCTCATCAGAGCTCACCCCTCCTCCTAGTTTAGTGTCGTCAGCGAATTTGGAAATATTGCATCCAATTCCCTGATCCAGATCATTTATATATATTGTGAACAGCTGGGGTCCCAGGACAGATCCTTGCGGCACCCCGCTGGTCACTGCCTGCCACTCCGAAAACGAGCCGTTTATTCCAACTCTCTGTTTTCTATCCGCCAGCCAGTTCTCTATCCACGTTAATACTTTGCCCCCAATTCCATGAGCCTTAATTTTGCATGATAATCTTTTGTGTGGAACCTTATCGAAGGCTTTCTGGAAGTCAAGGTACACCACATCCACTGGCTCTCCCCCATCTATTTTACCAGTTACTTCCTCAAAAAATTCCAGCAGATTAGTCAAACACGATTTACCCTTTGTAAATCCATGTTGACTCTGTCCGATCCTTTCCCCATTTGTCAAGTGCTCCGCTATTTTATCCTTAATAATGGACTCTAGCATTTTGCCCACAACCGATGTAAGGCTTACTGGTCTATAATTCCCTGCTTTCTCTCTACCCCCCTTTTTAAATATTGGGGTAACATTAGCTACCCTCCAATCCATGGGTACTGTTCCCGAGTCAATGGAGTTCCGGAAGATGATCCGTGGAGCATCTGCTATCTCCAGGGCCACCTCCTTAAGTACCCTAGGATGTAGTTTATCAGGCCCCGGGGATTTGTCGGCCTTCAGTCCCCTCAACTTACCCAACACCATATCCCTAGAGATACTAATTTCTGTCAGCTCCTCCCTCTCATTAGTCCCTATGTTTGCCGATATTCCTGGGAGGTTATTTGTGTCCTCCTTTGTGAATATAGAACCAAAGTATGAGTTTAATTGGTCTGCCATTTCCTTATTCTCCATTATATATTCTCCCGAATCGGACTGCAAGGGACCGACTTGGGATTTTACCAGTCTTTTCCTCCTGATATACCGATAAAAGCTTTTGCAGTCTGTCTTTATGTTTGCTGCAAGTTTACTTTCGTATTCTATTTTCCCCTTCCTGATTAATCCCTTTGTCCTCTTTTGCTGTATCCTGTACTGCCCCCAATCTTCCGGTCTGGTGCTTTTTTTTGCCAGTTGATATGCCCTTTTTTTTTATTTTATGCTGTCCCTAATTTCCCTCGTTATCCACGGTTGAGTCACCTTTTTAGGTTTATTTTTATGCCAAACCGGTATAAACATGTTCTGGAATTCTTCCATTCTATCTTTGAATGCTTGCCATTGTCTCTCCACTGTCAATCCCCCCAGAAACACCACCCAATCAATCTTACCCAATTCCTGTCTCATACCCTCGTAATTCCCTTTATTTAAGTTCTGGACCTTAGTCTCTGATTCAATTTCCTCACTCTCCATCTCGACTGAGAGCTCGATCATATTATGATCACTCTGACCCAAGGGGCCTCGTACAAGAAGATTGCTGATAAGTCCCTTCTCATTGCACAATACCCAGTCTAAAATGGCCTGATCTCGAGTCGGCTCCTCGACATATTGGTCCAGATAACCGTCCCGAAAACATTCCAGGAATTCCTCCTCCTCAGAATTTTTACTAATTTGGGTAGTCCAATCAATATGTAAATTAAAGTCACCCATGATGACAGCTGTGCTCTTATCGCACGCTTCTCTAATTTCCCTTTTTATGCCTTCCCTCACCTCCATATTACTATTTGGAGGCCTATATATCACACCCACTAACGTTTTCCTCCCCTTGCTATTTCTCATTTCTACCCATACAGATTCCGTTTCATCCGAGTTAATATCCTTCCTTTCCATTGCATTAATCCCCTCCTTTACCAGCAATGCTACCCCACCTCCCCTACCTTTTTGCCGATCCTTCCTAAATATTGTATATCCCTGGATGTTAAGTTCCCAGCCTTGCCCACCCTGCAGCCACGTTTCTGTAATCCCAATCAAATCATACTTGTTTACCTCTATTTCCACAACTAATTCATCCACCTTGTTCCTAATGCTTCTAGCATTAAGATACAAAGCCTTCAGGCTTGCTTTTTTCACACTCTCATTATGAATTAGTTTGGCCCTTTGTGTTTCTCTCCTTTGCTTATTGCTTCTCACCTTTCTACCATCTATTTCTGACTTCATATGACTTCCCTCTTTTCCACTACCTAGGTTCCCATCCCCCTGCCAAATTAGTTTAAATCCTCCCGAACCGCCCTAGAAAATATTACCCCGAGGACATCGGCTCCCTCACAGTTCAGGTGTAGACCGTCCCCTTGGTACAGGTCACTCCTCCCCAAGAACTGGTTCCAATGCCTCAAGAATTTAAATCCCTCTCCCTTGCACCACTGCTCAAGCCACGTATTTAGCTTATCTATCTTACTCTCTCTAAACTTATTTGCTCGTGGCACTGGTAGCAATCCAGAGATTACTACCTTTGAGGTCCTACTTTTCAATTTAGCTCCTAACTCCCTAAATTCAGCTTGTAGGACCTCCTCCCTCTTTTTACCTACATCGTTGGTACCTACATGTACCACGACAACTGGCTGATCCCCCTCCCCCTTCAGAATGCTCTGCACCTGCTCCGAGACATCCTTGACCCTTGCACCAGGGAGGCAACATACCATCTTGGAGTCTCGGTCTCGGCCACAGAAACTCCTATCTATCCCCCTTACAATTGAATCCCCTATCACTATAGCCCTATCTCTCTTTTTCCTGCCCTTCTGTGCAGCAGAGCCAGTCATGGTGCCCTGAACCTGGCTGCTGGTGCCTTCCCCTGATAAGTCATCTCCCCCAACAGTACCCAAAACGGTAAACCTGTTTTGGAGGGAGATGACCGCAGGTGACTCCTGCACTACCTTCCTGCCTTTACCCTGCCTTTTGGTCACCCATTTACTGTCTGAGCTAGCCTTTACCTGCGGTGTGACCAACTCACTGAATGTGCTATCCACAACATCCTCAGCATCGCGTATGCTCCAGAGTGAGTCCATTCGCAGCTCCAGCGCCGCCATGCGGTCCGCTAGGAGCTGCAGCTGGACACACTTCCTGCACACATAGTTGTCAGGGACAGTGTCCCTGATTTCCCACATGGCACAGGAGGAGCATGACACGGGTCTGAGCTGCCCTTCCATGACTTAACCCTTACAATACCTTTTTATTTACTACGATTTAGCTTAATTATTGAATTCTACTTAGAATAAGTTTGTGAAAGTACTCACCAACCAGTCACCTACCTGTTTTCTGGTGTTGTATTTTCACTGCCGCCTCCTGTCCTGGAACCTTTTCCACCTAGGTTAGGCTCCTGAAATAAAATAAATTGAACCTACCTTTTCAACTTCCCCTAACCCCTAAAAGGTTAGAGGAGGTGGAAGGGTGGGAGACACTACACTGTAGTGTTTCGGGTTTAGCAACAGCTCCACCTATATAAGAGTTACTGGCCTCCTGCTCTCCCGACTGCACCAGCTGCTCCCTGGTGACGTCACACACTGATTACTATTTACCCCTCTCCTCTGCTGCTGATTTGGTACGCCTCGCAGCTGCCGCCGGTTTTTAAGCCGGGCTCCTCCTCGCTGCTCCCTGCTGCTCCGAGTGGTCGGGCCTCGCAACTGCCGCCGGTTTTTAAGCCGGGCTCCTCCTCGCTGCTCTCTGCTGCTCCGAGTGGTCGGGCCTCGCAACTGCCGCCGGTTTTTAAGCCGGGCTCCTCCTCGCTGCTCTCTGCTGCTCCGAGTGGTCGGGCCTCGCAACTGCCGCCGGTTTTTAAGCCGGGCTCCTCCTCGCTGCTCTCTGCTGCTCCGAGTGGCAGTCCATTCACCTGCTCCGTGCGTTGGAAGGGATTCACTCACTCATCCAACCTGTTCACTCACGAGCGAGTTCACACCGGGGAGAGGCCGTTCACCTGCTCCGTGTGTGGGAAGGGATTCACTCACTCATCCAACCTGCTGAGACACCAGCGAGTTCATACTGGGGAGAGGTCGTTCACCTGCTCCGTGTGTGGGACAGGATTCACTCGTTGATCCAACCTGCTGAGACACCAGCAAGTTCACAAGTGACTGCAGGGGTTGGATTCTGCTGTTATTGCTGCTGTTAAACACATCCAGGACTGAACCATGTTCATTCTGACAGTTGGAGTTTGTTTCTGCTGATGTCAATAACACCTCTAATTGGGCTGGAGTTAAATATTCTGGAAATAAGTTAAATAAATCTGCTTTGTTCCAAACACACTTTGTATTGAGTCCTTGACGTCTCTAAGATAAAAGGAAACTAATTGATGTCCTGTTACTGACTGTTCCATTCTGGGCCTTTTCTCCTTTGTTAAAGAAAGACTTGTATTCATAAAGCACCTTTCACAACTTCAGGACATCCCAAAGCACTTTACAGCCAATGAAGTACTTTTGAAGAGCAGTCACTGTTGTAATGTAGGAAATGCAGCAGCCAATTTGCGCACAGCAAGGTCCCACAAACAGCTCTGTGATAATGACCAGATGATCTGTTTTAGTGACGTTGGTTCAGGGAGAAATGTTGGCCAGGACTCCAGGGAGAACTCCCCTGCTCTTCGGATTAACATCATGGGATCTTTTATAAAAACAGAAAATGCTGGAAATACTCAGCGGGTCAGGCAGCAT
Organism: Somniosus microcephalus; assembly: GCF_052327205.1. Taxonomy (NCBI): domain Eukaryota; kingdom Metazoa; phylum Chordata; class Chondrichthyes; order Squaliformes; family Somniosidae; genus Somniosus; species Somniosus microcephalus. The sequence goes on along the minus strand of NW_028225200.1, from coordinate 849,976 downwards.
CTGTGGGGAGAGAAACAGAGATAACGTTTCAGGTCGATGACCCCAGTTCTGACGAAAGGTCATCGACCTGAAACGTTGTCTCTGTTTCTCTCTTCACAGATGCTGCCTGACCTGCTGAGTATTTCCAGCATTTTCTGTTTCTTTTTCAGATTTCCAGCATCCGCAGTATTTTGCTTTTCTATCCAATCTTTTATGTCCCGTTGTGAGGGCAGAGGGAGCCTCGCTTGAATGTCTCGTCTGAAAGACAGCACCTCTGACAGTGCCGCGATCACTCAGTACTGCATTGGAGTGTCGGCCTAGAGTGTGTTCTCAAGTCTCTGGAGGTGGACTTGATCCCACAACCTCTTGACTCAGAAATGAGAGAGAGAGAGAGAGAGAGTGCTGCCACTGAGACAGAGAGAGAGAGAGAGTGAGAGAGTGCTGCCACTAAGACACAGAGAGAGAGAGTGAGAGAGTGAGAGAGAGAGAGAGTGAGAGAGAGAGTGAGAGTGAGAGTGAGAGTGAGAGTGAGAGTGAGAGAGTGAGAGTGAGAGTGAGAGTGAGAGTGAGAGTGAGAGTGAGAGTGAGAGTGAGAGTGAGAGTGAGAGAGAGTGCTGCCACTGAGACACAACTAACACCCGATCATTACTCTAGATTATTTCAGTTCTCATACCTTCAGTCATGGAGAAGTCCCAGCTCTCCATACCATCCAGGGTGCCTCTCCTGGCCTTGGTATCCAGGGAAGGTATCGCTAACACGCCCCTGTACCTGCCCTGGGAGTGTTTGATGGGACAGTGTAGAGGGAGCTTTACTCTGTATCTAACCCGTGCTGTACCTGCACTGGGAGTGTTTGATGGGACAGTATAGAGGGAGCTTTACTCTATATCTAACCCGTGCTGTACCTGCCCTGGGAGTGTTTGATGGGACAGTGTAGAGGGAGCTTTACTCTGTATCTAACTCGTGCTGTAGTTGCCCTGTGAGTGTTTGATGGGACAGTGTAGAGGGAGCTTTACTCTGTATCTAACCCATGCTGTACCTGCCCTGGGAGTGTTTGATGGGACAGTGTAGAGGGAGCTTTACTCTGTATCTAACCCGTGCTGTACCTGCCCTGGGATTGTTTGATGGGACAGTATAGAGGGAGCTTTACTCTGTATCTAACCCGTGCTGTACCTGCCCAGGGAGTGTTTGATGGGACAGTGTAGCGGGAGATTCACTCTGTATCTAACCCATGCTGTACCTGCCCTGGGAGTGTTTGATGGGACAGTGTAGAGGGAGCTTTACTCTGTATCTAACCCGTGCTGTACCTACCCTGGGATTGTTTGATGGGACAGTGTAGAGGGACCTTTACTCTGTATCTAACCCGTGCTGTACCTGCCCTGGGATTGTTTGATGGGACAGTGTAGAGGGACCTTTACTCTGTATCTAACCCGTGCTGTACCTGTCCTGGGATTGTTTGATGGGACAGTGTAGCGGGAGATTCACTCTGTATCTAGCCCATGCTGTACCTGCCCTGGGAGTGTTTGATGGGACAGTGCAGAGGGAGCTTTACTCTGTATCTAACCCATGCTGTACCTGCCCTGGGAGTGTTTGATGGGACAGTGTAGAGGGAGCTTTACTCTGTATCTAACCTGTGCTGTACCTGCCCTGGGAGTGTTTGATGGGACAGTGTAGATCAGGGTTCTCTGAGGCCCCTCCTGTGTTATAATAATTCCCCGGACCCCCTGTAACACAACACAAGTATTCATTGGCTGTACAGCGCTTTGGGACATCCTGAGATCACACAAGCCTCTCTATAAATGCAAGTCTTTCCATTTCAAATCACTGTGCTTCATTTTTTGAAATAAATAGTTATTTGGCGATTAAGTGCGGTAATAGTATGTTTTAAACTCCCTCCTCCTTGATTCTCCAATACAAGGGGTCCAGTGACTGCACAAGTTGCCTTGTGGCCGCCTTCCTTCCAGCCCACGTGATCTGCTCACCTGAGCAAAGCCCAGCTCCCAGGCGGAGGCGGGGTGTGCACTGATTGGTCCTTTATCGCCCCGCCCACCCCGGCAGCCACCAATCGGAGAGTGAGCAGCGTACAGTGGGCGGGGCTGACCTTTGATTGACAGTTTGAGCTCCTGCTCGCAGCGCTTTGAATTTCACCCCAACAATAGACGGCGGTTGGAGGCGGGACTTGGGCCAAGCGGATTGGCTGCTGGCCTTTGATTGACGGTTGACGGGACCAATCCCCAAGGCCGCGGGCTGTCCTGCTCAGTGGCGCCGCCTGGTGTGAGGGTGAGCGGCAGCTGGAGCTGCGGGTCCCACAAACTGCGCCTGCGCACTGCTCCTGTTCCAGTGGGAGAAGGTGTTCAGCGGGCTGGGCTCCTGGAATTGGGAATGGCCCCAACCTCTAATAAACCCGAGCCTGGATTTGTAGGGGGGAAGGGGGGAGATAGGGGCAACAGGCTGGATGGAGATGCTGGGAATCTGGATCAACCCAATTGGCAGCGAGCGAGGGGCGGCTTCCGCAGCCTTTGCCCCATCGCGCCCAACATCGCTTCCCCTGCGGCTGCTCAATGGGAACTGAGCCAGCGCCCGGTGTGAGGGCTGCTTGTCAGAGAAAGAATGAAAGAGGGAAAGTGTTTCTGGGCCCCCCCTTGAAACCTTCTCACAGACCCTGGTTGAGAACCTCTGATCGACAAGAGGCTCTGCAGTAACTCGCCAAGGCTTCTTCAGCAGCACCTCCCAAACCCACCACCTAGAGGGACGAGGGCAGCAGGCGCAGGGGAACACCACCACCTCCAAGCTCCCCTCCAAGACACACACCATTCCGACATGGACATATATCGCCATTCCTTCATCGTCACTGGGTCAAAATCCTGGAACTTCCTCTCTAACAGCACTGTGGGAGTACCTTCACCACACAGACTGCAGCGGTTCAAGAAGGCGGCTCACCACCACCTTCTCAAGGGCACCAATCCCAAAGTCACGGACACCAATCTCCTCCTATCTCATATAAACCAACCCCAGTCAATGACACCAATCTCCTCCTGTCTGATATAAACCAACCCCAGTCACTGACACCAATCTCCTCCTGTCTGATATAAACCAACCCCACAGTCACGGACACCAATCTCCTCCTATCTGATATAAACCAACCCCACAGTCACTGACACTAATCTCCTCCTGTCTGATATAAACTGTAATGTATGTACCTTTAAGGGGAGAACTACTTTTTACAGCTCCTGTATACTGTAGTACCGGCAGTGACCACACCTGTATATAAACCCTGAGTAGTGATCTGTAGAGTTAGTTCTAGAGTAACCCTGAGTCAGTAAACACCTGTTGAATCGTTCCCTGCAGTCTGTTGTCTGATTATTGAAGGACACAACATTAAGATACACGGATCTAACATTGGCGACGAGGTAGATTCGAACCTACCTGCAACTCTGCATCACCTCCCAGGGATTCGCTCCTGGAGAACAATGGAAGAAGATTGAGTCCAGAAGCACGGGCATCGACCATGGGCAACCGCCCAGTCATCCAGCGGAGATTTGAGCATCGCAGGGGAGGCTGTCGAGAGCCAGGCTTGGCTTTCCAGTCACGGTGGTCCAGCAAAACGGGCTGGCAACAGGTACTGCGCAGACCCTTCCCGGACAGCGACGGGCTAGAGCCCGACCGAGCGGCACAGAAAAAGGCCGAGCAGCATCGACGGGGGAGAGAGAGAGGGCAGAGCGCACAGGGCGCAGCTGGTGTTCAGGACCGAGCGGCGTCAACGGGAGAGAGAGACGAGAGAGCAGAGTGCAGCCGGTGTTCAAGGGCCAAGCAGCATCAACGGGGGAGAGAGGTGCGCAGGAAAACGTGAGGCGCTGCCATTGCCACAAGAACCACAGAGAGCGGCGTTGGCAGCAGTGTGGGAGCAGCGCACGAAACCCACAGGGCATCGCCATTTGATACGAGGACCGCCGAGAGCGGCGTTGGCAGCAGCGCGGGAGATGCCATTTTAAGCCACAGCGGGGAAGAAAGGAAAGCGCGGGAGACGCCATTTTAAGCCGCAGCGGGGAAGAAAGGAAAGCACGGGAGACGCCATTTTAAGCCAGTCTAACCACACCCAAAAATGCCGAAGAGTGGCAGTATCACAGCGTTCGACAATGAAGTCGAAGATTGGACGACATATGTCGAACGCATAGAAGTATACATGAGTCTAGGTTCGGATCGGACATGGCCCTGTGGGTAGCGGAGCGGGCCCAGGGGCCATGTAGCCTGATCCTGCTCCTATTTCATGTGTCTAATTCTGTTAGATTCAGGAGATGGTTCTGTGATAGTAGATTGGCGGTTAGGATCAGATGAGCCATGATCTTATTGAATGGCGGAGCAGGCTCGAGGGGCTGATTGACCTACTCCTGCTCCTATTTCTTATGTTCTTATGTTCTTAAAGCACTGGTATTGTTGAATTCAATGGGTGCAAAAACGTATGGCTTACTACAAAACCTAGTAACCCCAGAGAAGCCAGTAGAAAAGGATTTTGAAAACATAGTGTCAATCCTACAGGACCACTTAAACCTCACACCGCTGCTGATAGCAGAAAGATTTAAGTTTCATAAAAGGAACCAGCATAAAGATGAAAGTAATGCTGAGTATTTAACGGAACTGCGCAAGCTATCGAAACACTGCCAGTTTGGAACGGGACTAGCAGATACTTTAAGGGACAAGTTTGTGTGTGGGCTTCAAAGTGAAGGAACCCAGAAACGGCTTCTATCAGAAAAGGATCTTACGCTGGACAAGGCTTTCAGCATGGCAGCATCACATGAAGCAGCAGCACGGGGCGCTGCAGAGATACAACGGAGACCGCAAGAATATGGCACAAATGAAATATCATACGGAACAGTGAAGTGCTATCGCTGCGGCAGAACAACACATGACCATAATGATTGCTGGTTCAAGGACAAAGTTTGCAGACAGTGTGGAAAAGTAGGACACATAGCAAGAGTCTGCAGGTCGGGAAAGAAAACCAGCAGCAAGAAATCTCCACAGGAGAAGTACAAGAAGGTACATAAGGTGACGGCGAGTAGTTCAGACGAACAGAAGAGTGATACAGACTCCGGAAGCAAGGAGCTGGGTTGTCTGAAACTACCTAATGTGATCAAAATGGAGGATCACCAAACTATCTGGGTCACGCTCAAGATAGCAGGAGTCCAAGTGAAAATGGAATTGGTCACAGGATCAGCCCTAACAGTCATAAACCGAAGGGACTACAAGCGGCTATTCTCACATATACCCTTGAGAGATACAAAGATTGTCTTGAAGACATACACGGGGCAAAAAGTCTACCCCAAAGGAAAAATAAGGGTGAACGTTATATATAACGGCAAGGAGACACCAAAAATGGACCTATATGTATTGCCAGATGGAGGACCACCACTACTAGGAAGTGAATGGATCCGGAAGATACAGCTAGATTGGCATTCCATACAGGCACTGACTGTGGCTGACAAAAAGGATGATGACGTCACACCTGGGCGACTGTCAAAGATCCTAACTGACGCAAAAGAAGTGTTCCAGCAAGGACTCGGAACACTAAAAGGCATGGCAGCGATGATTAAAATGGAAGAAAACGCAAGCCCAATATTTTTTAAGGCCAGACCGGTACCTTATGCGATCCGCCCAGCCGTTGAAGCAGAGCTGGAGAGTCTGGAACATTCAGGTGTACTGTCCAAGGTAGACTGGAGCGAGTGGGCTACACCCATCATCCCTGTGATGAAAAAGTCATTGAGCAGCACGCCTGGGGAACCAAGGAAGGTTCGCATCTGTGGGGACTTCAAGGTAACAGTGAACCTGGTCCTTCACACCGTACAATATCCACTTCCACGGATTGAAGATATTTTCGCCTCGCTATTTGGAGGGAAACGCTTCACTAAGATTGATCTGGCCCAGGCGTATCTGCAAATGGAGGTAGAAGAAGCATCAAAAAAATACCCCACAATCAACACCCATAAAGGTCTCTACCAATACAACCGGCTGGTATTCAGGGTAGCATCAGCTCCGGCTATTTGGCAGAGGGCAATGGAACAAGTCCTGCAAGGGATCCCAGGGACCCAGTGTTATTTGGACGACATCCTGGTCACGGGCGAAAATGACAGTGATCACCTTGCCAACCTGGAGCAGGTGCTCACTAGATTGCAGGAATATGGGCTCTGAGCTAACCGCCCCAAATGCGAGTTTTTTAGAAAACAGATCTCGTATTGTGGCCACGTTATCGATAAAGAGGGGTTACATAAGTCCCCAGAGAAGATTGAGGCAGTAGTCAAGGCTCCAGCACCGGAAAATGTGTCACAACTGAGGTCGTTCCTCGGGCTGGTAAACTACTACCATAAGTTCTTGCCAAATTTGTCTGCAATACTACACCCACTGAACACCCTACTGCAAACTGGGGTGCCATGGAAGTGGAGTGACGAATGTAGATGAGCTTTCCAGAAGAGCAAAGCACTAATCACATCGAAAGAGGTATTGGCCCATTACAACCCGGCATTACCAATTCGGTTGGCATGTGATGCGTCACCCTACGGCCTTGGAGCGGTGCTGTCGCACAAATCCTCGGACGGCTCAGAGAGGCCAATAGCCTTTGCGTCACGATCACTAACCTCAGCCGAGCGTAACTACGCCCAGTTTGACAGGGAGGCCCTCAGCCTAGTGTGGGGAGTGAAAAAGTTCAATCACTATCTGCACGGGCAGAAGTTCACCTTGCTGACTGACCACCAACCACTTGTCTCCATCTTTAATCCAAAGAAGGGCGTTCCGGTGATGACTGTGCAACGGCTACAAAGATGGTCCCTTTTTCTAGGGGCGCACCAATATGAAATCGAGTATAAGGGCACGAAACAGCATGGAAACGCTGATGGGCTATCACGCCTGCCACTGCCTACTGCGGAGGAAGCACCAGCAGTGGATCCTGTCGAAATATTTCATTCGACTATAATTGAATGCTTGCCAGTAACTAACGCTGGTATAGAGAAGGAGACCCGAAATGACCCAACACTGTCTCGGGTATATGATTTGACGGTGAAGGGATGGCCAGCACATGGCGACTCACTGTTGCCAGCATTCTCATCCAGAAGAGAACAGCTGTCAGTATGCCAGAGGACCTTGATGTGTGGATCCCGAGTGGTAATTCCACCCAAGTTAAGGGAGAGAGTGCTCAATGAGCTTCACGAAGGTCATCTGGGAGGGGTGAAAACGAATAGCCTTGCTAGGGCTTATGTGTGGTGGCTGGGGATCGATCAGCAAATCGAGGACCTGACAAAGAGCTGCTCAGGATGCCAGAAGGTCCAAAATGCACCACCACATGCCCCTCTACACCCATGGGAGTGGCCCTCATCTCCATGGCAACGGGTGCATATTGATTTTGCTGGTCCATTCATGGACTCAATGTTTTTAATAGCCGTGGATGTGCACTCGAAATGGCCTGAGGTGATCAAAATGTCCTCCACCACCACGGAGAAAACTATTGCAGTCCTATGGACCATTTTTGCCAGGAACGGCTTGCCAGAGCAGATTTGCTCTGATAACGGACCACAGTTTGTGTCCAAAGAGTTTTGAAGATTTATGAAAAGGAATGGGGTATGTCATTACACATCCGCCCCGTATCATCCAGCCACAAATGGATTGGCTGAGAGGTTCGTACAAACCTTTAAGAAGGCAGTAAAGGCTATGTACAATGACAACATTCCGCTGCAGCATAAGGTGGACAATTTCCTGTTCGCCTACCGGAATGCGACACATGTAGTCACCAACCAAGCCCCAGCCATGATGTTCTTTAACCGAAGGTTAAGATCTCGCCTGGATTTGCTCAGACCAAACGTACGAAGAGATGTTGAGAGTAAGCAATTCCAGCACATCCATGAGAAGCCAACAAGGAGCTTCAATGTAGGGCAACCAGTCTTGGCCCGCGACTACCGAACAGAAAAATGGCAGCCAGGAACGATATGCACACGGCAGGGCCAACTAATGTACACAGTGGACGTTGGGGAGAGCATCGTGAGACGCCATGCTGACCAGATCCTAGAGTCACAGGAACAAGTCAACCCCATGCCTCGCCCATACGTACCTGGTGATGAACCCGACGTACAGGTAGCATCTATCCCAGAAACAGTAGCATCAGAAGCTGATGAACCAACCGACGACAGGGGGCCAGAATCGCCTCCGCACCAAGAGCAAGACACTCGGGAAAGGCGCTATCCAGAAAGGATCAGGAAGCCTCCCCAAAGACTGAATTTATAAATAGACTATTTTCAGCTAATGTTGTATGTTAAAAGTGTTATTTAATTGTTAAATGAGTGTTATGGTACTGTTAATCTAAAAGGGGAGGAATTGTAATGTATGTACCTTTAAGGGGAGAACTACTTTTTACAGCTCCTGTATACTGTAGTACCGGCAGTGACCACACCTGTATATAAACCCTGAGTAGTGATCTGTAAAGTTAGTTCTAGAGTAACCCTCATTCAGTAAACACCTGTTGAATCGTTCCCTGCAGTCTGTTGTCTGATTATTGAAGGGCACAACATTAAGATACACGGATCTAACATAAACCAGCCCCACAGTCAGTGACACCAATCTCCTCCTGTCTGATATAAACCAACCCCACAGTCAGTGACACCAATCTCCTCCTGTCTGATATAAACCAACCCCACAGTCACTGACACCAATCTCCTCCTATCTGATATAAACCAACCCCACAGTCACTGACACCAATCTCCTCCTGTCTGATATAAACCAACCCCACAGTCACTGACACCAATCTCCTCCTGTCTGATATAAACCAACCCCACAGTCACTGACACCAATCTCCTCCTGTCTGATATAAACCAACCCCACAGTCACTGACACCAATCTCCTCCTGTCTGATATAAACCAACCCCACAGTCACTGACACCAATCTCCTCCTGTCTGATATAAACCAGCCCCAGTCACTGACACCAATCTCCTCCTGTCTGATATAAACCAACCCCACAGTCACTGACACCAATCTCCTCCTGTCTGATATAAACCCGCCCCAGTCACTGACACCAATCTCCTCCTGTCTGATATAAACCAGCCCCACAGTCACTGACACCAATCTCCTCCTGTCTGATATAAACCAACCCCACAGTCAGTGACACCAATCTCCTCCTGTCTGATATAAACCAGCCCCAGTCACTGACACCAATCTCCTCCTGTCTGATATAAACCCCCCACAGTCACTGACACCAATCTCCTCCTGTCTGATATAAACCCCCCACAGTCACTGACACCAATCTCCTCCTGTCTGATATAAACCAGCCCCACAGTCACTGACACCAATCTCCTCCTGTCTGATATAAACCAACCCCACAGACCCAGAAAGATTAAACTCAGCCCGTTACTTGGATTGGACTTGTCTCCATTCCTGTGCCGAGGGGATTGCTGTGCCAGGCGGGAGGGGCAACGTTTGGGGATTCTCCACCAATTCCCATTCCCCTTCTTTCTGGTGGATAATGGAGGTGCCACTGTGTGTAATGTACAAGTCAGTAAGAATCGTCAGCAAGGATTAATCAGCACTTTCTACCTGGAGATGTTAATCAGCGGAATCTTTCAGACAGTGAATTGTAGATTTTGTACCAAAGATCAATTTAGGATTGAAGTAAAAGTTAATAAATGTATTACAAACAAATTTCTGACGAGAGTCCCTGAATTAAGGGGAATGATCACAGACTGTGGTTCTTAAAGGGACACTGCAGCCCTAACAAGTCAATCAGCTATACATCCAGAATATTAAACTCCAGACAGTTATAGGGTTATTAACATCAGCAGAAACAATCCCCAACTGTCAGAATGAACATGATTCAGTCCCAGATGTGATTAACAGCAGCATTAACAGCAGAATCCAACCCCTGCAGTCACTTGTGAACTCGCTGGTGTTTCAACATGTTGGATGAATGAGTGAATGCCTTCCCACACGCGGAGCAGGTGAACGGCTTCTCCCCAGTGTGAACTCGCTGGTGTTTCAGAAGGTTGGATGACTGAGTGAATCCTTTCCCACACACGGAGCAGGTGAACGGTCTCTCGCCAGTGTGAACTCGCTGGTGTGTCAGAAGGTCGGATGACTGAATGAATCGCTCCTGACAGACAGAGCAGGTGAATGGCCTCTCCCCAGTGTGAACTCGCTGGTGTCTGAGAAGGTTGCATCTCTGAGTGAATCCCTCTCCACACACGGAGCAGGTGAACGGCCTCTCCCCGGTGTGACTGCGTCGATGTTTTTCCAGATCTGATGGGTAATTGAATCCTTTCCCACAGTCCCCACATTTACAGTCCTCATGTTTCTCCATGGTGCGGGTGTCCTTGTGTCTCTCCAGGTTGGACAATCAGTTGAAGCCTCGCCCACACACAGAACACATGTACGGTTTCTCCCCGCTGTGAATGGTGCGATGTTTTTTTGAGGCTGTGTAACTGGTTAAAGCTCTTTCCAGTCAGTGCACTGGAACACTCTCACTCGGGTGTGTGTGTCTCGGTGCTTTTCCAGTCACACTGATGTTTGAAATCTTTTCCCACAGACAGAACAGACAAACATTTCTCCTTCCACATTCAAAGGCTGATGATATTCAGGTCCTGATGAATGGAGTGACTCTGTCAGATGTTGAGGTGATGTTTGGTTTGAGTTTCCCATCTGCAAATCCTGCCCTTCTAACACCCTGTAAAAGGAGTTTACAAAGTCATCACTGTAAGTACAGGATAGAAATCCAGAACAGACAATTCTAGTTTCTGTAAAACATTCTCAGCCATGATCTCATTGAATGGCGGAGCAGGCTCGAGGGGCCAAATGGCCTACTCCTGCTCCTATCTTCTGTTTCCTCTCTTGTTTCCCCAAAGCTGTAAATCCCCGTCCCACACACTCTCCCTCCTCCCTGTGCTGAAATCCAAACCCATCGCACCATCTCCAACATTTCTTTCCTCGACTCCGTTTTCCCCCTCCCTCTACTCTGGTTGGGTTCAGTTCTACACTCGCTGTCTGCAGAGTGAGAATAAAATCAATGAGTCAATTATTGTCTCTCCTGGTCACGGGGACCCTGAAGCCCCGCCCACTTTGTTCCTGTACCAAGATGGCCACGCATGTGCCGTGCTGCAGGTGGAGCCGGTCTGTCTTTCCTCCACCAAGATGGCAGCGCGTAACCCAGGCATGTCACCGAGAAAAAGCCTCACAGCTGCCGCCCGGTGGAACATAGGCCGGGCCGCGGGATCTCATTCGGGCCTGAGGCTGTTCTCCAACTTTATAAACCCTGCAGCACGGCCTTCCCGCAGTTTATTAATCTCCCGACCCCGGTCCCGCCGACCAGCAGCTCCGCCCGGCGACCGCGTGGGGCTTTCTTTGTAAAGTCGGTGAGAGACACGTGACCCGGGCCCAGGGCCTGAGTGATGGGAGCTTCCGACCAATAGGGAGCGAGCGGGGCGGGGCGGGAGGAGCGAGCCGGTGGCAGGTCCTCCAACCAATCGGGGAGCCTGAGGGGCGGGACTTGCGCCGGCTGATTGTCCGATCCGCAGGGCAGTGAGTTTCTCCAGTTCCTTGTTCAGGACCCGGGGCCAGGGGAGGCTGTGGGCCTTTATTCCCCTCATTGGACACAAGGCTCTTTGGCTCACAACACACGGGCTCAGATTGCAATACAGACTTTTTAAATCACGAATAAAAGCAGATAAACCTCGTGCTTCTGTAGGACAAACTTTTTAATATTTGGGAGTAAAAGTACAAGTTTTTTTCCCTCTGGGGAATTTGTTATTAGTTTCAGGAAACAACAACAACCACTTGTATTTATAAAGCACCTTTAATGTAGTGAAACATCCCAAGGCTCTTCACAGGAGCGTTAGAAAAGAGAGAGAGGTAGAGAGATGGAGAGGTTTAGGGAAGGAATTCCAGAGCTTAGGGCCCAGGCAGCTGAAGGCACATAGAAACATAGAAGCTAGGAGCAGGAGTACGCAGGAATCTCAGCAGCAGCAGCGGGGCTATAAAAGGCTCCAAGAGACCAGGTAGGCCTCAGAGCGTCGGCGGGAATCTCAGCGGCGGCAGCGGGGTTTTAAAAGGCCCCAGAGACCAAGTAGGCCTCAGAGCGTCGGCGGGAATTTCAGCGGCGGCAGCGGGGCTATAAAAGGCTGCAGAGACCAGGTAGGCCTCAAAGCGTCGGCGGGATACTCAGCGGCGGCAGCGGGGCTATAAAAGGCTCCAGGAGACCAGGTAAGGCCTCACAGCATTGGTGGGATACTCAGTGGCGGCAGCGGGGCTATAAAAGGCCCTCACAGACCAGGTAGGCCTCACAGCGTCGGTGGGAAACTCAGCGGTGGCAGCATGACTATAAAAGGCTCCAAGAGACCAGGTAGGCCTCAGTGTGTCGGCGGGAATTTCAGCGGCGGCAGCGGGGCTATAAAAGGCTCCAACAGACCAGGTAGGCCTCAGAGCGTCGGCGGGAATCTCAGCAGCAGCAGCGGGGCTATAAAAGGTCCCAGAGACCAGGTAGGTTTACTAATCTCCAATCTCACAGAGAGGGAGAGAAGTAAAAAGTAATCGAAGTGTGACGTCACCAGAAAGCAGGTATGTGATTGGTTGGTGAGTATTTCTCTCTTTTTGAATTTTAACTCTGTGGTTTATAGTTTCTAACCTCTCTGTGGTGTAGCGGGGACTGTTTGTAAAACCAGGGCCCTTAAATATCCCATTTAACTGCAGTGTAATTGGTGGGATTGATTTGATTTAATTTAATTGCAATTAACTAAAGGGTAAGTCATGGCAGGACAGCCCGGTGCCGTGGTATGCTCCTCCTGCGATATGTGGGAACTCAGGGACACTTCCTGTGTCCCTGACAACCATGTGTGCAGGAAGTGTATCCAGCTGCAGCTACTGGCAGACCGCATTGCGGCGCTGGAGTGGCGATTGGATGCACACTGGACCATTCGCAATGCTGAGGACGTCGTGACTAGCAGGTTTGATCAGTTGGTCACACCGCAGGCAAATGTTGGACAGGCAGAAAGGGACTGGGTGACCAACAGACAGAGTACTAGGCACAGGCAGGTAGTGCAGGGGTCCCCTGTGGACATGCCCCTCTCAAACAGATACACCACATTGAGTACTGTTGGGGGGGATGGCTTATCAGAGGAAGGCAGCAGCAGCCAACTTCCTGGCACCAGGGGTGGCTCTGCTGCACAGCACGGGAGGAAAAAGGGTAGAGCTATAGTAATAGGGGATTCTATTGTAAGGGGAATCGATAGGCATTTCTGCGGCCACAAACGAGACTCCAGGATGGTGTGATGCCTCCCTGGTGCAAGGGTCAAGGATGTATCCAAGCGGCTGTAGAACATCTTGGAAGGGGAGGGTGAACAGCCAGTTGTCGTGGTGCATATAGGCACCAATGATATAGGTAAAAAGCGGGATGAGGGCCTAAAAGCGGAATATAGGGAGTTAGGAGATAAATTAAAAAACAGGACCTCAAAAGGTAGTAATCTCAGGATTGCTACCAGTGCCACGTGCTAGTCAGAGTAGAAATAGAAGGATACTTCAGATGAATACGTGGCTAGAGGAATAGTGCCGGGGGAGGGATTCAAGTTCCTGGGACATTGGAACTGGTTCTGGGGCAGGTGGGACCAGTTCAAACCGGATGGTTTGCACCTGGGCAGGGCTGGAACCGATGTCCTAGGGGGAGTGTTTGCTGGTGCTGTGGGGGAGGGTTTAAACTAAAATGGCAGGGGGTTGGGAACCTGAGCAGGGAGACAGAGGAAAGGGAAACAAGGATAAAAGCAAAAGATAGGAAGGAGAAAAACAAAAGTGGCAGTCAGAGAAATCAAGGGTTTAAATCAAACGTGGCCACAGTAAATAATAATTCTAATAGGTCTAAGAGCGTTAAAAAAACAAGCCTGAAGGCTTTGTGTCTTAATGCGAGAAGCATTTGTAATAAGATGGATGAATTAGCTGCGCAAATAGAGGTAAAGGAATATGATTTGGTTGCGATTACGGAAACGTGGCTCAAGGATGGCCAAGGCTGGGAGCTCAACATCCAGGGGTATTCGATATTCAGGAAAGATAGGCAAAAAGGAAAGGGAGGTGGGGTAGCATTACTGGTTAAAGAAGGGATTAACACAATTGTAATGAAGGATATTAGCTCTGATGATGTGGAATCTGTATGGGTAGAATTGAGAAATACTAAGGGGAAAAAAACGTTAGTGGGAGTGGTGTATTGACCTCCCAACAGTAAGGCGGAGGTTGGGGATGGCATTAAAAGGGAAATTAAAGAAGCGTGCAATAAGGGCACAGCAGTTATCATGGGTGACCTAAATCTACATATAGATTGGGCCAACCAAATTAGTAACAATACTGTGGAGGAGGAATTCCTGGAGTGTTTACGGGATGGTTTCCTGGAGAATGAAGTAGTTGACTCAGAGACTAGGGTCCTCAATTTAAATAAAGGAAACTACGATGGTCTGAGGAGCGAGTTGGGTAGGATTGATTGGGGAATGGCACTCAAAGGGTTGACGGTGGATAGGCAATGGCAAACATTCAAAGACCGAATGGATGAGCTACAGAATTTGTTCATCCCAGTTTGGCATAAAAATAAAACAAAAAAGGTGACTCAACCGTGGCTAACAAGGGAAATTGGGGATAGCATAAGATCCAAGGAGAGGACATATAAATTGGCCAGAAAAAGCAATAATCCTGAGGATTGGGAGCAGTTTAGGATTCAACAAAGGAGGACAAAGGGATTAATTAAGAAAGGGAAAATAGAATATGAGAGTAAGCTTTCAGGGATCATAAAAACTAACTGTAAAAGCTTTTATAGATATGTGAAGAGAAAAAGATTGGTGATGTCAAGCGTAGGTCCCTTACAGTCAGAATCAGGGGAATTTATAATGGGGAACAAAGAAATGGCTGACCAACTAAATACATATCTTGGTTCTGTCTTCACAAAGGAGGACACAAATAACCTCCCAGAGATGCCGGGGAACATAGGGTCTGATGAAAGGGTGGAACTGAAAGAAATCAGTATTTGTAGGGAAATGGTGTTAGGAAAATTGATGGGACTGAAGGCCGATAAATCCCCAGGGCCTGATAATCTACATCCCAGGGTACTTAAGGAAGTGGCCCTAGAAATAGTAGATGCATTGCTGGTCATCTTCCAGAAGTCGATAGAGTCTGGAACAGTACCCATGGATTGGAGGGTAGCTAATGTTACCCCACTATTCAAAAAAGGTGGTCGAGAAAAAGCAGTGAATTATAGACTGGTAAGTCTGACATCGGTAGTGGGGAAAATGCTAGATTCCATTATAAAAGATATAATAGCAGAGCACTTGGAAAGCAGTGACAGGATCGGACAAAGTCAACATGGATTTACAAAAGGTAAATCATGCTTGACTAATCTACTGGAATTTTTTGAGAATGTAACTGGTAAAATAGATAAGGGAGAACCAGTGGATGTGGTGTATTTGGACTTTCAGAAGGCTTTCGATAAGGTCCCACATAAGAGATTAGCGTGCAAAATTAAGGCACATGGGATTGGGGGCAAGGTATTGACTTGGATAGAGAACTGGTTGGCAGACAGAAAGCAAAGAGTTGGAATAAACGGGTCATTTTCCGAGTGGCAGGCAGTGACTAGTGGGGTACCGCAAGGATCGGTCCTAGGACCCCAGCTATTCACAATATATATTAATGATCTGGACGAGGGAATTGGATGTAATATCTCCAAATTTGCAGACGACACAAAGCTGGGTGGGAGGGTATGCTGTGAGGAGGATGTCGTGAAACTCCAGTACGATTTGGACAGATTGGGTGATTGGGCAGAAACATGGCAAATGCACTATAATGTGGATAAATGTGAGGTTATCCAGTTTGGTGGCAAAAACAGGAAGGCAGATTATTATTTGAATGGCAATAGATTGGGAGAAGGGGAAGTGCAAAGAGACCTGGGTGTTCTTGTGCACCAGTCGCTGAAGGTAAGCATGCAGGTGCAGCAGGCGGTTAAGAAGGCAAATGGTATGTTGGCCTTCGTAGCAAGAGGGTTCGAGTACAGGAACAAGGATGTCTTGCTACAGTTGTAC
Source organism: Somniosus microcephalus (assembly GCF_052327205.1). NCBI lineage: Eukaryota > Metazoa > Chordata > Chondrichthyes > Squaliformes > Somniosidae > Somniosus > Somniosus microcephalus. The sequence goes on along the minus strand of NW_028225200.1, from coordinate 833,938 downwards.
AGGGCCTTGGTGAGACCGCACCTTGAGTATTGTGTGCAGTTTTGGTCACCTTACCTGAGGAAGGATGTTCTTGCCATGGAAGGAGTGCAGCGAAGATTCACCAGACTGATGCCTGGGACAGCAGGAATGACGTATGAGGAGAGATTGTGTGTGGTAAACCACTGTTATTGTATCCTACTGTTATCGTTATTGCATATTGTTACCTCTGGTTGGCGCTGTGTACCAATGCATGCCTCAGCTGGCTCCGCCCACATGACCAGGTATAAAGGTGGGTGTTTCGGCAACCCACTTCCTTCTTGGAACCAGTTGGCCACGAGAGGCATGCTCTGTTCTTTAGTTAATAAAAACCTCTTCATTACTTTCCTAATTCATCGCCTTTTATGGAGTAATTGATAAGCATATCATTGTGTCGATTGGGCTTATACTCACTGGAGTTTAGAAGATTGAGAGGGGATCTCATCGAAACCTATAAAATTCTGTCAGGCCTGGACAGACTAGATGCAGGAAGGATGTTTCTGATGGCCGGGGAGTCCAGACCCCGGGGTCATAGTCTAAGGCTAAGGGGTATGCCATTTAGGACTGAAATGAGGAGGAATTTCTTCACCCAGAGAGTGGTGAACCTGTGGAATTCTCTGCCACAGAGGGCGGTGGAGGCCAGTTCATTAAATATATTCAAGAAAGAGTTGGATATATTTCTTAAGGCTAAAGGGATCAAGGGATATGGGGAGAAGGCAGGGACAGGTACTGAATTTGGATGATCAGCCATGATCTCATTGAATGGCGGAGCAGGCTCGAGGGGCCGAATGGCCTACTCCTGCTCCTATCTTCTATGCTAACTAAATCAGAAGGTACAAGCACTAAATGAAGTAGTAAGGAACCAACAACAGATTAAAGATCTAGAAAGGCAGAATGCTGGACTTAAACCAGACGAGTTGTCCAGAATAGGTCAACAAGTAATGACGCAAGTTATCGGAAGAAAGGGAATGGGGCCCGTTGGATGGGGCCATGCACTGTATTAATGACAAGTGATACGTGTGTTTGTCTACAGGAACCGATGGGTATGCGATGGAAGCAATGGACCCAGGTGAAACCATTTTACACTAAAGACCCCCATTCTACCCTCTCCTCTAGGGGAAAGAGCTCGGAAGACGACCAGACCTCTGTTTAAATTACAGATAAACATGGATCCAGTCGACCCTTTATATCAGAGGGTCTATCTCATGGAGAAGAAGCTCTCCCGGTTTACCCTTACACCCGAGAACTCATTTTTAATGTGGAAGCAAGTCATCCTCGGTTCCGAGGGACTGCCTAAGAAGAAAGAAGAAGAGATAATTGGAGTAAGACTTCTTTACTCCTGTACTCAAATCCTCTTGTAATGAAGGCCAGCATACCATTTGCCTTCTTAACTGCCTTTCACGACCACCGGACATCCCAAAGCGCTTTACAGCCAATGAAGTACTTTTGAAGTGTATTCACTGTTGTAATGTGGGAAACGCGGCAGCCAATTTGCGCACAGCAAGCTCCCACAAACAGCAATGTGATAATGACCAGATAATGTTTTTTCGTCATGTTGATTGAGGGATAAATATTGGGCTCAAAACACCGGGGATAACTTCTTCGAAATAGCACAACGGGATGTTTTACATCCACCTGAGGGGGCAGACGGGGGCCTCGGTTTAACGTCTCATCCATAGGACGGCACCTCCGACAGTGCAGCGCTCCCTCAGTACTGCCCCTCCGACAGTTCGGCGCTCCCTCAGTACTGCCCCTCCGACAGTGCGGTGCTCCCTCAGTACTGCCGCTCCGACAGTGCAGCGCTCCCTCAGTACTGCCCCCCCACCGACAGTGCGGCGCTCCCTCAGTACTGCCCCTCCGACAGTGCAGCGCTCCCTCAGTACTGCCCCTCCGACAGTGCGGCGCTCCCTCAGTACTGCGCCCCCCGACAGTGCGGCGCTCCCTCAGTACTGACCCTCCGACAGTGCGGCGCTCCCTCAGTACTGCGCCTCCGACAGTGCGGCGCTCCCTCAGTATTCCCCCTCCGACAGTGTGGCGCTCCCTCAGCACCGCACTGGAGTGTTAGCCTCGCTTTACAAGCTCAAGTCCCTAGAGCGGGATTTGAACCCACAGCCTTCTGACTCTGCTATCCACTGAGCCACAGCTGACTCCAGTCTTTTACACAGTTTCATCAGAACTTCCTTGCTTTTGCACTCTACCCCTCTCCTAAAGCAGGGGAGTTGTGATGAATTGTTAAACAGTTTTTTTTGCAGAGTGACCAAGGCTGTCTGTAGGAAACAATTGTGCATTTGAAAGCAGCTTGTATTGTGAAGCTTGTGCCCCTCTCCCAGATTCCAGCCCCAGCTCTGTGCTGACTGAGCTGCTCTCACCTGGGGACAGCGCGTCACAATCGGCCCCAGCGCACCTGAGCTGGAGAGGAGGCCCCGCCCCCTTGCCGCGCCGCCATTGGTTGGAGGACCAGGCCGCCCAGTTCAGTCCTCCCAGCTCAGCCCTCTTCCTATTGGTCAGCGCTCCGTCAGTCAGAATCACATTGCTCCGGCTCACTCCGCCCCCCCGGGCGGGTCAATCCGCTCCGTTCGGCGTCCGCGTAAGTCCCGCCCGCCCGACTCTCAGGTTTGGTTTTTCTCGTATTTTACTTTATAATCTCGCTCTCCGCTCCCCCCTCAGCTCGATTTAAATCGATTCCCCAACACTTGACTTTACCCCGGCCGCTGATTCCGCCTCTTCTCCGAGCCCGGCCTTCCGATTGCTCCCCGGAGGCCCCGCGCAGGCGCACTGGCAGCCTCGTGTTGCGCCTGCCCGCGCTGTGATTGGTGCAGGGGAAGGCAAGTGGGCGTGTCCGGCCCACGTGCGGGAGACAAAGGCTGACTGGAGCGCATGCGCAGCCCGCCTCGCACCGTTGGGAAGCTTTTCAAATTTTTTTTTTGCGAAACAAATTGAAAACACTCATTAATGCCCCCAACCTCCTCCGCTCTAAAGTGCGATTATTATTATTATTCTTTTTCCTCATTTGTGTGGGGTGTCTTTTTTTTACCTTGCGGTGGCGTGCGCCGATCCAACCGACCCCTTGGCGTTGCGTGCTGGCGTCAACGCGTAATCGGAGGGGGCTGTGATTGACGCGAGGCGCCCCCCAATCAGGAGCGCGGAAAACGCTGGGAGGACCGGGCGGGCTGACGGTCCTCCAACCAATGGCGGCGCGGGAGGGAGGGGGCGGGACCTCGGTGGGCTGCAGGCCGCTTTCCTGCTTTCATTGTCCGCAGGAGCTGCTGAAGGGAAGGGGAGGAGGGGGTGGAAAAAAACAGAGCTTGTGAGTGTTTATTCCTTTGCATTACCTTTATTGCAAGGCTATTCATCAACTGCATTCATTTAAAAATAAGTGAACCTTTTCTCTTTTTGACTTTTATCCAGAACAAAGAGCCCTGGTGCTGTGAACATTTTGGTGGGCAGCCACTTTTAAAGGGACAAAGACCAGCATTCTTCCTCCTCTCTCTCTCTCTTGTGAGTATTTGTTGGGGGTGAGAGGGTGGCGGGGTGAGTCAAAGGGGACTGCGGCCCTTTTCAACAAAAACAATTGCTTGGCCATTTAAAGGGGAGTGGGTGCCCCCCAGGTATTTAAAGGGGCAGTGCCTCTCTCTGTATCATGTAAGAGCAGGGAGGTTCTGCTTGAACTGTACAAAACACCAGTTAGGCCACCGGCTAGAGTGCTGCGTGCAGTTCTGCTCGCCCCATTGCAGGAAAGATGTGACTGCTCGAGACGGGAGATTTACGAGGATGTTGCCAGGACTAGAGAATTTCAGCTACAAGGAAAGATTGAATACATAGAAACATAGAAGATAATCTACATCCCAGGGTACTTAAGGAAGTGGCCCTAGAAATAGTAGATGCATTGCTGGTCATCTTCCAAAATTCGATAGACTCTGGAACAGTATCCATGAATTGAAGGGCAGCTAATGTTACCCCACTGTTCAAAAAAGGTGGTAGAGAGAAAACGGGGAATTACAGACCGGTAAGCCTGACATCGGTAGTGGGGAAAATGCTGGAGTCCATTATAAAAGATGTAATAGCAGAGCACTTGGAAAACAGTGACCGGATCGGACAAAGTCAACATGGATTTACAAAAGGTAAATCGTGCTTGACTAATGTGGTCCTTGGACCCCAGCTATTCACAATATATATAAATGATCTGGACAAGGGAACTAGATGTAATATGTCCAAATTTGCAGACGACACAAAGCTGGGTGGGCATGTGTGCTGTGAGGAGGATGTCGAGAAACTCGAGGATGACAGGAACATGGCACATGCAATATAATGTGGATAAATGTGAGGTTATCCACTTTGGTGGCAAAAACAGGAAGGCAGATTATTATCTGAATGGCAATAGATTGGGAGAAGGGGAAGTGCAACGAGACCTGGGTGTCCTTGTGCACCAGTCGCTGAAGGTAAGCATGCAGGTGCAGCAGGCGGTTAAGAAGGCAAATGGTATGTTGGCCTTCGTAGCGAGAGGGTTTGAGTACAGGAACAAGGGTGTCTTGCTGCAGTTGTACAGGGCCTTGGTGAGACCACACCTTGAGTATTGTGTGCAGTTTTGGTCGCCTTATCTGAGGAAGGATGTTCTTGCCATGGAAGGAGTAATGAGAGGGGATCTCATTGAAACTTATAAAATTCTGAGAGGACTGGACAGACTAGATGCAGGAAGGATGTTCCCGATGGTGGGGGAGTCCAGAACCAGGGGTCACAGTCTAAGGATAAGGGGTAGGCCATTTAGGACAGAAATGAGGTGGAATTTCTTCACCCAGAGAGTGGTGAACCTGTGGATTGCTCAACCACAGAAGGCAGTAGAGGACAATACATTAAATATATTCAAGAAGGAGTTGGATATATTTCTTAAGGCTAAAGGGATCAAGGGATATGGGGAGAAAGCAGGGACTGGGTACTGAATTTGGATGATCAGCCATGATCGCATTGAATGGCGGAGCAGGCTCGAGGGCCGAATGGCCTACTCCTGCTCCTATCTTCTATGTTTTTATGTTTCTCTACTTTTGTACTCAATACCCCTATTTATGAAGCCCAAGATCCCATATGCTTTGCTAACCACTCTCCCAATATGTCCCGCCACCTTCAGGGACCTATGCACATTAACTCCCAGGTCCCTCTGTCCCTGCACACTCTTTAAAACTGTGCCATTAAGTGTATATTGCCTCTCCCTGTTCCTTCTGCCAAAATGCATCACCTCACACTTCTCTGTATTAAATTCCATCTGCCACTTGTCTGCCCATTCTGCTAGCCTTTCTATGTCCTGTTGCAGTTGATTGGTATCATCCTCACTGTTTGCCACACCCCCAAGTTTGGTGTCATCGGCAAATTTAGAAATTCTACTCTGCATTCCAATATCCAGGTCATTTTTATATATCAAAAAAATTATATAACTGTTCTTCTGATGATTCCCTTCTTTTGACTGTTCTTGGTGTTACATAGAATGTACAGCACAGAATCAGGACATGCAACTGAACTGGTCCATGCCGGTGTTTATGCCCCACACCCACCCTACTTCAATTAACCCGATCAACATATCCTCCTATTCCTTACACACTCATGTGGCTTCCCCTTAAATGCATCTGTACTTTTAGCCTCAACTACACTTTGTGGTGGCCAGTTCCACATTCTCACCACTCTCTGGGTAAACAAGTTTCTCCTGAATTCCCTCCTGGATTTATTGGTGACCATCTTATATTTCATGGATGTTAAAACCCCAATAACTGGACTGGATTTTAATATTCTGTATAAATAAATAAGCTATTGAGTCCTTGTTTCTAAGATAAGCCAAGAGCTAATTGATGACTTGTTACAGACATTCCCTGTCCTCTCAATGTCGGTGTCTAGGGGAGAAGCTGATGGGTTTGTGTTCCTTTCTTGAAGTGAATTTTTGTGCTCAAGGTGCTGGATGTCACTGTGGGGAAAGGAACATTTTAACATTCTCAGCACCTAGTGTCAACATCAAACACTCTTAGGGCAGGTACAGCACGGGTTAGATACAGAGTAAAGCTCCCTCTACACTGTCCCATCAAACACTCCCAGGGCAGGTACAGCACGGGTTAGTTGCAGAGTAAAGCTCCCTCTACATTGTCCCATCAAACACTCCCAGGGCAGGTACAGCACGGGTTAGATGCAGAGTAAAGCTCCCTCTACATTGTCCCATCTAACACTCCCAGGGCAGGTACAGCACGGGTTAGATGCAGAGTAAAGCTCCCTCTACACTGTCCCATCAAACATTCTTAGGGCAGGTACAGCACAGGTTAGATACAGAGTAAAGCTTCCTGTACACTGTCCCATCAAACACTCTTCGGGCAGGTACAGCACGGGTTAGATACAGAGTAAAGCTCCCTCTACATTGTCCCATCAAACACTCCCAGGGCAGGTACAGCACAGGTTAGATACAGAGTAAAGCTTCCTGTACACTGTCCCATCAAACACTCTTCGGGCAGGTACAGCACGGGTTAGATACAGAGTAAAGCTCCCTCTACACTGTCCCATCAAACACTCCCAGGGCAGGTACAGCATGGGTTAGATGCAGAGTAAAGCTCCCTCTACATTGTCCCATCAAACACTCCCAGGGCAGGTACAGCACAGGTTAGATACAGAGTAAAACTCCCTCTACATTGTCCCATCAAACACTCCCAGGGCAGGTACAGCACGGGTTAGATACAGAGTAAAACTCCCTCTACATTGTCCCATCAAACACTCCCAGGGCAGGTACAGCACGGGTTAGATACAGAGTAAAGCTCCCTCTACACTGTCCCATCAAACACTCCCAGGGCAGGTACAACACGGGTTAGATACAGAGTAAAGCTCCCTCTACACTGTCCCATCAAATACTCCCAGGGCAGGTACAGCACGGGTTAGATACAGAGTAAAGCTCCCTCTACACTGTCCCATCAAACACTCCCAGGGCAGGTACAACACGGGTTAGATACAGAGTAAATCTCCCTCTACACTGTCCCATCAAACACTCCCAGGGCAGGTACAGCACGGGTTAGATACAGAGTAAAGCTCCATCTACACTGTCCCATCAAACACTCCCAGGGCAGGTACAGCACGGGTTAGATACAGAGTAACGCTCCCTCTACACTGTCCCATCAAACACTCCAAGGGCAGGTACAGCACGGGTTAGATACAGAGTGTTAGCCATGGCTCAGGCGGCAGCACTCTCTCCTCTGAGTCAGAAGGTTGTGGGTTGAAGTCCCACTCCAGAGACTCGAGTCTAAAACTCTGTGCTGCCCCTCCAGTGCAGTGCTGAGGGAGTAAAGCCCAGTGCAGAGTAAAGTTCCCTCTGCACTGCTCCACTAACAGGCCTGAGCCCCAAACTCAGAAGAGCGCCCTCTGCTGCATTCCACTTGTCTCAGCAGCGGGAGCAGCAGGCGGCGGAAGTCCCGCCCCTCGGACACCCTGATTGGTTGGAGGACCCGCCGCCACCTCAGTCCTCCGAGCTCCGCCCGCTCTCTCCCTATTGGTCGCAGCTCCCGTCAGTGACCGCCGTGGAGTTGATGACGTGCCCCAGTCCGGCTCCCTGCAGAAGACACGGGGCTGCGGCCGCTCAATCCGCTCCGCTCGGTGCCGGGAGGGCGCTGGGACGGTGCGATTTGTATTTTCTTTTTATTTATCTCCCCGCCCGCGCTTCTCTCCGCTATATATAAAAAACCCTCATAAAACTCACTTTCTGCCGGTGATCCGGACTCTCGCAGTTGCCCGGGCTGACCCAGAATGCGAGGCCCTGTGCAGGCGCGGTAGCGGCTCATCCTCGGGAGCGGGCCCCGGTGGCACATGCGGAGTAGGGGGAGGGGGCGGGGCCTGTTCAGAGCCCGCGCTCACCTTGGAGCGGCGCATGCGGAGTAGGGGGAGGGGACGGGGCCTGTTCAGAGCCCGCGCTCACCTTGGAGCGGCGCATGTGGAGTAGGGGGAGGGGGCGGGGCCTGTTAAGAGCCCGCACTCACCTGGAGCGGTGCATGCGGAGTAGGGGGAGGGGGCGGGGCCTGTTCAGAGCCCGCGCTCTCCTTGGAGCGGCGCATGCGGAGTAGGGGGAGGGGCGGGGCCTGTTCAGAGCTCACCTCCAACAATGAGAACAACAACAACTTGTTTTTCTATAGCGCCTTTAACGTAGGAAATCGTCCCAAGGCGCTGCACAGGAGTATTGTAAGACATTGAAAAATGTGACCCCGAGCCACAAAAGGAGAAATTAGGGCAGATGGCCAAAAGCTTGGTCAGAGAGGTGAGTTTTGATCAGCCATGATCTCATTGAATGGCGGAGCAGGCTCGAGGGGCCGAATGGCCGACTCCTGCTCCTATTTTCTATGAAAGAGAGACGGAGAGGTTCAGGGAGGGAATTCCAGAGCTTAGGGCCGAGGCAACAGAAGACACGGCCACTGATGGTGCAGCGATTCTAATCAGGGATATTCAAGAGGGCAGAATTGGAGGAACGCAGATGTCTCGGGGGGGAGGAGGTTGTTTTCTTTGGAACCGAGGAGGCTGAGGGGAGACCTGATTGAGGTGTATAAAATTCTGAGGGGCCGAGATAGGAAGGACCTATTTCCCTTGGCAGAGGGGTCCACAACCAGGGGGCATAGATTTAAAGAAATTGGTCGGAGGTTTAGAGGGGAGTTGAGGAGAAACGTTTTCACCCAGAGGGTGGTGGGTGTCTGGAACTCACTGCCTGACAGGGTGGTAGAGGCAGAAACTCTCATCACATTTAAAAAGTACTTGGATGTGCACTTGAAGTGCCGTAACCTACAAGGCCACGGACCAAGTGCTGAAAAGTGGGATTTGTGTGGATAGCACTTAATCGGCAGGCACGGACAAGATGGGCTGAATGGCCTCCTTCCGTGTCATTATTTCTATGATTCTGTCGCGGGTGGTTGTGAGTCTGAAGGGAATAACTAAGATAGGGCGGGGCGAGGCCATGGAGAGATTTGAAAACAAGGATGTGAATTTTGAAATCGAAACATTGCTTAACCGGGAGCCAATGTAGGTCAGCGAGCACAGGGGTGATGGGTGAACGGGACTTGGTGTTGAGTTACGACACGCGTAGTTTTGGATCACCTCCAGTTTACGTAGGGTAGAATGTGGGAGGCCAGCCAGGAGTGTGTTGGAATAGTCGAGTCTCGAGGTAACAAAGGCCCGGGTGAGGGTTTCAGCAGCGGATGAGCTGAGGTAAGGGCGGAGATGGGCCATGTTACCGAGGTGGAAGTAGGCGCTCTTAGTTATGCTGCGGATATGTGTTCGGAAGCTCATTTCAGGGTCAGATATGACACCGAGGTTGTGAACAGTGTGGTTCAGCCTCAGACAGATGTTAGGGAGAGGGATGGAGTCAGTGGCTAGGGAACAGAGTTTGTGGCAGGGACTGAAAACAATTGCTTTAGTCTTCCCAATATTTAATTGGAGAAAATTTCTGCTCACCCAGAACCGGATTAGAGATTGTGGAGGGGTCGAGAGAAGTGGTGGTGAGGTAGAGCTGGGTGTCGTCAGCGTACATGTGGAAACTGACGCTGTGTTTTCAGATGATGTCGCCAAGGGGCAGCATTTAGATGAGAAATAAGAGGTGCCCAAGGATAGATCCTTGGGGGACACCAGAGGTAACGATGCGGGATTGGAAAGAGAAGCCATTGCAGGTGATTCTGTGGCTACGATTAGATAGATAAGAATGGAACCAGGCGAGTGCAGTCCCACCCAGCTGGACAATGGTGGAGAGGTGTTGGGAGAAGGATGGAGTGGTCAACCGTGTCAAAGGCTGCAGACAAGTCAGGAAGGACGAGGAGGGATAGTTTACCTTTGTCACAGTCACAAAGGATGTCATTTGATGAGACTTGATTTGACTTCAGGGCCAAGTCAGTGAGGTGGATTGGGCTGCTTCTGGCCCACTGGTTATTGTGGACACGGCTAGACACCAGTGGGACCGGCTCTACCCTGTTTGTTCTTTGAGGCAAAATAAGCCAAAAAAAAATCATGCTTCCCCCCTTACACTTTCTACACTCCTTTTACAGGGTTTTAGAAGTGGAGCTTTTACAGACAGGAAGCTCAAACCAAACATCACATCAAGATCTGACAGAGTCGCTCGATTCATCAGGACCTGATTCAGTCGCTCCTCCAATCTGCTGGCACACCCGTGAGTTCACACTGATGAGAGACCTTTTAAATGTTCTGAAAGAGCTTCAAAATCTACAAATACCTGAAGCGGGGAGAAACCCGTGTCTGGGAAGGGATTCACTCAGCCATCTGCTCCAATGATACACCAGCAAGTTCACACTAGGGAGAGACCTTTAACCCGCTCCGTGTGTGGGCAGGGATTAATTGCACCCTCCGTGCTGCTGAGACACCAGCTTGTCCACACCGATGAGAGACCGTTGACCTGCTCCGTGTTTTTGAAGCGGTTCTCTCATTCTGCCACCCTCCTGAGACACCAGCTTGTTCACATTAAATGTTCTGACTGTGGGAAGAGATTTAAAAGGTCCCAGGATCTGAAGAGACACCACCTGGAGAGAGCAGGAGAGATTCTGTTCACCTGCTCCGTGTGTGGGAAGAGATTCACTCGGTCGTCTAATCTGCTGGCACACCAGCGAGTTCACACTGGGGAGAGGCCGGTGAAACATTCCGACTGTGGGAAAAGCTTTAAAAGGTCCCAGGAGCTGAAGGGACACCAGCTGGAGAGAGCAGGAAAGAGGCCATTCACCTGCTCCGTGTGTGGGAAGGGATTCACTCAGTTATCCCACCTACTGAGACACCAGCGAGTTCACACTGATGAGAGACCATTTAAATGTTCTGACTGTGGGAAGAGCTTTAAAAGCTCTGAGGATCTGAAGGTACATCAGCGAGTTCACACTGATGAGAGGCCATTTACATGTTCTGTCTGTGGGAAGAGCTTTAAAAGCTCAGCGGAACTGAAGGTGCACCAGCGAGTTCACACTGATGAGAGACCATTTACATGTTCTGTCTGTGGGAAGAGCTTTGAAAGGTCCGGGGTGCTGAAGATACACCAGCGAGTTCACACTGGGGAGAGGCCATTCACCTGCTCCGTGTGTGGGAAGGGATTCACTCAGTCCTCGAATCTGCTCGAACACCAGCGAGTTCACACTGGGGAGAGACCGTTCACCTGTTCCGTGTGTGGGAAGGGATTCACACAGTCCTCGACTCTGCTCGAACACCAGCGAGTTCACATTGATGAGAGACTATTTAAATGTTCTGACTGTGGGAAGAGCTTTAAAACCTCTGGGGATCTGAAGGTACACCAGCGAGTTCATACTGATGAGAGACCATTTACATGTTTTGTTTGTGGGAAGAGCTTTAAAAGCTCCACGGAACTGAAGGTACACCAGCGAGTTCACACTGATGAGAGACCATTTACATGTTCTGTCTGTGGGAAGAGCTTTAAAAGGTCTGGGGTGCTGAAGATACACCGACGAGTTCACACTGGGGAGAGGCCATTCACCTGCTCCGTGTGTGGGAAGGGATTCACTCAGTCCTCAAATCTGCTTGAACACCAGCGAGTTCACACTGGGGAGAGACCGTTCACATAGAAACATAGAAGATAGGAGCAGGAGTAGGCCATTCGGCCCTTCGAGCCTGCTCCGCCATTCAATGTGATCATGGCTGATCATCCGAATTCAGTACCCTGTCCCTGCCTTTTCCCCATATCCCTTGATCCCTTTAGCCTCAAGAAATATATCCAACTCTTTCTTGAATATATTTAATGAACTGGCCTCCACCGCCCGCTGTGGCAGAGAATTCCACAGGTTCACCACTCTCTGGGTGCAGAAATTCCTCCTCATTTCAGTCCCAAATGGCTTACCCCTTATCCTTTGACTATGACCCCTGGTTCTGGACTCCCCGGCCATCAGAAACATCCTTCCTGCATCTAGTCTGTCCAGACCTGACAATTTTATAGGTTTCGATGAGATCCCCTCTCAATCTTCTAAACTCCAGTGAGTATAAGCCCAATCGACACAATCTCTCCTCATACGTCATTCCTGCCATCCCAGGTATCAGCCTGGTGAATCTTCGCTGCACTCCCTCCATGGCAAGAACGTCCTTCCTCAGGTAAGGTGACCAAAACTGCACACAATACTCAAGGTGCAGTCTCACCAAGGCCCTGTACAACTGTAGCAAGACATCCTTGTTCCTGTACTCGAACCCTCTTGCTACGAAGGCCAACATACCATTTGCCTTCTTAACCACCTGCATGCTTACCTTCAGCGACTGGTGCACAAGGACACCCAGGTCTCTTTGCACTTCCCCTTCTCCCAATCTATTGCCATTCAAATAATAATCTGCCTTCCTGTTTTTGCCACCAAAGTGGATAACCTCACATTTATCCACATTATAGTGCATTTGCCATGTTTCTGCCCAATCACCCAACCTGTCCAAATCGTACTGGAATTTCCCGACATCCTCCTCGCAGCTTACCCTCCTGCCCAGCTTTGTGTCGTCTGCAAATTTGGAGATATTACATCCAATTCCCTCATCCAGATCATTAATATATATTGTGAACAGCTGGGGTCCTAGGACCGATCCTTGTGGTACCCCACTAGTCACTGCCTGCCACTCGGAAAATGACCCGTTTATTCCAACTCTTTGCTTTCTGTCCACCAACCAGTTCTCTATCCAAGTCAATACCTTGCCCCCAATCCCATGTGCCTTAATTTTGCACGCTAATCTCTTGTGTGGGACCTTATCGAAAGCCTTCTGAAAGTCCAAATACACCACATCCACTTGTTCTCCCTTATCTATTTTACCAGTTACATCCTCAAAAAATTCCAGTAGATTAGTCAAGCATGATTTACCTTTTGTAAATCCATGTTGACTTTGTCTGATCCTGTCACTGCTTTCCAAGTGTTCTGTCTGTGGGAAGAGCTTTAAAAGGTCCGGGGTGCTGAAGATACACCAGCGAATTCACACTGGGGAGAGGCCATTCACCTGTTCCGTGTGTGGGAAGGGATTCACACAGTCCTCGACTCTGCTCGAACACCAGCGAGTTCACATTCATGAGAGACTATTTAAATGTTCTGACTGTGGGAAGAGCTTTAAAAGCTCTGCGAATCTGCTGATACACCAGCGAGTTCACACTGGGGAGAGGCAGTTCACCTGCTCCGTGTGTGGGAAGAGATTCACTCAGTTCTCCAACCTGCTGAGACACCAGTGAGTTCACACTGGGGAGAGGCCGGTGAAACATTCCGACTCTGGGAAAAGCTTTAAAAGGTCACAGGAGCTGAAGGGACACCAGCTGGAGAGAGCAGGAAAGAGGCCATTCACCTGCTCCGTGTGTGGGAAGGGATTCACTCAGTTATCCCACCTACTGAGACACCAGCGAGTTCACACTGATGAGAGACCATTTAAATGTTCTGACTGTGGGAAGAGCTTTAAAAGCTCTGCGGAACTGAAGGTACACCAGCGAGTTCACACTGATGAGAGACCATTTACATGTTCTGTCTGTGGGAAGAGCTTTAAAAGGTCCGGGGTGCTGAAGATACACCAGCGAGTTCACACTGGGGAGAGGCCATTCACCTGTTCCGTGTGTGGGAAGGGATTCACACAGTCCTTGACTCTGCTCGAACACCAGCGAGTTCACATTCATGAGAGACTATTTAAATGTTCTGACTGTGGGAAGAGCTTTAAAAGCTCTGCGAATCTGCTGATACACCAGCGAGTTCACACTGGGGAGAGGCCGTTCACCTGCTCCGTGTGTGGGAAGGGATTCACTCAGTTCTCCAACCTGCTGAGACACCAGCGAGTTTGCACTGTTCTAGTCATACTCATAGAGTCATAATGGCACAGAAGGAGGCCATTCAGCCCATCGAGTCCATGCCGGCTCTCTGTAGAACAATCCAGTCAGTCCCACTCCCCCGCTCTATACCCGTAGCCCTGCAAATTTATTTCCCTCAAGTGCCTATCCAGTCTCCCCTTGAAAACATTGAGGCCTAGAAATTGGGTTGGTAACGCCGGCGCTGAGCGCCTAAAGAGACCTAGAATTGGGACGAATCCCTATGTTGGGGCGAACGCTATGAGGATAGCGCCAACTCAGATATTGGCTATACATTTAGCACCTGCGCTAAGTGTTTGCGCGCGCCCGCGAGCGCAAGCAGCTCATGACGTCATTTCAGTGTGCAACACCTTTTGGGAGCGCCTGAGCGCATATTGGGTGGCGCCCGGAGCCTTAGCGCCCAGCGCTATTAGTGACAGTTCGAGGGAGGGCAAACAGGCCCTTCTCGGAGTAGGGCAGCGCTATTTAAAGGGGACAGCTCTCATGCAGAATCTTCTGCCACTTGGCCTGCTCATTGCGATCGCTGCTGGAGAGAGTTGGCGAGCTAATGTGGAGCGGAGTTCTGGGAATTTAGCTTTACAGTACTGGGGACCTTCAACCCTGTCCGAAGCACTTGCAGCACTACACCTAAAAGCCTTTTGACCAGCTGGCATCGGAATGGGAGCTTGTTTGGAGGGCGACGGCCTCATCGCCCAACACTGTGAAGGGGCAGAGAGACGGCGGGAGAGAAGGCCGGGATTGGCCAGAATGAGGAGGGGCAATGGAGGTCGGCCAATCCGACAGGATGCTGCGAGGGTCTTTAGGCAGCAGGTGACGAGCCTTGACACGTCGGAGGAGCAGTGTTTGGGAAGGCTCCGAATCTGGAGGGACATTGTTACTGATCGGTGCCACCTGCTTGGTCAGGATCTGCAGCCGCGTGAACGCTGCAGAACCTCTCTGTCCGTGATGGCTAAACTGACTGATGGCCTCCATTTTTATGCCAACAGATCCTTTCAGTCAGCCATTGGGGACAATGCGACTGTCGCTCAGGCTGCAGTCCGCTGTTGCATCCGGCAAGTGACAGATGCCCTTTATAGGCGAACGCGTCCATTCATTACCTTCCCTCAGACCCTGCACAAGCAGGCGGAGGAAGAGGAGGAGGAAGATGGAAGGGCTGCTGAAAGTGGAAGGTCCATACGTCAGAGGCTCCTCTGGACTCGTGTCGACACCCCTGTGGCGGAATGATGAGAGTCTTGACTCATGCGCACTTTGGATGTTTGAGGGCCTCTGAATGCCAGCATCACTGAAAGTAGTCACATGCACCATGCAACATTGAAACTTCTGTTTATTGACACAAAAGTCTTTCATTACAGCTAAACAACGTAATGTGAGCAGAAACCATAACTTTCAAAATAACTGTGAACTGTTCGGCAAAGCCGCAAAACTCAACAAACCTTCTGCAAATATAACAGCAGGTGAGGGTGTCCTTGAATTTGGACAAACAAACGTCTCAGCACCTCCCTCTACAACTGGCCCCTTGAGGGAGAACGACTTCTCTTTCACGCCCGGCCCCTTCCCTCCCTGCTGCTCCTACGTAATTGGACCCCAGTGGCGGGCTCAAGGCTGGGGGACGCTTGCTGACTGTCTGGAAGCGCAGAAGCCCCTGAGGGACGGCCTGGCCGACCTCTGGGCTTGGAGGGTGCGGACGCAGGATGCTTACTGTGACCATGGCTGGAAGCAGTGTGGCCTGCAGGTGGTGGCAGCTGCAATGCAGGCGTCCCAGCGCTGGCATGTGCAGTGGTCTCCTGCCAAGAGAGGACACCTGCACCACAGTCGGACGACACACTGGCTATCTGAGGGGAGTGGCTCGGCTCATCCACCACAATCGCATGCTCCACTGATTCCTGGCCTTGTACGGGAGTGGAAGGGCCCGGGGTGATCCTATCTGATGCAGAGAGGGTGGCTGCAGTGAGAGATCGCGTTGCGTCAATCTGGCTGTGGAGGAGCCCAGCAAGTGACTGCGTGGCAACAGTGAGGACCTGTGTGCCAGGTGCCAGTTCTTCGGAGAAGGCCTGGACAGTTCTTCCCATGGCTTCGGACAAGGCAGGTGCCGACCGCTCCACTGCCTCGGACAAGCCCTGCACAGACCTTTCCAGGGATTGTCCGAAGCCCTGAACAGTCCTTTCCATTGCTGACTCAAAGCCGTGGACAGTCCTCTCCATTGTTGGGCCGAAGCCCTGGATAGTCCTGTCCATTGTTGCCCCAAAGCCCTGGATAGACCTGTCCATTGTTGCCCCGAACACCTGGAGAGTCCTGTCCATTGTTGCCCCAAAGCCCTGCAGAGTCCTCTCCATTGTTGCCCCGAAGCCCAACATACTCCTAGCCAATGAATCTATTGACTCAGGCATCTTCTCCACTGCAGCCATCAGCTCCGTGTGTCTGACCCGGGCCTGTTTGCTCATCTCAGCCAGGCGACGGACCTCATCTGCACTCTGTGCAGCAGTCATGACGACCTGCCTTGCCCTCCGGGGAGACGGTGGCCGAACTTGCCTATCCCCCGTGCGTTGCTGCATGCCGCTTGGTCCGGCAACTGGTTCATCCTCAGAGCCACCCCCCTCCCCTCCAGGGGACTACTATCCCCAGTCTGCAGATGTCTCAGCTCCCCGGATTCTGCAACGGCTGGTCCGGATTCCTCCTGGTCCTCGCCTCCGGTGGCACTGGCACTGGCAGCTTCAGCGCGTTGAGCCCGAGTTCCTTCATCTGAAAGTGGGAGGTGGAAGAGTGGCTTTAGCAAAAGGACAGCTTTGCTGAAAGGCATGCCAGATTGCGGCATGGCTCTGACATGGCTGCACACTGAGGATGCATGCTGGCGGGGGGACCAAGTGGAAGGCAACAGGTGAAAAAGGTGCGAGTCTTACCCTCGCTGTCGGTAATGGGGTCGGCAGATGCAGTGGTCACTGGACCAGACAGACGCCCTCCAAGTATCTGGTGCACTCTCTCCTCCAGATCCGTGAGAGCCACTTGTGCAGGTCCGCCACCGGTTTGACGCTGCTTCTTTCGAATCATCGCCAGCTTGGACTGCAGGGGAAAGAAGGGAAGGTTCTGTTACACGATGCCTTGAGACCTCATCGCATGCCCCCCATGGTGCAAGAGCCCTTGCATGAGGCCTTGAGACCTCATCGCATGCCCCCCATGGTGCAAGAGCCCTTACATGAGGCCTTGAGACATCTGCCCATGTGTGTGCCCAGAAAGGGCCATGGGTGCATACTGACAGATGGCCATTGGTGCATCATTGCAGCAGGGTGCCCGAAGTCAGCTGCAGATGGAGGGAATCAGAAGTTTGCTAAACCATCACTCACCCTAATGATCCGTGTGAGGTCGTTGAATTTCTTCCTGCACTGAACAGGGGTCCTGGTCGCCATGCTGCTGGAGTTGACCCTCACAGCAACCTCCCTCCAAGATCGTCGATAAGCCTTCTGATTCGGCCTCTTACCATTATCCGGATACAGGACCTCTCGATGGTGTTCAACTGCAGCCACCAAGTGGTCCAGAGCCTCAGTGCTGAAGCGCTCTGCTCTCTAACCTTCTCCATGATGAACAAGTTTGTACCGCCAGACAAGGGCGAGCGCCGAATCTGAGGCCTACAGGGCGTTGGGTGTTGAAGCTCAGGCTGACTGACCCACCCCTTTAAGAGCCGGCCGGCACCTGGAGGTCTCGTGCTTTCCCGTAATTGAGTTCACCTGCGCTGCGCCCGTCCGCGTCGATATTGAGTAGCGCCTGACCTTTTGCGCCTTAAGAGCACCGTGCAACGGCTGATTTTGTGCCTCAATCCCCTTTGGGGGCGATGCAACCCAATATCGCGCCAGGCGGCGATAAGTTTCGTCTGGCTATAAACTTTGCGCATCGCCAGTTCGAACGCCTCATGCGGGGCTATACCCAATTTCTAGGCCTCAGTGTCTCCGCTTCCACCACTTCCGTCGGCAGCGAGTTCCAGGTCCTCATCACTCGCTGCGTAAAAAAGTTTTTCTTCACATCCCCCCTGTATCTGTTGCCCAAAACCTTAAATCTGTTTCCCCTAGTCCTTGTACCATCAACTAGTGGGAACAGCCTTTCCCCGTCCAGCCTATCCAAACCCGTCATAATCTTGTACACCTCTATCAAATCACCCCTCAACCTCCTTTGCTCTAATGAAAACAAATCCAGCTTCTCCAACCTGTCCTTTGTAGCTAAGATCCCCCATCCCCAGAACCATTCTGGTAAATCTCCTCTGCACCCTCTCAAGGGCCTTCACATCCTTCCTAAAGTGTGGTGACCAGAACTGGACGCAATATTCCAGTTGTGGCCTAACCAGCGCTTTATAAAGGTTCAGCATAACTTCTCTACTTTTGTACTCAATACCTTTATTTATGAAGCCCAAGATCCCATATGCTTTGCTAACCACTCTCTCAATGTGTCCCTCCATCTTCAGGGATCTTAACTCCCAGGTCCCTCTGTCCCTGCACACTCTTTAAAACTGTGCCATTAAGTGAATATTGCCTCTCCCTGTCCCTTCTCCAAAATGCATCACCTCACACTTCTCTGTATTAAATTCCATCTGCCACTTGTCTGCCCATTCTATGCCTTTCTATGTCCTGTTGCAGCCGATTGGTATCATCCTCACTGTTTGCCACACCCCCAAGTTTGGTGTCATCGGCAAATTTAGAAATTCTACTCTGTATTCCAATATCCAGGTCATTTATATATATCAAAAAAAGCAGTGGCCCCAGCACTGACCCTTGGGGAACACCACTGTCTACCATCCTCCAGTCTGAAAAACAGCCATTTACCACAACTCGCTGTTTTCTGTCCTTAAGCCAATTCCTTATCCAAGCTGCCACTGACCCACCTATTCCATGAGCCTCAATTTTGTTAACCAGCCTTCTATGTGGTACTTTGTCAAACGCCTTCCTAAAATCCATGTAGACAACATCCCTTCATCAATCCTCTCTGTTACTTCATCAAAAAATTCAATTAAATTAGTCAAACACGATCTGCCTTTTACAAATCCGTGTTGGCTCTCCTTAATTAGCTTAAACCTCTCCAAGTGCCCGTTAATTTTTTGCTTGATTATTGTTTCTAAAAGTTTACCCACCACTGATGTTAAACTGTCCGGCCTGTAGTTACTAGGATTGTCCTTACACCCTTTCTTGTACAATGGTGTCACATTTGCCACTTTCCAATCCACAGGCACCTCCTCCGCATCTAGGGAAGATTGAAAAATTATGGCAAGCCCTTCCGCTATCTCCTCCCCCAATTCCCTTAGCAACCTGGGATGCAAGCCATCTGGACCAGGTGACTTACCCACTCTGAGCATACCCAGTCTTTCTAGTACACCCTGTGTATCAATTTTCACCCCTTCCATTGCTTCTACCTTTTCCACTTCTACTGATCTTTTGTCAGCATCCACCTCCTTAGTAAACACCGATACAAAGTACTCATTGAGTATTCTAACCTTGCCTTGCGCCTCTAAGCATATATCACCTTCTTTGTCCCTAATAGGCCCCACCCCACCTCTTACTACCCGCTTACTGTTTACATGCCGGTAGAAGGTTTTTGGGTTCCCTTTTATGTTAACCGCCATTCTACTCTCATTCGATCTTTGCCAATCTTATTTTCATCTTCACTTCCTCTCTCAACTTATTGTATTTGGTCTGGTTCTCCCTTGAAGAATTCACCTGACATTCATAATTTTTTGTTTCATCTTCTCAATCATCCTCGTCATCCAAGGAGCCCTTGCTTTGGTTCCCTTACCCTTCCCTCTTGTTGGAATGTACCTGGCCTGTACTTGGAACATCTCCTCCTTAAAGATCACCCATTGTTCCGTTAGAGACTTTCCTGTCAGTCTTTGGTTCCATTTTACCCTGGCTAGATCCTTTCGCATCCCATTGAAGTTAGCCCTATTCCAGTTTAGAAGTTCTACTCTAGATTGTTCCTTGCTCCTCTCCATTGCTAATCTAAATCTTATGATACGATGATCACTCGTACCCAAGTGTTCTCCCACAGACACTTGGTCGACCTGGCCCACCTCATTCCCCAGCACCAGATCCAGCAATGCCTCCTTCCTCGTTGGGCCAAGAACATACTGGTCAAGGAAATTCTCCTGAACACATTTCAGAAATTCCTCCTCCTCCTTTCCCTTTACCCTAGCATTATCCCAATCGATATTTGGGTAATTAAAGTCCACCAATATCACCACTCTATAGCTCTTGCATGTCTCTGCGATTTTCCTGCAGATTTGCTCCTCTACCTCCCTCTCACTATATGGAGGCCTGTAGAATACCCCCAATAGCGTGATCAAACCCTTTTTGCTTCTCAACGCTGACCAAATGGATTCTGCCCTTGTCCCCTCAAGAACATGCTCCCTTTCCAACACGACAATGTCATCCTTAATCAGCACTGCCACCCCACCTCCCTTTTTTCCTTCCCTATCTTTTCTGAACACCTTGTACCCTTGAATATTAAGTGCCCAGTCCTCACCGTTTTTAAGCTCGTTTCCGTTATTGCCACACCACCATATTGCCACAATGGTGTTGAGCTTCTGGAGTGTTGTTGGAGCTGCACTCATCCAGGCAAGCGGAGAGAATTCCATCACACTCCTGACTTGTGTCTTGTAGATGGTGGAAAGGCTTTGGGGAGTCAGGAGGCGAGACACTCGCTGCAGATTACCCAGCCTCTGATGCGCTCTTGTTGCCACAGTATATATGTGGGTGGTCCAGTTAATTTTCTGGTCAATGGTGACCCCCAGGATGGTGGGGGATTCGGTGATGTTAATGCTGTTGAATGTCGAGGGGAGGTGGTTAGACTCTCCCAGAACATGGTCCTGATCACTCTCGGTTCTGAGTGCTGCTTCCCAGAATAAGGTTGTATGACTTTGTTATTGGGTGAAATAATCATGTCTGAATGTCAATAAAGATCATTTATAACAGTTCTAGAGTCTCGCGTGATTCTTCCATGGCAGGTACAAGCAGGGATTAGATACAGAGTAAAGCTCCCTCGACACTGTCCCATCAAACACTTCCAGGGCAGGTACAGCAGGTGTTAGATACAGAGTAAAGCTCCCTCTGTACTGTCCCATCAAACACTCCCAGGGCAGGTACAGCAGGGATTAGATACAGAGTAAAGCTGACTCTACACTGTCCCATCAAACACTCCCAGGGCAGGTACAGCATAGGTTAGATACAGAGTAAATCTCCCTCTACACTGTCCCATCAAACACTCCCAGGGCAGGTACAGCACGGGTTAGATACAGAGTAAAGCTCCCTCTACACTGTCCCATCAAACACTCCCAGGGCAGGTACAGCACGGGTTAGATACAGAGTAAAGCTCCCTCTACACTGTCCCATCAAACACTCCCAGGGCAGGTACAGCATGGGTTAGATACAGAGTGTCAGCCGTGGCTCAGGCGGCAGCACTCTCTCCTCTGAGTCAGGAGGTTGTGGGTTGAAGTCCCACTCCAGAGACTCGAGTCTAAAACTCTGTGCTGCCCCTCCAGTGCAGTGCTGAGGGAGTGAAGCCCAGTGCAGAGTAAAGTTCCCTCTGCACTGCTCCACTAACAGGCCTGAGCCCCAAACTCAGAAGAGCGCCCTCTGCTGCATTCCACTTGTCTCAGCAGCGGGAGAAGCAGGCGGTGGAAGTCCCGCCCCTCGGGCACCCTGATTGGTTGAGGAGAGATAGTTTACCTTTGTCACAGTCACAAAGGATGTCATTTGATGAGACTTTGATGTGACTTGATTTGACTTCAGGGCCAAGTCAGTGAGGTGGATTGGGCTCAATCCGCTCCGCTGGGTGCTGGGATGGTGCGGTTTGTATTTTCTTTTTATTTATCTCCCCGCCCGTGCTTCTCTCCGCTATATATAAAAAAACCAAATAAAACTCACTTTCCGCCGGTGATCCGGACTCTCAGGTGGGGTGTGTGCTGAGCATATATTTATACAACACAGAAAGAGGCCCTTCGGCCCATCATGTCCGCGCCGGCCATCAAGCCCTGAGTATTCCAGTCCCATTTTCCAGCACTTGGTCCGTAGCCTTGTATGCTATGGCGTTTCAAGTGCTCATCTAAATGCTTCTTGAATGTTGTGAGGGTTCCTGCCTCTACCACCCTTTCAGGCAGTGAGTTCCAGATTCCAACCACCCTCTGGGTGAAAAAGTTTTTCCTCAAATCCCCTCTAAACCTCCTGCCCCTTACCTTGAAACTATGCCCCCTGGTTATTGACCCCTCTACTAAGGGGAAAAGTTCCTTTCTATCTACCCTATCTATGCCCCTCATAATTTTGTACACCTCAATCAGGTCCCTCCTCAGCCTTCTCTGCTCTAAGGAAAACAACCCCAGCCTGTCCAGTCTCTCTTCATAGCTGAAGCGCTCCAGTCCAGGTAACTTCCTGGGATCATGACATTATATGGTTAGATAAGTGAAAACGAGGAGTTATTAGAGTGCCAATAGGACTGGCATAGAACTGGTATTTACTTGTTTTGTTGAAGAAGTTTCGGGTTCTGGTTAAAAGTAGTTTACTTGAAGTTTTAATTGATTTCTGATATGGTTATGGGACTTTGTATATTGTGGTGTTATTTAGTATTAAAGCCTTCCTTAATGTACGAACGATTGAATGCTCAAGTTAACGCACGCATGCGGACACAAATAATACGCACGCACACACGCATACACAATGGAACTTTAAAAAACCTTCCTGGTGCATCTCCTCTGCACCCTCTCCCATGCAATCACATCCTTCCTATATTGTGGCTACCAGAACTGCACACAGTACTCCAGCTGTGGCCTAACTAGCATTTTGTACAGCTCCATCATAACCTCCCTGCTCTTATATTCTATGCCTCGGCTATTGAAACCAAGTGTCCCATATGCCTTTTTAACCACCTCATCCACCTGTCCTGCTGCCTTCAGGGATCTATGTACATGCACACCAAGATCCCTCTGATCCTCTGTCCTTCCTATGGTCCTACCATTCATTGTGTATTCCCTTGCCTTGTTAGTCCTCCGAAAGTGGATCACCTCACACTTTTCAGGGTTAAATTCCATTTGCCACTGTTCTGCCCATCTGACCAACCCGCTATATTGTCCTGTAGCCTGAAGCTTCCCTCCTCGCTATTTACCACTCCACCAATTTTTGTGTCATCTGCGAACTTACTGATCATACCTCCTACATTCATATCTAAATCATTAATGTAGACCACAAACAGCAAAGGACCCAGCACCGATCCCTGCGGTACACCACTGGACACAGGCTTCCAGTAACAAAAACAACCTTCGACCATCACCCTCTGCCTCCTGCTTTCCAAGTGCTCTGGTATTACATCTTTTATAATGGACTCTAGCATTTTCCCCACTACCGATGTCAGGCTTACTGGTCTGTAATTCCCCGCTTTTTCTGCCACCTTTTTTGAATAGTGGGGTAACATTAGCTACCCTCCAATCCATGGGTACTGTTCCAGAGTCTATCGAGTTCTGGAAGATGACCAGCAACACATCAACTATTTCCAGGCTTTATTAAGAGCGCTGCATAACACAGATCGGGTGATAATTCCCTCAATCTGGAGAATAGAAGTACAGTGGATTCGCGCGCGACCTTCTCGAGTCTGTTCCAACTGACAATGGCTTAAGTGGCCTGTTCTTATACACAAGCTTGGTTACCGCTCAGGAAATGGGATTGTTTGGACCCGTCTGTTGACTGCCTCCTGAACTCCTGCTAATTCAGGGAATTTAGTCCATCTGTGACCAGACGATAACCACAAGCCCGTCTGGTTATCACACCTATACGGTCCGTGAGGTTATTATCAGATTCACACCCAGACGTTGTGCCTTCACTTGTCTGGCACTTCATCCCATAACACGGGTACAGGGGCTCAGTAATGTTTCATTCATCAGAAAAAGACAAAGTACAACAACATACTGGGCAGCTTAACAGAATCTCATCATAGTTATGGGGCCATAAATATAAAAGTCATTAATAAATCCAGGAGGGAATTCAGGAGAAACTTCTTTACCCAGAGAGTGATGAGAATGTGGAACTCACTCCCACAAGGAGTAGTTGAGGCCAATGGTATAGATGTATTTAAGACGAAGCCAGATAAACATAGGAGGATATGTCGGAGGAGGCTCGCGTGGAGCATAAACCCCGGCATGGACCAGTTGGGCCGAATGGCCTGTTTCTGTGCTGTACATTCAATGTAATAACATGAACAGTCCACCGGCGCGCTCGAGGCCTTCCGTGACCGGTGGGTACCGGAGGGACTGGCGTGTATCATCACCACCGAAAATAGAATTTTTATTTCATTTAAGTTTCCTTTAAACTTTTTTTGTTATGTTACAGGTTTTATTGGTTGTGATGGTTGACTTTTAATAGGCAATTGCCTGTGATAAGGAGAAAAACAAAAATACCATTAACAGTCAAATCAAGGGAATCATCAGCACAACAGATTGAAAGATTAAACAATAGTACAAGAATTTATAAAACATTCATCCATTCCACGTTCATGTCACCCCAGCTGTCTCCAGGGCCCTGCACTACAGAACAGTGTGAACTCGCTGGTGACTCAGCAGGTCATTGGAGCTTTTAGAGCTCTTCCCACAGTCAGAACATGTAAACGCTCTCTCATCAGTGTGAACAAGCTTGTGTGCCAGCAGGTTGGTGGACAGCAAGAATCCCTTCCCACACACAGAGCCGTGAAATGGCCTCTCCCCAGTGTGAACTCGCTGGTGTCTGGTCAGAGCCCCGGAGCTTTTAAAGCTCTTCCCACAGTCAGAACATGTAAATGGTCTCTCATCAGTGTGAACAAGCTGGTGTATCAGCAAGTTCGATGAATCAGTGAATCCCTTCCCACACACAGAGCAGGGAAATGGCCTCTCACCAGTGTGAACTCGCTGGTGTTTGGTCAGAGCCCCGGTACTTTTAAAACTCTTCCCACAGTCAGAACATTTAAACGCTCTCTCATCAGTGTGAACAAGCTGGTGTTGCTTCAGATCCTTGGAGCATTTGAAGCTCTTCCCGCAGTCAGAACATTTAAATGGTTTCTCATCAGAGTGAGCTTGCTGGTGTCTCAGCAGGTTGCATGAATACACAAATCCCTTCCCACACACGAAGCAGGTGAACGGACTGTCCCCAGGGTGACTGCGCCGATGGACATCTGACGCAGATGGCGAACTGAATCCCTTCCCGCTGTCCCCACCTTTACCCAGTTTCTCCCCGGTGTGACGGAGCACGTGTCTCGCAAGGTCAAGCGATCGGCTGAAGGCGAGTCCACACACGGAACACGTGTGCGGTTTGTCTACGCTGTGATCGCTGCTCTTTCCTTCCATGTACAAAGGCCGATGATATTCAGGTCCTGATGAATCGAGCGACTCTGTCAGATCCTGACGTGATGTCTGGTCTGAGCTTCCGGTCTGTAAATGCTCCATTTCTAAAACCCTGTAAAAGGAGTGTGATATACCTATCAATTCCTCCAATAAAAGGCGAAGAGTTACGAAGGTGACTAAAGGTTTTTATTGACTAAATAACAGAGCCCACTCTCGTGGGTGATCCGATCCAAGCAGGAGGAATACCAGCCAGTCGCTCACCTTTATACCTGGCCTGGTGGGTGGAGCCAAGGCGGAGTCGGCAGTGGTCATCCCAGGTATAGCAGTGTGGCAAGAGGCGACCTCGTACCATGATACAATAGTGGTCAGTGATACAGTTATAACGAACAGTGGTGAACAGTGCTAACTACTAACAGTGATACGATAGTGAACGTGGTTTACCACATTCACCCCTTGTTTAGAATTAAGTCCGGCGGGGTGAAGTGTACTACCAATTCTGGTAGGTCAGTCTGTCCGGAGGCTTCGTAAGCCTCTCCGATCGCCGCAGCGGTGGTGTTGCCTTATCCGGTGCTGGTGCCTTATCCGGTGTTGATGCTGGTGTTTGCGTGGTCGGCGAGGGCTCGTGGGGTTCCGGCATGCCGTCTACCTGGACTGAGGTTGGTGGCGGTGTTTCCGGATCGGCTGAGGGTGCGAGGTCTCGTAGGGAGACAGTGTCCTCCCGCCCGTCTGGGTACGCCACGTAGGCGTACTGGGGGTTGGCGTGCAGGAGGTTCACCCTCTCGACCAGGGGGTCCGTTTTATGGGTCCTCACGTGTTTCCGCAGCCAGACCGGCCCCGGGGCGGTCAGCCAGGTTGGTAGAGTGGTTCCCGTAGTCGACTTCCTGGGGAAAACGAACATTCGTTCATGGGGGGTGGTGTTAGTGGCCGTGCAAAGTAATGACCGGATGGAGTGCAGCGCTGTCGGGAGGACTTCTTGCCAGCGGGAGGTTGGGAGGCCCTTAGACTTTAAGGCTAAGAGGACGGCCTTCCATACCGTCGCGTTCTCTCTTTCCACCTGACCGTTACCTCTGGGGTTGTAGCTGGTGGTCCTGCTTGCTGCAATACCTCTCTCTAGGAGGAATTGCCGGAGTTCCTCGCTCATGAAGGAGGAGCCCCGGTCGCTGTGTATATAGTTCGGGAACCCGAACAAGGCGAAGAGGGCATTCAGGCACTTAATGACCGTGCTACTGGTCATGTCGGGGCAGGGGAAGGCAAAGGGGAAACGGGAGTACTCATCAACGATGTTGAGGAAGTACACATTACGGTCAGAGGACGGGAGGGGCCCCTTAAAGTCGATGCTCAGGCGCTCGAAGGGGCGGGTGGCCTTGATCAGGCTTGCTCGGTCCGGCCTATAGAAGTGCGGTTTGCACTCCGCACAGGTCTGGCAGTTCCTGGTCATGGTCCTGACCTCCTCGATGGAGTAGGTCAGGTTGCGGGCCTTAATGAAATGGTAGAGTCTGGTGACTCCGGGGTGGCAGAGCTGGTCGTGGAGGGTCTGAAGCCTATCGATATGCGCGCTGGCGCATGTCATTCGTGAAAGGGCATCAGGGGATTCGTTCAGCTTGCCTGGCCGGTACAAGATCTCATAATCGTAGGTGGAGAGCTCGATTCTCCATCTCAAAATCTTGTCATTCTTGATTTTGCCCTTCAGCTTGTTATTAAACATGAAAGCCACCGAACGCTGGTCGGTGAGGAGGGTAAATCGTTTGCCTGCCAGGTAGTGCCTCCAGCGCCGTACTGCCTCCACGATCGCCTGGGCCTCTTTCTCGACCGACGAATGTCGGATCTCGGGGCCCTGTAGGGTCCTTGAGAAGAAGGCCACTGGCCTCCCCTCCTGGTTTAGGGTGGCGGCTAAGGCGAAGTCGGATGCGTCGCTCTCCACCTGAAAGGGGATGGACTCGTCCACTGCGTGCATCGTGGCCTTGGCTATGTCTCCCTTAATGAGGGAGAAGGCCGCGCACGCCTCCTCCGTGAGGGGGAAGGAAGTGGCTTTCAGGAGGGGTCTGGCTTTGTCCGCGTAATTGGGTACCCATTGGGCATAGTAGGCGAAAAGCCCCAGGGTTCTCCTAAGTGCTTTAGGGCAGTGGGGGAGGGGTAGCTCCATGAGGGGGCGCATTCTTTCGGGGTCGGGGCCGATGATTCCGTTCTCCACTACGCAGCCGAGGATGGCAAGGCGCGTGGTGTTAAACACGCATTTCTCCTTATTGTAGGTGAGGTTCAGCCGTTGGGCCGTACGGAGGAATTTCTCCAGATTCGCGTCATGTTCCTGCCGGTCGCGGCCGCAGATAGTGACGTTATCTAGGTAGGGGAATGTAGCCTGCAGTTCGTTCTGGTCAACCATCTGGTCCATCTCCCTTTGGAAGACCGAGACCCCATTAGTGACACCGAAGGGGACCCTAAGGAAGTGGTATAGGCGCCCATTCGCCTCAAAGGCGGTATACTGGCGGTCCTCAGGGTGGATAGGGAGTTGGTGGTAGGCCGACTTCAGGTCGATGGTCGAGAATACTTTATACTGTGCAATCTGATTGACCATGTCAGATATGCGGGGGAGGGGGTATGCGTCCAGCTGGGTATATCTGTTTATGGTCTGGCTGTAGTCGATGACCAGGCGGTTTTTATCGCCGGTCTTTACGACTACGACCTGGGCACGCCAGGGGCTGCTGCTCCCCTCGATAATGCCCTCTTTCAGGAGGCGCCGCACCTCAGAGCTAATGAAGGCTCTGTCCCCGGCGCTATACCGCCTGCTTTTGGTAGCGACGGGTTTGCAGTCAGGGGTAAGGTTAGCAAACAGAGAGGGTGGCGGGACCTTGAGGGTGGAGAGGCTGCAGGTGTTACGCGGTGGGCGGTTTAACGTTTGCTGGTTGTTGACTGTGAGTGGGGGGAGGGGTCCACCGTATGCTAGGGTTACGCTTTGGAGGTGGGATTGGAAGTCCAGCCCTAGTAGGACGGCAGCGCAGAGATGGGGGAGGACGAGGAGTTTAAAGTTTTTATACTCCGTGCCCTTAACCGACAGGGTCACGACACAGTAGCCGCTGATGTCCGTGGCGTGGGACCTCGATGCCATCGAGATTCGGCTGCGCGTTGGTAGGACAGAGAGGGAGTAGTGGCTCACCGTGTCTGGGTGGATGAAGCTCTCCGTGCTTCCGCTGTCGAACAGGCAGGTCGTGGCGTGGCCGTTCACTTTGATGTCCATCATTGACTTGGACAGATGGTGCGGGCGGGCTTGGTCCAGGGTGACGGAAGCTAGTGTGTAGCTGAGCGAGTCGTTGTCATCTGCGGGCGAGGCGGTCGGGCGTGGTGAGTAAAATGGCGTCTCCCACGAGGTAGGGCCCCATGAGGCACTATTGGGGTCGGTTGCCTTAATCAAAGATGGCCGCCCCCATGACTCATGTGTGGGGATGCTGGCCTCAGTTGCCCTAAACAAAGATGGCCGCCCCCATGACTCATGTGTGGGGATGCTGGCCTCAGTTGCCATAAACAAAGATGGCCGCCCCCATGACTCATGTGTGGGGATGCTGGCCTCAGTTGCCCTAAACGAAGATGGCCGCCCCCATAGTTCGCATGCGGCACTGCTGGCCTCTGAGGATCCGCTCCTGCAGGCCTTGGAGAAGTGGCCTTTCTTCAGGCAGGTTTTACATATGGAGTTCTTGGCTGGGCAGCGCGACCTCGGGTGCTTCTCCTGGCCACAAAAAAAACAGCCGGCGGCCCGATCGCGGATGCCCGATGTCGGGGCCGGTGCCGGGGGTGGCGGGGCCGGTCGGGTCCGGGACGCCGACGCAGAGGTAGGTCCCGGGGGCGGCGCTGGGAAGGGTGCTGTGGTAGGGGTCGGGCCCGAGTCCCAGGGTCGCGAGCAGTACCTGGTGAATGCTTCCTGATCTTGGTGGGCCACTTCCAGGGAGATAGCGAGGGCTTCAGCTTTTTCCATGCTGAGGTCTTTAGCTTCCAGCAGTCTTTGCCGTGAGTACTCGGACCGTAGGCCTTTCAGGAATGCGTCGCGGATATTATCTTCAGTATTTTCGGCTGCCGACACCGATTTAAACTCACAGTTCCTGGCGAGTGCATATAGCGCCTGTGAGAATTCGGCTACTGATTCTCCTGGCTGTTGCGGCCGTGATCTTAGGAGGTGCCTAGCGTACATGTAGTTTACCGGGGTCCGGTACTTCTGTTTCAGCAGGTTGATGGCGGTCTCGTAGGTAGTCATGTCCTCGATGAGAGTGTATACTCTCGGGCTCAGTTGTGCCTGCAGGACACTTAGTTTGGATGCCTGAGGGACGCTGGATTCTCTCAGGTATGATTCGAAGCAGACCAGCCAGTGTTTAAAGTCTGCGGCTGAGTTTGCTGCTCGTGGGTTCAGGTCCAGGTACGGCGGTCTGAGGGCTCGCAGCCAAGCTGGCTGGTGTGGCTGTGCTCCTGGGAGCTGCGCTGGTGGCTCCTCCGCCGGTTGTGACTCGTTGTCGGACATCATTAAATTTAGTCAATAAAATTGATATACCTATCAATTCCTCCAATAAAAGGCGAAGAGTTACGAAGGTGACTAAAGGTTTTTATTGACTAAATAACAGAGCCCACTCTCGTGGGTGATCCGATCCAAGCAGGAGGAATACCAGCCAGTCGCTCACCTTTATACCTGGCCTGGTGGGTGGAGCCAAGGCGGAGTCGGCAGTGGTCATCCCAGGTATAGCAGTGTGGCAAGAGGCGACCTCGTACCGTGATACAATAGTGGTCAGTGATACAGTTATAACGAACAGTGGTGAACAGTGCTAACTACTAACAGTGATACGATAGTGAACGTGGTTTACCACAGAGTGTAGAAAGGGGTAAGAGGGAGAATGTTGTCTCATGTCGCTCTTTCCCAGCCCAGGGGCAGTGAAGCTGATTTTCAGACCCCAGCTGCTGCACAGGTTGGTTGAAAGAATCAACAGTAATGGCGGCTGCAATCCCCACAAGCCCCCGCGCTCCAGACAGCGCTCCGGCCGCCGCGCTGAGTTGTGACTGACCCCGCGCATGCGCCCCATGGCCCCACCCTCCCCTGCTCCACAGGCGCCCGGCCCACGCCGCGCATGCTCAGCACACACCCTGGGCCCCTGTCAATCATCCTCCCCTGCGCGCTGGGCCCCTGAGCTCCAGGCTGCCGCGCGGGGCTTTCTTTGTAAAGTCGGTGTTGGTTAAGAGCCGCAATCAGTGAGGGAAACATAGAAGATAGGAGCAGGAGTAGGCCATTCAGCCCCTCGAGCCTGCTCCGCCATTCAATGAGATCATGGCTGATCATCCAAATTCAGTACCCTGTCCCTGCCTTCTCTCCATATCCCTTGATCCCTTTAGCCTTAAGAAATATATCTAACTCCTTCTTGAATATATTTAATGAATTGGCCTCTACTGCCTTCTGTGGTAGAGAATTCCACAGGTTCACCACTCTCTGGGTGAAGAAATTCCTCCTCATCTCTGCCCAAAAGGCCTACCCCTCATCCTTAGTCTGTGACCCCTGGTTCTGGACTCCCCGACCATTGGGAACATCCTTCCTGCATCTAGTCTGTCCAGTCCTGTTAGAATTTTATAAGTTTCAATGAGCTCCCCTCTCATTCTTCTAAACTCCAGCAAGTATAAGCCCAATCGACCCAATCTCTCCTCATACGTCATTCCTGCCATCCCAGGTATCAGTCTGGTGAATCTTCGCTGCACTCCTTCCATGGCAAGAACATCCTTCCTCAGATAAGGTGACCAAAACTGCACACAATACTCAAGATGTGGTCTCACCAAGGCCCTGTACAACGGCAGCATGACATCCTTGTTCCTGTATTCAAACCCTCTCACTACGAAGGCCAACATACCATTTGCCTTCTTAACCGCCTGCTGCACCTGCATGCTTACCTTCAGCGACAGGCGCACAAGAACACCCAGGTCTCGTTGCACTTCCCCTTCTCCCAATCTATTGCCGTTCAGAAAATAATCTACCTTCCTGTTTTTGCCACCAAAATGGATAACCTCGCATTTATCCACATTATACTGCATCTGCCATGCTTCTGCCCAATCACCCAACTTGTCCAAATCATACTGGAGTTTCTCGGCATCCTCCTCACAGCACACACGCCCACGCAGCTTTGTGTCATCTGCAAACTTGGAGATATTACATCTAGTTTTCTCGTCTAGATCATTTATATATATTGTGAATAGCTGGGGTCCTAGGACCGATCCCTGCGGTACCCCAGTAGTCACTGCCTGCCACTCGGAAAAAGAGCCGTTTATTCCAACTCTTTGCTGCCTGTCTGCCAACCTGTTCTGTATCCAAGTCAATACCTTGCCCCCAATCCCATGTGCCTTAACTTTACACGCTAATCTCTTATGCGGGACCTTATCGAAAGCCTTCTGAAAGTCCAAATACACCACATCCACTGGTTCTCCCTCATCTATTTTACCAGTTACATACTCAAAAAATTCCAGTAGATTAGTCAAGCATGATTTACCTTTTGTAAATCCATGTTGACTTTGTCCGATCCTGTCACTGTTTTCCAAGTGCTCTGCTATTACATCTTTTATAATGGACTCTAGCATTTTCCCCACTACCGATGTCAGGCTTACCAGTCTACAAGTCCCCGTTTTCTCTCTACCACTTTTTTTGAAATAGTGGGGTTACATTAGCTACCCGCCAATCCATGGGAACTGTTCCAGAGTCTATCGAATTTTGGAAGATGACCAGCAATGCATCGACTATTTCTAGGGCCACTTCCTTAAGTACCCTCGGATGGCGTCGAGCTTCTTGAGTGTTGTTGGAGCTGCACTCATCCAGGTAAGTGGCGAGCATTCCATCACACTCCTGACTTGTGCCTTGTAGATGGCTTTGGGGAGTCCGGAGCTGAGACACTCGCTGCAGAATACCCAGTCTCTGACCTGCTCTTGCTGCCACAGTATTTATGTGGGTGGTCCAGTTAAGGTTCTGGTCAATGGTGACCCCCCCCCAGAATTGTAGAGATTAGGCCATTTAGTAGCTTGTCTCCAGTCTTTCAAATAATCAGGACCGACTGCAAACCAGTATGGTGGGTATAATGTGTTTAATCATTGTTTAAGATGGAATATAACATGCTGGTTATACAGCAAAAACATACGACCGTGACAAGCAGCTGGCACCGGTCCCGATCAGACAGACGGCTGGCGTGTGTGAACAGTTCTCTGGTTTCTGACCTCTCTCTCTCTCTCTAGAACCTCCGATGGTGAGTGTGGGATCACTCTCAAAAGAACGTTCGGCCAGCCCAACTTCTGCTCAGCTCTCCCCTCCACCGTCCGTGTGGGCAAGCACTCGGGGGGGTCACTTTATTCACTTTTTAGGGGTGGGCCTGAGGCCAAGTTATTGACAAGACCATTTAACCTATCGAGGTTCCTCTAAAACCTCATCACACCATGATAGCTCAAGTTCTTTGTCTCGATTCTTGGATGAAAGCCCTCCCCAAAAGAGGGTCTCATTGCTTCATCCAATTTGTCTTCTTGTTTAATCTTTCTGAAGGTTATTCCTTTGGAACTTGTGTCTATCTCTCTTGTCCCTGTCCTCCTTGACCCAGCAAGTACAAGGCCAGACCCAGTCCCCCTTAATCATGGCCCCAGCCAGAGCTGTCTCACTTCAGCCAGTCGCTATCTCACTTCCATTTAGCAAATGGCCCATTCTAAGGTGGATACCTTAGCCTCCTCAAATTCCTTTCATTCTATCTCTTTTCCTAATTAACTTTTAATTATCTTCGCAAGCAGTTCTGCTAAACAAACTCCAAATTCTATCTGTGGAGATTATAAGATGGTTATTCGTAACAATGGAAGAAACATAGGTTGGGCCTTCACTGGCCAAATTAAAGATACATTAACAAAGTCCAGACCCTAACTTACAAACAACAGATATAACAGGCAATGCCATCCGATGGGCCCCCGTGTGGAATGTTTGCGCTTCACCTAATCTAACAGATTAAAAAGACTGTCTCAAATTCTAATGCAAGTCATAGAGTCAGTCATAATGGCACAGAAGGAGGCCATTCGGCCTATCGAGTATGTGCCAGCTCTCTGTAGAGCAATCCAGGCAGTCCCACTCCCCCGCTCTATTCCCTGTAGCCCTGCAAGTTTATTTCCCCCAAGTGCCTAGCCAGTCTCCCCTTGAAAACATTGAGTGTCTCCGCTTCCACCACTTCCGTCGGCAGCGAGTTCCAGGTCCTCACCAGTGGCTGCGTAAAAAAGTTTTTCCTCACATCCCCCTGTATCTCTTGCCCAAAACCTTAAATCTGTGTCCCCTAGTCCTTGTACCATCAACTAGTGGGAACAGCCTTTCCCCGTCTAGCCTATCCAAACCCGTCATAATCTTGTATACCTCTATCAAATCACCCCTCAACCTCCTTTACTCTAATAAAAACAAATCCAGCTTCTCCAACCTGTCCTTGTAGCTAAGATCCCCCATCCCCGGAACCATTCTGGTAAATCTCTGCACCCTCTCAAGGGCCTTCACATCCTTCCTAAAGTGTGGTGACCAGAACTGGACGCAATACTCCAGTTGCGGCCTAAACATAGAAACATAGAAGATAGGAGCAGGAGTCGGCCATTCGGCCCCTCGAGCCTGCTCCACCATTCAATGAGATCATGGCTGATCATCCAAATTCAGTACCCTGTCCCTGCCTTCTCCCCATATCCCTTGATCCCTTTTACCTTAAGAAATATATCTAACTCCTTCTTGAATATATTTAATGAATAGGCCTCAACTGCCTTCTGTGGTCGAGAATTCCACAGGTTCACCACTCTCTGGGTGAAGAAATTCCTCCTCATCTCTGTCCTAAATGGCTTACCCCTTATCCTTAGACTGTGAC
Organism: Somniosus microcephalus; assembly: GCF_052327205.1. Lineage (NCBI taxonomy): Eukaryota > Metazoa > Chordata > Chondrichthyes > Squaliformes > Somniosidae > Somniosus > Somniosus microcephalus. The sequence goes on along the minus strand of NW_028225200.1, from coordinate 799,929 downwards.
CCCTGGTTCTGGACTCCCCGACCATCGGGAACATCCTTCCTGCATCTAGTCTGTCCACTCCTGTCAGAATTTTATAAGTTTCAATGAGATCCCCTCTCATTCTTCTGAACTCCAGCGACCCAATCTCTCCTCATACATCATTCCTGCCATCCCAGGAATCAGTCTGGTGAATCTTCACTGCACTCCCTCCATGGCAAGAACATCCTTCCTCAGATAAGGTGACCAAAACTGCACACAATACTCAAGGTGTGGTCTCACCAAGGCACTGTACAACTGCAGCAAAATATCCTTGTTCCTGTACTCAAATCCTCCTGCTATGAAGGCCAACATACCATTTGCCTTCTTAACCGCCTGCTGCACCTGCATGCTTACCTTCAGCCACTGGTGCACAAGGACACCCAGGTCTCGTTGCACTTCCCCTTCTCCCAATCTGTTGCCGTTCAGATAATAATCTGCCTTCCTGTTTTTGCCACCGAAGTGGATAACCTCACATTTATCCACATTATACTGCATCTGCCATACATCTGCCCAATCACCCAACCTGTCCAAATCATACTGGAGTTTCTCTGCATCCTCCTCACAGCACACACGCCCACCCAGCTTTGTGTCATCTGCAAACTTGGAGATATTACATCTAGTTCCCTCGTCTAGATCATTAATATATATTGTGAATAACTGGGGTCCTAGCACCGATCCCTGCGTTACCCCACTAGTCACTGCCTGCCACTCGGAAAAAGACTCGTTTATTCCAACTCTTTGCTTCCTGTCTGCCAACCAGTTTTCTATCTGTGGTGATTATTCTTGTTTTATAAGAAGCATTGTAATTGGTTGCCTGTTTTCCTGCCTTGAGATATATGCTGTAAACTTATTGGTTAGTTGATGTCATGTGACCGGTGGTGGCCATCTTAAATTCAGTTCTCCACAGTTTGGTGGAGACTGGGTGTTTAATATGTACTGCTGGTTTTTTAAGGTTAATAAAGCCTAGCTTTTGAAAGGCAATCTACTCTTCATTTCAATTTATTAACCTTTTGCTATAATGGAACGATATCTTCGACCGGAACGATTTAATGCTGACCTTAATTCTGCAGGAGTGGATGATCAATGGAAACATTGGTATCGTACATTTAAAAACCTTTTGGGTGTGTTGGATCAGCAATCTCTAAAGTTGGATATACTAATCAACTACATTGCTCCGGATGTGTACAAGTATATTTTGGACTGTGAAACTTATGAATTGGCTATTGCTACGTTGGGAAAAATTTTTGTTAAACCCAAAAATGAGGTATTTGCACGTCATCCTTTATCTGCCCGTAGGCAGCAGGCGGGAGAATCCTTGGATGCTTATTTACAGGCACTCCGGTGCCTTGGTGCTAACTGTAATTATAAGGCCGTGTCTGCAGAAGAACATAAGGAAGAGTCGGTACGGGATGCATTTATTAATGGACTAGCTGGGGGGAGCCCGGCGTTGCCAGGGCTGTTTTGGGGCAGGCGGTTTAAATCGAGTGCCAGGCTTTGGGGCCCTGTCTGTGTCCCTTTGTGAATCTGGTGCTGGGCAACATTTTAAATCGAGTCCCAGGCTTTAGGGCCCTGTCTGTGTCCCTGTCTGTCTACCTTTTAAAAGCTTGAAAAATGAAAGTGAAAGTACTTATAAAATGTTTTTGGTAAATCTTATGTTATTTTAAAAAGAGATACTAACTTTCAAAGTAGTTTTAGCTGGAAGCTGAAGTCATTTGAGCTGGAAGCTGAAGTCAGAGCTGGTAGTTAAACAATGGCTGCCACATCCCCGAGATGAAAACGAATAGTCCCACCCACACACACACCGATTGGCCAACCATCAGGGGACCGTACTGTAGGATTGGTCAATCGTGACGGAACAGGATTGGTCGAACCTTGACGTCAGTCAATCAATGCTAGCAGATAATGAGTTTAATTTTGAAGGTTTTTTGCATAAGGCGCGAACAATTTTCGTCCGACCGAAAAGTAAATACGCTTACGACCGTCCCGGAAGCGTAAGCTTTCTTTCGAGGTAACGCGCGCGTAGGTACGCCCTGTAACTTTCGAGCGCATAGCCCGACAGACGCACACGTGATGACAGACAGAATGACAGACAGAAGGACAGAAGCATCGCTTTATATATATAGATTACTGTCTAGATCAATTCGTCAGCGGTTATTAGAAAATAAGACCTTGGATCTTAAGAGTGCTTTTGAGCAAGCCTCTACATTGGATTTGGCTCAGAGAAGTTCGGATTCTTATGCTCTTTTTGATCGGCCTGCGACCGTGGTTTCGGCAGTTCCGGATGAAAGGGAATTATGTGGACTTAATAGGAGTGGTTTACCAGATTCCGAAACAGTTTCTACTTCGGCAGCTGTTGCCTCTAGGATTCAGAAGTGTTATTTTTGCGGGAACGCCCGGCACCCCCGTCTGAAGTGCCCTGCCCGGGAGGCTGTGTGTAGTAAATGCGGCAAGGGAGGTCATTACGCACGTGTTTGCAAATCGGTTGCCTCCTCTGCGACCATTCAGCCTTTAGATAGGGCGTTTATTGCATCAGTTTCTGCCGCCTTTGCCCATGGCCTAAACAAAGCTATAGTTATGGCCCAAGTTAATGGGTTAGAAGTGAAGGCCCTTATAGATACAGGCAGTACTGAGAGCTTTATAAGTCTTCAGTTTGTGAGGGAGAAGCGTTTGAAAATTTCGCCTGTTTCCTATCAGGTGTGTATGGCTCAGACGACGCTCACCTCACAAGTAGCTGGTTGTTGCCTTGTGAAATTAATTCTCCTAGGTAATACGTATACTGATATACACCTATCTGTTCTGCCTAATCTCTGTGCGGATATTTTGATTGGTCATGATGTGCTTCAATTACATGAGTCTCTCTGTCTTTCTTTCGGAGGAACTAAGCCACCTTTGTCTATTTGTGGATTAACTTCTTTATCCATTTCTCCATTATCACTTTTTTCCAATTTGATGCCGGACTGTAAGCCAATTGCTACCAAGTCAAGAAGGTATAGCAGTCAGGATAAAGAATTTATTAATTCTGAAGTTCAACGTCTTTTATCGGAAGGAATCATTGAACCTAGTTTTTCGCCCTGGCGGGCACAGGTAGTTGTCACCACTAATGAGAGACATAAGAAGCGAATGGTGATAGACTACTCTCAAACTATTAACAGGTATACTCTATTAGATGCGTACCCCCTGCCTAAGATTGATGAGCTTATCAATAAAGTATCTCAATATAAGGTTTTTAGCACTATTGACCTAAAGAGTGCTTATCATCAGATTCCTATCATTAAGAGGGACCAACCATATACGGCCTTTGAAGCTGGTGGAAAGCTGTACCAGTTTTGCTGTGTACCATTCAGTGTTACTAACGGGGTCGCCTGTTTTCAACGGGCAATGGATGCTTTTATAAGTGATAACTCTCTCTCTGACACCTTTTCATATTTAGATGACATCACGGTGTGTGGCAAATCAAGGGTGGAGCATGATTTTAATTTAGAAAGATTCCTTCAAGCTGCGGAAAAGTTGGCTTAACTTTCAATAAAGAGAAGTGTATCTTTTCGACCACCGAGGTAAATTTACTGGGGTATATTATCTCGGGAAACAAGATTAAACCAGATCCAGAACGGCTGCGACCACTGATTGATTTACCTTGCCCTACTAATTCTAAGGCTTTGCAACGAGTTGTTGGACTGTTTTCTTATTATTCTAATTGGATTGCAAACTTCTCGCAGAAGATCCGGCCCCTTATTCGGGTTACGACATATCCTCTATCATGGGAGGCCAGGATGTGTTTTGATAATCTTAAAAAGGATATCCTTGGAGCAGTTGTGCATTCTATTGATGAGCAGGTTCCCTTTGTGATTGAGATGGATGCTTCCGATTTTGCAATTGGGGCTACCCTGAACCAAAATGGAAGACCTGTGGCCTTTTTCTCACGTACTCTGAACAATAGTGAGAAGAGACATTCATCAATAGAGAAAGAGGCGTACGCAATAGTAGAAGCACTGCGTAAATGGAGACATTATTTATCTGGGCGACATTTTATGTTAGTAACTGACCAAAAATCTGTGTCCTTAATGTTTGATGTCAAACATTTTGGAAAGATTAAGAATGATAAAATAATGAGGTGGAGGATTGAGTTGGCATGCTACCATTTTGATATAGTTTATCGTCCGGGGAAGGATAATGTTGCCGCTGATGCGCTGTTGAGGGCTTATTGTTCTGTGAATCACGGAGATACGCTTATCAATCTTCATAATGCTTTGTGCCATCCTGATGTTACGAGGATGATACACTTCGTACGCAGTAAGAATTTGCCCTTTTCAGTTGAAGACGTCAAGCGGATGACTTCGTCATGCTCTGTCTGCGCCCGGTGTAATTTCTTTAAGCCTCAACGAGCTCATCTTATAAAGGCTACTTTTCCCTTTGAACGTCTGAGCGTTGATTTTAAGGGGCCTCTTCCTTCAACGACTCAGAATCGATATATATTTACTGTTGTGGATGAGTTTTCAAGGTTCCCTTTTGCTTTTCCTTGTGCAGATGTATCAGCTGCTACAGTTATCAAATGTCTGACTCAACTTTTTGTCATCTTTGGGATGCCTGCGTATATCCATTCGGATCAGGGAAGTTCTTTTATGTCTTCCCAGTTGAAGGAATACCTCCAGAGTCGAGGAATTTCTACTAGCAGAACTACCCCATATAATCCCCAGGGTAATGGACAGTGCGAACGATACAATGGGGTGATCTGGAAGGCAGTTATGTTGGCTTTGACATCCCGGAACCTTAAGAATACACAGTGGGAAATGGTACTGCCTGATGCCCTGCATTCCATTAGATCATTGCTTTCAATGGCTACTAATGTGACTCCCCATGAAAGGCTCTTCAACTATCCACGGAGATCCACTACGGGATATTCGGTACCTTCATGGCTTACTATGCAGGGACCTGTGCTGCTCCGACGCCATGTTAGACTGTCAAAGTATGATCTTTTAGTGGAGGAGGTGGAGCTATTGGAGGCAAATTCCCAATATGCTCACATTCGATTCCAAGATGGGAAAGAAAGTACGGTTTCAGTTAAAGACTTAGGCCTAGAAATTGGGTATAGCCCCGCCAGCACGTTTGCGCCCGCCGCGGAGCCAGTTGTGCCCGCCCCATATTCACTTTCAGTGCCCCAAAGCGGAACCGGGCGCTGGTACAGGGTGTGTCCGCCCCGCTTGGGGCGCTGAAAGTGAATTTCAGCGCTCCCGGTCCCGCTGCACCACCCGATGCGGTGCGGCAGGCTGCTGTACTGCAGGCCTCCCCCTTCTCTTAAGGGGGAGGTGCCTGCAACGGCCGGAGCCCCGATTGCAAGTGCCGGCAAAAGAGCCCGGCACAACGGAGAAGTGCCGGGCTCCACGGAAACCAGCCGGCAATGCCGCAGGGGGGGGGTGGAGGAGGCCGGGGAAGGAGGTGCGGGCAGGCGGCTGCCGAAAAAGCGGCCGGCCGCACCTCCACCTCAAAGCGCACCGCTAAGGCTGCAGTAAGGACCCGGTCTCCCGATGTTGTTAGCGGCCGCCACGGAAGAGGCGGCCGCTACTGAAGATGGGGATCGGCGTGGTTTCGGGCGGTACCGGGGCACTGCGCACACCGATGACGTCATCGGTGCCGGCGCAGCGCTACCGGCTAACGCCGATGTTAAGGCCCACCTAATTTCGGGCGCGACGCAACTTCCGGCGCAACCCACTCTTTCGCCCCTATTTGGGCGCAAACGCAAGTGAATTTCTAGGCCTTAGCTCCTTGTGGTGGCCAGCCCTCTTCTGAGGACATTAACAATAGCCATAATTTAGATAATGTTGATGTCGTCACAGATACTACGAATATTTCCAATCCTATTGCAGACACTTACAATTCTCTTAGTCTGCCGCCGATGGATGTTCATGACCCTCCCAGTTTACCTTCTAATGGGACTTCCAATCCGGATACCGTTGATAATCGGGATATTGATAGCCTCCCTGCAGAAGATATTTCTGTGTCTCCTGGTGTGGGAGGGCAAGGAACTCCACCAAGGCTAAGAAGGTCGACACGAACAAGATATCCGGTCGACCGATTAAAAATGGACTTTTAAAATAATTTAATAGTAGAATTTTAAAATTGTTGAAGGCATGATACATGTATTGTTCTAGTCATAAATAACTAATTGTAAACTGAAAAGGCTGCCTAGGTTGAAGTATATTTTAAAAGGAGGGGTGAATGTGGTGATTATTCTTGTTTTATAAGAAGCATTGTAATTGGTTGCCTGTTTTCCTGCCTTGAGATATATGCTGTAAACTTATTGGTTAGCTGATGTCATGTGACCGGTGGTGGCCATCTTAAATTCAGTTCTCCACAGTTTGGTGGAGACTGGGTGTTTAATATGTACTGCTGGTTTTTTAAGGTTAATAAAGCCTAGCTTTTGAAAGGCAATCTACTCTTCATTTCACTATCCAAGTCAGTAACTTACTCCCAATCCCATGTGCTTTAACTTTGCACGCTAGTCTCTTATGCGGGACCTTATTGAAAGCCTTCTGAAAGTCCAAATACAGCACATCCACTGGTTTTCCCTTATCTATTCTACCAGTTACATCCTCAAAAAATTCCAGTAGGTTAGTCAAGCATGATTTACCTTTTGTAAATCCATGTTGACTTTGTCCGATCCTGTCACTGTTTTCCAAGTTCTCTGCTATTACATCTTTTATAATGGACTCTAGCATTTTCCCCCACTACTGATGTCATGCATACCGGTCTATAATTCCCCGTTTTCTCTCTACCACCTTTTTTGAATAGTGGGGTAACATTAGCTACCCTCCAATCCATGGGAACTGTTCCAGAGTCTATCGAATTTTGGAAGATGATCAGCAATGCATCTACTATTTCTAGGGCCACTTCCTTAAGTACCCTAGGATGTAGATTATCAAGCCCTGGGGATTTATCGGCCTTCAATCTCGTCAATTTCCCTAAAACCATTTCCCTACAAATACTGATTTCATTCAGTTCCTCCCTCTCATTAGACCCTACGTTGCCCGACATCTCTGGGAAGTTATTTGTTTCCTCCTTTGTGAAGACAGAACCAAAGTATGTATTTAATTGGTCTGCCATTTCTTTGTTCCCCATTATAAATTCCCCTGATTCTGACTGCAAGGGACCTATGCTTGACTTCACCAATCTTTTTCTCTTCACATATCTATAGTATACACTGTAATAAGTTGGAGAAGTCTGTTGGTGAGAGACTGGCTCCCAGCCAGTGTAATAAAGACAACTTGAATATCGATCTGAAACCTCGCGTCGAGTGTCAGTTAATACACTCTACAACACTTTGCTAACCAGTCTCTCAATATGTCCTGCCACCTTCAGGGCCCTATGCAGATTAACTCCCAGGTCCCTCTGTCCCTGCACACTCTTTAAAACTGTGCCATTAAGTGTATATTGCCTCTCCCTGTTCCTTCTGCCAAAATGCATCACCTCACACTTCTCTGTATTAAATTGCATCTGCCACCTGTCTGCCCATTCTGCTAGCCTTTCTATGTCCTGTTGCAGCCGATTGGTATCATCCTCACTGTTTGCCACACCCCCAAGTTTGGTGTCATCGGCTAATTTAGAAATTCTACTCTGTATTCCAATGTCAAGGTCATTTATATTTATCAAAAAAAGCAGTGACCCCAACACTGACCCTTGGGGAACACCACTGCCTACCATCCTCCAGTCTAAAAACAGCCATTTACCACAACTCGCTGTTTTCTGTCCTTAAGCCAATTCCTTATCCAAGCTGCCACTGACCCACCTATTCCATGAGTCTCAATTTTGTTAACCAGCATTCTATGTGTTACTTTGTCAAACGCCTTCCAATAATCCATGTAGACAACATCTGTACTGGCCGCGCTAGACGTGCTCCTTTCTAGCTATCCAGCAAGTTAAACACTCATTCATAATAATTCCTCGTGAAGCCATTTCGTTGTTTGAAGCTTTACTTGAACAAATTTGTGAAACTGTAAACAAAGACAAAGTATGTTTTGTACATAAACTGAGTACTACACATTCGATATTACACAAGATATAAACTTATTTACAACAGTAGAATAGACTAATTGTATAACTAACTAACATTTGAACTAACTTCTGTAACTATTAAATATTAACCTTTTACAAACATAGTATTATCAAAATATTACTCTGACAACATTGCTATTATGCTAAGGACTAAAGATACTCACAGATATTGCGTTTAGCCTAACATATGAAGTCAGATTACACTAGATTGTAAGTGGAGCCTCTCATGGAATTCTCCATTACTCAAGTCAGGTTCTTCCTGGTAAAACTGCTTCCTGGGGTCAACAGGAAGAAAGGTAAGAAGGTCAAATGACCTCTCACAGGAAGAAACAGATGACCTTTCCAGCTTACAAACTGTTAACACAATAACCGCCACCAGAGGGTGCTATTGCATGTAAAAATATCCATCGGTCCAGAACAACATCCATTGCATTCCCTTCATCAATCCTCCCTGTTACTTCATCAAAAAATTAAATTAGTCAAACTCGATCTGCCTTTTACAAATCCGTGTTGGCTCTCCTTAATTAGCTTAAACCTCTCCAAGTGCCTATTAATTTTTTCCTTGATTATTTTTTCTAAAACTTTACCCACCACTGATGTTAAACTGACCGGCCTGTAGTTCCTAGGATTGTCCTTACACCCTTTCTTGAACAATAGTGTCACATTTGCCACTTTCCTGTCCTCAAGCACCTCTCCTGCATCTAGCAAAGATTGAAAAATTATGGCAAGCCCTTCCGCTATCTCCTCCCCCAATTCCCTGAGCAACCTGGGATGCAAGCCATCTGGACCAGGTGACTTACCCACTCTGAGCATACCCAGGCTTTCTAGTACATCCTGTCTATCAATTTTCACCCCTTCCATTGCTTCTACCTTTTCCACTTCTACCGATATTTTGTCAGCATCCACCTCCTTAGTAAACACCGATACAAAGTACTCATTGAGTATTCTAGCCTTGCCCTGCGCCTCTAAGCATATATCACCTTCTTTGTCCCTAATAGGCCTCACCCCGCCTCTTACTACCCGCTTACTGTTTACATGCCGGTAGAAGATTTTTGGGTTCCCTTTTATGTTAATCACTATTCCACTCTCATTCGCTCTTTGCCAATCTTATTTTCATCTTCACTGCCTCTCTCAACTTATTGTATTTGGTCTGGTTCTCCCTTGAAGAATTCACCTGACATTCATCATAAGAACATAGGAAATAGGAGCAGGAGTGGGCCATACGGCCCCTCGAGCCTGCTCCGCCATTCAATAAGATCATGGCTGATCGTCGACCTCAACTACACTTTCCCGCCCGATCTCCATATCCCTTGATTCCCCTAGAGTCCAAAAATCTATCGATCTCATCCTTGAATATACTCAAAGACTCAACATTCACAGCCCTCTGGGGCAGAGAATTCCAAAGATTCACAACCCTCTGAGTGAAGAAATTCCTCCTCATCTCAGTCTTAAATGGCCGACCCCTTATCCTGAGACTATGACCCCTAGTTCTAGACACTCCAGCCATGGGAAATAACCTCTCAGCATCTACCCTGTCAATCTCCTTCAGAATCTTGTATGTTTCAATGAGATCACCTCTCATTCTTCTAAACTACAGAGAGTATCGGCCTATTCTACACAATCTCTCATCACAGGACAGCCCTCTCATCCCAGGAATCAATCTAGTGAACCTTCGTTGCACCGCCTCCAAGGCAAGTATATCCTTCCTTAGATAAGGAGACCAAAACTGTGCACAGTACTCCAGGTGTGGTCTCACCAAGGCCCTGTGCAATTGTAGCAAGACTTCCTTACTCTTATACTCCAACCCCTTTGCAATAAAGGCCAACATGCCATTTGCCTTCCTTATTGCTTGCTGTACCTGCATGCTAGCTTTCTGTGTTTCTTGCACGTGGACACCCAAATCTCTCTAAACACCAACATTTGAAAGTTTCTCACCATTTAAAAAATATTCTGTTTTTCTATTCTTCCTACCAAAGTGAATAACCTCACATTTCCCTACATTATACTCCATCTGCCACCTTACTGCCCACTCACTTAGTCTATCGATATCCCTTTGCAGACTCTCTGTGTTCTCCTCACAGCTTACTGTCACACCTAGCTTTGTATCGTCAGCAAACTTGGATACATGACACTCGGTCCCTTCATCTAGGTCATTAATATAGATTGTAAATAGCTGAGGCCCCAACACTGATCCTTGCAGCACCCCACTAGTTACAGCCTGCCAACCTGAAAGAGATCCGTTTATCCCTACGCTCTGTTTTCTGCCCGTTAACCAATCCTCTATCCATGCTACTATATTACCCCCAACCCCATGAGCCCTAATCTTGCTATGATTGTGCAGCTGTATCCCAGCGCATACCTGCCCGTCACAATAGAGGAGGTGAAACTGGAATGGCAGAAAAAAATAAAGTAAAAAAGTGGAGGGGGGAGTTCTCCCCTGTGTCCTGGGGCCAATATTTATCCCCCAAACAACATCAGCAATACAGATTATCTGGTCATTATCACATTGCTATTACTGGGAGCTTGCTGTGCGCAGATTAGCTGCCGCGGTTCCTGCATTAAACCCTCGTCCATGTAAAAGTCGGATAGCTGGGTGGAGAAGGGTAGAACACCAGAGCCTAGTCTTGCAGAATTTCTTCACTGTACAGGATGTCCAAATACAATCCCGTATCCACTGTCTCCACAAGAGACAGTGTTTCATAGAAACATAGAAGATAGGAGCAGGAGGAGGCCATTCGGCCCCTCGAGCCTGCTCCGCCATTCAATGCAATCATGGCTGATCATCCAAACTCAGTACCCTGTCCCTGCCTTCTCCCCATATCCCTTTAGCCTTAAGAAATATATCTAACTCCTTCTTGAATATATTTAATGAATTGGCCTCAACTGCCTTGTGTGGTAGAGAATTCCACAGGCTCACCACTCTCTGGGTGAAGAAATTCCTCCTCATCTCTGTCCTAAATGGCTTACCCCTTATCCTTAGACTGTGACCCCTGGTTCTGGACTCCCCGACCATCGGGAACATCCTTCCTGCATCTAGTCTGTCTAGTCCTGTTAGAATTTTATAAGTTTCAATGAGATCCCCTTTCATTCTTCTAAACTCCAGCGAGTATAAGCCCAATCGACCCAATCTCTCCTCATACGTCATTCCTGCCATCCCAGGTATCAGTCTGGTGAATCTTCGCTGCACTCCTTCCATGGCAAGAACGTCCTTCCTCAGATAAGGTTCAGCAGTCAGAGCACTTTGAACAACCCTTTTTATTTTCTTAGCGTCCCAAGCTAAAGGACAACATTTCCCATTCTCGCCCAGAAGAAAGACGATGAAACCAGCTGCAGTGGAATAGCCATCAGGACGATCAGCCTGTGAAGCATCGCTAAAGATAACTCGCTTCATGGTCACTGGGTCGCCTAAGGATGGGAACTTAAGTGCGGATTTATCCAGATTTAATTTTGGTAATGTTTAATTTGCTGTTAAAACATTCTCTACTGTGGGGTGTTCCATTGAAGTACTTAACTCAACACATCAAAACTGGCCTCTGGTCCAGTCTGAGTGCACAACCAGTTCAACTGACCAATCAAGTTTCGCAATAGCTCTGCCTCTTCTTTAGATATAACATCACCTTTCTGTGATGACCCAATACCATTAACCGGGATTGGAGTAACACTCTCTAAATAGGACAGTTGATTTAAAGTTAGAGCAGACCCACTTTGCTTAATATCTAAACCAATATATTTAATATAATGCGGGGGAGAGGGTCCCACTCCCCCACTACAGAGCAGTGTGAACTCGCTGGTGTCTCAGCAGGTTACTGGTCCTTTTAAAGCCCTTCGCACACTCCGAGCATTTAAACGGTCTCTCATCGGTGTGAACTCGATGGTGTGTCAGCAGGTTGCACAACCGACTGAATCCCTTCCCACACACAGAGCAGTTGAACGGCCGCTCCCCAGTGTGAGCTCGCTGGTGTGTCAGCAGGTGGGATGACCGAATGAATCCCTTCCCACACAGAGAGCAGGCGAACGGCCGCTCTCCAGTGTGAACTCGCTGGTGTGCACGCAGGTTGCATGACTGAGAGAATCCCTTCCCACACACGGAGCAGGTGAACGGCCTCTCCCCAGTGTGAACTCGCTGGTGTATCATTAGAGCGGATAACTGAGTGAATCCCTTCCCACACACAGGGCAGGTGAACGGGCTCTCCCCAGTGTGTAGGCACTGGTGTCTCTTCAGGTAATTGGAGATTTTGAAGCTCTTCCCACACTCCGAACATTTAAACGGTCTCTCATCCATTAAACGGGCAGCACGGTGGCATAGTGGTTAGCACTGTTGCCTCACAGCGCCAGGGACCCGGGTTCGAATCCGGCCTCGGGTGACTGTCTGTGTGGAGTTTGCACATTCTCCCCGTGTTTGCGTGGGTTTTCTCCGGGTGCTCCGGTTTCCTCCCACAGTCCAAAGATGTGCAGGGTTAGGTTGATTGGCCATGATAAAAATTGACCCTTAGTGTTAGGGGGATTAAATACGTGGGGTTACGGGGATAGGGTGGGAGATGTGTTGGTGTAGGGGTTACGGGGAGCGGGTGGGATATGTGTCGGTGCAGGCTCGATGGGCCGAAATGGCCTCTATCTGCACTGTGAGGTTTCTGTGATTTCTGTGATCCATGTGAATTTGCTGATGTACCAGCAGGGGGGACGAGAGAGCGAATCCCTTCCCACACACAGAGCAGGTGAACACCCTCTCCCCAGTGTGAACTCGCTGGTGTTTCAGCAGGTTGGAGGACCGAGCGAATCCCTTTCCACACACAGAGCAGGTGAATGGCCTCTCTCCAGTGTGGAGGCGCTGGTGTCGCTTTAGCCCCGGGAAGCTTTTAAAGCTCTTCCCACAGTCAGAACATTTAAACGGTCTCTCATCAGTGTGAACAAGCTGGTGTGTCAGTAGGGTGGATGACAGACCGAATCCCTTCCCACACACAAAGCAGGTGAATGGCCTCTCCCCAGTGTGAGCTCGCTGGTGTGTGGTCAGATCCCCAGAGCTTTTAAAGCCTTTCCCACAGTCGGAACAAGTAAACCGCCTCTCATCAGTGTGAGCTCGCTGGTGTCCCTTCAGATCGCCAGAACGTTTAAAGCTCTTCCCACAGTCAGGACATTTAAATGGTCTCGCATCAGAGTGAACAAGCTGGTGTGTCCGCAGGTGAGCTGGATAAACAAATCCCTTTCCACACACTGAACACGTGTGCGGTTTCTCCGCGCTGCGATTGCTGCTCTCTCCTTCCATGTACAAAGGCTGATGATATTCAGGTCCTGATGAATCGAGCGACACTGCCTGATCTTGAGGTGATGTTTGGTCTGAGCTTCCTATCTGTAAATGCTCCACTTCTAAAACCCTGTGAAAGGAGTTGAGAAAGGGGTAAGAGGGAGAATGTTGCCTCATGTCACCCTTTCCCAGCCCAGGGGCAGTGAAGCTGATTTTCAGGCCCCAGCTGCTGCACAGGTTGGTTGAAAGGATCAACAGTAATGGCGGCTGCAATCCCCACACGCCCCTGCGCTCCAGAATGAATATTTTGAGGGGGTGACTAGGTGTGTGGATGAGGGTAGTGCAGTTGATGTAGTCTACATGGACTTCAGTAAGGCTTTTGACAAAGTCCAGCATGGGAGACTGGTCAAGAAGGTAAGAGCCCATGGGATTCAGGGCAACTTGGCACATTGGATCCAAAATTGGCTTAGTGGCAGGAGGCAGAGGGTGATGGTCGAAGGTTGTTTTTGTGACTGGAAGCCTGTGTCCAGTGGTGTACCGCAAGGATCGGTGCTGGGTCCCTTGCTGTATGTAGTGCACATTAATGATTTAGATATGAATGTAGGAGGTATGATCAGTAAGTTCACAGATGACACAAAAATTGGTGGAGTGGTAAATAGCGAGGAGGGAAGCTTCAGGCTACAGGACGATATAGACGGGTTGGTCAGATGGGCAGAACAGTGGCAAATGGAATTTAACCCTGAAAAGTGTGAGGTGATGCATTTTTGGAGGACTAACAAGACAAGGGAATACACAATGAATGGTAGGATCCGAGGAACGACAGAGGATCAGAGGGACCTTGGTGTGCATGTACATAGATCCCTGAAGGCAGCAGGATAAGTAGATAAGGTGGTTAAAAAGGCATATGGGATACTTGCCTTCATTAGCCGAGGCATAGAATATAAGAGCAGGGAGGTTATGATGGAGCTGTACAAAACGCTAGTTAGGCCACAGCTGGAATACTGTGTGCAGTTCTGGTTGCCACACTATAGGAGGGATGTGATTGCATTGGAGAGGGTGCAGAGGAGATTCACCAGGAAGTTTTTTTTTTAGTTCCATTGTGTATGCATGCGTATTATTTGTGTCCGCATGCGTGCGTTCACTTGAGCGTTCGTTTGTTCGATCGTTCGTACATTAAGGAAGGCTTTAACACTAAATAACACCACAATATACAAAGTCCCATAACCATATCAGAAATCAATTAAAACTTCCAGTAAACTACTTTTAACCAGAAACCCGAAACTTCTTCAACAAAACAAGTAAATACCAGTTCTACACCAGTCCTATTGCATTCTAATAACTCCTCATTTTCACTTGATGTTATCTAACCATATAATGTCATGATCCCAGGAAGTTACCTGGGCTGGAGCGCTTCAGCTATGAAGAGAGACTGGACAGGCTGGGATTATTTTCCTTGGAGCAGAGAAGGCTGAGGAGGGACCTGATTGAGGTGTACAAAATTATGAGGGGCATAGATAGGGTAGATAGAAAGGAACTTTTCCCCTTAGTAGAGGGGTCAATAACCAGGGGGCATAGTTTCAAGGTAAGGGGCAGGAGGTTTAGAGGGATTTGAGGAAAAACATTTTCACCCAGAGGGTGGTTGGAATCTGGAACTCACTGCCTGAAAGGGTGGTAGAGGCAGGAACCCTCACAACATTCAAGAAGCATTTAGATGAGCACTTGAAGCACCATAGCATACAAGGCTACGGAGCAAGTGCTGGAAAATAGGATTAGAATAGACATGGCTTGATGGCTGGCGCAGACACGATGGGCCGAAGGGCCTCGTCTTGACAGGCAGGCAGTGACTAGTGGGGTACCACAGGGATCAGTCCTAGGACCCCAGCTATTCACAATATATATTAATGATCTAGACGAGGGAACTAGATGTAATATCTCCAAGTTTGCAGACGACACAAAGTTGGGTGGGCGTGTGTGCTGTGAGGAGGATGCCGAGAAACTCCAGTATGATTTCGACAGGTTGGGTGATTGGGCAGATGCATGGCAGATGCAGTATAATGTGGATAAATGTGAGGTTATCCAATTTGGTGGCAAAAACAGGAAGGCAGGTTATTATCTGTACGGCAATAGATTGGGAGAAGGGGAAGTGGAACGGGACCTGGGTGTCTTTGTGCACCAGTCACTGAAGGTAAGCATGCAGGTGCAGCAGGCGGTTAAGAAGGCAAATGGTATGTTGGCCTTCGGAGCGAGAGGGTTTGAGTACAGGAACAAGGATGTCTTGCTGCAGTTGTACAGGGCCTTGGTGAGACCACATCTTGAGTATTGTATGCAGTTTTGGTCACCTTATCTGAGGAAGGATGTTCTTGCCATGGAGGGAGTGCAGTGAAGATTCACCAGACTGATACCTGGCATGGCAGGAATGATGCATGAGGAGAGATTGGGTTGATTGGGCTTATACTCGCTGGAGTTTAGAAGAATGAGAGGGGATCTCATTGAAACTTATAAAATTCTAACAGGACTAGACAGACTAGATGCTGGAAGGATGTTCCTGATGGTCGGGGAGTCCAGAACCAGGGGTCACAGTCTAAGGATAAGGGGTAAGCCATTTAGGACAGAAATGAGGAGGAATTTCTTCACACAGAGATTGGTGAACCTGTGGAATTCTCTACCACAGAAGGCAGTAGAGGCCAATTCATTAAATATATTCAAGAAGGAGTTGGATATATTTCTTAAGGCTAACGGGATCAAGGGGTATGGGGAGAAGGCAGGGACAGGGTACTGAGTTTGGATGATCAGCCATGATCTCATTGAATGGCGGAGCAGGCTTGAGGGGCTGAATGGCCTACTCCTGCTCCTATCTTCTATGTTTCTATGTGTTCAATCTTTCCTTGAAGCTGAAATTCTCTAGTCCTGGCAACATCCTCGTAAATCTCCCGTCTGGAGCACAGTCACATCTTTCCTGCAATGGGGACGACCAGAACTGCACGCGGTGGCCTAACTGGTGTTTTTGTACAGTTCAAGCAGACCTTCTCTGCTCTTACATGATAGAGAGAGAGAGGCACTGCCCCTTTAATACCTGGAGACACATAGAAACATAGAAGATAGGAGCAGGAGTAGGCCATTCGGCCCCTTGAGCCTGCTCCGCCATTCAACAAGATCATGGCTGATCATCCAAATTCAGTACCCTGTCCCTGCCTTCTCCCCATATCCCTTGATCCCTTTAGCCTTAAGAAATGTATCTAACTCCTTCTTGAATATATTTAATGAGTTGGCCTCTACTGCCTTCTGTGGCAGAGAATTCCACAGGTTCACCACTCTCTGGGTGAAGAAATTCCTCCTCATCTCTGTCCTAAATGGCTTACCCCTTATCCTTAGACTGTGACCCCTGGTTCTGGACTCCCTGACCATCGGGAACATCCTTCCTGCATCTAGTCTGTGTAGTCCTGTTAGAGTTTTATAAGTTTCAATGAGATCCCCTCTCATTCTTCTAAAGTCCAGCAAGTACAAGCCCATTCGACCCAATCTCCCCTCATACGTCATTCCTGCCATGCCAGGTATCAGCCTGGTGAATCTTCGCTGCACTCCTTCCATGGCAAGAACATCCTTCCTCAGATAAGGCGACCAAAACTGCACACAATACTCAAGATGTGGTCTCACCAAGGCCCTGTACAACTGCAGGAAGACATCCTTGTTCCTGTACTCAAACACACTCGCTACGAAGGCCAACATACCATTTGCCTTCTGAACTGCCTGCTGCACCTGCATGCTTACCTTCAGCGACTGGTGCACTGGGACACCCAGGTCTCGTTGCACTTCCCCTTCTCCCAATCTATTGCCATTCAGATAATAATCTGCCTTCCTGTTTTTGACACCAAAGTGGATAACCTCACATTTATCCACATTATATTGCATTTGCCATGCTTCTGCCCAATCACCCAACCTGTCCAAATGATACTGGAGTTTCTCAGCATCCTCCTCACAGCACACACGCCCACCCAGCTTTGTGTCATCTGCAAACTTGGAGAGATTACATCTAGTTCCCTCGTCCAGATCATTAATATATATTGTGAATAGCTGTGGTCCAAGGACCGATCCCTGCGGTACCCCACTAGTTACTGCCTGCCACTCGGGAAAAGAGCCGTTTATTCCAACTCTTTGCTTTCTGTCTGCCAACCAGTTCTCTATCCAAGTCAATACATTGCCCCCAATCCCATGTGCCTTAACTTTACACGCTGTCGAACGCCTTTTGGAAATCCATACGCACCACATTAACCGCATTGCCCTCATCAACCCTCTCTGTTACCTCATCAGAGCGGGTCCGGCGGACCTGCGGCCAGAGCCCCGGCACCAGGAAACCCAGGGTGCAGCGCCTCCCCCATCTGAGCCGCTGCTTCCCGGTTTCTTCAGCCGGTTCCACCGAGTCCGACTCGGGACAAAGGACAGGAGCCAGGCTCCCAGAATGGCCCGCGGCCCCGGGGAGCATGCGCACTCTCAGCGGGGAAATCAGCGCGTTGGATAGAGCGGTTGCTGGGGTGCGGGGAATTGTGGGTGCTGCAGCCGCCATTATCCACTTTGGTGTCAAAAACAGGAAGGCAGATTATTATCTGAATGGCAATAGCTTGGGAGAAGGGAAAGTGCAATGAGACCTGGGTGTCCTTGTGTGCACAAGTCGTTGAAGGTAAGCATGCAGGTGCAGCAGGCGGTTAAGACGGCAAATGGTATGTTGGCCTTCATAGCGAGACGGTTTGAGTACAGGAGCAAGGATGTCTTGCTGCAGTTATACAGGGCCTTGGTGAGACCACACCTTGAGTATTGTGTGCAGTTTTGGACGCCTTATCTGAGGAAGGATGTTCTTGCCATGGAAGGTGTCCAGCGAAGATTCACCAGGCTGATACCTGGGATGGCAGAAATTACGTATGAGGAGAGATTGGGTCGATTTGACTTGTTATCGCTGGAGTTTAGAAGAATGAGAGGGGATCTCATTGAAACTTATAAAATTCTGGCAGGACTGGACACACTAGATGCAGGGAGGATGTTCCCGATGGTCGGGGAATCCAGAACCAGGGGTCACAGTCTAAGGATAAGGGGTAGGCCTTTTAGGACAGAAATGAGGAGGAATTTCTTCACCCAGAGAGTGGTGAACCTGTGGAATTCTCTACCACAGAAGGCAGTAGAGGCCAATTCATTAAATATATTCAAGAAGGAGTTGGATATATTTCTTAAGGCTAAAGATATCAAGGGGTATGGGGAGAAAGCAGGGACCGGGTACTGAACTTGGATGATCAGCCATGATTGCACTGAATGGCGGAGCAGTCTCGAGGGGCCGAATGGCCTACTCCTGCTCCTATCTTCTATGTTTCTATGTTTCTATCTCTTATGCAGGACCTTATCGAAAGCCTTTTGAAAGTTCAAATACACCACATCCACTGGTTCTCCCTTATCTATTTTACCAGTTACATCCTCAAAAAATTCCAGTAGATTAGTCAAGCACGATTTACTTTTTGTAAATCCATGTTGACTTTGTCCGATCCGGTCACTGTTTTCCAAGTGCTCTGCTATTACATCTTTTATAATGGACTCTAGCATTTTCCCCACTACCGATGTCAGACTTACCGGTCTGTAATTCCCCGTTTTCTCTCTACCACCGTTTTTGAACAGTGGGGTAACATTAGCTACCCTCCAATCCATGGGTACTGTTCCAGAGTCTATCGAATTTTGGAAGATGACCAGCAATGCATCTACTAATTCTAGGGCCACTTCCTTAAGTACCCCAGGATGTAGATTATCTTCTGTGTTTCTATGTATTCAATCTTTCCTTGTAGCTGAAATTCTCTAGTCCTGGCAACATCTTTGTAAATCTCCCGTCTCGAGCAGTCACATCTTTCCTGCAATGGGGCGAGCAGATCTGCACGCAGCACTCTAGCCGGTGGCCTAACTGGTGGTTTTGTACAGTTCAAGCAGAACCTCCCTGCTCTTACATGATACAGAGAGAGGCACTGTCCCTTTAAATACCTGGGGGGCACCCATTCCCCTTTAAATGGCCATGCAATTGTTTTTGTTGAAAAGGGGCCGCAGTCCCCTTTGACCCCGCCCCCCTTCCCCCCTCTCACCCACCACAAATACTCACAAGAGAGAGAGAGGAGGAAAAATGCTGGTCTTTGTCCCTTTAAAAGTGGCTGCCCACCAAAATGTTCACAGCACCAGGGCTCTTTGTTCTGGATAAAAGTCAAAAAGAGAAAAGGTTCACTTATTTTTAAATGAATGCAGTTAATGAATAGCCTTGCAATAAAGGTAATGCAAAGGAATAAACACTCACAAGCTGGGTTTTTTTCCACCCTCCTCCCCTTCCCTTTAACAGCTCCTGCAGACAATGAAAGCAGGAAAGCGACCTGCAGCCCACCGAGGTCCCGCCCCCCTCTCTCCCGCGTCGCCATTGCTTGGAGGACCGTCAGCCCGCCCGGTCCTCCCAGCGTTTTCCGCGCTCCTGATTGGTGGGCCCCTCGCGTCAATCACCCCACTCCGATTACGCGCTGACGCCAGCACGCAACGCCTAGGGGTCGGTTGGATCGGCGCACGCCACCGCAAGGTAAAAAAAAGACACCCCACACAAATGAGGAAAAACAAGAATAATAATAATCGCACTTTAGAGGGGAGGAGGTTTGGGGGAATTAATGAGTGTTTTCAATTTGTTTCGCAAAAAAAATTTTGAAAAGCTTCCCAACGGTGCGAGGCGGGCTGCGCATGCGTTCCAGCCAGCCTTTGACTCCCCCACGTGGGCCCGGGGGCCGGACACGCCCACTTGCCTTCCCCTGCACCAATCACAGCGCGGGCAGGCGCTTCTAGCAATCGTCACCTGTCAATCACTCTCCCTTCCCCCTCGTGGTGTCGATTGACAGCGGTGTCAGCCAATGAGGTGCAGGAAGGGGCGGGACCAGGGCCAGGACTGACAGCAAGCCTGAACTAACTCAAATAAATACCTCAATTACAACAGAAAATGCTGGAAAAACTCAGCAGGTCAGGCAACATCCGTGGAGAGAAATTTGAGTTGACGTTTCGGGTTTGACCCTTCTTCAAAACTGGAGAGAAAAGGAACTGGATCGAAGGCAGGGCTGCGATCGGACAAAAGAATAAAAGAACCAAAAGAAGTAAAAGAGATTAGAAGCTAGACGAGATGGTAATAGGCTGTGATTAGGTGTAAAGTGTACTGGCAGGGCAAAAGATAGCTGCCAGGTGTGAGAGAGAAACAAAAGGAAAGTGGGGGGGGAGGAAAGGAGTGGAAAAATATAAGTAAAAATGAAATAGGGGCCGAGGTTATGATCTGAAATTGTTGAACTCGATATTGAGACCGGAAGGCTGCAGAGTGCCTAATCGGAAGATGAGGTGCTGTTCCTCGAGTTTACGTTGCGCTTCCGTGGAACAGTACAAGAGGCCAAGGACGGTGAGGTCCGAGTGGGAATGGAGCGGTGAATTGAAATGACAGGCGACCGGAAGCTCGGGGTCACCCTTACGGACTGAACGGAGGTGTTCCGCAAAGCGGTCACCCAATCTGCGTTTGGTCTCCCCAATGTAGAGGAGACTGCATCGTGAGCAGCGAATACAGTATACTAGATTGCGAGAAGTACAAGTAAATCGCTGTTTCACCTGGAAGGGGTGTTTGGGGCCCTGGACAGTGGGGAGGGGGGAGGTATAGGGGCAGGTGTTACATCTCCTCCGCTTGCACGGGAAGGTGCCAGGCGAAGGGGAAGGGCTGTTTGGGGTGATGGAGGAGTGGACTAGGGTGTCTCGGAGAGAGCGGTCCCTGCGGAATGCTGAAAGGGGAGGGGAGGGGAAGATACGTTTGGTGGTGGGATCACTTTGGAGGTAGCGGAAATGCCGGAGGATGATCCGTTGAATGTGGAGGCTGGTGGGGTGAAAGGTGAGGACAAGGGGAACCCTATCGTGGTTCCGGGAGGGAGGGGCAGGGGTGAGGGCAGAGGTGCGGGAGATAGAACTGACACGGTCGAGGGCAGTGTCCACCACGGTAGAGGGGAATCCTCGGTTGCGGAAAAAGGAAGACATGTCTGAAGCACTGGTGTGGAAGGTGGCATCGTCGGAGCAGATACGGCGGAGGCGGAGAAACTGGGAGAATGGCATAGAGTCCTTACAGGAAGCGGGGTGGGAGGAAGTGTAGTCCAGGTAGCTGTGGGAGTCAGTGGGCTTGTAGTAAATATTGGTCGATAACCTATCCCCAGAGATGGAGACGGAGAAGTCGAGGAAGGGAAGGGAAGAGTCAGAGATGGACCATGTGAAGGTGAGGGAAGGGTGGAAATTGGAGGCAAAGTGAATGAAATTGTCAAGTTCGGGGCGAGAGCAGGAAACGGCACCGATACAGTCATCAATGTATCGGAAAAAGAGGTGAGGGAGGGGACCCGAGTAGGACTGGAACAAAGATTGTTCCACATAGCCCACGAAAAGGCAGGCATAGCTAGGACCCATGCGGCTACCCATGGCAACACCTTTGATTTGGAGGAAATGAGTGGAGTTAAAGGAGAAGTTGTTCAATGTGAGAACAAGTTCAGCCAGGCGGAGGAGGGTAGTGGTGGATGGGGACTGGTCGGGCCTCTGTTCGAGGAAGAAGCGGAGCGCCCTCAGGCCATCCGGGTGGGGGATGGAGGTGTAGAGGGATTGTACGTCCATGGTGAAAAGGAAGCGGTTGGGGCCAGGAAACTGGAAACTGTTAAAGTGGCGGAGGGCGTCCGAAGAGTCGCGGATGTAGGTGGGAAGAGACTGGACAAGGGGAGAAAAGATAGAGTCAAGATAGGAAGAGATAAGTTCCGTAGGGCAAGAACAGGCTGAAACGATGGGTCTACCAGGGCAGTCCTGTTTGTGGATCTTGGGAAGGAGGTAGAAGCGGGCTGTGCGGGGTTGGGGAACTATGAGGTTGGTGGCAGCGGGGGGAAGATCTCCAGAGGAGATGAGGTCAGTGACAGTCTTGGAAACGGTGGTTGGATGTTCGGTAGTGGGGTCATGGTCCAGGTGGAGGTAGGAGGAGGTGTCGGAGAGTTGGCGTTCAGCTTCCGCTAGGTAGAGGTCAGTACGCCAAACAACAACAGCACCACCCTTGTCAGCGGGTTTAATGACAATGTCAGGGTTGGATCTAAGAGAATGGAGTGCTGCAAGTTCAGAGGGAGGTAGGTTGGAGTGAGTGAGGGGAGCAGAGAAATGGAGACGGAGGCTGAACACCAACACTCCTGACACCTCTTCCTACCACCCCCTGGACCATGACCCCACTACCACATCAAGCCATTGTTTCCAGAACTGTCACTGACCTCGTCTCCTCTGGAGATCTTCCCTCCATGACTGTCAACCTCATAGACCCCCAACCCTGCACAGCCCGCTTCTACCTCCTTCCCAAGATCCACAAACAGGGCTGCCCTGGTAGACCCATCATTTCAACCTGTTCTTGTCCCACGGAACTGATTTCTTCCTATCTCGACTCTTTTTTTCTCCCCTTGTCCAGTCTCTTCCCACCTACATTCACGACTCTTCCGACGCCCTTCGTCACTTTAACAGTTTCCAGTTTCCTGGCCCCAACCGTCTCCTTTTCACCATGGATGTCCAATCCCTCTACACCTCCATCCCCCACCAGGACGGCCTGAGGGCGCTCCGCTTCTTCCTTGAACAGAGGCCCCACCAGTCCCCATCCACCACCACCCTCCTCCGCCTGGCTGAACTTGTTCTCACATTGAACAACTTCTCCTTTGACTCCACTCACTTTCTCCAAATTAAAGGTGTTGCTATGGGAACCGCATGAGCCCTAGCTGTGCCTGCCTTTTCGTGGGATATGTGGATCATTCTTTAAGAAATAAGAGGAGTAGGCCATATGGCTCCGCCATTCAATAAGATCATGGCTGATCATCGACCTTAACTCCACTTTCCCGCCCGATCTCCATATCCCTTGATTCCCCTAGAGTCCAACAATCTATCGATCTCAGCCTTGAATATACTCAAAGACTCAGCATTCACAGCCCTCTGGGGCAGAGAATTCCAAAGATTCACAACCCTCTGAGTGAAGAAATTCCTCCTCATCTCAGTCTTAAATGGCCGACCCCTTATCCTGAGACGATGCCCCCTAGTTCTAGACACTCCAGCCAGGGGAAACAACCTCTCAGCATCTACCCTGTCAATCCCCTTCAGAATCTTGTATGTTTCAATGAGATCACCTCTCATTCTTCTAAACTCCAGAGAGTATCGGCCCATTCTACACAATCTCTCATCATAGGACAGCCCTCTCATCCCAGGAATCAATCTAGTGAACCTTCGTTGCACCGCCTCCAAGGCAAGTATATCCTTCCTTAGATAAGGAGACCAAAACTGTGCCCAGTACTCCAGGTGTGGTCTCACCAAGGCCCTGTACAATTGTAGCAAGACTTCCTTACTCTTATAATCCAACCCCTTTGCAATAAAGGCCAACATGCCATTTGCCTTCCTTATTGCTTGCTGTACCTGTATGCTAGCTTTGTTCCAGTCCTACTCAGGTCCCCTCCCTCACCTCTTTTTCCTGTACATTGATGACTGTATTGGTACTGTTTCCTGCTCTCGCCCTGAACTAGAACATTTCATTCACTTTGCTTCCAATTTCCACCCTTCCCTCACCTTCACATGGTCCATCTCTGACTCTTCCCTTCCTCGACTTCTCTGTCTCCATTTCTGGGGATAGGCTATCGACCAACATCTACTATAAGCCCACTGCCTCCCACAGCTACCTGGACTACACTTCCACCCACCCCGCTTCCTGTAAGGACTCTATTCCATTCTCCCAGTTTCTCCATCTCTGCCGCATCTGTTCTGACGATGCCACCTTCCATACTAGTGCTCCCGGTATGTCTTCCTTTTTCCTCAACCGAGGATTCCCCTCTACTGTGGTTGACACGGCCATTGACCGTGTCCGTTGCATTTCCTTCACTTCTGCTCTCACCCTTTCCTCTCCCTCCCAGAACCACGATAGGGTTCCCCTTGTCCTCACCTTTCACCCCACCAGCCTCCACATTCCAATCAAAATCAAAAAATCAAATCAACTTTTATTGTCATTGTTAGTGCACAAGTGCAGTACAACGAAATGTAGGCTTGTGGCTCCCGAGAGTGTACATTTAGATTAAGACATTTAAACATTCCACATACATTTGGCTTGTAATACATTAACATAAACTTAACCATAATAAAGTGCATTGGCAGATGTGCAGGCTTTAGAGTTTATTTGTGGAGTTCAGTAGGATGACAGCCCTGGGAAAGAAGCTGTTCCTAAATCTGGTCGTTCGGGTGCGAATGCATCTGCAGCGTCTCCCAGATGGCAGGAGGGCGAACAGACTGTGGCTGGGGTGGGTAGGGTCTTTGATGATGGACCGTGACCTCCGTAAACAGCGTTTCTGGTATATGTGCTCTATGGTCGGTAGCCGGGTGCCGGTAATGCGTTGGGCAGTTTTGACTACCCGCTGCAGGGCTTTCCGGTCATCGTAGCTACAGCTGCCATACCATACTGTGATACAGTTCGTCAGGATGCTCTCTATTGTGCAGCGGTAAAAGTTAGAGAGGATCAGGGGTGACAGGTTACATCCCTTCAGCCTCCTTAGGAAATATAGGCGCTGCTGGGCCGCCTTCACCAGAGAGGAGGTATTGAGGGACCAGGAGAGGTCTTCCGATATGTGGACTCCGAGGAACTTAAAGCTGTCCACCCTTTCCACCACAGCCCCATTGATGTGGATGGGGGTGTGACTTCCACCTTTAGACTTCCTGAAGTCCACAATGATTTCTTTGGTTTTCTTGATGTTAAGGGCCAGGTTCCTCCGCCATTTCCGCCACCTCCAGCGTGATCCCACCACCAAACACATCTTCCCCTCACCTCCCCTTTCAGCATTCCGAAGGGACCGCTCCCTCTGCGACACCCTGGTCCACTCCTCAATCACCCACAACAGCCCTTCCCCTTCACCCGGCACCTTCCCGTGCAAACACAGGAGATGCAACACCTGCCCTTTTACCTCCTCCCTTCCCACTGTCCAGGGCCCCAAACACTCCTTCCAGGTGAAACAGCGATTTACTTGTACTTCTTACAATCTAGTCCACTGTATTTGCTGCTCACGATGCGGTCTCCTCTACACTGGGGAGACCAAACACAGATTGGGTGACTGCCTTGAGGAACACCTCCATTCAGTCCGTAAGGGGGACCCCGAGCTTCCGGTCGCCTGTCACTTTAATTCTCCCCTCCACTCCCACTCTGACCTCTCTGTCCTCGGCCTCTTACACTGTTCCAACGAAGCTCAACGTAAGCTCGAGGATCAGCACCTCATCTTTCGATTAGGCACTTTACAGCCTTCTGGACTCAACATCGAGTTCAACAATTTCAGACTATAACCTGTATTTCTTTATATATTTTAATATTTTTCTCTTGTTTTCTCACATGGTAGCTGTTAATGTTGCTGCCATCATCATTCACACCACATCTAGAGCCATCTTTTGTTTCTTAACTTGCCCCATTACCATCTCCTTTTGCCTCGCACCATCATCCCTTTTGTCAGTCAATCTCTCCTGCCTTCCATCCAATCACAGACCTTCCCTTTGTTCTTCCATCCTATCTCAGACCTTCCCTTTGTCCTTCCATCCTATCACAGACCTTCCCTTTGTTCTTCCATCCTATCTCAGACCTTCCCTTTGTTCTTCCATCCTATCACAGACCTTCCCTTTGTCCTTCCATCCTATCACAGACCTTCCCTTTGTTCTGCCATCCTATCACAGACCTTCCCTTTGTCCTTCCATCCTATCACAGACCTTCCCTTTGTTCTTCCATCCTATCTCAGACCTTCCCTTTGTTCTTCCATCCTATCACAGACCTTCCCTTTGTTCTTCCATCCTATCACAGACCTTCCCTTTGTTCTGCCATCCTATCACAGACCTTCCCTTTGTTCTTCCATCCTCTCACAGACCTTCCCTTTGTTCTTCCATCCTATCACAGACCTTCCCTTTGTCCTTCCATCCTATCACAGACCTTCCCTTTGTTCTTCCATCCTATCACAGACCTTCCCTTTGTTCTTCCATCCTATCACAGACCTTCCCTTTGTTCGCTCCTCCCCTCCTCCCTGCCCCTGCTTAAAAACCTCTCTTCTCGAACCTTTTCCAGTTCTGACGAACGATCCTCGACCCGAAACGTTGACTCTGTTTCTCTCTCCTCGATGCTGCCGGACCTGCTGAGTGTTTCAGCATTTTCTGTTGGTATTTCTATCTTGATACTATTCGACTGCCTGAGGCTGCACGTAGGCCTCTCTGTTCTTATCCACTAGTCATTGATCATCCCGTCCCCAGGCTGACTCTGTGTTAACACCTCAGACTAAGCCTCAACCTGTTCTCCCGGTTACAGAACCAGTTTGTCTCTCTCAGGAATGCCCAAGACTCTGTTGTCTGGGCACCAACTCACTCAGGACCTCACATGTTGCAGCAAGTCTGCTGCCTGAGCAGTTTGCAGTGTTATTAGGTCTGTCGGTCTCTTAGCAACCACCTCCCTTATCTATGCAAAGGGCTCATCTCCTGACTTTGGGTGTTATCATTCCAAACTTCAGCATTCTCTGTCTTTTAGCTTCAATCTGTCTGTGTCCACCCAGTGACAACACTGAGCTCCTCCCTCCAACCACTGACACTCGCCCTCTTGCTGAGGAAGAAAGACTTGCATTTATATAGCGCCTTTCACAACCTCAGGATGTCCCAGAGCACTTTACAGCCAATGAAGAACTTCTGAAGTGTAGTCACTGTTGTAATGTAGGAAATGCGGCAGCCAATTGGCGCACAGCAAGCTCCCACAAACAGCAATGTGACAATGACCAGATAATCTATTTCAGTGATGTTGATTGAGGGATAAATATTGGCCCCAGGACACCGGGGAGAACTCCCCTGCTCTTCTTCAATGTAGCGCCATGGGATCTTTCACATCCACCTGAAAGAGCAGACGGGGCCTCGGTTTAACATCTCATCCGAAAACCGGCACCTCTGACAGCGCAGCACTCTCTCAGTACTGGAGTGTCAGCCTAGATTTTTATGCTCAAGTCTCTGGACTGGGACTTGAACCCACGACCTTCTGACTCAGAGGTGAGAGTGCTGCCCACTGAGCTAAAGTGCCTGGAGCTAAGCCAGCTGGGATACTTGACATAGGATTACATCGGATATACGGCACAGAAACAGGCAGATTATTATCTGAACGGCAATAGATTGGGAGAAGGGGAAGTGCAACGAGACCTGGGTGTCCTTGTGCACCAGTTGCTGAAGGTAAGCATGCAGGTGCAGCAGGTGGTTAAGAAGGCAAATGGTATGTTGGCCTTCGTAGCGAGAGGGTTCGAGTACAAGAACAAGGATGTCTTGCTGCAGTTGTACAGGGCCTTGGTGAGACCACACCTTGAGTATTGTGTGCAGTTTTGGTCGCCTTATCTGAGGAAGGATGTTCTTGCCATGGAGCGAGTGCAGCGAAGATTTACCAGACTGATACCTGGGATGGCAGGAATGACATATGAAGAGAGATTGAGTCGAATAGGCTTATACTCGCTAGAGTTTAGAAGAATGAGAGGGGATCTCATTGAAACTTATAACATTCTAACAGGACTAGACAGACTAGATGCAGGAAGGATGTTCCAGATGGCCGGGGAGTCCAGAACCAGGGGTCACAGTCTAAGGATAAGGGGTAAGCCATTTAGGACTGAAATGAGGAGGAATTTCTTCACCCAGTGAGTGGTGAACCTGTGGAATTCACTACCACAGAAGGCAGTAGAGGCAAATTCATTAAATATATTCAAGAAGGAGTTGGATATATTTCTTAAGGCTAAAGGGATCAAGGGATATGGGGAGAAAGCAGGGACAGGGTACTGAATTTGGACGATCAGCCATGATCTCATTAAATGGCGGAACAGGCTCGAGGGGCCGAATGGCCTACTCCTGCTCCTATCTTCTATGTTTCTAGAGCAGAGAAGGTTAAGGGGAGATTTACTAGAATGGTACCAGGGATGAGGGGCTTCAGTTATGTGGAGAGACTTGAGAAGCTGGGGTTGTTCTCCTTGGAGCAGAGAAGGTTAAGGGGAGATTGACCAGAATGGTTCCAGGGATGAGGGACTTCAGTTACATTGATAGACTAGAGAAGCTGGGATTCTTCTCCTTACAGCAGAGAAGGTTAAGGGGAGATTGACCAGAATGGTACCCAGGATAAGAGACTTCAGTTATGTGGAGAGACTGGAGAAGCTGGGAGTGTTCTCCTTAGAGCAGAGAAGGTTAAGGGGAGATTTACTAGAATGGTACCAGGGATGAGGGGCTTCAGTTATGTGGAGAGACTGGGGAAGCTGGGGTTGTTCTCCAATGAATGATCTGGACGAGGGAATTGGATGTAATATCTCCAAATTTGCAGATGACACAAAGCTGGGTGGGAGGCTGTGCTGTGAGGAGGATGTCGTGAAACTCCAGTACGATTTGGACAGGTTGGGTGATTGTGCAGAAACATGGCAAATGCACTATAATATGGATAAATGTGAGGTTATCCACTTTGGTGGCAAAAACAGGAAGGCAGATTATTATCTGAATGGCAATAGATTGGGAGAAGGGGAAGTGCAAAGAGACCTGGGTGTCCTTGTGCACCAGTCGCTGAAGGTAAGCATGCAGGTGCAGCAGGTGGTTAAGAAGGCAAATGGTATGCTGGCCTTCGTAGCGAGAGGGTTCGAGTACAGGAACAAGGATGTCTTGCTGCAGTTGTACAAGGCCTTGGTGAGACCGCACCTTGAGTATTGTGTGCAGTTTTGGTCGCCTTATCTGAAGAAGGACGTTCTTGCCATGGAAGGAGTGCAGCGAAGATTCACCAGGATGATAACTGGGATGGCAGGAATGATGTACGAGGAGTGATTGTGTCGATTGTGCTTATACTCACTGGAGTTTAGAAGATTGAGAGGGGATCTCATCGAAACCTATAAAATTCTGTCAAGCCTGGACAGACTAGATGCAGGAAGGATGTTTCCGATGGCCAGAAAGTCCAGAACCAGGGGTCATAGTCTAAGGATAAGGAGTAAGCCATTTAGGACTGAAATGAGGAGGAATTTCTTCACCCAGAGAGTGGTGAACCTGTGGAATTCTCTGCCACAGAGGGCGGTGGAGGCCAGTTCATTAAATATATTCAAGGAGTTGGATATATTTCTTAAGGCTAAAGGGATCAAGGGATATGGGGAGAAGGCAGGGACAGGGTACTGAATTTGGATGATCAGCCATGATCTCATTGAATGGCGGAGCAGGCTCGAAGGGCCGAATGGCCTACTCCTGCTCCTATCTTCTATGTTTCTAGAGCAGAGAAGGTTAAGGGGAGATTTACTGGAATAGTACCAGGGATGAGGGGCTTCAGTTATGTGGAGAGACTGGAGAAGCTGGGGTTGTTCTCCTTAGAGCAGAGACGTTTAAGGGGAGATTGACCAGAATGGTTCCAGGGATGAGGGACTTCAGTTATGTGGAGAGGCTGGAGAAGCTGGGGTTGTTCTCCTTAGAGCAGAGAAGGTTGAGAGGAGATTTGATGGAGGTGTTCAAAATCATGAGGGGGTCTGGACAGAGTAGATAGAGAGAAACTGTTCCCATTGGTGGAAGGCTCGATAACCAGAGGACACAGATTTAAGGTGATTGTCAGAAGGTCCAAAGGCTCCTCACAGCTTACTGTCCCACCTAGCTTTGTATCATCAGCAAACTTGGATACATGACACTCGGTCCCTTCATCTGGGTCATTAATATAGATTGTAAATAGCTGAGGCCCCAACACTGATCCACGCGGCACCCCACTAGATACAGCCTGCCAACCTGAGAAAGATCTGTTTATCCCTGCTCTCTGTTTTCAGTCCGTTAACCAATCCTCTATCCATGCTACTATATTACCTCCAACCCCGTGAGCCCTAATCTTGTGTAATAACCTTTTATGTGGCACCTTATCGAATGCCTTTTGGAAATCCAAATATACTACATCCACTGGTTCCCCTTTATCTACCCTGCTAGTTACATCCTCAAAAAACTCTAATAAATTTGTCAAACACGATTTCCTTTTCATAAAACCATGTTGACTCTGCCTAATCATGTTATGATTTTCTAAGTGACTTGATACCACTTCCTTAACAATGGATTCCAGCATTTTCCCGATGACTGATGTAGCTTTCAAAAGCTGTTATAATAATGTGTCCGTGACTACACAAACCACTCTGGGTACAGGTATATTGTGTATCAGTAAAACAGTCCGTGACTGCACAAACCACTCTGGGTCCAGGTATATTGTGCATCAGTAAAACAGTCCGTGACTACACAAACCACTCTGGGTACAGGTATATTGTGTATCAGTAAAACAGTCCGTGACTACACAAACCACTCTGGGTCCAGGTATATTGTGTATCAGTAAAACAGTCCGTGACTACACAAACCACTCTGGGTCCAGGTATATTGTGTATCAGTAAAACAGTCCGTGACTACACAAACCACTCTGGGTACAGGTATATTGTGTATCAGTAAAACAGTCCGTGACTACACAAACCACTCTGGGTACAGGTATATTGTGTATCAGTAAAACAGTCCGTGACTACACAAACCACTCTGGGTACAGGTATATTGTGTATCAGTAAAACAGTCCGTGACTACACAAACCACCCTGGGTACAGGTATATTGTGTATCAGTAAAACAGTCCGTGACTACACAAACCACTCTGGGTCCAGGTATATTGTGTATCAGTAAAACAGTCCGTGACTACACAAACCACTCTGGGTCCAGGTATATTGTGTATCAGTAAAACAGTCCGTGACTACACAAACCACTCTGGGTACAGGTATATTGTGTATCAGTAAAACAGTCCGTGACTACACAAACCACTCTGGGTCCAGGTATATTGTGTATCAGTAAAACAGTCCGTGACTACACAAACCACTCTGGGTACAGGTATATTGTGTATCAGTAAAACAGTCCGTGACTACACAAACCACTCTGGGTACAGGTATATTGTGTATCAGTAAAACAGTCCGTGACTACACAAACCACTCTGGGTCCAGGTATATTGTGTATCAGTAAAACAGTCCGCGACTACACAAACCACTCTGGGTACAGGTATATTGTATATCAGTAAAACAGTCCGTGACTACACAAACCACTCTGGGTACAGGTATATTGTGTATCAGTAAAACAGTCCTTGACTACACAAACCACTCTGTGTACAGGTATATTGTGTATCAGTAAAACAGTCAGTGACTACACAAACCACTCTGGGTACAGGTCTATTGTGTATCAGTAAAACAGTCCGTGACTACACAAACCACTCTGGGTCCAGGTATATTGTGTATCAGTAAAACAGTCCGTGACTACACAAACCACTCTGGGTCCAGGTATATTGTGTATCAGTAAAAGAGGTTTATTAAGCATTAAAAATCCGGTACAAAGAAGTAGTACTTAAGAAGAGAGTCACAGTCTGTTCGTTCAAACCCCGGCATTCCTTCCGAGTGAGCGCGGCGCAAGTCTCCTGATGTATCTTGCTGTGTTCCGTTGACCCATGCGCGCTTCCTTGGGATCTTGCTGTGTTCTGTTGACCGAAGCTCCTATCAATCTCTGGTTACACGGTGCGCGCTTTCGATGTTCAAAACCTATATCTTTATACCCTTTTCCCTCTCGTTTTGCCGACGTGGCAGTAATTAACCCTCTAACACCTGGTAAAAAGTCTTGCTCCCTCGTTACCCATCTTATGACCTTGTTTGATCCTTCTGACTTTTTCTCCATGCATAACAAAGTACCCTTATCTCAGATCTTCACTTTTCATAGAACACTTCCTAGAATGTTGACAAACAGTCGGTCCATCCGATAGCTGGACCAATGAAGGACGTCTCCAACTCTTATCTATCTCTCTAGTTTTTATCTCTTTAAGCATAATATTGCTGAATTCCTCGTCTCCATAAACTTAGCACAACATTCCATTACTTCAGTAATTTTAAACAGGTTTTTAGTCAGGTTGGCATAATCCCATCCTGCTTTGTTCTCAGCCATTCTCCATTTTATACAGGCTTTTAGGATCTTAACATACAATCTCACATATTATAGTTATATAAAAATGGTTATCGAATCTTAATAATGTTTACTAAATCCTACAGGTACACCCTATCCTACATATCCCTACCTTGAGGGCGAGGCATTTGCCGACCCCTCAAAACTAAAATCTTACATATGGATTATTTTTCTTCCGTTTATGTAACTCTAACATGTTCTGGGCTGTGATCATATTTAAATGTGATTGGGCATTGGACTTTAGGTGTTTCAGGTAGCAGGTGTCGAATAGTAAGCACATCATTACTACAAGTTGGGATATGACCAGTACATGGGAAATTATCCTAATCCAATGAGGAATTTCCATGTTTGTCCCTATGTTGTCTTATTCGTCCTAACAGTTTTTGACTCCCTACCTTGTGACATTTGTGCTTAACTGGGTAGATCTTAAACAAACTTCTGATCTTACATAGTTCAAAGTTTTACTACATGGGTTACATATCTCAAATACAAAATCATTACAAGTTGGAGAACAACCAGAGCGTGTGAAATAATAGGAGCCTAAGGGCATGCTGATGTATTAAGCCCAATATCCCACCAGTGTGTGTTGTCCCTTATGCTTTCAATTTCAATATCTATTCTCCAGTTGTCTTGCTCCAAAACATAAAAAATGCTTTAGGGAGGAGTTCAGTCGTATCATGAGCTCACTGAAACCCTCAAACAATAGGGGAATGTCGGGTCTGAATTGTGCCACATAACTGTGCAGCTCGTACTTAAAAACGTGTTGGTTGATGGGACAGGTCCTGTTAGACCCGTAAAGCATGGTAGTTGTGGTGGTAGTGACACAGGAGGCACCACCAAAATCACCTCATACTGGATTCGTACTGGTTTTCCCCACGCTCTGTTACCTACAAAACACAATTATTAGTCACAGTTAAATTCAGTCTTACAATCATTTCAAGCGACATTACAGTTTCACATCTACTTCCTGATCTTCCAAGTCGAGATCCTTTCTCCCTTCTGTTTTTCAAAATAGCGGCCACGGGATCTTTTACACCCACCTGAGAGGGCAGACGGGGCAGCGGTTTAACGTCACATCCGAAAGATGGCACCTCTGACAGGGCAGCTCTCCCTCAGTACTGCCCTAGAGTGTCAGCCTAGATTACGTGCTCAAGTCTCCAGAGTGGGACTCAAACCCACGACCTTCTGACTCGAGAGGTGGGAGTGTCGCTCACTGAGCCAAGGCTGACCCCTCTTAAACTCCAGCCTAGTTACTGGGGTTATCAGCGTTTTCAAACCGCCCCCCCCCCGACAACCCCGTAATTGCCATTATTAACACAGAACAGTCCTTCATGTGATTGACAGCAGAATGGGACCAGTGCGCTCAGGTATGAACTCGCTGGTGTCT
Organism: Somniosus microcephalus; assembly: GCF_052327205.1. Lineage (NCBI taxonomy): Eukaryota > Metazoa > Chordata > Chondrichthyes > Squaliformes > Somniosidae > Somniosus > Somniosus microcephalus. The sequence goes on along the minus strand of NW_028225200.1, from coordinate 766,182 downwards.
CAGCAGGTGAGTTGAAGTGGTGAATCCCTTTTCACACACTGAGCAGGGGAACGGCCTCTCCCCAGTGTGAGTGCGCTGGTGTATCCGAAGAGTGGATGAGTGCGTAAACCTCTTCCCGCAGTGAGAGCAGCTGAACGGCCTCTCCCCAGTGTGAGTGCGCTGGTGTATCTGAAGATTGGATGAGTGCTTAAACCTCTTCCCGCAGTGAGAGCAGCTGAACGGCCTCTCCCCAGTGTGAGTGCGCTGGTGTATCAGCAGGTGAGATGGACTGGTGAATCCCTTTTCACACACTGAGCAGGGGAACGGCCTCTTCCCGGTGTGGGTGAACTGGTGTCTCCAAAGATTGGATGAGTGCGTAAACCTCTTCCCGCAGTGAGAGCAGCTGAATGGCCTCTCCCCAGTGTGAGTGCGCTGGTGTGTCAGCAGGTGAGATGGACTGGTGAATCCCTTTTCACACACTGAGCAGGGGAACGGACTCTTCCCGGTGTGCGTGAACTGGTGTTTCCGAAGACTGGATGAGTGCGTAAACCTCTTCCCGCAGTGAGAGCAGCTGAACGGCCTCTCCCCGGTGTGGATGCATCGATGCTTCTCCAGGATCTTGGAGCATTTGAAACTCTTGTCGCATTCGGAACATTTAAACGGCCTCTCATCAGTGTGAACCAGCTGGTGTTCCCGCAGAGTGGAGGGATGAGTGAATCCTTTCCCACACACGGAGCAGGTGAACGGCCATTTCACAGAGTGACTGCGTTGATGAGTCTCCAGCTTGGAGATGCAACTGAATCCCTTTCCGCATTCCCGACATTTGCACGGATTCTCCTCGCTTTGGTTACACTTGTGCCTCCCCAGGCTGCACCTTTGGTTGAATCCACGTCCACACACAAGACACGTGTGCAGTTTGTCCGCACTCTGATTGCTGCTTTCCGCTTCCATATGGCGATGATATTCAGGTCCTGATGAATCGAGTGACTCTGTCAGATCGTCGTGTGAAGTTTGCGTTGAGCTGCCCATCTGCAGTTCCTCCCCTTGCAAGAGACAGTAAAACAGGTTTATATAAATAATTAATGTAAATACAGCAGAGAAAATAAAGACTTCCAAAAGGCATTTGACAAGGTGCCACAGAAAAGATTACTGCACAAGATAAAAAAAACCACGGGATTGGGGGTAATATACTGGCATGGGTGGAAGATTGGCTATCTAACAGAAAACAGAGAGTTGGGATAAACGGTTCATTCTCGGGTTGGCAATCAGTAACTAGTGGTGTTCGGCAGGGGTCAGTGCTGGGACCCCAACTCTTTACAATCTATATTAACGATTTGGAGGAGGGGACCGAGTGCAACATATCCAAGTTTGCCAACGATACAAAGATGGGAGGGAAAGCAGTGAGTGAGGAGGACATAAAAAACCTGCAAAAGGACATAGACAGGCTAAGTGAGTGGGCAGAGATTTGGCAGATGCAATATAATGTTGGCAAGTGTGAGGTTATGTACTTTGGCAGAAAAAATCAAAGAGCAAGTTATTATCTAAAGGGCGAGAAACTGCAAAGTGCTACAGTACAAAGGGATCTGGGGGTCCTGGTGCATGAAACACAGAAGGTTAGTATGCAGGTACAGCAGGTGATCAGGAAGGCCAATGGAATCTTGGCTGTTATTGCAAGGGGGATGGAGTATAAAAGCAGGGAAGTCTTGCTTCAGTTATACAGGGTATTGGTGAGGCCACACCTGGAATACTGTGTGCAGTTTTGCTTTCCATATTTAAGAAAAGATATACTTGCTCTCGAGGCGGTTCAGAGAAGGTTCACTCGGTTGATTCCAGAGATGAGGGGGTTGACGTATGAGGAAAGGTTGAGTGGGTTGGGCCTCTACTCATTGGAGTTCAGAAGAATGAGAGGCGATCTTATCGAAACATATAAGATTGTGAGGGGGCTTGATCGGGTGGATGCGGGGAGGATGTTTCCACTGATGGGTGAGATTAGAACTAGGGGGCATAATCTAAGAATAAGGGGCTGCCCTTTCAAAACTGAGATGAGGAGAAACTTCTTCACTCAGAGGGTGGTAAATCTATGGAATTTGCTACCCCAGAGAGCTGTGGAAGCTGCAACATTAAATACATTTAAAATGGAGATAGACAGTTTCCTAGCAGATAAGGGAATTAGGGGTTACGGGGAGAGGGCAGGGAAGTGGACGTGAGTCCAGATTCAGATCAGCCATGATCCTATTGAATGGCGGAGCAGGCCCGAGGGGCTGTATGGCCTACTCCTGCTCCTACTTCTTATGTTCTTATGAAAGACTGGCCTTTATACAGCGCCTTTCACGACCAACGGTTTTACAGCCAATGAATTACTTTTTGAAGAGTAGTCGCTGTTGTAATGTGGGAAACACTGCAGCCAATTTGCATGATAAATAATGGCCAGGACACCGGGGATAACTCTCCTGCCCTTCTTCGAAATTATGGGATCTTTTATGTCCACCTGAACGTCTCTTCCGAAAGACGGCCCTCCGACAGTGCGGCGCTCCCTCAGTACTGCCCCTCCGACAGTGCGGGGCTCCCTCAGTACTGCCCCTCCGCCAGTGCGGGGCTCCCTCAGTACTGCCCCTCTGACAGTGCGGCACTCCCTCAGTACTGCCCTTCCGACAGGGCACCGCCCCTCCGACAGGGCGGCGCTCCTTCGGCACTGCCCCGGAGCGTCAGCCTAGGTTTATGTGCTCGAGTCCCTGGAGTGGGGACCTTCAACCCACAACTTTCTGACTGAGAGATGAGGGTGCTGTCAACTGAGCCACTAGCTGGCTCTCAAGCTCTTTCACATCCTTGCTAAAGTGCGGTGGTGGGGGGAATTGTCACAGACCCTTTAATCAGAAGAACACACGAGAGGGGGGAGGGAGTCCCTTTAAATATGGAGGGGGTGGGTGACCCTGTAAATGTGGAGGGGGTGGGTGACCCTTTAAATGTGGAGGGGGTGGGTGTCCCTTTAAATGTGGAGAGGGTGGGTGACCCTTTAAATGTGGAGGCGGGGCCGCGCATGCTCATTCGGGCCCACCACAAAACCAGACTGCCAGTGCGCCTGCGCGGGGCCTCCGGGGAGCAGACGGAAGGCCGGGCCCAGGGAAGAGGCGGAATCAGCGGCCGGGGTAAAGTCAAGAAACGATAGCAAAATACTGCAAATGTTGGAAATCCGAAATAACAACAGAAAATGCTGGAAAAACTCAGCAGGTCAGGCAACATCCGTGGAGAGAAATTTGAGTTGACGTTTTAAATCGAGGTGAGGTGAGGGACCGGAGCGCGAGATTATAAAGTAAAATACGAGAAAAACCAAACCTGAGAGTCGGGCGGGCGGGACCTCCGCGGACGCCGAACGGAGCGGATTGAGCCGCAGCAATGTGATTTTGACTGACGGGAGCGCTGACCAATAGGAAGAGAGCTGAACTGGGCGGCCTGGTCCTCCAACCAATGGCGGCGTGGCTAGGGGGCGGGACCTTCCCTCCCTCCCTGGCGATGGTGGGCGGGGGCCCAATTCTGACGTCATCAACGGAAGAGGCCAATTCAGGTGGATGTCGGCCGGCCCGGGCCTCTGACTGACAGGAGCTCTGACCAATAGGAAGAGGGCTGAGGTGGGAGAACTGAACTGGGCGGCCTGGTCCTCCAACCAATGGCGGCGCGGCAAGGGGGCGGGGCCTTCTCTCCAGCTCAGGTGCGCTGGGGCCGATTGTGACGCGCTGTCCCCAGGTGAGAGCAGCTCAGTCAGCACAGAGCTGGGGCTGGAATCTGGCAAAGGGGCACAAGCTTCACAATACAAGCTGCTTTCAAATGCAAAATTGTTTCCTACAGACAGCCTAGGTCACTCTGCAAAATAAAACTGTTTAACAATTCATCATAACGCCCCTGCTTTAGGAGAGGCGTAGAGTGCAAAAGCAAGAAAGTTATGATGAAACTGTGTAAAAGACTGGAGTCAGCTGTGGCTCAGTGGATAGCAGAGTCAGAAGGTTGTGGGTTCAAGAAAGACTTGCACTTATAAGAACATAAGAAATAGGAGCAGGAGTAGGCCATTCGGCCCCTCGAGCCTGCTCCGCCATTCAATGAGATCATGGCTGATCATCCAAATTCAGTACCCTGTCCCTGCCTTCTCCCCATATCCCTTGATCCCTTTAGCCTTAAGAAATATATCCAACTCTTTCCTGAATATATTTAATGAATTGGCCTCAACTGCCCAGTGTGGCAGAGAATTCCACAGGTTCACCACTCTCTGGGTGAAGTAATTCCTCCTCATCTCTGTCCTAAATGGCTTACCCCTTATCCTTAGACAGTGACCCCTGGTTCTGGACTCCCCGACCATCGGGAACATCCTTCCTGCATCTAGTCCGTCTAGTCCTGTTAGAATTTTATAAGTTTCAATGAGATCCCGTGTCATTCTTCTAAACTCCTGCGAGTATAAGCCCAATCGACCCAATCGAAGTGTGAGGTGATGCATTTTGGCAGAAGGAACAGGGAGAGGCAATATACACTTAATGGCACAGTTTTAAACAGTGTGCAGGGACAGAGGGATCTGGGAGTTAATGTGCATAGGTCACATACGAATTAGGAGCAGGAGTAGGCCACTCGGCCCCTCGAGCCTGCTCCACCATTCAATAAGATCATGGCTGATCTGATTACTCCACATTCCCACCTACCCCCGATAACCTTTCACCCCCTTGCTTATCAAGAATCTATCTACCTCTGCCTTAAAAATATTCAAAGACTCTGCTTCCACCGCCCTCTGAGGAAGAGAGTTCCAAAGACTCACGACCCTCTGAGAAAAAAATTCTCATCTCTGTCTTAAATGGGCGACCCCTTATTTTTAAACAGTGACCCCTAGTTCTAGATTCTCCCACAAGAGGAAACATCCTCTCCACATCCACCCTGTCCAGACCCCTCAGGATCTTATATGTTTCAATCAAGTCACCTCTTACTCTTCTGAACTCCAGCGGATACAAGCCTAGCCTGTCCAACCTTTCCTCATAAGACAACCCGCCCTCTGAAATGGCCCAGCAAGCCACTCAGTTGTAAACAACCGCTACGAAAAACAATAAGAATAAAACCGGACGGACCAACCGGCATCGACCTCGGAACCGGAAACGACAACGACAAACCCAGCCCTGTCGACCCTGCAAAGTCCTCCTTACCAACATCTGGGGGCTTGTGCCAGAATTGGGAGAGCTGTCCCACAGACTAGTCAAGCAACAGCCTGACATAGTCATAATTACTGAATCATACCTTACAACCAATGTCCCAGACACCACCATCACCATCCCTGGGTATGTCCTGTCCCACCGGCAGGACAGACCCACCAGAGGTGGTGGCACCGTGGTATACAGTCAGGAGGGAGTAGCCCTGGGAGTCCTCAACATTTACTCAGGACCCCATGAGGTCTCATGGCATCAAATTAAACATGGGCAAGGAAACCTCCTACTAATTACCACCTACCTCAGCTGATGAATCAGTACTCCTTCATGTTGAACACCAATTGGAAGAAGCACTGAGAGTAGCAAGGGCACAAAATGTCCTCTGGGTGGGGGACTTCAATGTCCATCACCAAGAGTGGCTCGGTAGCACCACAACTGACCGAGCTGGCCGAGTCCTAAAGGACATAGCTGCCAGACTGGGTCTGCGACAGGTGGTGAGGGAACCAACAAAAGGGAAAAACCTACTTGATCTCGTCCTCACCAATCTACCTGTTGCAGATGCATCTGTCCATGACAGCATTGGTGGAAGTGACCACCGCACAGTCCTTGTGGAGACGAAGTCCCGTCTTCATGTTGAGGATACCCTCCACCATGTTGTGTGGCACTACCACCGTGCTAAATGGGACAGATTTTGAACAGATCTGGCAACTCAAAACTGGGCATCCATGAGGCGCTGTGGGCCATCAGCAGCAGCAGAATTGTATTCAACCACAATCTGTAACCTCATGGCCCGGCATATCCCTCACTCTACCATTACCATCAAGCCGGGAGATCAACCCTGGTTTAACGAAGAGTGCAGGAGAGCATGCCGGGAACAGCACCAGGCATACCGAAAAATGAGGTGTCAACCTGGTGAGGCTACAACACAGGACTACTGGCATGCCAAACAACGGAAGCAACATGCGATAGACAGAGCTAAGCGATCTCACAACCATCGGATCAAATCAAAGCTCTGCAGTCCTGCTACATCCAGTCGTGAGTGGTGGTGGACAATTAAACAGTTAACAGGAGGAGGAGGCTCCAAAAATATCCCCATCCTCAATGATGGTGGAGCCCAGCACGTGAGTGCAAAAGACAAGGCTGAAGCATTTGCAACTATCTTCAGCCAGAAGTGCCGAGTGGATGATCCATCTCGGCCTCCTCCTGAGGTCCCCAGCATCACAGATGCCAGTCTTCAGCCCATTCAATTCACTCCACGTAATGTCAAGAAACGGCTGAAGACACTGGATACTGCAAAGGCTATGGGCCCTGACAACATTCCGGCAATAGTACTGAAGACTTGTGCTCCAGAACTAGCTGCGCCCCTAGCCAAGCTGTTCCAGTACAGCTACAACACTGGCATCTACCCGGCAATGTGGAAAATTGCCCAAGTATGTCCTGTCTACAAAAAGCAGGACAAATCCGACCCGGCCAATTACCGTCCCATCAGTCTACTCTCAATCATCAGCAAAGTGATGGAAGGTGTCGTCGACAGTGCTATCAAGCGGCACTTACTCAGCAATAACCTGCTAACTGACGCCCAGTTTGGGTTCCGCCAGGGCCACTCAGCTCCTGACCTCATTACAGCCTTGGTCCAAACATGGACAAAAGAGCTGAACTCAAGAGATGAGGTGAGAGTGACTGCCCTTGACATCAAGGCAGCATTTGATCGAGTGTGGCATCAAGGAGCCCTAGCAAAACTGAAGTCAATGGGAATCCAGGGGAAAATTCTCCATTGGTTGGAATCATACCTAGCACAAAGGAAGTTGGCTGTGGTTGTTGGAGGTCATTCATCTCAATCACATGACATCACTGCAGGAGTTCCTCAGGGCAGTGTCCTAGGCCCAACCATCTTCAGCTGTTTCATCAATGACCTTCCCTCCATCATAAGGTCAGAAGTGGGGATGTTCGCTGATGATTGCACACTGTTCAGCACCATTCGAGACTCGTCAGATACTGACGCAGTCCGTGTCCATATGTAGCAAGACCTGGACAACATTCAGACTTGGGCTGACAAGTGGCAAGCAACATTCGCACCACACAAGTGCCAGGCAATGACCATCTCCAACAAGCGAGACTCTAACCATCTCCCCTTGACATTCAATGGCATTACCATCGCTGAATCCCCCACTATCAACATCCTGGGGGTTACCATTGATCAGAAACTGAACTGGACCAGCCATATAAATACTGTGGCTACAAGAGCAGGCCAGAGGCTGGGAATTCTGCGGCGAGTGTCTCACCTCCTGACTCCCCAAAGCCTTTCCACCATCTACAAGGCACAAGTCAGGAGTGTGATGGAATACTCTCCACTTGCCTGGATGAGTGCAGCTCCAACAACACTCAAGAAGCTCGACACCATTCAGGATAAAGCAGCCCGCTTGATTGGCACTCCATCCACCTTCAACATTTACTCCCTCCATCACCGGCACACTGTGGCTGCAGTGTGTACCATCTACAAGATGCACTGCAGCAACTCGCCAAAGCTCCTTCAACAGCACCTTCCAAACTCGCAACATCTACCACTTAGAAGGACAAGGGCAGCAGACACATGGGAACATCACCACCTACAAGTTCCCCTCCAAGCCACACACCATCCTGACTTGGACCTGTATCGCCGTTCCTTCACTGTCGCTGGGCCAAAATCCTGGAACTCCCTTCCTAACAGCATTGTGTGTGTACCTACACCATATGGACTGCAGCGGTTCAAGAAGGCGGCTCACCACCACCTTCTCTAGGGCAATTAGGGATGGGCACTAAATGCAGGCCTAGCCAGCCAGCGACGCCCACATCCCATCAATGAATAAAAAAAAAGTTATGGAAAGGGACAAAATAAAACCAACGGTGAAAATACCCAGCTGGAAGAGAGACAGTTTCAGTGATTTGAGAAGGGATCGAGCACAGGTGGACTGGAAACAAAGATTGTCCAGGAAAACAGTGAATGACCAATGGCAGGCCTTCAAGGCTGAGATAGTTCGGGTACAAACCAAGCATATTCCCATAAGGAGGAACGATGGGCCATCCAAAGCAAGAGCTCCCGATGACAAAGGATATAGAGGTTAGAATAAAACAGAAAAAGGAGGTTTACGACAAATGTCAGGTACAGAATAGAGTCAAAAACCAGGCAGAATACAGAAAGTGCGGGGGAAATTGAAACAGGATATAAGAAGGGCAAAGAGAATATGAGAAAAGGTTAGGGGGTAATATAAAAGGGTACCCAAAAATTTTCTATGAACATATGAAAAGTAAAAGGAAAGTTAAAGGAATGGTGGGGCCGATTAGCGACCAAATAGGGGCTCATCATAAGAACATAAGAAATAGGAGCAGGAGTCGGCCATTTGGCCCCTCGAGTCTGCTCCGCCATTTAATGAGATCATGGCTGATCTGATCTTGGGCTCAGCTCCATTTCCCTGCCTGCTCCCCATAACCCTTCACTCCCTTATCGTTCAAAAACCTGTCTATCTCCACCTTAAATGTATTTAATGACCCAGCCTCCACAGCTCTCTGGGGCAGAGAATCCCACGGATTTACGACCCTCTGAGAGAAGAAATTCCTCCTCATCTCAGTTCTAAAAGGGCGACCCTTTATTCTGAAACTGTGCCCCCGAGTTCTAGATTTCCCCACGAGGGGAAACATCCTCTCTGCATCTACCTTGTCGAGCCCCCTCAGTATCTTATATGTTTCAATAAGATCACCTCTCATTCTTCTAAACTCCAATGAGTATCGGCCCAACCTGCTCAACCTTTCCTCATAAGTCAACCCCTTCACCCCAGGAATCAATCTCGTGAACCGTCTCTGAACTGCCTCCAATGCAAGTATATCCCTCCTTAAATAAGGAGACCAAAACTGTACACAGTACTCCAGGTGTGGTCTCACCAACACCCTGTACAGATGTAGCAGGATTTCCCTGCTTTTATACTCCAGCCCCTTGCAATAAAGGCCAACATTTCATTTGCCTTCCTGATTACTTGCTGTACCTGCATGTTAACTTTTTGTGTTTCATGAACAAGGACCCCCAGGTCACTCTGTACCGCAGCATTTTGTAATCTCTCTCCATTTAATAATAATTTGCTTTTTTACTTTTCTTACAGTTTGCCAACCTGAAAATACATAGAAACATAGAAGATAGGAGCAGGAGTAGGCCATTCGGCCCCTCGAGCCTGCTCCACCATTCAATGAGATCATGGCTGATCATCCAAATTCAGTACCCTGTCCCCGCCTTCTCCCCAAATCCCTTGATCCCTTTAGCCTTAAGAAATATATCCAACTCCTTCTTGAATATATTTAATGAATTGGCCTCCACTGCCTTCTGTGATAGAGAATTCCACAGGTTCACCACTCTCTGGGTGAAGAAATTCCTCCTCATCTCTGTCCTAAATGGCTTACCCCTTATCCTTAGACTGTGACCCCTGGTTCTGGACTCCCCCGCCATCGGGAACATCCGTCCTGCATTTGACCCATTTATCCCAACTCTCTGTTTTCTGTTAGTTAGCCAATCCTCTATCCATGCTAATATATTACCCTCAACCCTGTGAGCTCTTATCGTGTGCAGTAACCTTTTATGTGGCACCTTATCGAATGCCCTCTGGAAATCCAAATGCACCACATCCGCTGGTTCCCCTTTATCCACCCTGCTCGTTACATCCTCAAAGAACTCCAGCAAATTTGTCAACATGATTTCCCTTTCATAAAACCATGCTGACTGTGCTTGACTGTATTATGATCATACGGAGGCAGAGGGTGTGGCTGAGGTACTGAATGAGTACTTTGCATCTGTCTCCACAAAAGAAGATGAAGTTAATGTCGCAGTAGAGGAGGGGGGAGTAGAGAAATTGGATAAAAATAGTTAGAAAGGAGGTGCTAAATAGGTTGTCATCACTCAAAGTTAACAAGTCACCCAGTCCAGATGCGATGCATCCTAGATTGCTGAGGGAAGCTAGGGTGGAAATAACAGAAGCTCCGACCACAATCTTTCAATCTCCCTCAGATATAGGGGAGTGGTGCCAGAAGACTGGAGGATTGCAAATGTTACACCCCTGTTTAAAAAAGGGGAGAGGGATAAACCTGGTAACTACAGGCCAATCAGTCTAATGTCAGTGGTGGGTGAACGACTAGAGACCATTGTCAAGGACAAAATTAATTCTCACTTGGAGAAGCATGGGTTAATAAGGGGCAGCCAGTGGATTTGCTAAAGGTAAATCATGTCTGACTAAACTGTTTGAGTTCTTTGATGAAGTAACAGAGGGTTACATAAGAACATAAGAAATAGGAGCAGGAGTAGGCCAATCGGCCCCTCGAGCCTGCTCCACCATTCAATAAGATCATGGCTGATCTGATCCTAACCTCAAATCTTCTATCACTCTGCATCCACCCGAACCCATGTGATCTCCTGGGAGAGGCGAAAAACCAGATAAAGACCCAATGGCCAATTAGGGAGAAAAAAATCTGGGAAATTCCTCTCCGACCCATCTAGGCGATCGAAATTCTTCCAGGAGATCACTCTGTCCCTATATTTTCTACAGTACTTACCTTCTGTAAAGGCGATCTCCACCCCAGCCAGGAACAGGAATAAAACCATCTCCTGAAATCTAACACAGAATTAGAACACAGTAGGAGCAGAACCAGGCTACACGGCCCCTGGGCCCACTCCACTACCCACAGGACCATGACCATTCCAAACCTAGACTCATGTCCAATTTCCTGCCCGCTCCCCGTAACCCTTAATTCCCTTTACTTCTAGGAAACTAACTATTTCTGTTTTAAATTTATTTAATGATGTAGCTGCCACAGGTTTCTGGGGCAGAAAATTCCACAAACCTACCACCCTCTGAGTGAAGAAGTTTCTCCTCATCTCAGTTTTGAAAGAGCAGCCCCTTATTTTAAGATTATGCCCCCTAGTTCTAGTTTCACCCTTCATTGGGAACATCCTCACCGCAACCACCCGATCAAGCCCCTTCACAATCTTATATGTTTCAACAAGATCGCCTCTCATTCTTCTGAACTCCAATGAGTAGAGTCCCAATCTACTCAACCTCTCCTCATATGACCATCCCCTCATCCCCGGGATTAACCGAGTGAACCTTCTTTGTACTGACTTGAGAGCAAGTATGTCTTTTCTTAAGTATGGACACCAAAACTGTATGCAGTATTCCAGGTGCGGTCTCACCAATACCTTGTACAACTGCAGCAATACCTGCTTGTTTTTATATTCCATCCCCCTAGCAATAAAAGCCAACATTCCATTGGCCTTCTTGATCACTTGCTGCACCTGCATACTAACTTTTTGAGTTTCGTGCACCAGGACCCCCAGATCCCTTTGTACTACAGTACTTTCCAGTTTCTTGCCATTAAGATAATAACTTGCTCTATGATTTTTCCTGCCAAAGTGCATAACCTCACACTTTCCAGTATTGTATTCCATCTGCCAAATCTCTGCCCACTTACTTAGTCTGTCTATGTCCCTTTGCAGGTTTTTTATGTCCTCCTCACTCACTACTTTCCGTCCCATCTTTGTATCATCTGCAAACTTTGATATGTTACACTCGGTCCCCTCCTCCAAATCGTTAATATAGATTGTAAAGAGTTGGGGACCCAGCACTGACCCCTGCGGAACACCACTAGTTACTGGTTGCCAATCTGAGAACGAACCATTTATCCCAACTCTCTGCTTTCTGTTAGAGAGCCAATCCTCCACCCACGCCAGAATATTACCCCCAATCCCGTGATTTTTTGTCTTGAGCAATAATCTTTTGTGTGGCACCTTGTCAAATGCCTTTTGGAAGTCTAAATATACTACGTCCACTGGTTCCCCTTTATCCACCCTGTATGTTACTTCCTCAAAAAACTCAAGCAAATTTGTCAAACATGACTTCCCCTTCATGAAACCATGCTGAGTTTGTCCTATTAAATTATGTTTATCCAAATGTCCCATTACTGTCTCCTTAATAATGGACTCTAACATTTTACCAACCACAGATGTTAGGCTAACAGGTCTATAGTTTCCAGCCTTCTGCCTACTACCCTTTTTAAATAAGGGTGTTACTTTAGCAGTTTTCCAATCTGCCGGGACCTTTGCTGAGTCCAGTGAGTTTTGGAAAATTATTACCAATGCATCCACAATCCCTACCGCTACTTCCCTCAAGACCCTAGGATGCAAGCCATCGGGTCCAGGGGATTTATCCGCCTTGAGTCCCATTATTTTACCAAGTGATGAAGGTAGTGCAGTAGATGTTATACGTATGGACTTTCAAAAGACATTTGATAAAGTACCACATAAAAGACTTATTTGGAGAATAGAAGCACATGGTATTAAAGGGCTGATGGTAATTTGGGTATATAATTGGACGAGGGATAGGAGACAGTGAGCAGCGCTGAGGGATGTTTTTCTAACTGGAGGGAAGTATGCAGTGGGTTCCCCCAGGGGTCGGGATTAGGACCATTGCTTTTCTTGTTATATATAACTGACCTGGACTTGGGTATAGGTGTACAAGTTTGAAGTTGGATGATACAAAACTTGGCAACGTATTAAATAGTGAGCATAGTAGTAGCAGACTTCAGGAGGACAGAGACAGACTGTGAAATGAGCAGACACAAGGCAGATGAAATTAAATGAGGATAAGTGTGAAGTGATGCACTTTGGGAGAAACAACAGGGAGAGGCCGTATAATCTAAATGGGACTATTTTGAGGGGGTGCAAGAGCAGAGGGACCTGGGGGTCCATAATCACAAATCTTAGAAAGTGCCACGGCAAGTTGGTGAGGTGGTTCAGAAAGTGTATGGGATACTTGGCTTTGTAAATAGTGCCATTGAATACAAAAACAAGGAAGTTACACTAAACCTTCACAAATCACTAGTGAGAAACATAGGACAGGAGGAGGCCATTCAGCCCCTCGAGCCTGTTCTGCCATTCAATGAGATCATGGCTGATCTGCGATCTAACTCCATACACCCGCCTTTGGCCCATATCCCTTAATACCTTTGGGTAACAAAAACCTCTCAATCTCAGATTTAAAATTAACAATTGATCGAGCATCAATTGCCATTTGTGGAAGAGAGTTCCAAACTTCTACCACCCTTTGTGTGTAGAAGTGTTTCCTAATTTCACTCCTGAAAGGTCTGGCTCTATTTTTAGACTATGCCCCCAGTCCGAGAATCCCCAACCAGCAGAAATAGTTTCTCTCTATCTACCCTATCTGTTCCCCTTAATATCCTGAAAACTTCGATCAGATCACCCCTTAACTTTCTAAATTCTAGGGACTACAACCCTAATTTGTACAATCTCTCCTCGTAACTTAACCTTTGGGTTCCGGGTATCATTCTGGTAAACCTACGCTGCACTCCCTCCAAGGCCAATATATCCTTCCTAAGGTGTGGTGCCCAGAACTGCTCACAGTGCTCCAGGTGTGGTCTAACCAGGGTTTTGTGCAGCTGCAGGGTTTTGGCCTCAGCTGGAGTCTTGTGTACAGTTCTGGGCACCACACTTTAGGAAGGATGTCAAGGCCTTGGAGAGGGTACAGAGGCGGTTGACCAGGATGGTACCAGGGATGAGGGACTTCAGTTATGTGGAGAGATTGGAGAAGCTGGGATTGTTCCCCTTAGAGCAGAGAAGGTTAAGAGGAGACCTAATAGAGGTGTTCAAAATAATGAGGGGCTTTTGATCGAGCAAGTAGGGAGAAACTGTTCACTCTGGCAAGTGGGTCGGTAACCAAAGGTCACAGATTTAAAATAGTTGCTAAAAGAACTAGAGGGAAATGAGGAGAATTGTTTTCACACAGAGGGTTGTTAAGATCTGGGACGCACCATCTGAAAGGATGCTGGAATCAGGTTCCACAGGAACTTTCAAACAGTAATTGGACATGTACTTGAAGAGGACTAGTTTGCAGAGTTCTGGGGATAAAGCTGGGGTTTGGGACTAAATTGGACAGCTCTTTCAAAGAGCCGGCACAGACAGGATGGGCTGAATCACCTCCTTCTGTGCTGTTAGATTTGATGATCAGTGTGAACATGCTGGTGTCCCTTAAGGCTCTTAGAGCTTTTAAAGCTCTTCCCACAGTCAGAACATTTAAAGGGTCGCTCGTCAGTGTGAACAAGCTGGTGTGCTAAGAGGGTGGAGGACCGAGTGAATCCCTTCCCACATTCAGAGCAGGTGGTTTCTCTCCAGTGTGTAGGTGTTGGTGTCTCTTCAGCTCCCTGGAGCTTTTAAAGATCTTCCCAGTCAGAACATTTAAAGGGTCTCTCTCCAGTGTGAACAAGCTGGTGTGCCAGCAGGTTGGATGACTCAGTGAATCCCTTCTCACACACGAAGCAGGTGAAAGGCCTCTCACCAGTGTGAACTCGCTGGTGTTTCTTCAGATCCCTGGATCTTTTAAAGCTCTTCCCACAGTCAGAACATTTAAACGGCCTCTCATCAGTGTGAGCTCGCTGGTGTTGCTTCAGATGCTGGGGGCTTTTAAAGCTCTTCCCACAGTTAGGACACTGAAATGGTCTCTCATCTTTGTGAACAAACTGGTGTTCCTTCAGTTCCCTGGCGCTTTTAAAGCTCTTCCCACAGTCAGAGCATTGAAATGGTCTCTCATCAGTATGAACAAGCTGGTGTCGCTTCAGATCCCCAGTGCTTTTAAAGCTCTTCCCACAGTCAGAACACTGAAAGGGTCTCTCCCCAGTGTGAACTCGCTGGTGTGTTTGCAGGGGGGATGAACAAACAAATCCCTTTCCACACACGGAGCAGGTGAACGGACTGTCCCTGGTGTGACTGCGCCGTTGAACTTCCAACGTAGACGGGGAACTGAATCCCTTCCCACCGTCCCCACCTTTACCCGGTTTCTCCCCGGTGTGACGGTGTATGTGTCTCGCCAGGTCAGGCGATCGGCTGAATCTGCGTCCACACACCGAACACATGTGTGGTTTGTCATCGCTGCGATCGCTGCTTTCTCCTTCCATGTGCAAAGGCCGATGATATTCAGGTCCTGATGAATCCAGCGACTCTGTCAGATGTTGACGTAATGTTTGGTCTGAGCTTCCCGCCTGTAGCTGCTCCACTTCTATAACCCTGTAAATTGAGATCAGAAAAGGATCAGAGGCAAACTGTTGTTTAATTTTCCCCTTTCCGAACCTAGGGGCAGTGAAGCTGATTTTCAGGCTCCAGCTGCTGCACAGGTTGGTTGAAAGGATCAGCAGTAATGGCGGCTGTAATACCCACAAGCCCCCACGCTCCAGAAAACACTCTGTTGACTCCGAGTCCCGCGCATGTGCTCATGGCCCCCACGCTCTCCCTCCTGCTCCACAATCGCCCGTCCCAATCGGTCCACAACGCGCATGCTCAGCGCACAAAACCCCGCGGTTGGAACATCGGGCGCACATGCGGAGCCGCAACATCTGGTACGCGTGAGCGGCTCAGGTGGAGGCGAGTCGGTGTTTCGCCTCAGCCGCCAAGGAGGTGCGCATGTGCAGGACGACCCAACATTCCTCCTGTCAGCAATCACTCCCTCGTTTCTTTAATAAAAACAGAAAATGCTGGAAATACTCAGCAGGTCAGGCAGCATCTGTGGAGAGAGAAACAGAGTTAACGTTTCAGGTCAATGACCTTTCGTCAGAACTGCTTGTTCTTTAGTGTCAGCCAGTGACTCAGTGGGTAGCACTCTCGCCTCTGAGGCACAAAGTTGTGGGTTCAAGTCCCACTCCAGAAACTTGAACATTGAATGGCGGAGCAGGCTCGAGGGGCCAAATGGCCTACTCCTGCTCCTATCTTCTATGTTTCTATGTAAGTTTAGGGACCCTCCATGTTGACTTTGTCCGATCCTGTCACTGTTTTCCAAGTGCTCTGCTATTACATCCTTTAAAATGGACTCTAGCATTTTCCCCACTACCGATGCCAGGCTTACCGGTCTATAATTCCCCATTTTCTCTCTCCCACCCTTTTTGAATAGTGGGGTAACATTAGCTACCTGCCAATCCATGGGTACTGTTCCAGAGTCTATCGAATTTTGGAAGAGGACCAGCAATGCATCTACTATTTCTAGGGCCACTTCCTTAAGTACCCTAGGATGTAGATTATCAGGCCCTGGGGATTTATCAGCCTTCAATCCCATCAATTTCCCTAGCACCATTTCCCTACAAATACTGATTTCATTCAGTTCCTCCCTTTCATTAGACCCTATGTTCCCTGACATCTCTGGGAGGTTATTTGTGTCCTCCTTTGTGAAGACAGAACTGAAGTATGTATTTAGGACCAGGACCAGTGCAAGATAGATTAAGGCGATACTTAGTACAACTAAATCAGGAGGTACAAGCACTAAATAAAGTAGTAAGGAACCAACAACAGATTAAAGATCTAGAAAGGCAGAATGCTGGACTTAAACCAGACGAGTTGCCCAGAATCGGTCAACAAGTAATGACGCAAGTTATCGGAAGAAAGGGAATGGGGCCCGTTGGATGGGGCCATGTACTGTATTAATGACAAGTGATACGTGTGTTTGTCTACAGGAACCGATGGGTATGCGATGGAAGCAATGGACCCAGGTGAAACCATTTAACACTAAAGACCCCCATTCTACCCTCTCCTCTAGGGAAAGAGCTCGGAAGACGACCAGACCTCTGTTTAAATTACAGGTAAACATGGATCCAGTCGACCCTTTATATCAGAGGGTCCGTCTCGGGGAGTGTGGTAAACTACTGTTATACCTGTCTGTATGTGTATGTGTATTCCACTAGGTACAGGTCTGGACATGCCTCGGCTGACTCCTCCCACTATTCCAGGTATATATGTGACTACCTCCCAGTCCCTTAGTATTCTGGACGGGTCGACCACTCGAGACTAGACCTTCATTCTTTAGTTAATAAAAGCCTGGTTGTTACTCGCTTAACCTCAGTCTTTTGAGTAATTGATGGCGCATCAATTTTATTAACTAAATTTTTTATAATGGAGAAGATCCTCACACCAGCATGCCTGGACCTGGACAGTCGGGAAGCGGACGCTTCCACCAAGTTTGCTCACTGGCTCATGTGCTTCGAGGCATTCCTGACTGCCTCCACTGCGGTCGTAACGGATGCGGACAAACTGTCTGTCCTGATCTCCAAGGTGAACCACCGAGTGTACTCAGTCATCCGGGACGCGACCTCGTACACAGCCGCCCTCCAGCTCCTCAAGACCCAGTACACGCGCCCTGTGAATGAAGTTTACGCCAGGCACCTCCTGGGGAGTCGCAAGCAACAACCTGGGGAATCGACTGAGGAATACCTCCAAGCACTGTCCGTGCTTGGCCGGGCCTGTGGGTGTAAGGCGGTAACGCCCACTAAGTACACGGAGGAACTGATCCGGGATGCCTTCGTAGCGGGCCACAGGTCCAACTACACCCGACAGCGACTGCTGGAGCAGAGTGACCTCACCCTCGACAAAGCCTCCGAAATCGCACTAACGCTGGACGCAGCCTACCGGGGCATGGATGCCTACTCCTCTGCACCGTGGACGCCGCGGGGAACGACAACCTGGGACACGGTAGGACAGCCCCATAGCACCGTGCCACCCCAGCCACAGCCCAACAACGGCCCAACCACCGCAGCAGTGTCCCAAAGCCAGACAGCAGTGTCCCAAGGCCAGAAATGCTACTTCTGTGGCCAGGCCAAACACCCCAGAGCGCGCTGCCCGGCGAAGAATGCGACCTGCTCGGGCTGCGGGAAAAAGGAACACTACGCTAGCGTCTGCAAGGCCAAAGCCACCCCGAACGCCAGCAGCGCCGCGTGTGGGCCGTGCGAGCCGCCATCTTGGGCCCCCAACAGCGCCACGTGTGGGCCGCCATCTTGGGCCTCCCCAGCCATGTGCGAACCACCGCAGCAGCAGCCATCTTGGACGACTCCAGCCACATGGGAATCATGGACGCCGCCATCTTGGACACCAGCCAGGACGCAGCAGGCCGCCAACCCCCCCCATCTGATACCCGCAGCGACACACCGACCCCTACGCCGGCCTCTGTTACGCTGGACCAAACGAGACCGCACCAACTAGCTCGGTCCAAAATGGACGTTAAGGTAAACGGCCATGCAATAAACTGCCTTTTTGACTCCGGGAGCACAGAGAGCTTCATCCACCCCGACACGGTGCGGCGTTGCTCTCTCCCAGTCCTGCCTGCGTTTCTATGGCCGCCGAGTCCCAGTCAGCGGACATTGGCGGCTACTGCGTGGTGACACTAGTAGTAGACGGGACTGTGTTCAATAATTTTAAACTCCTGGTCCTGCCCCAACTTTGCGCTGCCGTTCTACTGGGGTTGGATTTCCAATGCCACCTCAAAAGCGTTACGATGGCGTACGGTGGCCCCCTCCCCCCACTCACAGTCCGCAGCCAGCAGCCTCCAAATTGCCCGCCGCGCACCAGATGCAACCTCTCCACACTGAGTCCCACCCCCCCCCCCCCACTGTTTGCTAACCTCACCCCTGACTGTAAGCCCATCGCCACAAAGAGCAGGCGATACAGTGCCGGGGACAGGGTTTTCATCAAAACCGAAGTGGAGCGGCTCCTGAAGGAGGGGATTATTGAGGGCAGCTCCAGCCCCTGGCGAGCCCAGGTTGTGGTCGTTAAGACCGGCGAGAAACAACGCCTGGTCATCGACTACAGCCAAACAATAAACCGCTACACCCTGCTGGACGCCTACCCACTCCCCCGTATAGCTGACATGGTCAACCAGATCGCGCAGTACCGCGTCTTTTCGACCATTGACCTGAAATCAGCGTACCACCAGCTCCCCATCCGCCCCGAAGGCCGCCAGTATACTGCTTTTGAGGCAAACGGCCGCCTCTATCACTTCCTTAGGGTTCCCTTCGGTGTTACCAACGGGGTCTCCGTCTTCCAAAGGGAGATGGACCGGATGGTCGATCAAAATGCGCTGCAGGCCACTTTCCCTTACAATGTGACCATCTGCGGCCATGACTTGCAGGACCATGACGCAAACCTCGAGAAATTCCTCCGCACCGCCCAACTCCTGAACCTGACATATAACAAGGAGAAGTGCATATTCCGCACAGACCGCCTCGCCATCCTTGGCTGTGTTGTGGAACACGGAGTCATCGGTCCTGACCCCGACCGGATGCGTCCCCTTATGGAACTCCCACTGCCCCACTGCCTAAAAGCTCTGAAGAGGTGCCTCGGGTTTTTTTCCTACTACGCCCAGTGGGTCCCCTACTATGCAGACAAAGCCCGTCTGCTGATCAAATCCACCTCTTTTCCCCTGATGGCAGAGGCCCGCTCGGCCTTCCACCGTATCAAGGAGGACATTGCCAAAGCCACCATGCACGCAGTGGACGAATCCATCCCCTTCCAGGTGGAAAGCGATGCGTCCGACTTCGCTCTGGCCGCCACCCTTAATCAGGCGGGGAGACCTGCGGCATTCTTCTCACGAACCCTCCAGGGCCCGGAGACCAGACACTCCGCGGTCGAGAAGGAGGCCCAGGCTATTGTGGAGGCTGTGCGTCATTGGAGGCACTACCTGGCCGGAAAACGATTTACCCTGCTCACTGACCAGCGTTCAGTTGCTTTTATGTTCAACAACAAGCAGAGGGGCAAAATCAAAAATGACAAGATCTTGAGGTGGAGAATCGGACTTTCCACCTACAATTACGAGATCTTGTACCGGCCTGGGAAGCTCAATGAACCCCCAGATGCCCTATCGCGTGGCACCTGCGCCAGCGCGCAGATCGATAGGCTGAGGGCCCTCCACAATGACCTCTGCCACCCGGGGGTCACCAGGTTCTTCCACTTCATCAAGGCCCGCAACCTGCCTTACTCCATTGAGGAGGTCAGGACCATGACCAAGAACTGCCAAGTCTGCGCTGAGTGCAAACCGCACTTTTATAGACCAGACAGAGCCCACCTGATAAAAGCCACTCGCCCTTTCGAACGCCTGAGCGTCGATTTTAAAGGGCCTCTCCCCTCCTCCGACCGCAATGTGTACTTCCTCAACATCATTGACGAGTACTCCCGTTTCCCGTTCGCTATCCCCTGCCTGGACATGACCAGTGCCACGGTCATTAAATGTCTGAACAGCCTCTTCACCATGTTCGGTTTCCCCAGCTATATCCATAGCGACCGGGGCTCATCGTTTATGAGTGACGAACTCCGCCAGTACCTGCTTGCTAGGGGTATAGCCACAAGCAGGACCACCAGTTACAACCCCCGGGGGAACGGACAGGTGGAAAGAGAGAATGCAACAGTTTGGAAGGCCGCCCTACTAGCCTTAAAGTCTAGGGGCCTTCCGACCTCCCGCTGGCAGGAGGTGCTCCCCGATGCGCTCCACTCGATTCGGTCACTGCTCTGCACTGCCACCAATGCCACCCCTCACGAGAAAATGTTTGTCTTCCCAAGGAAGTCCACATCGGGGACAGCGTTACCGCCATGGCTGACGTCCCCAGGGCCGGTACTACTGAGAAGACACGTGAGGACCAATAAAACGGACCCCCTGGTCGAGAGGGTCGACCTCCTCCACGCCAACCCCCAGTACGCTTATATTGCGTACCCGGACGGGCGGGAGGACACAGTCTCCATACGAGACCTCGCACCCTCGGGGACCGCTGTAACCCACTACCCATTACCACCCCACCCCCCACGACACCCTCGGGGACCGCTGTAACCCACTACCCATTACCACCCCCCCCCCCCCACGACCCGATATCCAACCCCAGCAGCCGGCTCGCCTTGGACCGTCACCCACGAGGACTACACTCCAGGGCCCCAGCCTACACGGGACGCGACGCCGGAAGCTACACCACCCCTGCCGTCGCCACGTCGATCACAGCGGCAGACAAGACCTCCGGAGAGACTCCAATACACGAACTTTTAAATACACTTCACCCCGCCGGACTCATTTTTAAACAAGGGGTGAATGTGGTAAACCACTGTTATACCTGTCTGTATGTGTATGTGTATTCCACTAGGTACAGGTCTGGACATGCCTCGGCTGACTCCTCCCACTATTCCAGGTATATAAGTGACTACCTCCCAGTCCCTTAGTATTCTGGACGGGTCGACCACTCGAGACTAGACCTTCATTCTTTAGTTAATAAAAGCCTGGTTGTTACTCGCTTAACCTCAGTCTTTTGAGTAATTGATGGCGCATCGGGGAGAAGAAGCTCTCCCGGTTTACCCTCACACCCGAGAACTCATTTTTAATGTGGAAGCAAGTCATCCTCGGTTCCGAGGGACTGCCTAAGAAGAAGAAGATATAATTGGAGTAAGACTTCTTTACTCCTGTACTCAAATCCTCTTGTAATGAAGGCCAGCATAACATTTGCCTTCTTAACTGCCTTTCATGACCACCGGACGTCCCAAAGCACTTTACAGCCAATGAAGTACTTTTGAAGTGTAGTCACGGTTGTAATGTGGGAAACGCGGCAGCCAATTTGCGCACAGCAAGCTCCCACAAACAGCAATGTGATAATGACCAGATAATCTTTTTTCGTCATGTTGATTGAGGGATAAATATTGGGCACAAAACACCGAGGATAACTTCTTCGAAATAGCACCACGGGATCATTTACATCCACCTGAGGGGGCAGACGGGGGCCTCGGTTTAACGTCTCATCCGTAGGACGGCACCTCCGACACTGCAGCGCTCCTTCATTGTTGCTCTTCCGACAGTGCGGCGCTCCTTGAGCACTGCCCCTCCGACAGTGCGGCGCTCCCTCAGTACTGCCCCTCCGACAGTGCGGCGCTCCCTCAGTACTGCCCCTCCGACAGTGCGGCGCTCCCTCAGTACTGCCCCGACAGTGCGGCGCTCCCTCAGTGCTGCCCCCCCGACAGTGCGGCGCTCCTTGAGCACTGCCCCTCCGACAGTGCGGCGCTCCCTCAGTACTGCCCCTCCGACAGTGCGGCGCTCCCTCAGTGCTGCCCCTCCGACAGGGTGGCACTCCCTCAGTACCGACCCTCCGACACCGCGATGCTCCCTTAGTACTGCCCCTCCGACAGTGTGGCACTCCCTCAGTACTGACCCTCCGACAGTGCGAAGCTCCCTCAGTACTGCCCCTCCGACAGTGCGGAGCTCCCTCAGTACTGCCCGTCCGACAGTGCGGCACTCACTCAGTACTGCCCCGACAGTGTGGCGCTGCCTCAGTACTGCACCCCCGACAGTGCGGCGCTCCCTCAGCACTGCCCTTCCGACAGTGCAGCGCTCCCTCAGTATTCGGCCTCCCGGCTGTGCAGCGCTCCCTCAGCACTGCCCTACCGACAGTGCGGCGCTCTCTCATTACTGCCCCTACGACAATGCGGCGCTCCCTCTGTACTGCCCCTCCGACAGTGCGGCGCTCCCTCAGTACTGCCCCTTCGACAGTGCAGTGCTCCCTCAGTACTGCCCCTTCGACAGTGCAGCGCTCCCTCTGTACTGCCCCCCCGACAGTGCGGCGCTCCCTCAGTACTGCCCCTCTGACAGTGCGGCACTCCCTCAGTACTCCCCCGCCGACAGTGCAGTGCTCCCTCAGTACTGCTCCTCCGACAGTGGAGCTCTCCCTCAGTACTGCCCCTCCGACAGGGTGGCGCTCCCTCAGTACTGCCTCTCCGACAGTGTGGCGCTCCCTCAGTACTGCCCCTACGACAGTGTGGCACTCCCTCAGTACTGACCCTCCGACAGTGCGGCACTCCCTCAGTACTGCCCCTCCGACAGTGCGGCGCTCCCTCTACTGCCCCGCCTACAGTGCAGCACTCCCTCAGTATTGCCCCCCCGACAGTGCGGCGCTCCCTCAGTACTGCCCTGCCTACAGTGCAGCACTCCCTCAGTATTGCCCCCCCGACAGTGCAGCGCTCCCTCAGTACTGCCCCTCTGACAGTTCAGTGCTCCCTCAGTACTGCCCCTCCGACAGTGCAGCACTCCCTCAGTACTGCCCCGCCGACAGTTCAGTGCTCCCTCAGTACTGCTCCTCCGACAGTGCAGCGCTCCCTCAGTACTGCCCCTCCGACAGTGTGGCGCTCCCTCAGTACTGCCCCTACGACAGTGTGGCACTCCCTCAGTACTGACCCTCCGACAGTGCGGCGCTCCCTCAGTACTGCCCCTCCGACAAAGTGGCGCTCCCTCAGTATTCGCCCTCCGACAGTGCAGCGCTCCCTCAGTACTGCCCCTCCGACAGGGTGGCGCTCCCTCAGCACTGCCCCTGGAATACTGCATACAGTTTTGGTGTCCATACTTAAGAAAAGACATACTTGCTCTCGAGTCAGTACAAAGAAGGTTCACTCGGTTAATCCCGGGGATGAGGGGGTGGTCATATGAGCAGAGGTTGAGTAGATTGTGACTCTACTCATTGGAGTTCAGAAGAATGAGAGGCGATCTTATTGAAACATAGAAGATTGTGAAGGGGCTTGATCGGGTGGATGCGGTGAGGATGTTCCCAATGATGGGTGAAACTAGAACTAGGGGGCATAATCTTAGAATAAGGGGCTGCTCTTTCAAAACTGAAATGAGGAGAAACTTCTTCACTCAGAGGGTGGTAGGTTTGTGGAATTTGCTGCCCCAGAAAGCTGTGGAAGCTACATCATTAAATAAATTTTAAACAGAAATAGATAGTTTCCTAGAAGTAAAGGGAATTAAGGGTTACGGGGAGCGGGCAGTAAATTGGACATGAGTCTAGGTTCGGAATGGTCGTGGCCCTGTGGGTAGTGGAGTGGGCCCAGGGGCCGTGTAGCCTGGTTCTGCTCCTACTGTGTTCTAATTCTGTGTTAGATTTCAGGAGATGATTTTATTCCTGTTCCTGGCTGGGGTGGAGATCGCCTTTACAGAAGGTAAGTACTGTAGAAAATACAGGGACAGAGTGATCTCCTGGACGAGTTTCGATCGCCTAGATGGGTCGGAGAGGAATTTCCCAGATTTTTCCTCCCAAATTGGCCATTGGGTTTTTTCTGGTTTTTCGCCTCTCCCGGGAGATCACATGGGTTCGGGTGGATGGAGAGGGATAGAAGATTTGAGGTTAGGATCAGATCAGCCATGATCTTATTGAATGGTGGAGCAGGCTCGAGGGGCTGAATGGCCTACTCCTGCTCCTATTTCTTATGTTCTTATGTAACAGTGCGGCGCTCCCTCAGTACTGCCCCCCGACTGTGCAGCGTTCCCTCAGCACTGCTCCTCCGACAGTGCGGCGCTCCCTCAGCACTGCCCCACTGACAGTGCAGCGCTCCCTCAGCACTGCCCCTCCAACAGTGCGGCGCTCCCTCAGCACTGCCCCACTGACAGTGCAGCGCTCCCTCAGCACTGCCCCTCTGACAATGCGGCGCTCCCTCAGCTCTGCCCCTCCGACAGTGCGGTGCTCCCTCAGTTCTGCCCCTCCGACAGTGCGGTGCGCCCTCAATTCTGCCCCTCCAACAGTGCGGCGCTCCCTCAGTTCTGCCCCTCCAACTGTGCGGCGCTCCCTCAGTACTGACCCTATGACACTGCGGCGCTCCCTCAGAACTGCCCCTCCCTCAGTACTGCCCATCCGACAGTGCAGCGCTCCCTCAGTACTACCCCTCCGACAGTGTGGCGCTCCCTCAGAACTGCCCCTCCCTCAGTACTGCCCCTCCGACAGTGCGGCGCTCCCTCAGCACTGCCCCTCCGACAGTGCGGCACTCCCTCGGTACTGCCCCTCCGACAGTGCGGCGCTCCCTCAGTACTGCCCCCCCGACAGTGCGGCGCTCCCTCAGTACTGCCCCACCGACAGTGCGGCGCTCCCTCAGTACTGCCCCACCGACAGTGCGGCGCTCCCTCAGTACTGCCCTTCCAGCAGTGCGGCGCTCCCTCAGCACCGCACTGGAGTGTCAGCCTCGCTTTATATGCTCAACTCCCCGGAGCGGGATTTGAACCCACAACCTTCTGACTCTGCTATCCACTGAGCCACAGCTGACTCCAGTCTTTTACACAGTTTCATCATAACTTTCTTGCTTTTGCATGCTACGCCTCTGCAAATGCAAGGGAGTTATGATGAATTGTTAAACAGTTTTTTTTGCAGAGTGACCAAGGCTGTCTGTAGGAATCAATTTTGCATTTGAAAGAAGCTTGTATTGTAAAGCTTGTGCGAGAATTGGCGGGAATCGCGGGCTGAGCGGCTGTATAAAGGCTCCCGAGACCCAGGTAAGGCCTCAGTGCGAGAATCGGCGGGAATCGCAGACTGAGCGGCTGTATAAAGGCTCCCGAGACCCAGGTAAGGCCACAGTGTGAGAATCGGCGGGAATCACGGGCTGAGCGGCTGTATAAAGGCTCCCGAGACCCAGGTAAGGCCTCAGTGCGAGAATCGGCGGGGATCGCGGGCAGAGCGGCTGTATAAAGGCTCCAGAGACCCAGGTAAGGCCTCAGTGTGAGAATTGGCGGGAATCGCGGGCTGAGCGGCTGTATAAAGGTCCCAGAGACCCAGGTAAGGCCTCAGTGTGAGAATCGGCGGGGATCGCGGGCTGAGCGGCTGCATAAAGGCTCCCGAGACCCAGGTAAGGCCTCAGTGCGAGAATCGGCGGGAATCGCGGGCTGAGCGGCTGTATAAAGGCTCCAGAGACCCAGGTAAGGCCTCAGTGTGAGAATCGGCGGGAATCGTGGGCTGAGCGGCTGTATAAAGGCTCCAGAGACCCAGGTAAGGCCTCAGTGTGAGAATCGGTGGGAATCGTGGGCTGAGCGGCTGCATAAAGGCTCCAGAGACCCAGGTAAGGCCTCAGTGTGAGAATCGGTGGGAATCGCAGGCTGAGCGGTTGTATAAAGGCTCCCGAGACCCAGGTAAGGCCTCAGTGCGAGAATCGGCAGGAATCGCGGGCTGAGCGGCTGTATAAAGTCTCCCGAGGCCCAGGTAAGGTCTCAGTGCGAGAATCGGCGGGAATCACGGGCGGAGCGGCTGTATAAAGGCTCCCGAGACCCAGGTAAGGCCTCAGTGCGAGAATCGGCAGGAATCGCGGGCTGAGCAGCTGTATAAAAGCTCCCGAGACCCAGGTAAGGCCTCAGTGTGAGAATCGGCGGGAATCGCGGGCTGAGCGGCTGTATAAAGGCTCCCGAGACCCAGGTAAGGCCTCAGTGCAAGAATCGGCGGGAATCGCGGGCTGAGCGGCTGTATAAAGGCTCCCGAGACCCAGGTAAGGCCTCAGTGCGAGAATCGTGGGCTGAGCGGCTGTATAAAGGCTCCCGAGACCCAGGTAAGGCCTCAGTGCGAGAATCGTGGGCTGAGCGGCTGTATAAAGGCTCCCGAGACCCAGGTAAGGCCTCAGTGCGAGAATCGTGGGCTGAGCGGCTGTATAAAGGATCCAGAGACCCAGGTAAGGTCTCAGTGCGAGAATCGGTGGGGATCGTGGGCTGAGCGGCTGTATAAAGGCTCCCGAGACCCAGGTAAGGTCTCAGTGCGAGAATCGGTGGGGATCGTGGGCTGAGCGGCTGTATAAAGGTCCCAGAGACCCAGGTAAGGTCTCAGTGCGAGAATCGGTGGGGATCGTGGGCTGAGCGGCTGTATAAAGGCTCCCGAGACCCAGGTAAGGCCTCAGTGCGAGAATCGGCGGGAATCGTGGGCTGAGCGGCTGTATAAAGGCTCCAGAGACCCAGGTAAGGCCTCAGTGTGAGAATCGGCAGGAATCGCAGGCTGAGCGGCTGTATAAAGGCTCCCGAGACCCAGGTAAGGCCTCAGTGCGAGAATCGGCGGGAATCGCGGGCTGAGCGGCTGTATAAAGGCTCCCGAGACCCAGGTAAGGCCTCAGTGCGAGAATCGGCGGGAATCGTGGGCTGAGCGGCTGTATAAAGGCTCCCGAGACCCAGGTAAGGTCTCAGTGCGAGAATCGGCAGGAATCGCAGGCTGAGCGGCTGTATAAAGGCTCCAGAGACCCAGGTAAGGCCTCAGTGTGAGAATCGGCGGGGATCGCGGGCTGAGCGGCTGTATAAAGGCCCCAGAGACCCAGGTAAGGCCTCAGTGCGAGAATCGGCGGGAATCGCGGGCTGAGCGGCTGTATAAAGGCTCCAGAGACCCAGGTAAGGTCTCAGTGCGAGAATCGGCGGGAATCGCGGGCTGAGCGGCTGTATAAAGGCCCCAGAGACCCAGGTAAGGTCTCAGTGCGAGAATCAGCGGGAATCGCGGGCTGAGCGGCTGTATAAAGGCTCCAGAGACCCAGGTAAGGCCTCAGTGTGAGAATCGGCGGGAATCGTGGGCTGAGCGGCTGTATAAAGTCTCCCGAGACCCAGGTAAGGTCTCAGTGCGAGAATCGGCGGGAATCGCGGGCTGAGCGGCTGTATAAAGGCTCCAGAGACCCAGGTAAGGCCTCAGTGTGAGAATCGGCGGGGATCGCGGGCTGAGCGGCTGTATAAAGGCCCCAGAGACCCAGGTAAGTTTTACCAATCTCCAGTCTCGGACCTCGGAGGGAAGGAGAGAGGTAAAAAGTAATCCAAGTGTGACGTCACCAGAAAGCGGGTAAGTGATTGGTTGGTGAGTATTTCTCTCTTTTTTAAGCTTAAACTCTGTGGTTCATAGTTTCTAAGGTGCGATATTCATCATCTAGAATCGGGGCAGAGGGTATTTAAAAATAATATTAATAAATTTAATTAATTACATAGAATGGGAGATCAGGTGATGTGTTGCTGCTGCAATATGTGGGAGCTGGTGGACACCATTGATGCTCACGGTGATCACATTTGCAGTAAGTGTTGGCTGCTCGAGGAATTCCGGCTCCGTGTTGAAGAGCTGGAGTCCGAGCTTCAAACACTGAGACACATCAGGGAGGGGGAGAGTTACCTGGACTCTCTGTATCAGGAGGTAGTCACACCAATTAGATTAATTAATTCAGATGTAGTCCGTGGCCAGGGTCAGGATGGTGTGACTGTGAGTGAGGCAGGTACGGGGATCCAGGAGGTAGTGTCGGAGGAGCCGCAGCCCTTGCACTTGTCCAACAGGTTCGAGGCTCTTACTCCCTGTGAGGATGGGAACGGGGACTGCGGGGAGGATGAGCAACCTGGCCACCGCACCATGGAGCGGGGGGCCATTCAAGTGGGGGGAGTTAAAAGAAATGTTGTAGTGGTAGGGGATAGTATCGTTAGGGGGATAGATAGAGTTCTTTGCAGCCGAGAGCGAGAGTCCCGAAGGCTGTGTTGCCTGCCCGGTGCCAGGGTTAAGGACATCTCCTCTGGGCTGGAGAGAAACTTGGAGTGGGAGGGGGAGGATCCGGTTGTCTTGGTCCATGTTGGTACCAACGACATAGATAGGACAAGGAAGGAGGTTCTGCTGAGGGAGTTTGAGCAGCTAGGGGCCAAATTAAAAAGCAGAACCACAAGGGTAATAATCTCTGGATTATTACCTGAGCCACGTGCAAATTTGGCTAGGGTAAATAAAATTAGAGAGTTAAATGCGTGGCTCAAAGCCTGGTGTGGGAGAAATGGGTTTTGCTTCCTGGGACACTGGCTTCAGTACTGAGACAGGAGAGAGCTGTTCTGTTGGGACGGACTTCACTTGGCCAGTGCTGGGACTAGAGTCCTGGTGAATCGAATAACTAGGGCTGTAGAGAGGGCTTTAAACTAATTAGTGGGGGGGGGGGGTTTTAAGAGAGCAAAAAATAAAAATGACAGCGGAGAAGGCAATAGAGCAAGGTAGCAGTGGGGGAATTAAAAACCAGAGTGTGTCAGGAAGGGACAGAATGTATAATGATAAAGGTAAAGTAGTAAAAGGGGTAACAGCAGGAATAAATTGTCAGAAAACATATTTGAAAGTTCTTTATCTGAATGCATGCAGCATTTGTAACAAAATTGACGAGTTGACGGTACAAATAACTACACATGGGTATGATCTGGTGGCCATTACGGAAACATGGCTGCAAGATAATCATGACTGGGAACTAAACATACAAGGGTATTTGACAATTAGGAAGGACAGACAGGAAGGAAAGGGAGGTGGGGTTGCTATGTTAATCAAGGATGGAATTACTGCAATAGTCAGAAATGATATTGGGTTAAAGGATCAGGATAGGGAAACAGTTTGGGTGGAGATAAGGAATAATAAGGGGAATAAGTCACTAGTGGGCGTAGTCTATAGGCCTCCTAACAGTTGCAAATCTGTTGGTCGGAGTATAAATCAGGAAATAGTTGGGGCTTGTAATAAGGGAACAGCTATAATCATGGGGGATTTTAACTTTCATATTGACTGGACTAATCAAATTGGGCATGGCAGCATTGAGGAAGAGTTCATAGAGTGTATTAGGGATGGGTTCCCTGAGCAGTATGTAACTGAACCAACCAGGGGGCAGGCAATCTTAGATCTGGTCCTGTGTAATGAGACAGGATTAATAAAAAATGTCCTAGTGAAGGATCCCCTTGGAATGAGTGACCATAATATGGTTGAATTCCAAACTCAGTTTGAGGGTGAGAGAGTTGGATCTCAAACCAGCGTACTGAGCTTAAATAAAGGAGACTATGAAGGTATGAGAGTAGAATTGACTAAAGTGGACTGGGAAAACAGATTAAAGTGTAAGACGGTACAAGAGCAGTGGTCTACATTCAAGGAGATATTTCACATCTTTCAAGATAAATATATTCCACTGAGGAAAAAGGGGAGTAAAAGAAAAGACAGCCATCCGTGGCTTAGTAAAGTAATAAAGGATAGTATTCGACTGAAAACAAGGGCATATAAAGTAGCCAAATCTAGTGGGAGGATAGAAGATTGGGAAGCATTTAAAAGCCAGCAAACAATAACTAAAAGATTAATTAAGAAAGGGAAGATAGATTATGAAAGTAAACTAGCAAAATATATAAAAACAGATAGCAAGAGTTTCTACAGCTATATAAAAAGAAAAAGGGTGGCTAAAGTGAACGTTGGTCCCTTAGAGGATGGGACCGGGAAACTCGTGGTGGGGAACATGGAGATGGCAAAGACGCTGAACAAATATTTTGAATCAGTCTTTACAGTAGAGGACACTAAAAATATCCCAACACTGGACAAACAGGGGGCAATGGGGGGGGGGGCGGGAGGAGCTAAACACGATTAAAATCACTAAGGAGATGGTACTCAGTAAAATAATGGGACTTAAGGCGGATAAATCCCCCTGACCTGATGGCCTACATCCTAAGGTCTTGAGAGAAGTGGCGGTAGGGATTGTGGATGCATTGGTGATCATTTTCCAGAACTCCCTGGACTCAGGAAAGGTCCCGGCAGATTGGAAAACTGCTAATGTAACACCCTTATTTAAGAAGGGAAGTAGACAAAAAGCTGGAAACTATAGACCAGTTAGCCTAACATCTGTGGTTGGCAAAATGTTGGAGTCAATGATTAAGGAAACAGTAACAGAGCATTTGGATAAACATAATTTAATAGGACAGAGTCAGCATGGTTTTCCGAAGGGGAAGTCATGTTTGACAAATTTGCTCGAATTCTTTGAGGATGTAACATACAGGGTGGATAAAGGGGTGTAGTGTATGTGCCTTTAAGAGCCCCATGTGTACTGTAATGCCGGTAATGGCCACTCAGGCTATATAAGCCTGAGTATTGTGTTGTATCCGTTAGTTCCCCTCCAGACTTTGTTTAGTAAACACCTATCAAACCAACTCCTGTCTTCAGTGTCTCTATCAACACACAGACACAACAGTGGCGACGAAGTGGAAACGGACTTACCTACAATTCGGCAGCACCTCAAGGACATCGATTCTTCTGGCGTCCAGAAGAATCAAGAAGTGAAAGAAGCTGTTGTTTCACCAGCTGGCCAAGCTGGTGGCAGGTACTGCGGTAATCCTTCCTGGGCGTCAGGCTGGGGCTCCAGCGGCTGGCTCTACAGCTGGGCCAAGCAGCGAAAGCGGAGGCAAGCAGTAACAGACGGGGAGGGAGCACTCGGGAGACGGCCGGCGCTGCAAGCAGGTCGGCGTTCAGACCTACAGAGAGAGTCCGGTGGGAACGAGTCTCCAACTGTAAAGAAAGAAAGAAAGAAAAAAAAAAGGAAACCGCGGGAAACAGCGTTGTCATCGGCAGCAGCAGCGGGAAAGCGCGGGAAGCGCCATATCTTTTCTAAGATGCCTAATTCTGGCAATATTGATGCTTTTGATAACAAGATAGAGGATTGGACCACATATGTGGAAAGAGTGGAGGTATATTGCACCGCAAATGGAATAGAAGATGAAAAAAAAGCTTCAGTACTTCTAAATCTAATGGGCGCTGTTACGAAACTTAATCACTCCAGCCGAACCGATGGACAAGAATTTTAAGGAGATTGTTGATACCCTACACTGCCAATTCGAGGCAGGACTGGCAGATTCTCTATGAGACAAATTCG
This sequence comes from Somniosus microcephalus, assembly GCF_052327205.1. NCBI lineage: Eukaryota > Metazoa > Chordata > Chondrichthyes > Squaliformes > Somniosidae > Somniosus > Somniosus microcephalus. The sequence goes on along the minus strand of NW_028225200.1, from coordinate 734,790 downwards.
TCTGCGGTCTCCTAAGTGTAGGAACACAAAAAAGGCTATTTTCTGAAAAAGATTTAACACTGGACAAGGCTTTCAGTGCAAGAGGAGCTGCAGAGATACAGCAAAAGCCACAGGACTTCGGCACCCATGAAATGACACGGGGTTTCGAGAGATGTTATCGCTGCGGCAGATCCACCCATGACCAGAGGGACTGCTGGTTCAAGGACAAAGCATGCAGGCAATGCGGAAAGATGGGACACATTACACGTGTATGCCGATCTGGAAACAAAAAATCCACTAACAGGAAAAAAATCAATAAGGAAAAGCACAGAAACGTACAAATGATGACGGACAGTAGCTCCGAAGACCAGAAGAGCGATAGCAACTCCGGGAACAAGAGACTAAGCTCTCTCAAATTACATAATGTAATTGCCAAAGAAGATTACCAGACCATTTGGGTTACCCTCACAATAGCAGGGTCCCCAGTTAAAATGGAGCTAGATACAGGATCAGCTCTGACCGTCATAAATCGACGAGATTACGAGCGGCTATTTCCGCATATACCTTTAAAAGACACATCCATTATCTTGAAAACATATACGGGGCAGAAAGTATACCCCAAAGGAAAAATAAAGGTGCCTGTTGTATACAACGGCAAGGAAATACAGAAGTTGTATTTATACGTTCTACAAGATGGTGGTCCACCGCTGTTGGGAAATGAATGGATCAGGAAAATACATTTAGACTGGCACTCCATTCAGGCACTGACGGTGACCAGTAAGGAAAAAAACGATGATGACGTCATACCTGAACGATTAAAAGACATCTTGGCCAACGCCAAGGAAGTGTTTCAAGAGAAACTAGGAACCTTGAAAGGCATCACCGCCTCAATAAAAGTGGAAGATGCAGCAATTCCCAAGTTTTTTAAGGCAAGACCGGTGCCATACGCAATTCATCCAGCAGTCGAGGCAGAGCTGGAGAATTTGGAAAAGGCAGGCATATTATCTAAACTAGATTGAAGCGAGTGGGCAACATCCATCGTCCCAGTCATGAAGAAAGCATTGAAGAATGATAAATCTGAAGAACAGAGAAAAATTTGCATCTGTGGAGACTTCAAGGTGACTGTAAACCCGGTCCTTCACACGGTACAGTATCCTCTTCCGAGGATAGAAGATATTTTCGCCTCACTATCCGGAGGGAAACATTTCAACAAAATTGACTTGGCACAGGCATATCTACAGATGGAGGTTGAAGAGGCCTCTAAAAAAAATATCTCACGATAAATACACACAAAGGTCTGTACCAGTACAATCGACTGGTTTTCGGAGTAGCATCCGCTCCAGCTATCTGGCAAAGAGCTATGGAGCAAGTCCTCCAAGGGATTCCGGGGAATCAATGCTACCTAGACGACATCCTTGTAACAGGAGAAAACGACAACGAGCACCGTGCCAATTTGGAGCAGGTGCTCACTAGGCTGAGAGAACGGGGCCTACGAGCAAATCGCCCCAAGTGCGAATTTTTCCAAAATCAAATATCATATTGTGGCCACATAATTAATAAGGAAGGGTTGCATAAGTCACCTGAAAAAATTGAAGCGGTCATAAAAGCCCCAGCACCTGAAAATGTTTCACAATTAAGGTCGTTCCTGGGATTAATAAATTACTATCATAAATTTTTACTGAACTTATCAACACTTCTACACCCTCTTAATAAACTGCAACAAACTGGAGTAATTTGGAAATGGAGCGAAGACTGTAAACGTGCCTTCCATAAATGCAAAGACTTAATCACGTCCAAAGAAGTTTTGGCTCATTACAACCCATCACTGCCAATCAGACTGGCGTGCGATGCATCCCCTTACGGCATAGGAGCAGTATTATCGCATAAATTACCTGATGGCTCGGAACGGCCGATAGCTTTTGCGTCACGCTCATTGAACTCAGCTGAGCGTAACTATGCCCAAATCGACAGGGAAGCACTCAGCCTGGTATGGGGAGTGAAGAAATTCAACCATTACCTACATGGACAAAAATTTACCTTGTTGACTGACCATCAACCCCTCATCTCCATATTCAATCCTAAAAAGGGTGTTCCCATTATGACAGCGCAAAGGCTACAGAGGTGGTCCCTTTTTCTAGGGGCACACCAATACAACATAGAATACAAAGGATCAAAACAGCATGGGAATGCTGACGGTTTATCGCGTCTACCGTTGCCAACGGTAGAAGATGCACCTACAGTAGACCCAGTGGAGATGTTCCACTCAACCATAGTGGAATGTCTACCAGTAACAAATTCTGCCATTGAAAAGGAAACGAGAATTGACCCGACTCTCTCACGAGTCTACGATTTAACGGTGAAGGGATGGCCAGCACATGGCGAACCACTGTTGCCAGCATTCTCGCAAAGAGGAGAACAGCTGTCAGTGTGCCGAGGAACCTTGATGTGTGGATCCAGAGTGGTGATTCCACCCAAACTCCAGGATAAAGCGCTAAAGGAGCTTCACGAGGGGCATCTGGGTGGAGTGAAAATGAAGAACCTAGCCAGAGCGTTTGTACGGTGGCCAGGTATCGATGGAGACAGCGAAGAAATGACCAAGAGCTGCCTAGGATGCCAGAAGGTCCAAAACGCTCCACCCCAAGCCCCTCTACATCCATGGGAGTGGCCCTCATCTCCCTGGCAAAGGGTACACATCGACTTTGCTGGTCCATTTATGGACTCAATGTTCTTAATCGCAGTTGATGCACACTCCAAGTGGCCGGAGGTAATCAAGATGTCCTCCACCACCACAGAAAAATCAATCACAGTATTAAGGACCATATTTGCCAGGAATGGGCCGCCGGAACAGATCTGTTCTGATAATGGACCGCAATTTGTGTCCGAAGAATTCAGGAAGTTCTTAAAAAACAATGGGGTTAAGCACTACACGTCCGCCCCATACCATCCCGCCACCAATGGATTGGCTGAAAGGTTTGTCCAGACCTTCAAGAAGACCATAAAGGCCATGGGTAATGAAGACATAAAACTTCAGCACAAGGTGGATAACTTCTTGTTCGCATACAGGAATGCAACACATATGGTTACAAACCAAACTCCCGCCATGATGTTCTTCAATAGAAGCCTAAGATGCCGGCTGGATTTGATCAAGCCCAACATCAGAAGGGATGTGGAGAACCGGCAATTTCAAGGCATGAATGAAAGGCCAACTAGAACCTTCCAGATAGGTCAACAAGTTTTGGCCCGGGACTACCGTACCGAGAAATGGCAGCCTGGAACTATCTGCACACGACTAGGACCGCTGATGTATACCGTGGACATCGGAGAAAGCATAATAAGGTGCCATGCTGACCAAATCAGAGTCATCCGAAAAGGGACAACCTACACCACAACTCTATACGCTTAACGATGAAGTAGAGATACCTATATCTACCTCCGATCCGGTGATACTGGAACCCGATGAACCCGACACTGGCATTCAAGCCGAATCAGCCTTGCCAAAAGAACCTACTACACGACCAGAAACTACTACACCACCGAGGCGTTATCCGGACCGAGTCAGGAAGCCTCCAGAGAGACTGACTTATAATTAATTAACTGCAGCAATGTATAGATTATTTTTCTTGTAACATGTAATTAATAATTACTTAAAATATTATGTACTGGTTAGCTAAAAGGAGAGGAATTGTAGTGTATGTGCCTTTAAGAGCCCCATGTGTACTGTAATGCCGGTAATGGCCACTCGGGCTATATAAGCCTGAGTATTGTGTTGTATCCGTTAGTTCCCCTCCAGAATTTGTTTAGTAAACACCTATCAAGCCAACTCCTGTCTTCAGTGTCTCTATCAACACACAGACACAACAAGGGGAACCAGTGGATGTAGTGTATTTGGACTTCCAAAAGGCATTTGACAAGGTTCCACACAAAAGATTACTGATCAAGATAAAAAATCACAGGATTGGGGGTAATATACTGGCATGGGTGGAAGACTGGCTATCTAACAGAAAACAAAGAGTTGAGATAAATGGTTCGTTCTCGGGCTGGCAATCAGTAACTAGTGGTGTTCCGCAGGGGTCAGTGCTGGGACCCCAACTCTTTACAATCTATATTAACGATTTGGAGGAAGGGACCGAGTGCAACATATCCAAGTTTGCCGACGATACAAAGATGGGAGGGAAAGCAGTGAGTGAGGATGACATAAAAAACCTGCAAAAAGACAGACAGGCTAAGTGAGTGGGCAGAGATTTGGCAGATGCAATATAATGTTGGAAAATGTGAGGTTATGCACTTTGGCAGAAAAAATCGAAGAGCAAGTTATTATCTAAATGGAGAGAAACTGCAAAGTGCTACAGTACAAAGGGATCTGGGGGTCCTGGTGCATTAAACACAAAAAGTTAGTATGCAGGTGCAGCAGGTGATCAGGAAGGCCAATGGAATCTTGGCTTTTATTGCAAGGGGGATGGAGTATAAAAGCAGGGAAGTCTTGCTTCAGTTATACAGGGTACTGGTGAGGCCACACCTGGAATACTGCGTGCAGTTTTGGTTTCCATATTTAAGAAAAGATATACTTGCTCTCGAGGCAGTTCAGAGAAGGTTCACTCGGTTGATTCCGGAGATGAGGGGGTTGACGTATGAGGAAAGGTTGAGTAGGTTGGGCCTCTACTCATTGGAGTTCAGAAGAATGAGAGGCGATCTTATCGAAACATATAAGATTGTGAGGGGGCTTGATCGGGTGGATGCGGGGAGGATGTTTCCACTGAAGAGTGAGACTAGAACTAGGGGGCATAATCTTAGAATAAGGGGCTGCCCTTTCAAAACTGAGATGAGGAGAAACTTCTTCACTCGGAGGGTAGTAAATCTATGGAATTTGCTACCCCAGAGAGCTGTGGAAGCTGCAACATTAAATAAATTTAAAATGGAGATAGACAGTTTCCTAGCAGATAAGGGAATTAGGGGTTACGGGGAGAGGGCAGGGAAGTGGACGTGAGTCTAGATTCAGATCAGCCATGATCCTATTGAATGGCGGAGCAGGCCCGAGGGGCCGTATGGCCTACTCCTATTTCTTATGTTCTTCTCATGTCCTTATGATGGGACAGTGTAGAGGGAGCTTTACTCTGTATCTAACCCGTGCTGTACCTGCCCTGGGAGTGTTTGATGGGACAGTGTAGAGGGAGCTTTACTCTGTATCTAACCTGTGCTGTACCTGCCCCGGGAGTGTTTGATGAGACAGTGTAGAGGGAGCTTTACTCTGTATCTTCCCTGTGCTGTACCTGCCCTGGGAGTGTTTAATGGGACAGTGTAGAGGGAGCTTTACTCTGTATCTAACCCGTGCTGCACCTGCCCTGGGAGTGTTTGATGGGACAGTGTGGAGGGAGCTTTACTCTGTATCTAACCCGTGCTGTGCCTGCCCTGGGAGTGCTTGATGGGACAGTGTAGAGGGAGCTTTACTCTGTATCTAACCCATGCTGTACCTGCCCTGGGAGTGTTTGATGGGACAGTGTAGAGGGAGCTTTACTCTGTATCTAACCCGTACTGTACCTGCCCTGGGAGTGTTTGATGGGACAGTGTAGAGGGAGCTTTACTTTGTATCTAACCCGTGCTGTACCTGCCCTGGGAGTGTTTGATGAGACAGTGTAGAGGGAGCTTCACTCTGTATCTAACCCGTGCTGTACCTGCCCTGGGAGTGTTTGATGGAACAGTGTAGAGAAACATAGAAGATAGGAGCAGGAGTAGGCCATTCGGCCCCTCGAGCCTGCTCCGCCATTCAATGAGATCATGGCTGATCATCCAAATTCAGTACCCTGTCCCTGCCTTCTCCCCATATCCCTTGATCCCTTTAGCCTCAAGAAATATATCCAACTCTTTCTTGAATATATTTAATGAACTGGCCTCCACCGCCCTCTGTGGCAGAGAATTACACAGGTTCACCACTCTCTGGGTGAAGAAATTCCTCCTCATTTCAGTCCTAAATGGCTTACCCCTTATCCTTAGACTATGACCCCTGGTTCTGGACTCCCCGGCCATCAGAAACATCCTTTCTGCATCTAGTCTGTCCAGACCTGACAGAATTTTATAGGTTTCAATGAGATCTCCTCTCAATCTTCTAAACTCCAGTGAGTATAAGCCCAATCGACACAATCTTTCCTCATACGTCATTCCTGCCATCCCAGGTATCAGCCTGGTGAATCTTCGCTGCACTCCCTCCACGGCAAGAACGTCCTTCCTCAGGTAAGGTGACCAAAACTGTACACAATACTCAAGGTGCGGTCTCACCAAGGCCCTGTACAACTGTAGCAAGACATCCTTGTTCCAGTATTCGAACCCTCTTGCTACGAAGGCCAACATACCATTTGCCTTCTTAACCGCCTGCTGCACCTGCATGCTTACCTTCAGCGACTGGTGCACAAGAACACCCAGGTCTCGTTGCACTTCCCCTTCTCCCAATCTATTGCCATTCAAATAATAATCTTTGCTTTACTCTGTATCTAACCCATGCTGCACCTGCCCTGGGAGTGTTTGATGGGACAGTGTAGAGGGAGCTTTACTCCATGTCTAACGTGTGCTGTACCTGCCCTGGGAGTGATTGATGGGACAGTGTAGAGGGAGCTTTACTCTGTATCTAACCCGTGGTGTACCTGCCCTGGGAGTGTTTGATGGGACAGTGTACAGGAAGCTTTACTCTGTATCTAACCCATGCTGTACCTGCCCTGGGAGTGTTTGATGGGACAGTGTAGAGGGAGCTTTACTCTGTATCTAACCCGTGCTGTACCTGCCCTGGGGGTGTTTGATGGGACAGTGTAGAGGGAGATTTACTCTGTATCTAACCCATGCTGTACCTGCCCTGGGAGTGTTTCATAGCACAGTGTAGACGGAGCTTTACTCTGTATCTAACCCGTGCTGTACCTGCCCTCACGAGCAAATTTGGCTAGGGTAAATAAAATCAGAGAGTTAAATGCGTGGCTCAAAGACTGGTGTGGGAGAAATGGGTTTTGCTTCTTGGGACACTGGCACCAGTACTGGGACAGGAGAGAGCTGTTCCGTTGGGACGGACTCCACTTGGCCAGTGCTGGGACTAGAATCCTGGCGAATCTAATAACTAGTGCTGTAGAGAGGGCTTTAAACTAATTAGTGGGGGGGAGGTTTCAAGAGAGCGAAAAATAAAAATGTCAGCGGAGAAGGCAATAGAGCAAGGTAGCAGTGGGGGAATTAAAAACCAGAGCGTGTCAGGAAGGGACAGAATATATAAAGATAAAGGTAAAGTCGTAAAGGGGGTAAAAGCAGGAATAAATTGTCATAAAACATATTTAAAAGTTCTTTATCTGAATGCACGCAGCATTCGTAACAAAATAGACGCGTTGACGGTACAAATAACTACACATGGGTATGATCTGGTGGCCATTACGGAGACATGGCTGCAGGGTGACCATGACTGGGAACTAAACATCCAGGGGTATTTGACTATTAGGAAGGACAGACAGGAAGGAAAAGGAGGTGGGGTGTCTATGTTAATAAAGGATGGAATCACTGCAATAGTGAGAAATGATATTGGGTCAAAGGATCAGGATAGTGAAATGGTTTGGGTGGAAATAAGGAATAATAAGGGGAAAAAGTCACTAGTGGGCGTAGTCTATAGGCCTCCTAACAGTTGCAACTCTATTGGTCGGAGTATAGATCAGGAAATAGTTGGGGCTTGTAATAAGGGAACAGCTATAATCATGGGAGATTTTAACTTTCATATTGACTGGACTAATCAAATTGGGCAGGGCAGCCTTGAGGAAGAGTTCATAGAGTGCATTAGGGACGGGTTCCTTGAGCAGTATGTTACTGAACCAACCAGGCTCTCTTGAAACCTCCCCGCCACTAATTAGTTTAAAGCCCTCTCTACAGCCCTGGTTATTCGATTCGCCAGGATTCTAGTTGGAGGGTGAGAGAGTTGGATCTCAAACCAGCGTACTAGGCTTAAATAAAGGAGACTATGAAGGTATGAGAGCAGAGTTGACTAAAGTGGACTCGGAAAATAGATTAAGGTGCAAGACGGTAAATGAGCAGTGGTGTACATTCAAGAAGATATTTCACAACTTTCAAGAAAAATATATTCCACTGAGGAAAAAGGGGCGTAAAAGAAAAGACAGCCATCCGTGGCTAAGTAAAGTAATAAAGGATAGTATCCGACTGAAAACAAGGGCTTATAAAGTAGCCAAATCTAGTGGGAGGATAGAAGATTAGGAAGTATTTAAAAGCCAGCAAAGAATAACTAAAACATTAATTAAGAAAGGGAAGATAGATTATGAAAGTAAAGTAGCAAAAAATATAAAAACAGATAGCAAGAGTTTCTACAGTTATATAAAAAGAAAAAGGGTGGCTAAAGTGAATGTTGGTCCCTTAGAGGACGAGACTGGGAAGTCAGTAGTGGGGAACATGGAGATGGCAAACACACTTAACAAATATTTTGTATCAGTCTTTACAGTAGAGGACACTAAAAATATCCCAACACTGGACAAATGGGGCTATGGGGGGAGGAGCTAAACACGATTAAAATCACTAAGGAGATGGTACTTGGTAAGATAATGGGACTTAAAAAAAAAAAAAAAAAAATTTATTCATTGATGGGATGTGGGCGTCGCTGGCTGGCTAGGCCTGCATTTAGTGCCCATCCCTAATTGCCCTTGAGAAGGTGGTGGTGAGCTGCCTTCTTGAACCGCTGCAGTCCATATGGTCTAGGTACACCCACAATGCTGTTAGTAAGGGAGTTCCAGGATTTTGGCCCAGCGACAGTGAAGGAACGGTGATACAGGTCCAAGTCAGGATGGTGTGTGGCTTGGAGGGGAACTTGTAGGTGGTGATGTTCCCATGCGTCTGCTGCCCTTGTCCTTCTAAGTGGTAGAGGTCGCGGGTTTGGAAGGTGCTGTTGAAGGAGCTTTGGCGAGTTGCTGCAGTGCATCTTGTAGATGGTACACACTGCAGCCACGGTGCGCCGGTGGTGGAGGGAGTGAATGTTGAAGGTGGTGGATGGAGTGCCAATCAAGCGGGCTGCTTTATCCTGAATGGTGTCGAGCTTCTCGAGTGTTGTTGGAGCTGCACTCATCCAGGCAAGTGGAGAGTATTCCATCACACTCCTGACTTGTACCTTGTAGATGGTGGAAAGGCTTTGGGGAGTCAGGAGGTGAGACACTCGCCGCAGAATTCCCAGCCTCTGGCCTGCTCTTGTAGCCACAGTATTTATATGGCTGGTCCAGTTCAGTTTCTGATCAATGGTAACCCCCAGGATGTTGATAGTGGGGGATTCAGCGATGGTAATGCCATTGAATGACTTAAGGTGGATAAATCCCCTGGACCTGATGGCTTACATCCTAGGGTCTTGAGAGAGGTAGCAGTGGGGATTGTGGATGCATTGGTGGTAATTTTCCAAAACTCCCTGGATTCAGGCAAGGTCCCAGCAGATTGGAAAACTGCTAATGTAATGCCCTTATTTAAAAAGGGAGGGAGACAAAAGGTTGGAAACAAAAGGTTGGAAACTATTGACCAGTTAGCCTAACATCTGTGGTTGGTAAAATGTTGGAGTCCATTATTAAGGAAGCAGTAACAGGACATTTGGATAAGCATAATTTAATCGGACAGAGTCAGCATGGTTTTATAAAGGGGAAGTCATGTTTGACAAATTTGCTCGAATTCTTTGAGGATGTAACAAACAGGGTGGATAAAGGGGAACCAGTGGATGTGGTGTATTTGGACTTCGAAAAGGCATTTGACAAGGTGCCACACAAAAGATTACTACGCAAGATAAAAAAGCATGGGATGGGGGTCATATATTGGCATGGGTGGAAGATTGGCTATCTAACAGAAAACAGAGAGTTGGGATAAATGGTTCATTCTCGGGTTGGCAATCAGTAACTAGTGGTGTTCCGCAGAGGTCAGTGCTGGGACCCCAACTCTTTACAATCTATATTAACGATTTGGAGGAGGGGACCGAGTGCAACATATCCAAGTTTGCCGACGATACAAAGATGGGAGGGAAAGCAGTGAGTGAGGAGGACATAAAAAACCTGCAAAAGGACATAGACAGGCTAAGTGAGTGGGCAGAGATTTGGCAGATGGAATATAATGTTGGAAAGTGTGAGGTTATGCACCTTGGCAGAAAAAATCAAAGAGCAAGTTATTATCTAAATGGAGAGAAACTGCAAAGTGCTACAGTACAAAGGGATCTGGGGGTCCTGGTGCATGAAACACAGAAGGTTAGTATGCAGGTACAGCAGGTGATCAGGAAGGCCAATGGAATCTTGGCTTTTATTGCAAGGGGGATGGAGTATAAAAGCAGGGAAGTCTTGCTTCAGTTATACAGGGGACTGGTGAGGCCACGCCTGGAATATTGCGTGCAGTTTTGGTTTTCATATTTAAGAAAAGATATACTTGCTCTCGAGGCAGTTCAGAGAAGGTTCACTCGGTTGATTCCGGAGATGAGGGGGTTGACTTATGAGGAAAGGTTGAGTAGGTTGGGCCTCTACTCATTGGAATTCAGAAGAATGAGAGGCGATCTTATCGAAACATATAAGATTGTGAGGGGGCTCGATCGGGTGGATGCAGAGAGAATGTTTCCACTGATGGGTGAGACTAGAACTAGGGGGGCATAATCTTAGAATAAGGGGCTGCCGTTTCAAAACTGAGATGAGGAGAAACTTCTTCACTCAGAGGGTGGTAAATCTATGGAATTTGCTACCTCAGATAGCTGTGGAAGCTGCAACATTAAATAAATTTAAAACAGAGATTGACAGTTTCCTAACTGATAAGGGAATTAGGGGTTACGGGGAGCGGGCAGGGAAGTGGACGTGAGTCTAGGTTCAGATCAGCCATGATCCTACTGAATATCGGAGTAGGCCCGAGGGGCCATATGGCCTACTTCTGCTCCTACTTCTTATGTTCTTTTTCTCTTCACATATCTATAAAAGCTTTTACAGCCAGTTGTTATGTTCCCTGAAAACTTACTCTCATATTCTATTTTCCCCTTCTTAATTAATCCCTTTGTCCTCCTTTGTTGAATCCTAAACTGCTCCCAATCCTCAGGTTTACTGTTTTTTCTGGCCAATTTATATGTCCTCTCCTTGGATCTTATGCTATCCCTAATTTCCCCTGTTCGCCACGGTTGAGTCACCTTTTTTGTTTTATTTTTATGCCAAACTGGGATGAACAAATTCTGTAGTTCATCCATGCGGTCTTTGAATGTTTGCCATTGCCTATCCACCGTCAACCCTTTGAGTGACATTCCCCAATCAATCCTCCTCACTTGCTTCTCAGACCATCGTAGTTTCCTTTATTTAAATTTAGGACCCTAGTCTCTGAGTCAACAACTTGATTCTCCATCTTAATGAAGATTTCGATCATATTATGATCACTGCGACCCAAGGGGCCTCGTACAACCAGATTGCTAATTAATCCTTTCTCGTTACATAATACCCAGTCTAAGATGGCCTGATCTCTGGTTGGTTCCTCGACATATTGGTCCAGGAAACCATCCCGTAAACACTCAAAGAATTCCTCCTCCACAGTAGCGGACATGAGAGGGGGGGGAGGGAGTCCCTTTAAATGTGGAGGAGGTGGGTGTCCCTTTAAATGTAGAGGTGGTGGGTGTCCCTTTAAATGTGGACGGGCTGGGTGTCCCTTTAAATGTGGAGGGGGTGGGTGTCCCTTTAAATGTGGAGAGGCGGGGCCGCGCATGCTCATTCGGCCCCACCACGAATCGAGGCTACCAGTGCGCCTGTGTGGGGTCTCCGGAGAGCAGACGGAAGGCCGGGCCCGGGGAAGAGGCGAAATCAGCGGCCGGGGTAAAGTTGGGGAATCGATTTAAATCGAGGGGGGAGCGGAGAGCGAGATTATAAAGTAAAATACGAGAAAAACCAAACCTGAGAGTCGGGCGGGCGGGACCTCCGCGGACACCGAACGGAGCGGATTGATCCGCGCGGGGTGGCGGAGTGAGCCGGAGCTATGTGATTCTGACTGACGGGAGCGCGGACCAATAGGAAGAGGGCGGAGGTGGGAGGACTGAACTGGGCGGCCTGGTCTTCCAACCAATAGCGGCGCGGCAAGGGGGCGGGGCCTCCTCTCCAGCTCAGGTGCGCTGGGGCCGATTGTGACGCGCTGTCCCCAGGTGAGAGCAGCTCAGTCAGCACAGAGCTGGGGCTGGAATCTGGGAGAGGGGCCGCAGGCAGCGGGCCTGGCAAAGGGGCACAAGCTTCACAATACAAGCTGTTTTCAAATGCACAATTGTGACGTCATCACAGGAAGAGCCCATTCGGACAAGGGGCTGCAACCGCTCAATCCGCTCCGCTCGCTGCCGGGAGGGGTTTGTATTTTCTTTTTATTTATCTCCCCGCCCACGCTTCTCTCCGCTATATATAAAAAAACCCTGATAAAACTCACTTTCCGCCGGTGATCCGGACCCTCGTGGTTGCCCGGGCCTTCCCCAGAATGCGAGGCCCTGCGCAGGCGCGGTAGCGGCTCATCCTCGGGAGCGGGGCCCGGCGGCGCATGCGGAGTAGGGGGAGGGGCCTGTTAAGAGGGGGAGGATGATTGACAGGGGCCCAGGGTGTGTGCTGAGCATGCGCGGTGCGGGCCGGGCGCCTGTGGAGCAGGAGGGGGCGGAGCCATGGGGCGCATGCGCGGGGTCAGCTGCAACTTTAGCGTCACAAAGGGACCGAGTGTCTTCAAATCTCTCCCCTCCTCTTCTAATTTCCTGTAAAACCAGTTTGTAAAAGTCATTACTGAAAGTACATAGAAGATAGGACCCAGGGCCTGATTGACGGCAGCTTCCGACCAATAGGGAGCGAGCGGGGCGGGACTGGAGAAGCGAGCCGGCGGCGGGTCTTCCAACCAATGGAGGAGCCCGAGGGCGGGACTTGCGCCGGCTGAGTGGGACCGAGGAGGCTGACGGGAGATTTAATTTAAATGAATTTAATTTCCCGCCTGCTCCAACCGCCCACCCTGCAACGTCACGACGTCTCCGGCGTGCATTGAATGACACTGAGCTCTCCACCAATGAGCGAGGGGAGGTGGAGCCTGGAGGACCGACCGAGGGGCTTTGGTCCTCCAACCAATCGCGGCGAAGGAGGAGGCAGGACCTGGGATCGGCCCGCCGCCATTTTGTAAAGAGGCCTGGTCAGAATCTGTGATCCTGGGAAAGTTTATTTTTAATGTTCCTTTCCGATTTTACAGCTCAAACTAATTTTATTTTACAGAAGATACTTGTTTTAAACATAGAAACATTGAAGATAGGAGCAGGAGTAGGCCCCTCGAGCCTGCTCCGCCATTCAATGCGATCATGGCTGATCATTAAAAAAAACAGTTCGTTTTTAAATTGATGAAACAGAAACAAGCAACCCTGGGGAGCAAATGTGAGTAAAAATATTTTTTCCCCCTGTATTAACTTTTTTAATACTAATTTTCTGCGTTTTTAATTATTAATTTCAAGCACTTTAAGAAAAATATGGGAGTGGTGGGGGTTCTCTTAAAGGGACAGGCGCTCCCTTTTTCCATGAGATTTTCATTAAAGGGACTGCGTCCCCGTGGATGACCGATTTTTAAAGGGACAGCGTCTCCCTTTTTATAATGTATATGTAAGAGACTGACATTTAAAGTAGGGCTAATCCCCTGCTCCCCTGAGTGCTTGGCAAGAAATCAGGTGCTGTTTGCTCTCGCCCCCTCCCAATTTTCTGCCACGGGACAGAAAGCAGAGAGTAGTGGTGAACGGTTTCTTTTCAGACTGGAGGGAGGTAAACAGTGATGTTCCCCAGGGGTCGGTATTAGGACCAATGTTCCCTCTTTTTTTTGAGGTGCGTGGCCCCTTTAACGGGCTGCACGGCCCATTCAAATTTCCGCGCATGCGCGTTTATTCCATTTATAGGGCGGTGAGCCGGCTGCGCGGGACCTCCAGACCGCTGCGTGGCCGCGCAACTTAACGTGAACATTGATTCAGACCACTGCTTTTTTTGATATATATCAATGACCTGGACTTGGGGATCCAGGGCAAAATTTCAAAATTTACAGATGACATGATACACGGAAATGTAGGAAACAATGAGGATAGTAACAGACTTCAGGAGGATGTAGCCAGACTGGTGAAATGGGCAGAAACATGGCAGATTAAATTTAATGTAGAGAAGTGTGAAGTGATTCATTTTGGTAGGAAGAATGAGGAGAGGCAATATAAACTAAATGGTCCAGTTTTAAAGAGGGTGCAGGAACAGAGAGGCCTCGGGGTGTATGTACACAAATCTTAGAAGGTGGCAGGACAAGTTGAGAAGGCTGTTAAAAAAGCATACAGGATCCTTGACTTTATTAATAGAGGAATAGAGTACAAAAGCAAGCATGTTATGCTAAGCCTTTATAAAACACTGGCTAGGCTCCCGCTGGGCACCACACTTTAGGAAGGATGTCAAGGCCTTAGGGTGCAGAAGAAATTTACGAGAATGGGACCAGGGATGAGGGACTTGAGTTACGTGGAGAGACGGGAGAAGCTGGGGTTGTTCTCCTTAAACAAAGAAGATTAAGAGGAGATTTGATAGTTGTTCAAAATCAGGATGGATTTTGAGAGAGTAAATAAGGAGAAACCGTTTCCAATGGCTGAAGGGACAGAAACCAGATTTAAGGCGATTGGCAAAAGAACCAGAGGTGACATGAGGAAACAGATTTTTACACCAAGTTGTTGTGACCTGGAATGCGCTGCCTGAAAGGGCGGTGGAAGTAGATTCAATATTATAATTCAAAAGAGATTGAGGTAAATACTTGAAGAGCAAACATTTACAGGGCTTTGGGGAAAGAGCAGGGGGAGTGGGATTAATTGGATCGCTCTTTCAAAGAGCCGGCACAGGCACGATGGGCCGAATGGCCTCCTTCTGTGCTGTATCATTCTATGATGCTATTCTACACAGACACACACACATACAGTCAGACAGCCACAGATACTCACTAAAATACAGTCAGACACACTCTCTCATTTTTTCTGCATGAACTTTTATTATTAATTTCAAAGACTTTACGAAAAAGGCGGGAATGGTGGGCGGAGGGCTCTTAAAGGGACAGGGACTCTCCTTTCCAGTGTGATTTTCATTAAAGGGACCGAGTCCCTCCTTGCCTGTGGAGGACCAATTTTAAAAGGACAGCGTCTCGAAATCGGGTGCTGTCTGCGTGTGAATCACCTCCTCCCAATTTCCTGCCAAGCGATCCCTGCGGGCACCACTCCACTCTAGGAGTGGCTCCTAGAATCATACAGCACAGAAGGAGGCCATTCAGCCCATCGTGCCTGTGCCAGCTCTTTGAAAGAGCTTTCCATTTAGTCCCACTCCCCCTGCTCTTTCCCCATAGCCCTGAAAATTTTCCCCCTTCAAGTATTTATCCAATTCCCCAGTGAACGTTATTATTGACTCTGCTTCCACCGCCCTTTCAGGCAGCGCATTCCAGATCACAACAACTCGCTGCGTCAATAAAATTCTCCTCACCTCGCCTCTGGTTCTTTTGTCAATGACCTTATATCTGTGTCCTCTGGTTCCCGACCCTCCTGCCACTGGAAACAGTTTCTCCTTATAAGCTACAGCTATACAAAGCCCTGGTTAGACCCCAGAGAGTCATAACGGCACAGAAGGAGGCCATTCGGCCCCATCCAGTCCGAGCCGGCTCTCTGTAGAGCAATCCAGTCAGTCCCATTCCCACGCTCTATCCCCGTAGCCCTGCAAGTTTATTTCCCTCAAGTGCCTATCCAGCCTCCCCTTGAAAACATTGAGTGTCTCCGCTTCCACCACTTCCGTTGGCAGTGAGTTCCAGGTCCTCACTAGTGGCTGCGTAAAAAAGTTTTTCCTCACATCCCCCCGTATCTCTTGCCCAAAACCTTAAATCTGTGTCCCCTAGTCCTTGTACCATCAACTAGTGGGAACAGCCTTTCCCCGTCTAGCCTATCCAAACCCGTCATAATCTTGTACACCTCGATCAAATCACCCCTCAACTTCATTTGCTCTAATAAAAACAAATCCAGCTTCTCCAACCTGTCCTTGTAGCTAAGATCCCCCATCCCCGGAACCATTCTGGTAAATCTCCTCTGCACACTCTCAAGGGCTATCACACCCTTCCTAAAGTGTGGTGACCAGAACTGGACGCAAGACTCCAGTTGTGGCCTAACCAGCGCTTTATGAAGGTTCAGCATAACTTAGAGTCATACAGCACAGAAAGAGGCCGTTCGGCCCATCGTGTCCGTGCTGGCCATCAAGCCCTGTCTATTCTAATCCCATTTTCCAGCACTTGGTCCGTAGCCTTGTATGCTATGCTGTTTCAAGTGCTCATCTAAATGCTTCTTGAATGTTGTGAGGGTTCCTGCCTCTACCACCCTTTCAGGCAGTGAGTTCCAGATTCCAACCACCCTCTGGGTGAAAAAGTTCTTCCTCAAATCCCCTCTAAACCTCCTGCCCCTTACCTTGAATCTATGCCCCCTTGTTATTGACCCCTCTACTGAGGGAAAAAGTTCCTTTCTATCTACCCTATCTATGCCCCTCATAATTTTGTACACCTCAATCAGGTCCCCCCTCAGCCTTCTCTGCTCTAAGGAAAACAACCCCAGCCTGTCCAGTCTCTCTTCATAGCTGAAGCGCTCCAGCCCAGGTAACATCCTGGTGAATCTCCTCTGAACCCTCTCCAAAGCAATCACATCCTTCCTATAGTGTGGCGACCAGAACTGTGTATTCCAGCTGTGGCCTAACCAGCGTTTTGTACAGCTCCATCATAACCTCCCTGCTCTTATATTCTATGCCTCGTCTAATGAAGGCAAGTATCCCATATGCCTTTTTAACCACCTTATCCGCCTGTTCTGCTGCCTTCAGGGATCTATGTACATGCACACCAAGGTCCCTCTGATCCTCTGTCTTTCCTAGGGTCTTACCATTCATTGTGTATTCCCTTGCCTTGTTAGTCCCTCCAAAATGCATCACCTCACACTTTTCAGGGTTAATTTCCATTTGCCACTGTTCCGCCCATCTGACCAACCCATCTATATCGTCCTGCAGACTGAGACTACCCTCCTCGCTATTTACCACCCCACCAATTTTCGTGTCATCTACGAACTTACTGATCATACCTTTTACATTCACATCCAAATCATTAATGTAGACCACAAACAGCAAGGGATCCAACACCGATCCCTGCGGTACCCCACTGGACACAGGCTTCTAGTCACAAAAACAACCTTCGACCATCACCCTCTGCCTTCTGCCACGAAGCCAGTTTTGGATCCAATGTGCCAAGGCACCCTGGATCCCATGGGCTCTTACCTTCTTGACTAGTCTCCTATGCAGGACTTTATCAAAAGCCTTACTGAAGTCCATGTATACCACATCCACTGCACTACCCTCATCCACACACCTAGTTACCCCCTCAAAAAATTCAATCAAATTAGTCAGACATGATCTTCCCTTGACAAAGCCATGCTGACTATCCCTGATTAATACTTGCCTCTCCAAGTGGAGACTAATTCAGTCCCTCAGAATTTTTTCCAATAATTTCCCTACCACTGATGTTAGGCTCACTGGCCTGTAATTCCCTGGTTTATACCTATCCTTGAATAATGGCACTATGTTAGCTGCTCTCCAGTCCTCTGGCACAGTAGTAAAAGGGAAAAAGCAGGAACTAAGTGTCACAAAACATATTTGAAAGTTCTTTATCTGAATGCACGTAGCATTCGTAACGAAATGGACGAGTTAACGGCACAAATAACTACATATGGGTATGATCTTGTGGCTATTACAGAAACATGGCTGCAGGGTGACCATGACTGGGAATTAAATATACCAGGTTATTTAACAATCAGGAAGGGCAGGCAGGAAGGAAGGGGAGGTGGGGTGGCTAAAGGAAGGAATCACTGTAATACAGAGAAATGATATTGGGTGAAAGCATCAGGATAGTGAAACAGTTTGGGTGGAGATAAGGAATAGTAAGGGGGAAAAAACACTAGTGGGCGTAGTCTATAGGCCTCTGAACAGTTGCAACTCTGCTGGACGGCGTATTAATCAGGAAATAGTTGAGGCTTGTAATAAGGGAACAGCTATAATTATGGGGGATTTTAACTATCATAACTGGACAAATCAAATTGGGCAGGGCAACCTTGAGGATGAGTCCATTGAGTGTATTAGGGATGGGTTTCTTGAGCAGTATGTAACTGAACCGACCAGGGGGCAAGCAACCTTAGATTTGGTCCTGTGTAATGAGACAGGATTAATTAAAAATGTCCTAGTAAAGGATCCCCTTGGAATGAGTGACCATAACATGGTTGAATTCCATATTCAATTAGAGGGTGAGAAGGTTGGATCTCAAACAAGCGTGCTGAGCTTGAATAAAGGAGACTATGAAGGTATGAGAGCGGAATTGATTAGAGTGGACTGGGAAAATAGATTAAAGGGTAAGATGGTACATGATCAGTGGTGTACATTTAAGGAGTTATTTTACAACTTCCAAAAAATATATATTCCACTGAGGAAAAAAGGGTGTAAAAGAAAAGATAGCCATCCGTGGCTAAGTAAAGTAATTAAGGATAGTATCCGACTAAAAACAAGGGCATATAAGGTAGCCAAATCTAGTGGGAGGATAAAATATTGGGAAGTCTTTAAAAGACAGCAAAAAATAACTAAAAGATTAAGAAAGGGAAGATAGATTATGAAAGTAAATTAGCAAAAAATATAAAAACAGATAGCAAAAGTTTCTATAGTTATATAAAAAGAAAAAGGGTGGCTAAAGTAAATGTTGGTCCCTTAGAGGATGAGACCGGGAAATTAATGGTGGGAAACATGGAGATGGCAAAAACGCTGAACAATTATTTTGTATCAGTCTTTGCGGTAGAGGGCACTAAGAATATCCCAACACTGGACAAACAGGGGGCTCTGGGGGGGGAGGAGCTAAATACAATTAAAATCACTAAGGAAGTGGTACTTGGTAAAATAATGGGACTCAAGGCGGATAAATCCCCTGGACCTGATGGCTTACATCCTAGAGTCTTGAGGGAAGTGGCGGTAGGGATTGTGGATGCATTGGTAATAATTTTCCAAAACTCCCTGGACTCAGCAAAGGTCCCGGCAGATTGGAAAACTCCTAATGTAACACCCTTATTTAAAAAGGGTAGTAGGCAGAAGGCTGGAAACTATAGACTGGTTAGCCTAACATCTGTGGTTGGTAAAATTTTGGAGTCCATTATTAAGGAGACAGTAATGGGACATTTGGATAAACATAATTTAACAGGACAAAGTCAGCATGGTTTTATGAAGGGGAAGTCATGTTTGACAAATTTGCTGGAGTTCTTTGAGGAAGTAACATACAGGGTGGATAAAGGGGAACCAGTGGACGTAGTGTATTTAGACTTCCAAAAGGCATTTGACAAGGTGCCACACGAAAGATTATTGCTCAAGATAAAAAATCACGGGATTGGGGGTAATATTCTGGCATGGATAGAGGATTGGCTCTCTAACAGAAAGCAGAGAGTTGGGATAAATGGTTCGTTCTCAGACTGGCAATCAGTAACTAGTGGTGTTCCGCAGGGGTCAGTGCTGGGTCCCCAACTCTTTACAATCTATATTAACGATTTGGAGGAGGGGACTGAGTGTAACATATCAAAGTTTGCAGATGATACTAAAATGGGAGGGAAAGTAGTGAGTGAGGAGGACATAAAAAACCTGCAAAGTGACATAGACAGGCTAAGTAAGTGGGCAGAGAGTTGGCAGATGGAATACAATACTGGAAAGTGTGAGGTTATGCACTTTGGCAGGAAAAATCATAGAGCAAGTTATTATCTTAATGGCAAGAAACTGGAAAGTACTGTAGTACAAAGTGATCTGGGGGTCCTGGTGCACGAAACTCAAAAAGTTAGTATGCAGGTGCAGCAAGTGATCAAGAAGGCCAATGGAATGTTGGCTTTTATTGCTAGGGGGATAGAATATAAAAACAGGGAGGTATTGCTGCAGTTGTACAAGGTATTGGTGAGACCGCACCTGGAATACTGCATACAGTTTTGGTGTCCATACTTAAGAAAAGACATACTTGCTCTCGAGTCAGTGCAAAGAAGGTTCACTCGGTTAATCCCGGGGCTCAGGGGGTGGACATATGAGGAGAGGTTGAGTAGATTGCGACTCTACTCATTGGAGTTCAGAAGAATGAGAGGCGATCTTATTGAAACATGTAAGATTGTGAAGGGGCTTGATCGGGTGGATGTGGTGAGGATGTTCCCAATGATGGGTGAAACTAGAACTGGGGGCATAATCTTAGAATAAGGGGCTGCTCTTTCAAAACTGAGATGAGGAGAAGCTTCTTCACTGAGGGTGGTAGGTCTGTGGAATTTGCTGCCCCAGAAAGCTGTGGAAGCTACATCATTAAATAAATTTAAAACAGAAATAGACAGTTTCTTAGAAGTAAAGGGAATTAGGGGTTACGGGGAGTGGGCAGAAAATTTGACATGAGTCTAGGTTTGGAATGGTCATGGCCCTGTGGGTAGCGGAGCGGGCCCAGGGGCCATGTAGGCTGGTTCTGCTCCTACTTCTTGTGTTCTAATTCTGTGTTAGATTTCAGGAGATGGTTCTATTCCTGTTCCTGGCTGGGGTGGAGATCACCTTTTACAGAAGGCAAGTACTGTAGAAAATATAGGGACAGAGTGATCTCCTGGACAAGTTTCGATCGCCTAGATGGGTCGGAGAGGAATTTCCCAGATTTTTTCCTCCCAAATTGGCCATTGGTTTTTTTTATCTGGTTTTTCGCCTCTCCCGGGAGATCACATGGGTTCGGGTGGGATGGAGAGTGAAAGTAGATTTGAGGTTAGGATCAGATCAGCCATGATCTTATTGAATGGTGGAGCAGGCTCGAGGGGCCGATTGGCCTACTCCTGCTCCTATTTCTTATGTTCTTACATCCCCTGTGGCCAGAGAGGTTCTGAAAGTTTGTGTCAGAGCCCCTGTAATCTCCTCCTTTGCCTCACACAGCAGTCTGGGATACATCTCATCCGGGCCTGGGGATTTATCCACTTTTAAGCCTGCTAAAACCGCTAGTACCTCCTCCCTCTCGATGCTAATATGTTCAAGTATATCACAGTCCCCCTGCCCGACTTCTATGTCTACATCGTCCTTCTCCATAGTGAACACAGATGCAAAAAATTCATTTAAAACCCCACCTACATCTTCTGGCTTCACACACAGATTGCCACTTTGGTCCCGAATGGGCCCTACTCATTCCCTGGTTATCCTCTTGCCCTTAATATACTTTTAAAACACCTTAGGATTTTCCTTTTATTTTGCTCGCCAGTGTTATTTCATGGCCCCTCCTCGCTCTCCTAACCCCTGCACTTTTTATACTCCTCTAGGGCTTCCTCTGTCTTTACTCCTTTGTATCTGCCAAAAGCCCTCCTTTTTTCCCTAATCCATTATCGTATATCCCTTGACATCCAGGGTTCCCTGGGCTTGTTGGTCCCATCCTTGACCTTTACGGGAACATGTTGCCATTGTACTCTCTCAATTTCCTTTCTGAAAGACTCCCATTGCTCTGATGTGGATTTTCCTACAAGTAGCTGATCCCAGTCCACTTTGGCCAGATCCTGCCTTATCCTATTAAAATCGGCCGTCCCCCAATTTAGAACCTTTATTTCCGGTCCATCTGTGTCCTTTTCCATGACTACCTTAAATCTCACCGAATTATGGTCACTGTCACCAAAGTGCTCACCTACTAACACTGAGTGTGAGTCAGCAGAGAGTGCTGTGAGTTTGGGTAAGAGTGAGAGTTCTTTAATTGTTATTTCTCTTTAAATCATTCTTGATAAGATTACTTAAGCAGTTTAAGTAAAGGGGAAAAGTTAAATATTTGGGATTCTGTTGGTTTAAGAAGAGTAAAACAAGGTTACACTGCAGTAGGGGTAAATTGGCACAGCAGGCAGTGGAAACCAGTTTTTTAACCAATCAGCAGGGGTGACTCATTTGGCTGTAAACAAACAAACAGTATAAAAAGACCAGGCTAGTGCGAGCAAGCACTGAGTGCGAGTCAGCAGAGAGTGCTGTGAGTTTGGGTAAGTGGGGTGTTAGGTGCTCTTTTCAAACTTTAACTCTGTGGGTTGTAGTTAATAAGGCCTTTCTGGTGCAGAGTGACTGTTGGTAAACCATTTAACTGGTGTGATTAGAGGGATTGATTTAATTTAAATCCAATTAATTAAAGGGGATACTAGCATCTAAAATCGGGCAGAGGGTGTCCATAACTAACAATAAAAAATGTAATTAATTACATAGAATGGAGCAGGTGATGTGTTACTGTTGCGAGATGTGGGAGCCGGTGGACCCCATTGAGACTCACGGTGATTACGTCTGTGACAAGTGTCTGCTGCTACAGGAACTCCAGCTCCGTGTTGATGAGCTGGAGTCTGAGCTTCAGACACTGCGACACATCAGGGAGGGGGAGAAGTACCTGGACTCTGTATCAGGAGGTGGTCACACCTATGAAGTTAATTAATTCAGATGTAGCCCATGGTCAGGGACAGGACGGTGTGACTACGAGTGAGGCAGGTACGGGGATCCAGGAGGTAGTGTTGGAGGAGCCGCAGCCCTTGCTCTTGTCCAACAGGTTCGAGGTTCTTACTCCCTGTGGGGACAGGAGCAGGGACTGCAGGGAGGATGAGCAACCTGGCCACAGCACCGTGGAACGGGGGGCCATTCAAGAGGGGGGAGTAAATAGAAATGTTGTAGTGGTAGGGGATAGTATTATTAGGGGGATAGATAGAGTTCTCTGCAGCCGAGAGCGAGAGTCCCGAAGGCTGTGTTGCCTACCCGGTGCCAGGGTTAAGGACATCTCCTCTGGGCTGGAAAGAAACTTGCAGTGGGAGGGGGTGGATCCAGTTGTCGTGGTCCATGTTGGTACAAACGACGTAGATAGGACTAGGAAGCCGGTTGTTAAAGGAGTATGAGCAGCTAGGGGTCAAATTAAAAAACAGAACCTCAAGGGTAATAATCTCTATTATTACCTGAGCCACGAGCGAATTTGGCTAGGACAAATAAAATTAGAGAGTTAAATGCGTGGCTCAAAGACTGGTGTGGGAGAAATGGGTTTTGCTTCCTGGGACACTGGCACCAGTACTGGGGCAGGAGGGAGCTGTTCCGTTGGGACGGGCTTCACTTGGCCAGTGCTGGGACTAGAGTCCTGGCGGATCATATAACTAGGGCTGTAGAGAGGGTTTTAAACTAACCAGTGGGGGGGAAGGTTCCTAGAGAGCAAATAATAAAAATGACAACAGAGAAGGTCATAGACTTAGGTAGCAGTGGGGAAATTAAAAACCAGAGCGTGTCAGGAAGGGGCAGAAGGTATGGAGTAAAAGGTCAAGTAATAAAAAGGGCAAAAGCAGGAACTAAGTCTCAAAACATATTTGATACTTCTCTATCTGAATGCACGTAGCATTCGTAACAAAATAGACGAGTTCACAGAAATCACACAAACCTCACTGCAGATAGAGGCCATTTCGGCCCATCGAGCCTGCACCGACACATATCCCACCCGATCCCCGTAACCCCTACACCAACACATATCCCACCCTATCCCCGTAACCCCACGTATTTAATCCCCCTAACACTAAGGGTCAATTTTATCATAGCCAATCAACCTAACCTGCACATCTTTGGAGTTAATGGCACAAATAACTACATATGGGTATGATCTTGTGGCCATTACAAAAACATGGCTGCAGGGTGACAATGCCTGGGAATTAAACATACCAGGTTATTTAACGATCAGGAAGGACAGGCAGGAAGGAAGGGGAGGTGGGGTGACTATGTTAATAAAGGAAGGAATCACAGTAATACAGAGAAATGATATTGGGTCAAAAGATCAGGATAATGAAACAGTTTGGGTGGAGATAAGAAGGAATAATAAGGGAAAAAAACACTAGTGGGCGTAGTCTATAGGCATCCGAACAGTTGCAACTCTGTTGGACGGAGTATCAATCAGGAAATAGTTGAGGCTTGTAATAAGGGAACATCTATAATTATGGGGGATTTTAACGATCATATTAATTGGACAAATCAAATTGGGCAGGGCTGCCTTGAGGATGAGTTCATTGAGTGTATTAGGGATGGGTTTCTAGAGCAGTATGTAACTGAACCGACCAGGGGGCAAGCAACCTTTAGATCTGGTCCTGTGTAACGAGACAGGATTAATTAAAAATGTCCTAGTAAAGGATCCCCTTGGAATGAGTGACCATAACATGGTTGAATTCCATATTCAATTAGAGGGTGAGAAGGTTGGATCTCAAACAAGCGTGCTGAGCTTGAATAAAGGAGACTATGAAGGTATGAGAGCGGAATTGATTAGAGTGGACTGGGAAAATAGATTAAAGGGTAAGACGATACATGATCAGTGGTGTACATTTAAGGAGTTATTTTACAACTTCCAAAAAATATATATTCCACTGAGAAGAAAAGGGTGTAAAAGAAAAGACAGCCATCCGTGGCTAAGTAAAGAAATTAAGGATAGTATTCGACTAAAAACAAGGGCATATAAGGTAGCCAAATCTAGTGGGAGGATAGAGGATTGGGAAAACTTTAAAAGACAGCAAAAAATAACAAAGATTGATTAAGAAAGGGAAGATAGATTATGAAAGTAAATTAGCAAAAAAATATAAAAACAGATAGTAAGAGTTTTTATAGTTATATAAAAAGAAAAAGGGTGGCTAAAGTAAATGTTGGTCCCTTAGAGGATGAGACCGGGAAATTAATGGTGGGAAATATGGAGATGGCAAAAACACTGAATGAATATTTTGGATCAGTCTTTGCAGTAGAGGACACTAAGAATATCCCAACACTGGACAAACAGGGGGCTATAGGGGGGGGGAGGAGCTAAACACGATCAAAATCACTAAGGAAGTGGTACTCGGTAAAATAATGGGACTCGAGGTGGATAAATCACCTGGACCTGATGGCTTACATCCTAGGGTCTTGAGGAAAGTGGCGGTAGGGATTGTGGATGCATTGGTAATAATTTTCCAAAACTCCCTGGACTCGGCAAAGGTCCTGGCAGACTGGAAAACTGCTAATGTAACACCCTTATTTAAAAAGGGCAGTAGACAGAAGGCTGGAAACTATAGACCAGTTAGCCTAACATCTGTGGTAGGTAAAATTTTGGAGTCCATTATTAAGGAGACAGTAACAGGACATTTGGATAATCATAATTTAATAGGACAAAGTCAGCATGGTTTTATGAAGGGGAAGTCATGTTTGACAAATTTGCTGGAGTTCTTTGAGGAAGTAACATATAGGGTGGATAAAGGGGAACCAGTGGACGTAGTGTATTTAGACTTCCAAAAGGCATTTGACAAGGTGCCACACAAAAGATTATTGCTTAAGATAAAAAAATCACGGGATTGGGGGTAATATTCTGGCATGGATAGAGGATTGGCTATCGAACAGAAGGTAGAGAGTTGGGATAAATGGTTCATTCTCAGACTGGCAATCAGTAACTAGTGGTGTTCCGCAGGGGTCAGTGCTGGGTCCCCAACTCTTTACAATCTATATTAACGATTTGGAGGAGGGGACCGAGTGTAACATATCAAAGTTTGCAGATGATACTAAAATGGGAGGGAAAGTAGTGAGTGAGGAGGACATAAAAAACCTGCAAGGGGACATAGACAGGCTAAGTAAGTGGGCAGAGATTTGGCAGATGGAATACAATACTGGAAAGTGTGAGGTTATGCACTTTGGCAGGAAAAATCGTAGAGCAAGTTATTATCTTAATGGCAAGAAACTGGAAAGTACTGAAGTGCAAAGGGATCTGGGGGTCCTGGTGCACGAAACTCAAAAGGTTAGTATGCAGGTGCAGCAAGTGATTAAGAAGGCCAATGGAATGTTGGCTTTCATTGCTAGGGGGATAGAATATTAAAATAGGGAGGTATTGCTTCAGTTGTACAAGGTTTTGGTGAGACCGCACCTGGAATACTGCGTACAGTTTTGGTGTCCATACTTAAGAAAGGACATACTTGCTCTCGAGTCAGTACAAAGAAGGTTCACTCGGTTAATCCCGGGGATGAGGGGATGGACATATGATGAGAGGTTGAGTAGATTGGGACTCTACTCATTGGAGTTCAGAAGAATGAGAGGCGATCTTATTGAAACATATAAGATTGTGAAGGGGTTGGATCGGGTGGATGCGGGGAAGATGTTCCCGATGATGGGTGAAACTAGAACTAGGGGGCATAGTCTTAGAATAAGGGGCTGCTCTTTCAAAACTGAGATGAGGAGGAACTACTTCACTCAGAGGGTGGTAGGTCCATGGAATATGCTGCCCCAAAAAGCTGTAGAAGCTACATCATTACATAAATTTAAAACAGAAATAGACAGTTTCCTAGAAGTAAAGGGAATTAAGGGTTATGGGGAGCGGGCAGGAATTTGGACATGAGTCTAGGTTCGGATCGGTCATGGCCCTGTGGGTAGCGGAGCGGGCCCAGGGGCCGTGTAGCCTGATCCTGCTCCTATTTCGTGTGTCTAATTCTGTTAGATTCAGGAGATGGTTCTGTGATAGTGGATTGGCGGTTAGGATCAGATCAGCCATGATCTTATTGAATGGCGGAGCAGGCTCGAGGGGCCGATTGGCCTACTCCTGCTCCTATTTCTTATGTTCGGTTAAGGGGAGATTAACTAGAATTGTACCAGGGGATGAGGGACTTCAGTTATGTGGAGAGACTGGAGAAGCTGGGATTGTTCTCCTTGGAGCAGAGAAGGTTAAGGGGAGATTGACCAGAATGGTACCAGGGATGAGGGACTTCAGTTATGTGGAGAGACTGGAGAAGCTGGGGTTGTTCCCCTTGGAGCAGAGAAGGTTAAGGGGAGATTTGATAGAGGTGTTAAAAATCATGAATAATTTGGATAGAGTAAATAAGGAGAAACTGTTTCCAGCGGAGGAAGGGTCGTTAACCAGAGGACACAGATTTAAGGTGATTGGCAAAAGAACCAGAGGTGACATGAGGAAACTTATGTTTCCACAGCGAGTTGTTGTGATGGGGAACGCGCTGCCTGATAGGGCGGTGGAAGCAGATTCAACAGGAGCCTTCAAAAGGGGACGGGGTAAATACTTGAACTGAAATAAATTGCAGGGATACAGGGAAAGAGCGGAGGAGTGGGACTAACTGGATTGCTCTTTGAAAGAGCCGGCACAGACTCGATGGGCCGAATGGCCTCCTCCTGTGCTATTCTGTGATTCTATGAATACAGAGAGACAATGTCCCTTTAAATATCGAGGTGTTACGCTGAGGTAAGGAGACACATTGTCCCTTTAGTTACAAAGGAGAAGACAGAAAGGTCACAGACTCTTTAACTGACACCAATACTCCGAGAGAAGAGGATGTGACGGTCGATGTCCCTTTAACTGGGCCGCACATGCCTGTGATTAAAGGCATCGGAAACAGTGGAATCGACCCACCGCAGTCACACTGTGGACACTCTGGTGTGTCAGCGGGTGGGATACACCAGGGAATCCCTTTCCACACACTGAGGTTGACTCTAATGATCGGGAGTCCCAGGGTATCGGATACCAGATAATCAAGCTCACAAGAACACAAATTGTCTCTCCAGACTTTATTAAGAGCGCTGCATAACACAGATCGGGTGATAATTCCCTCAATCTGGAGAATAGAAGTACAGTGGATTCACGCGCGATCTTCTCGAGTCTGTTCCAACTGACAACGGCTTAAGTGGCCTGTTCTTATACACAAGCTTGGTTACCGCTCAGGAAATGGGATTGTTTGGACCCGTCTGTTGACCGCCTCCTGAACTCCTGCTAATTCAGGGAATTTAGTCCATCTGTGACCAGACTATAACCACAAGCCCGTCTGGTTATCACACCTATACGGTCCGTGAGGTTATTATCAGATTCACACCCAGACGTTGTGCATTCACTTGTCTGGCACTTCATCCCATAACACGGGTACAGGGGCTCAGTAATGTTTCATTCATCAAAAAAAGACAAAGTACAACAACATACTGGTCAGCTTAACAAAATCTCATCATATTTATGTGGCTATAAATATAAAAGTCACTAATAAATCCAGTAGTGAATTCAGGAGAAATATCTTTACCCAGAGAGTGGTAGAATGCGGAACTCGTTACCACAAGGAGTGGTTGAGGTGAACAGCACAGATGCATTTATGGGGAAGCCACATGAGGGAGAAAGGAATGGGAGGAGATGTTGATCGGGTTAATTGAAGTAAGGTGGGTGTGGGGCATAAACACTGGCATGGACCAGTTGGGCCAAATGGCCTGTTTCTGTGCTGTACATTCTATGTAACACCATGAACAGTCAAAAGAAGGGAATCATCAGCACAACAGTCTTAAAGATTAAACAGCAGTACAAGAATTTATAAAACATTCATCCATTCCATGTTCATGTCACCCCAGCTGTCTTCAGGGCCCTGCAGTACAGAACAGTGTGAACTCGCTGGTGTTTCAGCAGAGTTGAGGACCGAGTGAATCCCTTCCCACACACAGAGCAGGTGAATGGCCTCTCCCCAGTGTGAACTCGCTGGTGTCCCTTCAGATTCTCGGAGCTTTTAAAGCTCATCCCACAGTCAGAACATGTAAATGGTCTCTGATCGGAGTGAACTTGCTTGTGTTGTTTCAGATTCCCAGCGGTTTTAAAGCTCTTCCCACAGACAGGACATGTAAATGGTCTCTCATCAGTGTGAACTCATTGGTGTGTCAGTAGGTGGGATGACTGAGTGAATCCCTTCCCACACACGGAGCAGGTGAATGGCCTCTTTCCTGCTGTCTCCAGCTGGTGTCCCTTCAGCTCCTGGGACATTTGAAAGCTTTACCCACAGTCGGAATGTTTCACCAGCCTCTCCCCAGTGTGAACTCGCTGGTGTGCCAGCAGATTCGAGGACCGAGTGAATCTCTTCCCACACACACAGCAGGTGAACAGAATCTCTCCTGCTCTCTCCAGCTGGTGTCTCTTCAGATCCTGGGACCTTTTAAATCTCTTCCCACAGTCAGAACATTTAATGTGAACAAGCTGGTGTCTCAGGAGGGTGGCAGAATGAGAGAATCGCTTCAAAAACACGGAGCAGGTCAACGGTCTCTCATCGGCATGGACAAGCTGGTGTCTCAGCTGCACGAATGGTGCAATTAATCCCGTCCCACACACGGAGCGGGTTAAAGGTCTCTCCCTAGTGTGATCTTGCTGGTGTATCATTGGAGTGGATAACTGAGTTAATCACTTCTGGAACACGGGGCCGGTGAACGGGCTCTCCCCAGTGTGTAGCCACTGGTGTCGCTTCAGGTACAGGTAGACTATCCTTTATCCGAAAACCTCGGGACCAGCCGTGTTTCGGTTTTCGGAAAATTTCGGATTTCGGAAGGTATTTTATAAGACTGGTAAATTTGTTGGGGGTGGGTCAGCGGGGGTTGGGGTCGGCGCGGGGGGGTCGGCAGGGGTCGGGGTCGGCGGGGGGGGGGTCGGTGGGAGTCGGGATCGGCGGGGGGTCGGCGGCGGGGGTCGGGGTCGTGCGCACGACTTACGCTGACCCTCTGCTCAGCGTAAGTCATGCGTCACTCTGGTAATGTCGTGCGCACGACTTACGCTGAACGAAAAAACCTTCGGTTTTTAGAGGGTTTCGGTTTTCGGAAGTTCGGATAAAAGGTAATCTACCTGTATTTGTAGATTTTGAAGCTCTTCCCACACTCAGAACATTTAAAAGGTCTCTCATCAGTGTGAACTCGCTGGTGTGTCAGCAGATTGGAGGACCGACTGAATCAGGTCCTGATGAATCGAGCGACTCTGTCTGTTCTTGACGTGATGTTCGGTCTGAGCTTCCTGTCTGTAAATGCTCCACTTCTAAAACCCTGTAAAAGGAGTGTAGAAAGGGGTAAGAGGGAGAATGTTACCTCATGTCCCCCTTTCCCAGCCCAGGGGCAGTGAAGCTGATTTTCAGGCCCAGCTGCTGCACAGGTTACATACGAACATACGAATTAGGAGCAGGAGTCGGCCCCTCGAGCCTGCTCCGCCATTCAATAAGATCATGGCTGATCTGATTACTCCACATTCCCACCTACCCCCGATAACCTTTCACCCCCTTGCTTATCAAGAATCTATCTACCTCTGCCTTAAAAATATTCAAAGACTCTGCTTCCACCGCCCTCTGAGGAAGAGAGTTCGAAATACTCACGACCCTCTGAGAAAAAATTTCTCCTCATCTCTGTCTTAAATGGGCGACCCCTTATTTTTAAACAGTGACCCCTAGTTCTAGATTCTCCCACAAGAGGAAACATCCTCTCCACATCCACCCTGTCCAGACCCCTCAGGATCTTATATGTTTCAATCAAGTCACCTCTTACTCTTCTAAACTCCAGCGGATACAAGCCTAGCCTGTCCAACCTTTCCTCATAAGACAACCCGCCCATTCCAGGTATTAGTCTAGTAAACCTTCTCTGAACTGCTTCCAATGCATTTACATCCTTCCTTAAATAAGGAGACCAATACTGTACACAGTACTCCAGATGTGGTCTCACCAATGCCCTGTATAACTGAAGCATAACCTCCCTACTTTTGTATTCAGTTTCCCTCGCAATAAACAATAACATTCTATTAGCTTTCCTGATTACTTGTTGTACCTGAATACTAACCTTTTGCGATTCATGCATTAGGACACCCAGATCCCTCTGCATCTCAGAGCTCTGCAATCTCTCACCATTTAGATAATATGCTTCTTTTTTATTCTTCCTGCCAAAATGGACAACTTCACATTTTCCCACATTATGCTCCATTTGCCAGATCTTTGCCCACTCACTTAACTGATCTGTATCCCTTTGTAGCCTCCTTATGTCCTCTTCACAATTTACTTTCCTACCTATCTTTGTGTCATCAGCAAATTTAGCAACCATGCCTTCGGTCCCTTCATCCAAGTCATTTATATAAATTGTAAAAAGTTGAGGTCCCAGCACTGATCCCTGTGGCAGACCACTCGTTACATCTTACCAACCAGAAAATGACCCATTTATGCCTACTCTCTGTTTCCTATTAGCTAGCCAATCTTCTATCCATACCAATATGTTACTCTCTAAACCATGAGCTTTTATTTTCCGCAATAACCTTTGATGTGGCACCTTATCAAATGCCTGCTGGAAATCTAAGTACAGTACATCCACCAGTTCCCCTTTATCCACAGCACATGTTACTTCCTCAAAGAACTCCAATAAATTGGTTAAACATGATTTCCCTTTCACAAAACCATGTTGACTCTGCCTGATTACCTTGAACTTTTCCAAGTGCCCTGCTATAACGTCTTTAATAATAGCTTCTATCATCTTCCCTATGACAGATGTTAAGCTAACTGGCCTGTAGTTTCCTGCTTTCTGTCTCCCCTTTTTGAATAAAGGAGTTACATTCACTATTTTCCAATCTAATGGAACCTTCCCCGAATCTAGGGAATTTTGGAAAATTAAAACCAACGCATCAACTATCTCACTAGCCACTTCTTTTAAGACCCTAGGATGAAGTCCATCAGGACCCGGGGACTTGTCAGCCCACAGCTCCAACAATTTGCTCAGTACCACTTCCCTGGTGATTGTAATTTTCTTCAGTTCCTCCCTCCCTTCCATTTCCTGATTTACAGCTATTTCTGGGATGTTACTTGAATTCTCTATAGTGAAGACCGATGCAAAATACCTGTTCAATTCAACTGCCATCTCCTTATTTTCCATTATTAATTCCCCAGACTCACTTTCTATAGGACCAATGCTCACTTTGTTAACTCTTTTCTTTTTTAAATATCTATAGAAACTCTTACTATCTGTGTTTATATTTCTAGCTAGCTTTCTCTGGTACTCTCATTTTTCTCTCCTTATTAATCTTTTAGTCATTCTTTGCTGTTTTTTATATTCTGTCCAATCTTCTGACCTGCCAGCCATCTTTGCACAATTATATGCTTTTTCTTTAAGTTTGATATTATCTTTATCTTTTTTAGTTAACCACGGATGGTGGGTCCTCCCCTTGGAATTTTTCTTTCTCGTTGGAATGTATCTATTCTGTGTATTCTGAAATATCCCCTTAAATGTCTGCCACTGCAACTCTATTGACCGCTCCCTTAACCTAATTTGCCAGTTCACTTTAGCTAGCTCTGCTTTCATGCCCTCATAATTGCCCTTATTTAAGGTTAAAATACTAGTCTTGGACCCACTCGTCTCTCCCTCAAACTGAATGTAAAATTCAATCATATTATGATCGCTGCTACCTAGGGGCGCCTTCACTATGAGGTCATTCATTAATCCTATCTCACTGCACAATACCAGGTCTAGTATAGCCCGCTCTCTGGTTGGCTCCAGAACGTGCTGTTCTAAGAAACTATCCCGAAAACATTCTATGAACTCCCCATCTAGGCTACTTTTGCCCATCTGATTTTTCCAGTCTATATGTAGATTAAAACCCCCCATGATTATTGTCATACCTTTCTGACAAGCTCTCATTATTTCTTCCTTTATACTCCATCCTACCGTGTGGTTACTGTCAGGGGGCCTGTACACCACTCCCACAAGTGACTTCTTGCCTTTATCATTTCTCATCTCTACCCAAACCGCTTTGACATCCTGGTTTCCTGAACTTAGGTCATCCCTCTATTGTGCTAATACCATCATTAATTATCAGAGCCACCCCTCCACCTTTTCCTTGCTTCCTGTCCTTCCTAAATGTCATGTACCCTTCAATATTCAGGTCCCAATCTATGTCACCCTGCAGCCATGTTTCTGTAATGGCCATCAGATCGTACTTATTTATTTCTATTTGCACTATCAGTTCATCTGTTTTGTTTCGAATGCTACGTGCATTCAGATGCAGAGCCTTTAGTTTTGTCCTTTTATTATTTTTGTAACCTTGAGCCTTATCTGTTGATTTACTCTTAGATTTGTACTCTCTATCCCTTCCTGTCACGGTCTGTTTATCATTTCCCATATTAATACCGTTCTCTATTGCTTTGTCTCCACTCTTTGATTTACCACATCTTAACAAATTTGATCCCTTGCCCCCACTATTTAGTTTAAAGCCCTCTTTACCGCCCCAGTTATACGACTCGCCAGAACACTGGTCCCAGCACGGTTCAGGTGAAGACCGTCCCAATGATACAGATCCCATTTTCCCCAGTACTGGTGCCAGTGCCCAGGAATCGAAACCCATTTCTCCCACACCAGTCTTTGAGCCACGCATTCATCTCTCTAATTTTATTTACCCTATGCCAATTTGCTCGTGGCTCAGGTAAGAATGCAGACATTATTATCCTTGAGGTTGTACTTTTTAATTTAGCCCCTAGCTGCTCACACTCTCTCAGCAGAACCTCTTTCCTAGTTCTACCTATGTCGTTGGACCGTGGCGACTGGCTCCTCCCCCTCTCACTGCAAGTTCCTCTCCAGCCCGGAAGAGATGTCTCGGACCCTGGCACCGGGCAGGCAACACAGCAGTCTGGACTCTAACTGGTTGAAAGGATCAACAGTAATGGCGGCTGCAATCCCCACAAGCCACCGCGCTCCAGAAAGCGCGGCGGCCAGCGCGCTGAGTTGTGGCTGACCCCGCGCATGCGCCCCATGGCCCCGCCCTCTCCTGCTCCACAGGCGCCCGGCCTGCACCGCGCATGCTCAGCACACACCCTGGGCCCCTGTCAATCATCCGCCTGTGCGCTGGGCCTGAGCTCCAGGCTGCCGCGCGGGGCTTTCTTTGTAAAGTCGGTGTTGGTGAAGAGCCGCAATCAGTGAGGGAAAGTGAGTTTTCCCCCAGATCTGATTGAGATCAGAGGAGGGGAGAGAATAAAGGGGAATCCAAACCTGAGAGTCCGAGGGCTCCGCAGGCACCGAATGGAGCGAATTCACTTGGGCAGAGCCAGAGAGCACCTCGGGCACGTGACCGCGGGCAGGATTGACGTGTCCGCCGACCAATAGGGAGAGAGATCACTGGAGCAGTGGGCGGGTGGCTGGTGAGGCGCACTTGGACGTCTTGATGTCATAAAAGGTGCAGGCGTCATGACATCATGCACAACTTGGTTTTCTGTGTGGTCGAGATCAATGATTTGGGCTTGAATGTACAGGGTATGATTAAGAAGTTTGCAGATGATGCAAAAGTTGGCTGTGTGGTTGATAATGAAGAAGAAAGCTGTAGACTGCAGGAAGATATCAATGGACTGGTCAGGTGGGCAGAACAGTGGCAAATGGAATTCAATCTGGAGAAGTGTGAGGTAATGCATTTGGGGAGGGCTAACAAGGCAAGGGAATACACTATAAATGGTAGGACACTGAGAAGTGCAGAGGATCAGAGGGACCTTGGAGTGCATGTCCACAGATCCCTGAAGGTAGCAGGACAGGTAGATAAGGTGGTTAAGAAGGCACACGGGATACTTGCCTTTATTAGCCGAGGCATAGAATATAAGAGCAGGGAGGTTATGCTTGAACTGTATAAAACACTAGTTAGGTCACAGCTAGAACACTGCGTGCAGTTCTGGTCACCACATTACAGGAAGGATGTGATTGTACTAGAGGGGGTGCAGAGGAGATTTACGAGGATATTGCCTGGGCTGGGGAATTTTAGCTATGAGGAACGATTGGATAGGCTGGGGTTGTTTTCTTTGGAATGGAGGAGGCTGAGGGGAGACCTAATTGAGGTGTATAAAATTATGAGGGGCCGAGATCGAGTGGATAGGAAGGACCTATTTCCCTTAGCAGGGAGGTCAATAACCAGGGGGCACAGATTTAAAGTAATTGGTCAGAAGTTTAGAGGGGATTTGAGGAGAATGTTTTTCACCCAGTGGGTGGTGGGGTCTGGAACTCACTGCCTGAAAGGGTGGTAGAGGCAGAGACCCTCATCACATTTAAAAAGTACTTGGATATGCACTTGAAGTGCCGTAACCTACAAGGCCACGGACCAAGTGCTGGAAAGTGGGATTAGGGGGGATAGCTCTTTGTCGGCCGGCACGGACAAGATGGGCCGAATGGCCTCCTCCTGTGCTGTAAATGTCTATGATTCTATCAGTGAGGGAGTCTGGGGGTCAAGGTTGACTGACATTCGGTGCTGACCTTTGACCTCCCTTTCCCTCGCTCCCCAGGATAGGTTGCACATTCCAGCTGCACACTGTGGGGGTGCTCAGCTGATCCCGGCCTGGGATGCAGTTGGGGAGACTGCAGTTAGCCTCAGTGCCCTGGGCTCCTGCTACTGATCACTGTCCAGTCACCCCGGCAGCAAAGGCCGAGTCTGCAAAGGGGGCTTGATTTTGTCTGTGATGCCCCCAAGGTTGAATAGGCTGCCAACAATCCCTGCACACCCTCACACATTGGTCACTCAGAGGGGCACTAGAAGGCAACCAGTGACTGTGGGACTGTATCCCAGCGGATACCCGCCCTTCACAATAGAGCGAGGGAAACTTGAATGACAGTTTAAAAATCTAAAAAGGGCCAGGGGAGTTCACCCTATGTCCTGGGGCCAATATTTATCGCTCACCCAACATCACCAATACAGATTATCTGGTCATTATCACATTGCTATCTGTGCGAGCTTGGTGTGAGTGAATTCCACAGGTTCACCACTCTCTGGGTGAAGAAATTCCTCCTCATCTCTGTCCTAAATGGCTTACCCCTTATCTTTAGACTGTGACGCCTGGTTCTGGACTCCCCCATCATCGGGAACATCCTTGCTGCATCCAGTCTGTCCAGTCCTGTTAGAATTTTATACGTTTCAATGAGATCCCCTCTCATTCTTCTAAACTCCAGCGAGTATAAGCCCAATCGACCCAATCTCTCCTCATATGTCATTCCTGCCATCCCAGGTATCAGTCTGGTGAATCTTCGCTGCACTCCCTCCATGGCAAAACATCCTTCCTCAGAAAAGGCGACCAAAACTGCACACACTAGTCAAGATGTGGTCTCACCAAGGCCCTGTACAACTGCAGCAAGACATCCTTGTTCTTGTACTCGAACCCTCTCGCTACGAAGGCCAACATACCATTTGCCTTCTTCACCG
This sequence comes from Somniosus microcephalus, assembly GCF_052327205.1. NCBI lineage: Eukaryota > Metazoa > Chordata > Chondrichthyes > Squaliformes > Somniosidae > Somniosus > Somniosus microcephalus. The sequence continues at coordinate 698,811 of NW_028225200.1, read as the reverse complement.
CCTGCTGCACCTGCATGCTTACCTGCAGCGACTGGTGCACAAGGATGCCCAGGTCTCGTTGAAATTCCCCTTCTCCCAATCTATTGCCATTCAGATAATAATCTGCCTTCCTGTTTTTGACACCAAAGTGGATAACCTCGCATTTATCCACGTTATATTGCATCTGCCATGTTTCTGCCCAATAACCCAACCTGTCCAAATCATACTGGAGTTTCTCATAATCCTCCTCACAGCACACACGCCCACCCATCTTTGTGTCGTCTGCAAACTTGGAGATATTACATCTAGTTCCCTCGTCCAGATCATTAATATATATTGTGATAGCTGGGGTCCTAGGACCGATCCCTGCGGTACCCCACTAGTCACTGCCTGCCACTCGGAAAAAGAGCCATTTATTCCAACTCTTTGCTTCCTGTCTGCCAACCAGTTCTCTATCCAAGTCAATACCTTGCTCCCAATCCCATTTGCCTTAACTTTACACGCTAATCTCTTATGCGGGACCTTATCGAAAGCCTTTTGAAAATCCAAATACACCACATCCACTGCCCCTCCGACAGTGCGGCGCTCCCTCAGTATTCCCCCTCCGACAGTGCGGCACTCCCTCAGTACTGCCCCTCCGACAGTGCGGCACTCCCTCAGTACTGCCCCTCCGACAGTGCGGTGCTCCCTCAGTACTGCCCCTCCAACAGTGCATCGCTCCCTCAGTACTGCCCCTCCGACAGTGCGGAGCTCTCTCAGTACTGACCCTCCGACAGTGCAGCGCTCCCTCAGTACTGCCCCTCCGACAGTGCGGCGCTCCCGCAGCACTGCCCCTCCGACAGTGCGGCGCTCCCTCAGTACTGCTCCTCCGACAGTGCGGCGCTCCCTCAGTACTGCCCCTCCAACAGTGCGGCGCTCCCTCAGCACCGCACTGGAGTGTCAGCCTCGCTTTACATGCTCAAGTCCCTGGAGCGGGATTTGAACCCACAACCTTCTGACTCTGCTATCCACTGAGCCACAGCTGACTCCAGTCTTTTACACAGTTTCATCATAACTTCCTTGCTTTTTGCACTCTACGCCTCTTCTAAAGCAGGGGAGTTATGATGAATTGTTAAACAGTTTTTTGCAGAGTGACCAAGGCTGTGTGTAGGAAACAATTGTGCATTTGAAAGAATCACAGAATCTACATTGCAGATAGAGGCCATTTCGGCCCATCGAGCCTGCACCGACACATATCCCACCCTATCCCCGTAACCCCACGTATTTAATCCCCTAACACGAAGGGTCAATTTATCATAGCCAAATCAACCTAACCTGCACATCTTTGGACTGTGGGAGGAAACCGGAGCACCCGGAGGAAACCCACGCAGACACAGGGAGAATGTGCAAACTCCACACAGGCAGTCGCCCGAGGCCAGATTTGAACCCGGGTCCCTGGCGCTGTGAGGCAACAGTGCTAACCACTATGCCACCGTGCCCCCCTTGTATTGTGAAGCTTGTGCCCCTTTGCCAGGCCCGCTGCCTGCGGCCCCTCTCCCAGATTCCAGCCCCAGCTCTGTGCTGACTGAGCTGCTCTCACCTGGGGCCAGCGCATCACAATCGGCCCCAGCGCACCTGAGCTGGAGAGGAGGCCCCGCCCCCTTGCCGCGCCGCCATTGGTTGGAGGACCATGCCCGCCTTCGTCCTATTGGTCAGAGCTCCCGTCAGTCACAGGCCGGTGCCGGGCCTCCATCCACCTGAATGGGCCTCTTCCTCTGATGACGTCACAATCGGGCTCCAGCCCACCAGCGCCGGGAGGGAAGGTCCCGCCCCCTAGCCGCGCCGCCATTGGTTGGAGGACCAGGCCGCCCAGTTCAGTCCTCCCAGCTCAGCCCTCTTCCTATTGGTCAGAGCTCCCGTCAATCAAAATCACATTGCTCCGGCTCACTCCGCCACCCCGCGCGGTTCAATCCGCTCCGTTCGGCGTCCGCGGAGGTGCCGCCCGCCCGACTCTCAGGTTTGGTTTTTCTCGTATTTTACTTTATAATCTCGCTCCCCCTCCCTCACCTCACCTCGATTTAAATCGATCCCCCAACACTTGACTTTACCCCGGCCGCTGATTCCACCTCTTCCCCGGGCCCGGCCTTCGGTCTGTTTCCCCGGAGGCCCCGCGCAGGCGCACTGGCAGCCTCGTGTTTCGCCTGCCCGCGCTGTGATTGGTGCAGGGGAAGGCAAGTGGGCGTGTCCGGCCCCCGTGGGGGAGACAAAGGCTGGCTGGAGCGCATGCGCAGCCCGCCTCGCACCGTTGGGAAGCTTTTCAAATATTTTTTATTTCCGAAACAAATTGAAAACACTAATTAATTCCCCCAACCTCCTCTCCTCTAAAGTGCGAATATTATTATTTTTGTTTTTCCTCATTTATGTGGGGTGTCTATTTTTTACCTTGCGGTGGCGTGCGCCGATCCAACCGACCCCTGGGCGTTGCGTGCTGGCGTCAGCGCGTAATCGGTGGGGGGGGGTGATTGACGCGAGGCGCCCGCCAATCAGGAGCGCGGAAAACGCTGGGAGGACCGGGCGGGCTGACGGCCCTCCAACCAATGGCGGCGGGCTGCAGGCCGCTTTCCTGCTTTCATTGTCTGCAGGAGCTGTTAAAGGGAAGGGGAGGAGGGGGTGGAAAAAACCCAGCTTGTGAGTGTTTATTCCTTTGCATTACCTTTATTGCAAGGCTATTCATCAACTGCATTCATTTAAAAATAAGTGAACCTTTTCTCTTTTTGACTTTTATCCAGAACAAAGAGCCCTGGTGCTGTGAACATTTTGGTGGGCAGCCACTTTTAAAGGGACAAAGACCAGCATTCTTCCTCCTCTCTCTGTCTCTTGTGAGTATTTGTGGTGGGTGAGAGGGTCGGGGGTCGGGGGGGGGGGGGTGAGTCAAAGGGGACTGCGGCCCCTTTTCAACAAAAACAATTGCTTGGCCATTTAAAGGGGAATGGGTGCCCCCCCAGGTATTTAAAGGGGCAGTGCCTCTCTCTGTGTCATGTACGAGCAGGGAGGTTCTGCTTGAACTGTACAAAACAGCAGTTACGCCACCGGCTAGAGTGCTGCGTGCAGTTCTGGTCGCCCCATATTGCAGGAAAGATGTGACTGCTCGACACAGGAGATTTACGAGGATGTTGCCAGGACTAGAGAATTTCAGCTACAAGGAAAGATTGAATACATAGAAACATAGAAGATAATCTACATCCTAGGGTACTTAAGGAAGTGGCCCTAGAAATAGTAGATGCATTGCTGGGCATCTTCCAAAATTCAATAGACTCTGGAACAGTACCCCTGGATTGGAGGGTAGCTAATGTTACCCCACTGTTCAAAAAAGGTGGTAGAGAGAAAACGGGGAATTACAGACCGGTAAGCCTGACATCGGTAGTGGGGAAAATGCTAGAGTCCATTATAAAAGATGTAATAGCAGAGCACTTGGAAAGCAGTGACCGGATCGGACAAAGTCAACATGGATTTACAAAAGGTAAATCATGCTTGACTAATCTATTGGAATTTTTTGAGGATGTAACTGGTAAAATAGATAAGAGAAAACCAGTGGATCTGGTGTATTTGGACTTTCAAAAGGCTTTCGATAAGGTCCCGCATAAGAGATTAGCGTGTAAAGTTAAGGCACATGGGATTGGGGGGCAAGGTATTGACTTGGATAGAGAACTGGTTGGCAGATGGAAAGCAAAGAGTTGGACTAAACGGCTCTTTTTCCGAGTGGCGGGCAGTGACTAGTGGGGTACTGCAGGGATCGGTCCTTGGACCCCAGCTATTCACAATATATATAAATGATCTGGACGAGGGAACTAGATGTAATATCTCCAAATTTGCAGACGACACAAAGCTGGGTGGGCGTGTGTGCAGTGAGGAGGATGCTGAGAAACTCCAGTATGATTTGGACAGGTTGGGTGATTGGGCAGAAGCATGGCAGATGCAATATAATGTGGATAAATGCGAGGTTATCCACTTTGGTGCCAAACAGGAAGGCAGATTATTATCTGAACGTAGGAAAACGTCCCAAGGCGCTGCACAAGAGTATTGTAAGACATTGAAAAATGTGACCCCGAGCCACAGAAGGAGAAATTAGGGCAGATGGCCAAAAGCTGGGTCACAGAGGTGGGTTTTGATCAGCCATGATCTCATTGAATGGCGGAGCAGGCTCGAGGGGCCGAATGGCCGACTCCTGCTCCTATTTTCTATGAAAGAGAGGCGGAGAGGTTCAGGGAGGGAATTCCAGAGCTTAGGGCCGAGGCAACAGAAGACACGGGCACTGATGGTGCAGCGATTATAATCAGGGATATTCAAGAGGGCAGAATTGGAGGAACGCAGGTGTCTCGGGGGGGAAGGAGGTTGTTTTCTTTGGAACCGAGGAGGCTGAGGGGAGACCTGATTGAGGTGTATAAAATTCTGAGGGGCCGAGATAGGAAGGACCTATTTCCCTTGGCAGAGTGGTCCACAGCCAGGGGGCGTAGATTTAAAGTAATTGGTCAGAAGTTTAGAGGGGAGTTGAGGAGAAGTGTTTTCACCCAGTGGGTGGTGGGGGTCTGGAACTCACTGCCTGACAGGGTGGTAGAGGCAGAAACTCTCATCACATTTTAAAAGTACTTGGATATGCACTTGAAGTGCCGTAACCTACAAGGCCACGGACCAAGTGCTGGAAAGTGGGATTAGTATGGATAGCACTTAATCGGCCGGCACGGACAAGATGGGCTGAATGGCCTCCTTCTGTGCCATAATTTTGCTGTGATTCTATCACAGGGGGCGGGTGGTTGTGAGGCTGAAGGGAATAACTAAGATTGGGAGGGGCGAGGCCATGGAGGGATTTGAAAACAAGGATGAGAATTTTGAAATCGAAACATTGCTTAACCAGGAGCCAATGTGGGTCAGCGAGCACAGGGGTGATGGGTGAACGGGACTTGGCGTTGAGTTACGACACGGGTAGTTTTGGATCACCTCAAGTTTACATAGGGTAGAATGTGGGAGGCCAGCCAGGAGTGTGTTGGAATAGTCGAGTCTCGAGGTAACAAAGGGCTGGGGGAGGGTTTCAGCAGCGGATGAGCTGAGGCAAGGGCGGAGACGGGCGATGTTACCGAGGTGGAAGTAGGCGGTCTTAGTTATGCTGCGGACATGTGTTCGGAAGCTCATTTCAGGGTCAAATGTGACAGCAAGGTTGCAAATAGTCTGGTTCAGCCTCAGAGAGATGTTAGGGAGAGGGATGGAGTCAGTGGCTAGGGAACAGTGTTTGTGGCAGGGACCAAAAACAATTGCTTCAGTCTTCCCAATATTTAATTGGAGAAAATTTCTGCTCACCCAGAACTGGATTAGAGATCGTGGAGGGGTCGAGAGAAGTGATGGTGAGGTCGACCTTTGTGTCGTCAGCGTACATGTGGAAACTGATGCTGTGTTTTCAGAAGTCGCCAAGGGGCAGCATTTAGATGAGAAATAGGAGGGGCCCAAGGATAGAGCCTTGGGGGACACCAGAGGTAATGATGCGGGAGTGGGAAGAGAAGCCATTGCAGGTGATTCTGTGGCTACGATTAGATAGATAAGAATGGAACCAGGCGAGTGCAGTCCCACCCAGCTGGACAACGGTGGAGAGACATTGGAGAAGGATGGAGTGGTCAACCGTGTCAAAGACTGCAGACAAGTCATGAAGGACGAGAAGGGATAGTTTACCTTAGTCACAGTCACAAAGGATGTCATTTGATGAGACTTTGATGAGACTTGATTTGACTTCAGGGCCAAGTCAGTGAGATTGGGCTGTTTCTGGCCCGCTGGTTATTGTGGGCATGGCTGGACACCAGTGGGACCGGCTCTGCCCTGTTTGTTCTTTGAGGCAAAATTAGCCAAAAGAAATTCCTGCTTCGCCCCTTACCCTTTCTACACTCCTTTTACAGGGTTTTAGAAGTGGAGCATTTACAGACAGAAAGCTCAAACCAAACATCACCTCAAATTCTGACAGAGTTACGTGATTCATCAGGACCTGATTCAGTCGCTCCTTGAATCTGCTGGCACCCCCGTGAGTTCACACTGATGAGAGACCTTTTAAATGTTCTGAAAGAGCTTCAAAATCTACAAATACCTGAAGCGACACCAGTGGCTACACACTGGGGGAAACCCGGGCCCCGTGTGTGGGAAGGGATTCACTCAGTCATCCGCTCCGATGATACAACAGCAAGTTCACACTAGGGAGAGACCTTTAACCCGCTCCGTGTGTGGCAGGGATTAATTGCACCCTCCGTGCTGCTGAGACACCAGCTTGTCCACACCGATGAGACCGTTGACCTGCTCCGTGTTTTTGAAGCGATTCTCTCATTCTGCCACCCTCCTGAGGCACCAGCTTGTTCATATTAAATGTTCTGACTGTGGGAAGAGATTTAAAAGGTCCCAGGAGCTGAAGAGACACCAGCTGGAGAGAGCAGGAGAGATTCTGTTCACCTGCTCCGTGTGTGGGAAGAGATTCACTCGGTCCTCGAATCTGCTGGCACACCAGCGAGTTCACACTGGGGAGAGGTCGGTGAAACATTCCGACTGTGGGACAAGCTTTCAAATGTCCCAGGAGCTGAAGGAACACCAGCTGGAGAGAGCAGGAAAGAGACCGTTCACCTGCTCCGTGTGTGGGAAGGGATTCATTCAGTCAGTCCACCTGCTGACACACCAGCAAGTTCACACTGATGAGAGACCATTTAAATGTTCTGACTGTGGGAAGAGCTTTAAAAGCTCCAGGGAGCTGAAGCAACACCAGCGAGTTCACACTGATGAGAGACCATTTACATGTTCTGTTTGTGGGAAGAGCTTTAAAACCTTTGGGGAGCTGAAGAGACACCAGCGAGTTCGCTCCGATCAGAGACCATTTACATGTTCTGTTTGTGGGAAGAGCTTTAAAACCTCTTGGGGGCTGACGGAACACCAGCGAGTTCACACTGATGAGAGACCATTTACATGTTCTGTCTGTGGGATGAGCTTTAAAAGCGCTGGGGATCTGAGCGGACACCAGCGAGTTCACACTGGGGAGAGACCGTTCACCTGCTCCGTGTGTGGGAAGGGGTTCATTCGGTCAGCCCACCTGCTGACACACCAGAAAGTTCACACTGATGAGAGACCATTTAAATGTTCTGACTGTGGGAAGAGCTTTAAAAGCTCCAGGGAGCTGAAGAGACACCAGCTGGAGAGAGAAGGAAAGAGGCCGTTTACCTGCTCTGTGTGTGGCAAAGGATTCACTCGGTCATCCCACCTACTGACACACCAGCGAGTTCACATTGATGAGAGACCATTTAAATGTTCTGACTGTGGGAAGAGCTTTAAAACCTCTGGGGAGCTGAAGCAACACCAGCGAGTTCACACTGATGAGAGACCATTTACATGTTCTGTTTGTGGGACGAGCTTTAAAACCTTTGGGGATCTGAAGAGACACCAGCGAGTTCACTCCGATCAGAGACCATTTACATGTTCTGTCTGTGGGATGAGCTTTACAAGCTCCAGGAATCTGAACGGACACCAGCGAGTTCACACTGGGGCGAGACCGTTCACCTGCTCCGTCTGTGGGAAGGGATTCACTCGGTCATCCCACCTACTGAGACACCAGCGAGTTCACACTGTTCTGTAGCCGCAGGGCCCTGTAGACAGCTGGGGTTACATGAACATGGAACGGATGAATGTTTTATAAATTCTTGTACTATTGTTTAATCTTTAAGACTGTTGTGCTGATGATTCCCTTCGATTCACTGTTCATGGTGTTACATAGAATGTACAGCACAGAAACAGGCCATTCGGCCCAACTGGTCCATGCCAGTGTTTATGCCCCACACCCACCCTACTTCAATTAACCCGATCAACACATCCTCCCATTCCTTTCTCCCTCATGTGGTTTCCTGATAAATCCATCTGTGCTGTTCACCTCAACTACTCCTTGTGGTAGCGAGTTCCCCATTCTCACCATTCTCTGGGTAAAGAAGTTTCTCCTGAATTCCCTCCTGGATTTGTTAGTGACTTTTATATTTATAGCCCCATAAATATGATGAGATTCTGTTAAGCTGACCAGTATGTTGTTGTACTTTGTCTTTTTCTGATGAATGAAACATTACTGAGCCCCTGTACCCGTGTTACGGGATGAAGTGCCAGACAAGTGAAGGCACAACATCTGGGTATGAATCTGATAATAACCTCACGGACCGTATAGGTGTGATAACCAGACGGGCTTGTGGTTATAGTCTGGTCACAGATGGACTGAATTCCCTGAATTAGCAGGAGTTCAGGAGGTGGTCAACAGACGGGTCCAAACAATCCCATTTCCTGAGCGGTAACCAAGCTTGTGTATAAGAACAGGCCACTTAAGCCATTGTCAGTTGGAACAGACTCGAGAAGATCGCGCGTGAATCCACTGTACTTCTATTCTCCAGATTGAGGGAATTATCACCCGATCTGTGTTATGCAGCGCTCTTAATAAAGTCTGGAGAGACGGTTTGTGTTCTTGTGAGCTTGATTATCTGGTATCCGAAACCCTGGGACTCCCAATCATTGGAGTCAACCTCAGTGTGTGGAAAGGGATTCCCTGGTGTATCCCACCCACTGACACACCAGAGTGTCCACAGTGTGACTGCGGTGGGTCGATTCCACTGTTTCCGATGCCTTTAATCACATCCAGGACTGAACCGTGTTAATTCAGGCAACTGGGGCTTGTTAATGTTAAGAGCTCCCAATAACTGGGCTGGATTTAAAGATTATTCCCTGTTCTCAGTACTAGTGAGCAGAGAGAAGCTGATGTTATAGAATCATAGAGCACAGTAGGATGCCTTTCGGCCCATGGTGCTGGCTCTCTGAAAGAGCGATGCAATTAGTCCCACTGCCCTGCTCTTTCCCCACAGCCCTGCAAACTTCTGCTTTTAGTATATATCCAATTCCCTTTTGACAGTTACTATTGAATCTGCTTCCACCTCCCATTCAGGCAGTGCATTCCAGATCATCACAATTCGCTGTGTAAAAAAAGTCTCCTCATTTCCTCTCTAGATTCTTTTGCCAATGATCTGAAATCTGTGTCCTCTCGTTACCGACCCTCCTGCCAGTGACAACAGCTTCTCCTTGTTTGCTCGATCAAAACCCCTGATAATTTTGAGCACCTCGATCACAGCTCCAGTTAACTGTCTCTGCTCCAAGTTATATTGCCAGTGTTTTGTGAATTTTTGCTGTGATCGAGGTGCTGGATGTCCGTGCCTGGGGAATGGGACATTCTATCCTCATGAGCACCGAGTGTCAGCATCCAGCAATCTCTGGTCAGGGACTGTCTTTTTAAACTGCCTCACCTCAGCTTTTTGACTCCCTGATTTCATTATTAAACATTCCAGAGTTTTTGCAGACTGACCAAGGCTGAACAGATAAATGTGAGGTATTACATTTTGGTAGGAAGAATGGGGAGGTCACTTATCACTTGGAGGGTGCGAGTCTAGGTGGGGTAGAGGAGCAAAGGGATCTCGGAGTACAAATACACAAATCACTAAAAGTTGCGACACAGGTTAGCAAGGCCATAAAAAAAGCAAACCAAGCACTCGGGTTTATTTCTCGAGGGATAGAATTGAAAAGTAGTGAAGTTATGCTAAACCTGTATCGAACCTTGGTTAGACCACACTTAGAGTACTGCGTACAGTTCTGGTCACCATATTATAAAAAGGATATCGAGGTACTGGAGAGGGTGCAGAGAAGATTTACAAGGATGATACCAGAAATGCGAGGGTATACATATCAGTAAAGGATGAACAGGCTGGGTCTCTTTTCTCTTGAAAAAAGAAGGCTGAGGGGTGACCTAATCTGTACATGTAAGGGAACATGTAGGTGAGGTTTTAAATGAATATTTTGCAATTGTATTCACTATGGAGAAGGACGATGTAGGCATAGAAATCAGGCAGGGGGATTGTGTATATGCTTGAACAAATTAGTATTGAGAGGGAGGAGGTACGAGTGGTTTTAGTGGGCTTAAAAGTGGATAAATCCCCAGGCCCAGACAATACGCATCCCAGGCTGCTGTGTGAGGCAAGGGAGGAGATTGCAGGGGCTCTGACACAAATTTTCAGAACCTCTCTGGCCACAGGGGAGGTGCCAGAGGACTGGAGGACAGTTAACGTAGTACCATTATTCAAGAAGAGCAGTAGGGATAAACCAGGGAATTACAGGTCAGTGAGCTTAACATCAGTGGTAGGGAAATTATTGGAAAAGATTCTGAGGGACAGAATTAGTCTCCACTTGGAGAGGCAAGGATTAATCAAGGATAGTCAGTGAGGCTTTGTCAGGGGGAGATCATGTCTAACCAATTTGATTGAATTTTTCGAGGGGGTGACTAGGTGTGTGGATGAGGGTAGTGCAGTTGATGTGGTCTACATGGACTTCAGTAAAGCTTTTGACAAAGTCCCGCATGGGAGACTGTTCAAGAAGGTAAGAGCCTATGGGATCCAGGGCAATTTGGCACATTGGATCCAAAATTGGCTTAGCGGCAGGAGGCAGAGGGTGATGGGAGGCAGAGAGACAGAGAAAAGGGAAACAAGGATAGAAGCAAAACACAGGAAGGAGAAAAGCAAAAGTGGCAGTCAGAGTAATCAAGGGTTTAAATCAAACACGGCCACAGTACCAATAATTCTAAAAGGTCTAAGAGTGTTAAAAAAACAAGCCTGAAGGCTTTGGGTCTTAATGTGAGGAGCATTCATAATAAGGTGGATGAATTACCTGTGCAAATAGATGTAAACGGATATGATATGATTGGAATTACGGAAACATGGCTCCAGGGTGACCAGGGCTGGGAACTCAACATCCAGGGGTATTCAATATTCAGGAAAGACAGGCAAAAAGGAAAAGTAGGTGGGGTAGCGTTGCTGGTTAAAGAGGAGATTAACACAATTGTAAGGAAGGATATTAGCTCTGATGATGTAGAATCTGTATGGGTAGAGCTGAGAAATACCAAGAGACAGAAAATGTTAGTGGGAGTTGTATACAGACCCCCAAACAGTAATGTGGAGGATGGGGATGGCATTAAACGGGAAATTAGAGATGCGTGCAATAAGGGCACAGCAGTTATCATGGGTGACTTTAATCTACATATAGATTGGGCTAACCAAATTAGTAACAATACTGTGGAGGAGGAATTCCTGGAGTGTATACGGGATGGTTTCCTGGACCAATATGTCGAGGAACCAACTAGAGATCAGGCCATTTAGACTGGGTATAATGTAATGAGAAAGGATTAATTAGCAATCTTGTTGTGCGAGGCCCCTTGGGGCAGAGCGATCATAATATGATAGAATTCTTCATTAAAATGGAGGGTGAAGTATTTGACTCAGAGACTAGGGTCCTGAATTTAAATAAAGGAAACTATGATGGTATGAGGCGCGAGTTGGGTAGGATTGATTGGGGAATGTTACTCAAAGGGTTGACGGTGGATAGGCAATGGCAAACATTTAAAGATCGCATGGATGAACTACAGAATTTGTTCATTCCTGTTTGGCATGAAAATAAAACAAATAAGGTGAATCAACCGTGGCTAACAAGGGAAATTAGGGATAGCATAAGATCCAAGGAGAGGACATATAAATGGGCCAGAAAAAGCAGTAAACCTGAGGATTGGGAGCAGTTTGGGATTCAACAAAGGAGGACAAAGGGATTAATTAAGAGGGGGAAAATAGAGTATGACAGTAAACTTGCAGGGAACATAAAAACTGACTGTAAAAGCTTCTATGGATATGTGAAGAGAAAAAGATTGGTGAAGTCAAGCGTAGGTCCCTTGCAGTCAGAATCAGGAGAATTTATAATGGGGAACAATGAAATGGTGGACCAATTAAATACATACTTTGGTTCTGTCTTCACAAAGGAGGACACAAATAACCTCCCAGAGATGTCGGGGAACATAGGGCCTAATGAGAGGGAGGAACTGAAAGAAACCAGTATTTGTAGGGAAATGGTGATCGGGATATTGACAGGATTGAAGGCCAATAAATCCCCAGGCCCTGATAATCTACATACTAGGGTACTTAAGGAAGTGGCCCCAGAAATAGTAGATGCATTGCTGGTCATCTTCCAAAATTCGATAGACTCTGGATTGGAGGGTAGCTAATGTTACCCCACTATTCAAAAAAGGTGGGAGAGATAAAATGGGGAATTACAGACCGGTAAGCCTGACATCGATAGTGGGGAAAATGCTAGTGTCCATTATAAAAGATGTAATAGCAAAGTACTTGGAAAACAGTGACAGGATCAGACAAAGTCAACATGGATTTACAAAAGGTAAATCGTGCTTGACTAATCTACTGGAATTTTTTGAGGAGGTAACTGGTAAAATAAATAAGGGAGAACCAGTGGATGTGGTGTATTTGGACTTTCAGAAGGCTTTCGATAAAGTCCCGCATAAGAGATTAGCGCATGGGATTGGGGGCAAGGTACTGACTTGGATAGAGAACTGGTTGGCAGACAGGAAGCAAAGAGTTGGAATAAACGGGTCTTTTTCCAAGTGGCAGGCGGTGACTAGTGGGGTAATGCAAGGATTGGTGCTAGGACCCCAGCTATTCACAATATATATTAATGATCCAGACAAGGGAACTAGATATAATATCTCCAAGTTTGCAGACGACACAAAGCTGGGTGGGCGTGTGTGCTCTGAGGAGGATGCTGAGAAACTCCAGTATGATTTGGACATGGGTGATTGGGCAGATGCATGTCAGATGCAGTATAATGTGGATAAATGCGAGGTTATCCACTTTGGTGGCAAAAACAGGAAGGCAGATTATTATCTGAACGGCAATAGATTGGGAGAAGGGGAAGTGCAATGAGACCTGGGTGTCCTTGTGCACCAGTCGCTGAAGGTAAGCATGCAGGTGCAGCAGGCGGTTAAGAAGGCAAATGGTATGTTGGCCTTCGTAGCAAGAGGGTTCGAGTACAGGAACAAGGATGTCTTGCTGCAGTTGTACAGGGCATTGGTGAGACCACATCTTGAGTATTGTGTGCAGTTTTGGTCGCCTTATCTGAGGAAGGATTTTCTTGCCATGGAGCGAGTGCAGCGAAGATTCACCAGGCTGACACCTGGGATGGCATGAATGATATATGAGGAGAGATTGGGTTGATTGGGCTTATACTTGCTGGAGTTTAGAAGAATGAGAGGGGATCTCATTGAAACTTATGAAATTCTAACAGGACTAGACAGACTAGATGCAGGAAGGATGTTTCCGATGGCAGGGGAGTCCAGAACCAGGGATCACAGTCTAAGGATAAGGGGTAAGCCATTTAGGACTGGGATGAGGAGCAATTTCTTCACCCAGAGAGTGGTGAACCTGTGGAATTCTCTACCACAGAAGGCAGTAGAGGCCAATTCATTAAATATATTCAAGAAGGAGTTGGATAGAGCCTTGTGTCCAATGAGGGGAATAAAGGCCCACAGCCTCCCCTGGCCCCGGGCCCTGAACAAGGGACTGGAGAAACTCGCTGCCCTGCGGATCAGACAATCAGCCGGCGCAAGTCCCGCCCCTCAGGCTCCCTGATTGGTTGGAGCACCTGCCGCCGGCTCGCTCCTCCAGCCCCACCCCGCTCGCTCCCTATTGGTCGGAAGCTCCCGTCAATCAGGCCCTGGGCCCGGATCACGTGTCCCTCACCGACTTTACCAAGAAAACCCCAGGCGGTCACCGGGCAGAGCTGCTGGTCTGCGAGAGCGGGGTCAGGAGATTAATAAACTGCGGGTAGGCCACGCCGCAGTTTTATAAAGTTGGAGAACGACCTCAGGCCCGAATGAGATCCCGCGGCCCGGTCTATTTTCCACCGGACGGCAGCTGTGAGGCTTTTTATCAGTGACAGGCCCGGGTTACGCGTGGCCATCTTGGTGGAGGAAAGAAGACCGGTTCCACCTGCAGCACGGCACATGCACAGCCATCTTGGTACAGGAACAAAGGGTGGGCGGGGTTTCAGGGTCCCAGTGACCAGGAGAGACAATCATTGACTCATTGATTTTATTCTCACTCTGCACACAGCGGGTGTAGAACTGAACCCAACCAGAGTAAAGGGAGGGGGGAAAACTGGGAGTGGAGGAAAGAAATGTTGGAGATGGTGCGATGGGTTTGGATTTCAGCACAGGGAGGAGGGAGAGTGTGTGGGACGGGGATTTACAGCTTTGGGGGAACAAGAGAGGAAAGAATGTTCCACAGAAACTAGAATTGTCTGTTCTGAATTTCTATCCTGTATTTACAGTGATGACTTTTGTAAACTCCTTTTACAGGGTGTGAGAAGGGCAGGATTTACAGACGGGAAACTCAAACCAAACATCACATCAAGATCTGACAGAGTCACTCCATTCATCAGGACCTGAATATCATTGACCTTTTGTGGTAAACCACTTTTATCGTTCACTATCGTTACACTATGGTTATCACTGTTTATATCATTACACTATGGTTATCACTGTTTACACTGTTGTATCACTACACAAGGTCACCTCTTGCCACGCTGTTATACCTGGGCTGACCACAGCTGACTCCGCCCATGGCTCCGCCTGCTTGCCCAGGTATAAAGGTGGTCGACTGGCTGGTATTCCTCCTTGTTGGATCCGATCACCCACGAGGGTGGGCTCTGTTATTTAGCCAATAAAAACCTATAGTTACTAACTTAACTCATCGCTTTTCATGAACTGAATTGATAGGTATATCACCTTTGAATATGGAAGGACAAATGTTTGTTCTGTCTGTGGGAAAAGATTTCAAACATCAGTGTGACTGGAAAACACACACCCAAGTGAGAGTGTTCCAGTGCACTGACTGTGGAAAGAGGTTTAACCAGTTACACAGCCTGAAAAATCATCGCACCATTCACAGCGGGGAGAAACCGTACACGTGTTCTGTGTGTGGATGAGGCTTCAACTGATCGTCCAACCTGGAGAAACGCAAGGACACCCGCACCATGGAGAAATGGTGGAAATGTGGGGACTGTGGGAAGAGATTCAATTATCCATCCAAGCTGGAAACTCATCAGTGCACTCACACCAGGGAGAGGCCGTTCACCTGGTCCGTGTGTGGGAAGGGATTCGCAGAGTTATCCAAGCTCCAGATACACCAGCGAGTTGACACCGGGGAGAGACCGTTCACCTGCTCCGTGTGTGGGAAGGGATTCGCAGAGTTATCCAAGCTCCAGATACACCAGCGAGTTCACGCTGGGGAGAGACCGTTCACCTGCTCCGTGTGTGGGAAGGGATTCGCAGAGTTATCCAAGCTCCAGATACACCAGCGAGTTCACACTGGGGAGAGCCGTTCACGTGTATTGAATGTGGGAAGGGATTCACTCAGTTATCCAGCCTCCATAGACACCAGCGAGTTCACACTGGGGAGAAATCGTTCTCCTGCTCCGTGTGTGGGAAGGGATTTGCAGAGTCATCCAAGCTCCAGATACACCAGTGAGTTCACACTGGGGAGAGGCCACTCACCTGCTCCGTGTGTGGGATGGGATTCACTCATTCCTCAACTCTGCTCGAACACCAGTGAGTTCACACTGGAGAGAGGCCGTTTAAATGTTCTGACTGTGGGAAGAGGTTTAAAAGCACTGGAAATTTGACGACACACCAGCGTACTCACACTGGGGAGAAGCTGTTCACCTGCTCCGTGTGTGGGAAGGGATTCACTCTGT
Source organism: Somniosus microcephalus (assembly GCF_052327205.1). NCBI lineage: Eukaryota > Metazoa > Chordata > Chondrichthyes > Squaliformes > Somniosidae > Somniosus > Somniosus microcephalus. The sequence goes on along the minus strand of NW_028225200.1, from coordinate 683,178 downwards.
CATCCCACCTGGTGAGACACCAGCGAGTTCACACTGATGAGAAACCATGTAAGTGTTCTGACTGTGCTAAGAGCTTTAAATCGCTGAAGGACCTGAAGAGACACCAGCGAGTTCACACTGTTCTGTAGCTGGGGCGACATGAACGTGGAATGGATGAATGTTTTATAAATTCTTGGACTGCTGTTTAATCTTTAAGACTGTTGTGCTGATGATTCCCTTCGATTGACTGTTCATGGTGTTACATAGAATGTACAGCACAGAAACAGGCCATTCGGCCCAACTGGTCCATGCCAGTGTTTATGCCCCACACCCACCCTACTTCAATTAACCCGATCAACATCTCCTCCCATTCCTTTCTCCCTCATGTGGCTTCCCCATAAATGCATCTATGCTGTTCACCTCAACTACTCCCTGTGGTAGCGAGTTCCCCATTCTCACCATTCTCTGGGTAAAGACATTTCTCCTGAATTCCCTACTTAATCTATCAGAGACTATTTTATATTGATGGCCCCATAAATATGATGAGATTCTGTTAAGCTGACGTGTATGATGTTGTCCTTTGTCTTTGACCCCTACGTAAACCTGAGGTCATCCAAAACTCGGCTGCCTGTGTCCTAACTCGCACCAAGTCCCGTTCACCCATCACCCCTGTGCTCGCTGACCTACATTGGCTCCCTGTTAAGCAGCACCTTGATTTCAAAATTCTCATCCTTGTTTTCAAATCCCTCCATGGCCTCGCCCCTCCCTTTCTCTGTAATCTCCTCCAGCCCCACAACCCCCCGAGATATCTGTGCTCTTCCAATTCTGGCCTGTTGTGCATCCCTGATTTTAATCGCTCCACCACTGGTGGCCGTGCCTTCTGTTGCCTCGACCCTAAGCTCTGGAATTCCCTGCCTAAACCTGCCCAGCTCGCTACCTCTCTTTCATAAGAACATAAGAAATAGGAGCAGGAGTGGGCCATACGGCCCCTCAAGCCTGCTCCACCATTCAATAAGATCATGGCTGATCATCGACCTCAACTCCACTTTCCCGCCCGATCTCCATATCCCTTGATTCCCCTAGTGTGAGGGTGCCAGTCAGTTCCTTTTTGTAACCTCTAGATGGCACCTTCACTTGTTTTGTTCCTTTGTTAATTGTCCTAGTCTCTGGTGTTAATTGTTTCTCGTTCTCTGGTGTTAGTTTTTAATCAGCCTGTTAGCTGTTTATGGGTGGCACCTGGTTTTCTTGGTATATAAGTTCTGTTGTTGTTTCACTCAGTGTCAGTCCTCACTAGGGTGAACCAGGGAGTTAGTCTTGACAATGTTCCTTGTCTTGACTAGCCTTTCTTCTATGGCAGCTTGCCTTCACAAGCTGGCTGCCATAGTTCTCTCGAGTTATGTATCTAAGTCTGTGTTCTAGTTCTCTCGAGCTATGTACCTAAATCTGTGTTCTAGTTCTCTTGAGCTATGTATCTAAGTCTGTGTTCTAGTTCTCTCGAGCTATGTACCTAAATCTGTGTTCTAGTTCTCTTGAGCTATGTATCTAAGTCTGTGTTCTAGTTCTCTCGAGTTATGTATCTAAGTTTGTGTTCTAGTTCTTTCGAGCTATGTATCTAAGTCTGTGCCATAGTCCTCTTGAGCTATGTATCTAAGTCTGTGTTCTTGTCTCTGGATTTAAGATGTATTTAAGTCTTGTACTGTTAAGTTGCTTGTCTTGGTAAGGTGCTGTTTGGACTAGCGTGTTGCTATGTGGGAGCCGTTGGGATCTTGTCTTGAGCCTTGCATTGATAAGCCGATTACCCTCGGGGTAGCTTGTCTGGAGTTGTGCCTCGGCAAGCCGGTTGCCCCTTGTGGTAGCTTGTTGCAAGCTCAGTATAGACAAGTGGGCTTCCTCATGGAAGCTGTCCTGCGTTCCTATCTTGACTAGCTGTCTTGTAACTTGTCTCTAGTTCTTATGTATGCTTCTGTCTCTGTCTCGAGTTCTCTTGTCTCTAGTTCTTATGTATATTGCTGTGTCCCTTGTGTTAATCTGGTTATGTGTAAATCTAGTAAAGTTCAAACAAAGTACTGTATTTGTCTCTTGTCTGGTTTCTGCATTTGGGTCCAGAACCTACCTTTGCCTGGAGAGCACGGCCTCGTATTTATACGGCCCCGTGGCTCCCCAACCCTGACACCTAGAGTCCAACAATCTATCGATCTCAGTCTTGAATATACTCAACGACTCAACTTTCCTCCTTTAAGACGCTCCTTAAAACCTACCTCTTTGACCAAGCTTTTGGTCACCTGCCCTAATTTATCCTTATGTGGATCGGTGTCAAATTTTGTCTTAAAATACTCCTGTGCAGCGCTTTGGGATGTTTTACTTCATTAAAGGCGCTATATAAATACAAGTTGTTGTTGTTTTGATGAATGAAACATTACTGAGCCCCTGTACCCGTGTTATGGGATGAAGTGCCAGACAAGTGAAGGCACAACATCTGGGTGTGAATCTAATAATAACTTCACGGACCGTATAGGTGTGATAACCAGACGGGCTTATGGTTATAGTCTGGTCACAGATGGACTAAATTCCCTGAATTAGCAGGAGTTCAGGAGGCGGTCAACAGACGGGTCCAAACAATCCCATTTCCTGAGCGGTAACCAAGCTTGTGTATAAGAACAGGCCACTTAAGCCGTTGTCAGTTGGAACAGACTCGAGAAGATCGCGCGTGAATCCACTGTACTTCTATTCTCCAGATTGAGGGAATTATCACCTGATCTGTGTTATGCAGCGCTCTTAATAAAGTCTGGAGAGACAATTTGTGTTCTTGTGAGCTTGGTTATCTGGTATCCGAAACCCTGGGACTCCCGATCATTAGAGTCAACCTCAGTGTGTGGAAAGGGATTCCCTGGTGTATCCCACCCGCTGACACACCAGAGTGTCCACATTGTGACTGCGGTGGGTCGATTCCACTGTTTCCGATGCCTTTAATCACATCCAGGACTGAACCATGTTAATTCAGGCAACTGGGGCTTGTTAATGTTAAGAGCCCCCAATAACTGGGCTGGATTTAAAGATTATTCCCTGTTCTCTCAGTACTAGTGAGCAGAGAGAAGCTGATGTTATAGAATCATAGAGCACAGTAGGATGCCTTTCGGCCCATCGTGCTGGTGCCGGCTCTCTGAAAGAGCGATGCAATTAGTCCCACTGCCCTGCTGTTTCCCCACAGCCCTGCAAATTTCTGCCTTTAGTATATATCCAAATCCCTTTTGAAAGTTACTATTGAATCTGCTTCCACCTCCCATTCAGGCAGCGCATTCCAGATCATCACAATTCGCTGTGTAAAAAAAGTCTCCTCATTTCCTCTCTAGATTCTTTTGCCAATGATCTGAAATCTGTGTCCTCTCGTTACCGACCCTCCTGCCAGTGACAACAGCTTCTCCTTGTTTGCTCGATCAAAACCCCTCATAATTTTGAGCACCTCGATCACAGCTCCACTTAACTGTCTCTGCTCCAAGTTATATTGCCGTTGTTTTGTGAATTGTTGCTGTGATCGAGGTGCTGGATGTCCGTGCCTGGGGACTGGGGCATTCTATCCTCCGTAGCCTTGTAGGTTACAGCACTTCAAGTGCATATCCAAGTACTTTTTAAATGTGATGAGGGTCTCTGCCTCGACCACCCTTTCATGCAGTGAGTTCCAGACCCCCACCACCCACTGGGTGAAAAAAAAATCTCCTCAAACCACCTCTAAACTTCTGACCAATTACTTTAAATCTGTGCCCCCTGGTTATTGACCTCCCTGCTAAGGGAAATAGGTCCTTCCTGTCAACTCTATCTAGGCCCCTCATAATTTTATACACCTCAATTAAGTCTCCCCTCAGCCTCCTCTGTACCAAAGAAAACAACCCCAGCCTATCCAATCTTTCCTCATAACTAAAATTCCTCAGCCCAGGCAACATCCTCGTAAATCTCCTTTGCACCCCCTCTCGTGCAATCACATCCTTCCTGTAATGTGGTGACCAGAACTACACGCAGTATTCTAGCTGTGGCCTAACTAGTGTTTTATACAGTTCAAGCAAAACCTCCCTGCTCTTATATTCTATGCCTCGGCTAATAAAGGCAAGTATCCCGTGTGCCTTCTTAACCACCTTATCTACCTGTCCTGCTACCTTCAGGGATCTGTGGACATGCACTCCAAGGTCCCTCTGTTCCTCTGCACTTCTCAGTGTCCTACCATTTATAGTCTATTCCCTTGCCTTGTTAGCCCTCCCCAAATGCATTACCTCACACTTCTCCAGATTGAATTCCATTTGCCACTGTTCTGCCCACCTGACCAGTCCATTGATATCTTCCTGCAGTCTGCAGCTTTCTTCTTCATTATCAACCACACGGCCAACTTTTGCATCATCTGCAAACTTCTTAATCATACTTCCTACATTCAAGCCCAAATCATTGATCTCGACCACAAAAAGCAAAGGGCCCAGTACTGAGCCCTGCGGAACCCCACTGGAAACAGCCTTCCAGTCACAAAAACACCCTTCGACCTTTACCCTTTGTTTCCTGCCTCTGGCCAATTTTGGATCCAACTTGTCACTTTGCCTTGGATCCCATGGGCTTTTACTTTCGTGACCAGTCTGCCATGTGGGACCTTATCAAAAGCCTTGCTAAAATCCATATAGACTACATCAAACACACTACCCTCATCGACCCTCCTTCTTACCTCCTCAAAAAATGCAATCAGGTTAGTCAGACACGACCTTCCCTTAACAAATCTATGCTGACTGTCCCTGATTAATCCGTGTCTTTCTAAATGAAGATTTATCCTGGCCCTCAGAATTTTTCCCAATAATTTTCCCACCACCGAGGTTAGGCTGACTGGCCTGTAATTACTCAGTCTATCCCTTTCTCCCTTTTTAAACAACGGTACCACGTTAGCAGTCCTCCAGTCCTCCGGCACCACCCCTGTAGCCAGAGAGGATTGGAAAATGATGGTCAGGGCCTCTGCTATTTCCTCTCTTACTTCTCTTAACAGTCTGGGATACATTTCATCCGGGCCTGGGGATTTATCCACTTTCAAAGATGCTAAACCCCTTAATACTTCCTCTTACACTATGTTTATTTCATCTAATATTTCACAGTCCTCCCTGATTGCGATGTCTGCATCATCCCTCTCTTTTGTGAAAACAGATGTAAAGTATTCATTAATATATATATGATGTGAGGTTAGTGTGCCCTTACCCCTGTTTATTATTCAATCAGTAACTGTCCCTTTGCCAGGCCCACTGCCTGCGGCCCCTCTCCCAGATTCCAGCCCCAGCTCTGTGCTGCTTGCGGCCCCTCTCCCAGATTCCAGCCCCAGCTCTGTGCTGACTGAGCTGTTCTCACCTGGGGACAGCGCGTCACAATCGGCCCCAGTGCACCTGAGCTGGAGAGGAGGCCCCGCCCCCTTGCCGTGCCGCCATTGGTTGGAGGACCCGCCGCCAGTCAGCTCCGCCCGCGCTCTTCCTTTTGGTCAGAGCTCCCGTCAGTCACAGGCCCCGCGATCACGTGCTGTGGTTCACTCCGCCCCCTTGCAAAACTCACTTTCCCTCATTGATTGCGGCTCTTCACCAACACCGTCTTTACAAAGAAAGCCCCGTGCGGCAGCCTGGTGCTCAGGCGCGGGGGAGGATGATTGACAGGGGCCCAGGGTGTGTGCTGAGCATGCGCGGTGCGGGCCGGGCACCTGTGGAGCAGGAGAGGGCGGGGCCATGGGACGCATGCGCGGTGTCAGACACAACTCAGCGGCTGGAGCTGATGAGAGACACAAGAACATAAGATGTAGGAGCAGGAGTAGGTCATTTGGCCCCTCGAGCCTGCTCCGCCATTCAATAAAATCATGGCTGATCTGATCTTGGCCTCAACTCCACTTCCCTGCCCGCTCCCCATAACCCTTGACTCCCTTATCGTTCAAAAATCTGTCTATCTCCACCTTAAACACACTCAATGACCCAGCCTCCACAGCTCTCTGGGGAAGAGAATTCCAAAGGTCAGAGGCTGGGTATCCTGTGGCAAGTGTCTCACCTCCTGACTCCCCAAAGCCTTTCCACCATTTACAAGGCACAAGTCAGGAGTGTGATGGAATACTCTCCACTTGCCTGGATGAGTGCAGCTCCAACAACACTCAAGAAGCTCGACACCATCCAGGACAAAGCAGCCCGCTTGATTGGCACCCCATCCACCACCTTAAACATTCACCCCATCCACCACCTTAAATAGTGACTCGCTGCACCACCAGTGCACTGTGGCTGCAGTGTGTTCCATCTACAAGATGCACTGCAGCAACTCACCAATACTTCTTCAGCAGCACCTCCCAAACCCACTTGGCTCCTGCAGAGATACCTGTACATCGAGAATCCTCCTCAATGGTGTGCGCTGGCGACGTATTTCTTCTGTCAGCTGCATGGCCTCAATTACGACACGCAGCTCCTGTTTGTGGAATTGGGTGGTACACATGCCTACCTGCGGGAGCTGCCTGTCTTCTACCAGGAACTGCTATGGGTCTGGAACAGCGTCGCCTCCAGGCGGAGTTCTCCCCCATCAGGAGTGGCGGTTCTCCTTCGGGAGCCGCTGCTCAGGAATCCGCACCTCCGTGACTGCTGGATCGGGTGGCTGGCGGAGAGCAGGGCTGTGCCTGGCAAGGTGACTAGAATCAGGGACCTGCTATGTGGTGGAGGAGTGGGCTGGATGGTGCCAGAAGAGCTGGCACAGCGCCTGTCCTTGGCCAACGTCTGGCGCACGGCCAAAGCCATCGAGTTGCTGAAAGCGGCAGTGGGCCCCGACTCCACTAGGTGTATCGAGGAGGCTCAAGCACATGGGGTGATCCCGTCCGAACTGACCCCCGTTCGGACAGAATTCCTCATTGGCGCACGACCCTGAAACCCCTCTCAGGAAATGGCGCCTCACAACTTGAGCCGCCTCGGGGAAATGTCCTCCGTGCCCTTGAGCTCTGCATGGAGGGGTTTCCTGTACGGGCTGCTGCTGCACACTCTCCACTTTGCCATCATCGTCTGCCATCCGTACATGCCTTGGCGTGCCATCTTGCCATCTGGTGGAGGCAGAGGTCCCCAATGGAGGGCTCTCTATGCGGGAGTCCTCCCTTGTTCTATTGGGGACTTGGCCTGGAGGGTGTTGCACGGAGCCGTCCCTTGCAATAAAATGTTAAGTAGGTTCACAGACTCCCAGGCCGCCTGCCTTTTCTGCAGCCTAGAGGAGTCCATGTTCCATGTTTATGTGGAATGTGAGAGGTTGCAGCCCCTGTTCCATTTTTTGAAGGGGCTGCTCCTCGATTTTTGGTTGCAATTCAGTCCCACGCTCCTGATCTATGGCCACCCGGTGCGAAGGGGAGCAGGCAGATCGGAGGACCTCCTTGTAGGACTGCTCCTGAGCCTGGCCAAAATGGCAATAAACAGGTCCAGGCAGCGGGCAGTCGAGGGGGTCGTTCGGCCCGATTGCCTGCCTCTCTTCCGCGGCCATGTTCATGCCCGGGTGGCCCTGGAGATGGAGCACGCGGTGTCTGCCGGCACACTTGAGACCTTCCGAGACCGGTGGGTGCCGCGAGGACTGGAGTGCATTGTCACCCCGGCTGGGGTGAATTTAATTTAATTTGATAAGTTTCAAAAATGAATTTAAGTTTTTAAGTTTCATTACAGTCCACTTGTTCGGCCGGGAGAGCGAGAGGCTCCGCTCGGCGATGCAGAGAGCCCTGCAGATGGAGAAGAATGTCAACCAGAGTCTGCTGGATCTGCACAAACTCTCCACTGGGAGCACCGACCCTCAACTGTGTGAATTCCTGGAGACCCATTATCCAGATGAACAAGTGAAGATGACCAAGAAGCTTGTAGAGACTGGGACCCCTGCCTTGTAGGCATGAGGGCTTGTGACTTTGTACAAAGATCTGAGACCTGAGCTCTGTAAATGTCATTCACTGTCAATAAAATGTTCAATTTTATATTAAATAATCTTTTTAAAAAAAATTTTAAAGACAAATTTCCTCCAGTTTCACAGACAGCCTTTGTCACTGCAATAATTTCTTAAATGTTTAATCATTAAATCAAAAGCATCAAAAAGGAAGAGAGTAGCAAAAGTAAAGAAAGACTTGCATTTCTATAGCGCCATTCACGACCACTGGACGTCTCAAAGCACTTTACTTTTTGAAGTGTAGTCACTGTTGTAATGTGGGAAGTGCAGCAGCCAATTTTCACTCAGCAAGCTCCCACAAACAGCAATGTGATAATGACCAGATAATCGGTTTTTGTTATGTTGGTTGCAGGATAAATATTGGCCAGGACAACGGGGATAACTCCCCTGCTCCTCTTCAAAATACTGCCATGGGATCTTTTACATCCACCCGAGAGAGCAGACGGGGCCTCGGTTTAACGTCTCATCCGAAAGACGGCCCCTCCGACAGTGCCGCACTCCCTCAGCACTGCACTGGAGTGTCAGCCTAGCTTTATGTGCTCGAGTCTCTGGAGTGGGACTTGAACCCACCACCCTTTGACCCAGAGGCGAGTGAGCTGCCCACTGAGCCACAGCTGACAACGTTGGTCCCTTAGAGGTAGAGACAGGAGAAATTATTATGGGGAATAAGGAAATAGCAGAAACGTTAAAACAAATATTTTGTATCTGTCTTCACAGTAGAAGACACAAAAGCGTACCAAAGATGGTGGGGAACTGAGGGTTTAATGAGGGTGAGGAACTTAATGTAAAGTACTAGAGAAACTAATGGGACTAAAAGCCGACAAATCCCCTGGACCTGACGGCCTACATCCTAGGGTTCTAAAAGAGGTGGCTGAAGAGATAGTGGATGCATTGGTTTTGATCTTCCAAAATTCCCGAGGTTCTAGAACGGTCCCAGCGGATTGGAAGGTCGCAAATGTAACACCGCTATTCAAGGAAGGAGGGAGAGAAAAAACAGGAAACGACAGGCCAGTTAGCCTGACATCAGTCGTTGGGAAAATGCTGGAATCCATTGTTACGGAAGTTGTATCAGGGCACTTAGAAAATCGTAACATGGGTAGGCAGAGTCAACATGGTTTTATGGAAGGGAAATCGTGTTTGACAAATTTATTAGAGTTATCTGAGGATGTAACTAGCAGGGTAGATAAAGGGGAACCAGTGGATGTAGTATATTTAGATTTCCAAAGGGCATTCGACAAGGTGCCACATAAAAGATTATTACACAAGGTTAGGGCTGACGGGGTTGGGGGTAATATAGTAACATGGATAGAGGATTGGTTAACAGACAGAAAACAGAGAGTAGGGATAAACGGATCTTTTTCAGGTTGGCAGGCTGTAACTAGTGGGGTGCCACAAGGATCAGTGTTGGGGCCTCAGCTATTTACAATCTATATTAATGACCCAGATGAAGGGACCGAGTGTCATGTATCCAAGTTTGCTGATGATACAAAGCTAGGTGGGACAGTAAGCTGTGAGGAGAACACAGAGAGTCTGCAAGGGGATATAGATAGACTGAGTGAGTGGGCAGTAAGGTGGCAGATGGAGTATAATGTGGGGAAATGTGAGGTTATTCACTTTGGTAGGAAGAATAGAAAAACAGAATATATTTTAAATGGTGAGAAACTTTCAAATGTTGGTGTTCAGAGAGATTTGGGTGTCCTCGTGCAAGAAACACAGAAAGCTAGCCTGCAGGTACAGCAAGTAATAAGGAAGGCAAATGGCATGTTGGCCTTTATTGTAAGGGGGTTGGAGTATAAGAGTGAGGAAGTCTTGCTCCAATTGTACAGGGCCTTGGTGAGACCACACCTGGAGTACTGGGCACAGTTTTGGTCTCCTTATCTAAGGAAGGATATACTTGCCTTGGAGGCGGTGCAGCGAAGGTTCACTAGACTGATTCCTGGGATGAGAGGGCTGTCCTATGATGAGAGATTGTGTAGAATGGGCCGATACTCTCTGGAGTTTAGAAGAATGAGAGGTGATCTCATTGAAACATACAAGATTCTGAAGGGGATTGACAGGGTAGATGCTGAGAGGTTGTTTCCCCTGGCTGGAGTGTCCAGAACTAGGGGTCATAGTCTCAGGATAAGGGGTCGGCTATTTAAGACTGAGATGAGGAGGAATTTCTTCACTCAGAGGGTGGTGAATCTCTGGAATTCTCTGCCCCAGAGGGCTGTGAATGCTGAGTCTTTGAGTATATTCAAGGCTGAGATCGATAGATTGTTGGACTCTAGGGGAATCGAGGGATATGGAGATCGGGCGGGAAAGTGGAGTTGAGGTCGATGATCAGCCGTGATCTTATTGAATGGCGGAGCAGGCTCGAGGGGCCGTATGGCCCACTCCTGCTCCTATTTCTGATGTTCTTATGGACTTTCAAAAGGCATTTGATAAAGTACCACACAAGAGACCTACTTGGAGAATAGAAGCACATGGTATTAAAGGGCTGATGGTAATTTGGGTATATAATTGGCTGAGGGATAGGAGACAGTGAGCAGTGCTGAGGGATGTTTTTCTGACTGGAGGGAAGTATGCAGTGGGGTCCCCCAGGGGTCGGGATTAGGACCATTGCTTTTCTTGTTATATATAACTGACCTGGACTTGGGTATAGGTGTACAAGTTTGAAATTTACAGATGATACAAAACTTGGCAACGTAGTAAATAGTGAGCATAGTAGTAGCAGACTTCAGAAGGACAGAGACAGACTGTGAAATGAGCAGACACAAGGCAGATGAAATTAAATGAGGATAAGTGTGAAGTGATGCACTTTGGGAGAAACAACAGGGAGAGGCCGTATAATCTAAATGGGACTATTTTGAGGGGGTGCAAGAGCAGAGGGACCTGGGGGTCCATATTCACAAATCTTAGAAAGTGCCGCGGCAAGTTGGTGAGGTGGTTCAGAAAGTGTGTGGGATACTTGGCTTTGTAAATAGGGCCATTGAAAACAAAAACAAGGAAGTTACACTAAACCTTTACAAATCACTAGTTAGGCCTCGGCTGGAGTGTTGTGTACAGTTCTGGGCACCACACTTTAGGAAGGATGTCAAGGCCTTGGAGAGGGTACAGAGGAGGTTGACCAGGATGGTACCAGGGATGAGGGACTTCAGTTATGTGGAGAGATTGGAGAAGCTGGGGTTGTTCTCCTTGGAGCAGAAGGTTAAGAGGAGACCTAATAGAGGTGTTCAAAATTACGAGGGGTTTTGATCGAGCATCATAGGAACAAACTGTTCACTCTGGCAAGTGGGTCGGTAACCAGAGGTCTCAGATTTAAAATAGTTGCTGAAAGAACTAGAGGGAAATGAGAATTGTTTTTACACAGAGGGTTGTTAAGATCTGGAACGCACCATCTGAAAGGATGCTGGAATCAGGTTGCACAGGAACTTTCAAACAGTGATTGGACATGTCCTTGAAGAGGACTAGTTTGCAGAGTTCTGGGGATAAAGCTGGGGTTTGGGACTAAATTGGACAGCTCTTTCAAAGAGCCGGCACAGACAGGATGGGCCGAATCACCTCCTTCTGTGCTGTTAGATTCGATGATCAGTGTGAACTCGCTGGTGTCTCTTAAGGCTCGTAGAGCTTTTAAAGCTCTTCCCACAGTCAGAACATTTAAAGGGTCTCTCGTCAGTGTGAACTCGCTGGTGTGCCAGCAGGTTGGATGACTGAGTGAATCCCTTCCCACACACGGAGCAGGTGAATGGTCTCTCTCCAGTGTGTAGGTGTTGGTGTCTCTTCAGCTCCCTGGAGCTTTTAAAGATCTTCCCACAGTCAGAACATTTAAAGGGTCTCTCATCAGTGTGAGCTCGCTGGTGTTGCTTCAGATTCCCGGAGCTTTTAAAGCTCTTCCCACAGTCAGAACATTTAAACGGCCTCTCATCAGTGTGAGCTCGCTGGTGTTGCTTCAGATACTGGGGGCTTTTAAAGCTCTTCCCACAGTTAGAACACTGAAATGGTCTCTCATCTTTGTGAACAAACTGGTGTTCCTTCAGTTCCCTGGCGCTTTTAAAGCTCTTCCCACAGTCAGAGCATTGACATGGTCTCTCATCAGTGTGAACAAGCTGGTGTGCCTTCAGTTCCCCGGGGCTTTTAAAGCTCTTCCCACAGTCAGAACATTGAAATGGTCTCTCATCAGTGTGAACAAGCTGGTGTTTCTTCAGATGCCCGGGGCTTTTAAAGCTCTTCCCACAGTCAGAACACTGAAATGGTCTCTCATCAGTGTGAACAAGCTGGTGTGCCTTCAGTTCCCTGGCGCTTTTAAAGCTCTTCCCACAGTCAGAGCATTGACATGGTCTCTCATCAGTGTGAACAAGCTGGTGTACCTTCAGATCCCTGGGGCTTTTAAAGCTCTTCCCACAGTCAGAACACTGAAATGGTCTCTCCCCAGTGTGAACTCGCTGGTGTGTTTGCAGGTGGGATGAACAAACAAATCCCTTTCCACACACGGAGCAGGTGAATGGACTGTCCCTGGTGCTACTGCGCCGTTGAACTTCCAACATAGACGGGGAACTGAATCCCTTCCCACCGTCCCCACCTTTACCCGGTTTCTCCCCGGTGTGATGGTGTATGTGTCTCGCCAGGTCAGGCGATCAGCTGAATCCGCGTCCACACACCGAACACGTGTGCGGTTTGTCATCGCTGCGATCGCTGCTTTCTCCTTCCATGTGCAAAGGCCGATGATATTCAGGTCCTGATGAATCCAGTGACTCTGTCAGGTGTTGACGTAATGTTTGGTCTGAGCTTCCCGCCTGTAACTGCTGCACTTCTATAACCCTGTAAATTGAGATCAGAAAAGGATCAGAGGCAAACTGTTGTTTAATTATCCCCTTTCCGAACCTAGGGGCAGTGAAGCTGATTTTCAGGCTCCAGCTGCTGCACAGGTTGGTTGAAAATATCAGCAGTAATGGCAGCTGCAATACCCACAAGCCCCCACGCTCCAGAAAGCGCTCTGTTGACGCTGAGTCCCGCACATGTGCTCATGGCCCCCGCGCTCTCCCTCCTGCTCCACAATCGCCCGTCCCAATTGGTCCACAACGCGCATGATCAGCACAAAAAACCCCGCGGTTGGAACATCGGGCACGCATGCGGAGCCGCAACATCTGGTACGAGTGCGCGGCTCAGGTGGGGACGAGTCGATATTTCGCCTCAGCCGCCAAGGAGGTGCGCATGTGCAGGACGACCCAACATTCCTCCTGTCAGCAGTCACTCCCTCGTTTCTTTAATAAAAACAGAAAATGCTGGAAATACTCAGCAGGTCAGGCAGCATCTGTGGAGAGAGAAACAGAGTTAATGTTTCAGGTCAATGACCTTTCGTCAGAACTGCTTGTTCTTTAGTGGGAGCCAGTGACTCAGTGGGTAGCACTCTCGCCTCTGAGGCACAAAGTTGTGGGTTCAAGTCCCACTCCAGAAACTTGAACATTGAATGGCGGAGAAGGCTCGAGGGGCCAAATGGCCTACTCCTGCTCCTATCTTCTATGTTTCTATGTAAGTTTAGGGACCCTCCATGTTGACTTTGTCCGATCCTGTCACTGTTTTCCAAGTGCTCTGCTATTACATCCTTTAAAATGGACTCTAGCATTTTCCCCACTACCGATGTCAGGCTTACCGGTCTATAATTCCCCATTTTCTCTCTACCACCCTTTTTGAATAGTGGGGTAACATTAGCTACCTGACAATCCATGCGTACTGTTCCAGAGTCTATCGAATTTTGGAAGATGACCAGCAATGCATCTACTATTTCTAGGGCCACTTCCTTAAGTACCCTAGGATGTAGATTATCAGGCCCTGGGGATTTATCAGCCTTCAATCCCATCAATTTCCCCAACACCATTTCCCTACAGATACTAATTTCATTCAGTTCCTCCCTTTCATTAGACCCGATGTTCCCCCGACATCTCTGGGATGTTATTTGTGTCCTCCTTTGTGAAGACAGAACCAAAATATGTATTTAAGACCAGGACCAGTGCAAGATAGATTAAGGCGATACTTAGTACAACTAAATCAGGAGGTACAAGCACTAAATAAAGAAGTGAGGAACCAACAACAGATGAAAGATCTAGAAAGGCAGAATGCTGGACTTAAACCAGACGAGTTGCCCAGAATAGGTCAACAAGTAATGACACAAGTTATCGGAAGAAAGGGAATGGGGCCCGTTGGATGGGGCCATGTACTGTATTAATGACAAGTGATACGTGTGTTTGTCTACAGGAACCGATGGGTATGCGATGGAAGCAATGGACCCAGGTGAAACCATTTAACACTAAAGACCCCCATTCTACCCGCTCCTCTAGGGGAAAGAGCTCGGAAGATGACCAGACCTCTGTTTAAATTACAGGTAAACATGGATCCAGTCGACCCTTTATATCAGAGGGTCTGTCTCGGGGAGAAGAAGCTCTCCCGGTTTACCCTTCCACCCGAGAACTCATTTTTAATGTGGAAACAAGTCACCCTCGGTTCCGCCTGAGAAAGAAGATATAATTGGAGTAATACTTCTTTACTCCTGTACTCAAATCCTCTTGTAATGAAGGCCAGCATACCATTTGCCTTCTTAACTGCCTTTCACGACCACCGGACGTCCCAAAGCGCTTTACAGCCAATGAAGTACTTTAGAAGTGTAGTCACTGTTGTAATGTGGGAAACGTGGCAGCTAATTTGCGCACAGCAAGCTCCCACAAACAGCAATGTGATAATGACCAGATAATCTGTTTTTTCATCATGTTGATTGAGGGATAAATATTGGGCTCAAAACACCGGGGATAACTTCTTCGAAATAGCACCACGGGATCTTTTCCGCCCACCTGAGGGGGCAGACGGGGGCCTTGGTTTAACGTCTCATCCGTAGGACAGCAACTCCGACACTGCAGCGCTCCCTCAGTAATGCCCCTCCGACAGTGTGTCACTCCCTCAGTACTGCCCCCCCGACAGTGCGGCGCTCCCTCAGTACTGCCCCTCCCACAGTGCGGCGCTCCCTCAGTACTGCCACTCCGACAGTGCGGCGCTCCCTCAGTACTGCCCCCCCGACAGTGCGGCGCTCCCTCAGTACTGCCCCGCCTACAGTGCGGCGCTCCCTCAGTACTGCCCCTCCGACAGTGCGGCGCTCCCTCAGTACTGACACTCCGACAGTGCGGCGCTCCCTCAGTACTGCTACCTCGACAGTGCGGCGCTCCCTCAGTACTGCCCCTCCGACAGTGCGGCGCTCCCTCAGTACTGCCCCTCCGTCAGTGCGGCGCTCCCTCAGTACTGCCCCTCCGTCAGTGCGGAGCTCCCTCAGTACTGCCCCTCCGCCAGTGCAGCGCTCCCTCAGTACTGCCCCTCCGACAGTGCGGCGCTCCCTCAGCACTGCCCCTCCGACAGTGTGGCGCTCCCTCAGTACTGCCCCTCCGTCAGTGCGGCGCTCCCTCAGTACTGCGCCTCCCACAGTGCCTCGCTTTATGTGCTCACGTCCCTGGAGCGGCCCCTTTTTTGCAGAGTGACCAAGGCTGTCTGTAGGAAACAATTTTGCATTTGAAAGCAGCTTGTATTGTGAAGCTTGTGCCCCTTTGCCAGGCCCGCTGCCTGCGGCCCCTCTCCCAGATTCCAGCCCCAGCTCTGTGCTGACTGAGCTGCTCTCACCTGGGGACAGCGCGTCACAATCGGCCCCAGCGCACCTGAGCTGGAGAGGAGGCCCCGCCCCCTTGCCACGCCACCATTGGTTGGAGGACCAGGCCGCCCAGTTCAGTCCTCCCAGCTCAGCCTTCTTCCTATTGGTCAGAACTCGGGCCGTCCTCCATCCACCTGATTGGGCCTCTTCCTCTGGTGACGTCACAATCAGGCCCCAGCCCACCAGTGCCAGGGAAGAAGGTCCCGCCCCCTTGCCGCGCCGCAATTGGTTGGAGGACCAGGCCGCCCAGTTCAGTCCTCCCAGCTCAGCCCTCTTCCTATTGGTCAGCGCTCCCGTCAGTCACAATCACTTTGTTCCGGCTTACTCCGCCACCGCGCGCGGTTCAATCCGCTCCGTTCGGCGTCCGCGGAGGTCCCGCCCGCCCGACTCTGAGGTTTGTTTTTTCTCGTATTTTACTTTATAATCTCGTTCTCCGCTCCCACCTCACCTCGATTTAAATCGATTCCCCAACACTACTTTACCCCGGCCGCTGATTCCGCCGCTTCACCGGGCCCGGCCTTCCGTCTGCACCCCGGAGGCTCCGCGCAGGCGCACTGGCTGGGGAAGGGAGGGTGATTGACAGGTGACGATTGATAGAAGCGCCTGCCCGCGCTGTGATTGGTGCAGGGGAAGGCAAGTGGGCGTGTCCGGCCCCCGGGCCCACGTGGGGGGTTCAAAGGCTGGCTGAAGCGCATGCGCAGCCCGCCTCGCACCGTTGGGAAGCTTTTCAAATATTTTTTTTTGCGAAACAAATTGAAAACACTCATTAATTCCCGCAACCTCCTCCCCTCTAAAGTGCGATTATTATTATTTTTGTTTTCCCTCACTTGTGTGGGGTGTCTTTTTTTTACCTTGCGGTGGCGTGCGCCGATCCAACCGACCCCTGGGCGTTGCGTGCTGGCGTCAGCGCGTAATCGGAGGGGGGGTTGATTGACGCGAGGCGCCCGCCAATCAGGAGCGCGGAAAACGCTGGGAGGACCGGGCGGGCTGACGGTCCTCCAACCAATGGCGGCGCGGGAAGGAGGGAGGGGGGCGGGACCTCGGTGGGCTGCAGGCCGCTTTCCTGCTTTCATTGTCTGCAGGAGCTGTTAAAGGGGAGGAGGGGGAGGAAAAAAACCCAGCTTGTGAGTGTTTATTCCTTTGCATTACCTTTATTGCAAGGCTATTCATCAACTGCATTCATTTAAAAATAAGTGAACCTTTTCTCTTTTTGACTTTTATCCAGAACAAAGAGCCCTGGTTCTGTGAACATTTTGGTGGGCAGCCACTTTTAAAGGGACAAAGACCAGCATTCTTCCTCCTCTCTCTCTCTTGTGAGTATTTGTGGTGGGTGAGAGGGTGGGGGGTGAGTCAAAGGGGACTGTGGCCCCTTTTCAACAAAAACAATTGCTTGGCCATTTAAAGGGGAATGGGTGCCCCCCAGGTATTTAAAGGGGCAGTGCCTCTCTCTTTCTGTATCATGTAAGAGCAGGGAGGTTCTGCTTGAACTTTACAAAAACACCAGTTAGGGCACCGCGTGCAGTTCTGGCCGTCCCCATTGCAGGAAAGATGTGACTGCTCGAGACGGGAGATTTTCGAGGATGTTGCCAGGACTAGAGAATTTCAGCTACAAGGAAAGATTGAATACATAGAGGATAGGAGCGGGAGTAGGCCATTCGGCCCCTCGAGCCTGTTCCCCCATTCAATGGGATCATGGCTGATCATCCAAATTCAGTACCCTGTCCCTGCCTCCTCCCCATATCCCTTTAGCCTTAAGAACTATATAAGTACAGGAGTAAAGAAGTCTTACTCCAATTATATAGGGCCTTGGTGAGACCACACCTGGAGTACTGTGTACAATTTTGGTCTCCTTACCTAAGGAAGGATATACTTGCCATAGAGGGAGTGCAATGAAGGTTCACGAGATTGATTCCTGGGATGGCGGGACTGTCGTATGAGAAGAGATGGAGTAAACTAGGCCTGTATTCTCTTGAATTCAGAAGACTGAGAGGGGATCTCATTGAAACTTATAAAATTCTAACAGGACTAGACAGACTAGATGCATGGAAGGATGTTCCCGATGGCAGGGGAGTCCAGAACCAGGGGTCACAGTCTAAGGATAAGGGGTAAGCCATTTAGGACAGAAATGAGGAGGAATTTCTTCACCCAGAGAGTGGTGAACCTATGGAATTCTCTACCACAGAAGGCAGTGGAGGCCAATTCATTAAATATATTCAAGAAGGAGTTAGATATATTTCTTAAGGCTAAAGGGATCAAGGGATATGGGGAGAAGGCAGGGACAGGGTACTGAGTTTGGATGATCAGCCATGATCTCATTGAATGGTGGAGCAGGCTCGAGGGGCCGAATGGCCTACTCCTGCTCCTATCTTCTATGTTTCTATGTCTTAAAGGAGGATAGCGAGGCGGAGAGGTTCAGGGAGAGAATTCCAGAGCTTCGGGCCGAGGCAACAGAAGACACGGCCACTGATGGTTGAGCGATTATAATCAGGAATGCTCAAGAGGGCAGAATGGGAGGAACGCAGATGTCTCAGGGTGGCGGGCGGGGGGTGGGGGGCGTTGTTTTCTTTGGAACCGAGGAGGCTGAGGGGAGACCTGATTGAGGTGTATAAAATTCTGAGGGGCCTAGATAGGAAGGACCTATTTCCCTTGGCAGAGAGGTCCGCAATGAGGGGGCAAAGATTTAAAGTAATTGGTCGGAGGTTTGTTGAGGAGAAATGTTTTCACCCAGTGGGTGGTGGGGGTCTGGAACTCCCTGCCTGACAGGGTGGTAGAGGCAGAAACTCTCATCACATTTTAAAAAGTACTTGGATGTGCACTTCAAGTGCTGTAACCTACAAGGCCACGGACCAAGTGCTGGAAAGTGGGATTAGTGTGGATAGCACTTAATCGGCCGGCACAGACAAGATGGGCCAAATGGCCTCCTTCCGTGTCATTATTTTTCTGTGATTCTATCGCGGGGGGCGGGTGGTTGTGAGGCTGAAGGGAATAACTAAGATAGGGAGGGGCGAGGCCGTGGAGGGATTTGAAAACAAGGATGAGAATTTTGAAATCGAAGCATTGCGTAACCGGGAGCCAATGTAGGTCAGCGAGCACAGGGGTGATGGGTGAACAGGACTTGGCGTTGAGTTACGACACAGGTAGTTTTGGATCACCTCAAGTTTACATAGGGTAGAATGTGGGAGGCCAGCCAGGAGTGCGTTGGAATAGTCGAGTCAAGAGGTAACAAAGGCCCGGGTGAGGGTTTCAGCAGCGGATGAGCTGAGGCAAGGGTGGAGACGGGCGATGTAACCAAGGTGGAAATAGGCGGTCTTTGTTATGCTGTGGATATGCGGTCGGAAGCTCATTTCAGGGTCAGAGATGACACCAAGGTTGTGAACAGTGTGGTTCACCCTCAGAGAGATGTTAGCGAGAGGGATTGAGTCAGTGGCTAGGGAACGGAGTTTGTGGCAGGGACTGAAAACAATTGCTTTAGTCTTCCCAATATTTAATTGGAGAAAGTTTCTGCTCACCCAGAACTGGATTAGAGATCGTGGAGGGGTCGTGAGAAGTGGTGGTGAGGTAGAGCTGGGTGTCGTCAGCGTACATGTGGAAACTGATGCTGTGTTTTCAGATGATGTCACCAAGGGGCAGCATTTAGATGAGAAATAGGAGGGGCCCAAGGATAGATCCTTGGGGGACACCAGAGGTAACGATGTGGGAGCGGGAAGAGAAGCCATTGCAGGTGATTCTGTGGCTACGATTAGATAGATAAGAATGGAACCAGGCGAGTGCAGTCCCGCCCAGCTGGACGACGGTGGAGAGTCGTTGGGAGAAGGATGGAGTGGTCAACCGTGTCAAAGGCTGCAGACAAGTCAGGAAGGACGAGGAGGGATAGTTTACCTTTGTCACAGTCACAAAGGATGTCATTTGATGAGACTTTGCTGAGACTTGATTTGACTTCAGGGCCAAGTCAGTGAGGTGGATTGGGCTGTTTCTGGCCCACTGGTTATTGTCGGCATGGCTAGACACCAGTGGGACCGGCTCTACCCTGTTTGTTCTTTGAGGCAAAATAAGCCAAAAAAAATTCCTGCTTCCCCCCCTTACCCTTTCTACACTCCTTTTACAGGGTTTTAGAAGTGGAGCATTTACAGACAGGAAGCTGAAACCAAACATCACCTCAAGGTCTGAGGGTTAGACGATTCCTCAGGACCTGATTCAGTCGCTCCTCCAATCTGCTGGCACACCCGTGAGTTCACACTGGGGAGAGAACTTCTAAATGTACTGAAAGAGCTTCAAAATCTACAAATACCTGAAGCATCACCAGTGGCCACACACTGGGGGAAACCCGGGCACCGTGTGTGGGAAGGGATTCACTCAGCCATCCGCTCCGATGATACACCAGCAAGTTCACACGAGGGAGGGACCTTTACCCTCCGTGCTGCTGAGACACCAGCTTGTCCACACCGAAGAGGGACCGTTGACCTGCTCCGTGTTTTTGAAGCAATTCTCTCATTCTGCCACCCTCCTGAGACACCAGCTTGTTCACAGTGATGAGAGACCGATTAAATGTTCTGACTGTGGGAAGAGATTTAAAAGGTCCCAGGATCTGAAGAGACACCAGCTGGAGAGAGCAGGAGGGATTCTGTTCACCTGCTTCCTGTGTGGGAAGAGATTCACTCGGTCCTCAAATCTGCTGGCACACCAGCGAGTTCACACTGGGGAGAGGCCGGTGAAACATTCCGACTGTAGGAAAAGCTTTCAAATGTCCCAGGAGCTGAAGGGACACCAGCTGGAGAGAGCAGGAAAGACGCCGTTCACTTGCTCCGTGTGTGGGAAGGGATTCACTCGACCATCCCACCTGGTGAGACACCAGCAAGTTCACACTGGGGAGAGACCGTTCACCTGCTCCGTGTGTGGGAAGGGATTCACTCGGTCATCCCACCTGCTGAGCCATCAACAAGTTCACACTGATGAGAAACCGTTCACCTGCTCCGTGTGTGGGAAAGGATTCACTCGGTCATCGGACCTACTGAGCCATCAACAAGTTCACACTGATGAGAAACTGTTCACCTGCTCCGTGTGTGGGAAAGGATTCACTCGGTCATCGGACCTACTGAGCCATCAACAAGTTCACACTGATGAGAGACTGTTCACCTGCTCCGTGTGTGGGAAGGGATTCACTCGGTCATCGGACCTACTGAGCCATCAACAAGTTCACACTGATGAGAAACTGTTCAGCTGCTCCGTGTGTGGGAAAGGATTCACTCGGTCATCGGACCTACTGAGACACCAGCGAGTTCACACTGTTCTGCAGTGCAGGGCCCTGGAGACAGCTGGGGTGACATGAACGTGGAATGGATGAATGTTTTATAAATTCTTGTACTGCTGTTTAATCTTTAAGACTGTTGTGCTGATGATTTCCTTGATTTGACTGTTTATGGTGTTCCATAGAATGTACAGCACAGAAACAGGCCATTCAGCCCAACTGGTCCATGCCAGTGTTTATGCTCCACACCCACCCTACTTCAATTAACCCGATCAACATCTCCTCCCATTCCTTTCTCCCTCATGTGGCTTCCCCATAAATCCATCTATGCTGTTCACCTCAACCACTCCCTGTGGTAGCAAGTTCCCCATTCTCACCATTCTTTTGGTAAAAAAGTTTCTCCTGAATTCACTCCTGTATTTATTAGTGACTATTTTAAGTTTGTGGCCTCATAAACATAGAAACATAGAAGATAGGAGCAGGAGTAGGCCATTTGGCCCCTCGGGCCTGCTCCGCCATTCAATGAGATCATGGCTGATCATCCAAATTCAGTACCCTGTCCCTGCCTTCTCCCCATATCCCTTTAGCCTTAAGAAATATATCTAACTCCTTCTTGAATATATTTAATGAATTGGCCTCCACCACCCTCTGTGGTGGAGAATTCCACAGGTTCACCACTCTCTGGGTGAAGAAATTCCTCCTCATCTCCGTCCTAAATGGATTACCCCTTATCTTTAGACTGTGACCCCTGGTTCTGGACTCCCCGACCATCGGGAACATCCTTCCTGCATCCAGTCTGTCCAGTCCTGTTAGAATTTTATAAATTTCAATGAGATCCCCTCTCATTCTTCTAAACTCCAGCGAGTACAAGTCCAATCGTCATTCCTGCCATCCCAGGTATCAGTCTGGTGAATCTTCGCTGCACTCCCTCCATGGCAAGAACATCCTTCCTCAGATAAGGTGACCGAAACTGCACACAATACTCAAGGTGTGGTCTCACCAAGGCCCTGTACAACTGCAGCAATATAAATATGATGAGATTCTGTTAAGCTGACCAGTATTTTGTTGTACTTTGTCTTTTTCTGATGAATTAAACATTACTGAGCCCTTGTACGCGTGTTATGGGATGACTTTTTTTATTTGTTCATGGGATGTGAGCGTCGCTGGCAAGGCCAGCATTTATTGCCCACCCTAATTGCCCTTGAGAAGGTGGTGGTGAGCCGCCTTCTTGAACCGCTGCTGTCCGTGTGGTGAAGGTACTCCCACAGTGCTGTCAGGGAGGGAGTTCCAGGACTTTGACCCAGTGACGATGAAGGAATGGCAATATACTTCCAAGTTAGAATGGTGTTTGACTTGGAGTTGGTGGTCATAGAGTCATAGAGTTATACAGCACAGAAAGAGGCCCTTCGGCCCATCGTGTCTACACCGGCCATCAAGCCCTGTCTATTCTAATCCCATTTTCCAGCACTTTGTCTGTAGCCTTGTATGCTATGGCGTTTCAAGTGCTCATCTAAATGCTTCTTGAATGTTGTGAGGGTTCCTGCCTCTACCACCCTTTCAGGCAGTGAGTTCCAGATTCCAACCACCCTCTGGGAAAAAAGTTTTTCCTCAAATCCCCTCTAAACCTCCTGCCCCTTACCTTGAAACTATGCCCCCTGGTTATTGACCCCTCTACTAAGGGGAAAAGTTCCTTTCTATCTACCCTATCTATGCCCCTCATAATTTTGTACACCTCAATCAGGTCCCCCCTCAGCCTTCTCTGCTCTAAGGAAAACAACCCCAGCCTGTCCAGTCTCTCCTCATAGCTGAAGCGCTCCAGCCCAGGTAACACCCTGGTGAATCTCCTCTGCACCCTCTCCAATACAATCACATCCTTCCTATAGTGTGGCGAGCAGAACTGCACAGTATTCCAGCTGTGGCCTAACTAGCGTTTTGTACAGCTCCTTCATCACCTCCCTGCTCTTATATTCTATGCCTCGGCTAATGAAGGCAAGTATCCCATAAGCCTTTTTAACGACCTTTTCTGCCTGTCCTGCTGCCTTCAGGGATATATGTATTCTATCAGGTGTTCCCATGCGCCTGTTGTCCTTGTCCTTCCAGGTAGAAGAGGTCGTCGGTTTGGGAGGTGCTGCCGAAGAAGCCTTGGCGAGTTACTGCTGTACATCTTGTAGATGGTACACACTGCAGCCACGGTACACCAGTGGTGGAGGGAGTGAATGTTTAAGGTGGTGGATGGGATGCCATCACACTCCTGACTTGTGCCTTGTAGATGGTGGAAAGGCTTTGGGGAGTCAGGAGGTGAGACACTCGCCGCAGAATACCTAGCCTGTGACCTGCTCTTGTAACCACAGTATTTATGTGGCCGATCCAGTTAAGTTTCTGGTCAATGGTGACCCCCAGGATGTTGATGGTGGGGGATTCGGTGATGGGAATGCCGTTGAATGTCAAGGGGCGGTGATTAGATGCTCACTTGTTGGAGATAGTCATTGCCTGGCCCTTGTGTAGTGCAAATGTTACCTGCCACTTATCAGCCCAAGCCTGAATGTTGTCCAGGTCTTGTTACATGCGGGCATGGACGGTTTCATTATCTGAGGAGTTGCAAATGGAACTGAATACTGTGCAGTCATCAGCGAACATTCCTACTTCTGACCTTATGTTGGAGAGAAGGTCATTGATGAAGCAGTTGAAGAGGGTTGGGCCGAGGACACTGCCCTGAGGAACTCCTGCAGCGATGTCCTGGGGCGGTGATGATTGACCTCCAACCACCAAGATCATCTTCCTTTGTGCTCAGTCTGACTCCAGCCAGTGGAGAGTTTCCCCCTGATTCATTAGCATTGAGGTAATAGTGAGAGTAATAGAAATATAGAAACATAGAAGATAGGAGCAGGAGTAGGTCATTCGGCCCCTCGAGCCTGCTCTGCCATTTAATGAGATCATGGCTGATCATCCAAATTCAGAACCCCGTCCCTGCCTTTCCCCCATATCCCTTGATCACTTTAGCCTTAAGAAATATATCTAACTCCTTCTTGAATATATTTAATGAATTGGCCTCCACTGCCTTCTGTAGTAGAGAATTCCACAGGTTCACCACTCTCTGGGTGAAGAAATTCCTCCTCATCTCTGTCCTAAATGGCTTACCCCTAATCCTTAGACTGTGATCCCTGGTTCTGGACTCCCAGCCATCGGGAACATCCTTCCTGCATCTGGTCTGTCTAGTCCTGTTAGAATTTTATAAGTTTCAATGGGATCCCCTCTCATTCTTCTAAACTCCAGCGAGTATAAGCCCAATCGACCCAATCTCTCCCCATACGTCATTCCTGCCATCCCAGGTATCAGTCTGGTGAATCTTCGCTGCACTTCCTCCATGGCAAGAACATCCTTCCTCAGATAAGGTGACCAAAACTGCACACAATACTCAAGATGTGGTCTCACCAAGGCCCTGTACAACTGCAGCAAGACATCCCTGCTCCTGTACTCGAATCCTCTCACTACGAAGGCCAACATACCATTTGCCTTCTTAACTGCCTGCTGCACCTGCATGCTTACCTTCAGCGACTGGTGCACAAGGACACCCAGGTCTCGTTGCACTTCCCCTTCTCCCAATCTATTGCCATTCAGATAATAATCTGCCTTCCTGTTTTTGCCACCAAAGTGGATAACCTTGCATTTATCCACATTATACTGCATCTGCCATGCATCTGCCCAATCACCCAACCTGTCCAAATCATGCTGGAGATTCTCAGCATCCTCCTCACAACACACACGCCCACCCAGCTTTGTGTCGTCTGCAAACTTGGAGATATTACATCTAGTTCCCTCGTCTAGATCATTAATATATATTGTGAATAGCTGGGGTTCAAGGACCGATCCCTGCGGTACCCCACTAGTCACTGCCTGCCACTCGGAAAAAGATCCGTTTATTCAAACTCTCCCCATATCCCTTGATCCCTTTAATCCCATGGTAGTTTTCTAAGGGCCAATGAATTTTGTCCCGGATTATTGTCTCTAAAAGTTTCCCCACCACCGACGTTAGGCTGACTGGCCTGTAGTTGCCGGGTTTATCCCTCTCCCCTATTTTAAACAGGGCTGTAACATTTGCAATCCTCCAGTCCTCTGGCACCACCCCCATGTCCAAGGAGGATTGGAAGATTGTGGCCGGAGCCTCCGCAATTTTCACCCCTACTTCCCTCAGTAACCGAGGACAAATCCCATCCGGACCGGGCGACTTTTCGACTTTGAGGACTGCCAACCTTTGAAGTCCCTCCTCTTTATCTATTTGTATCCTGTCCAGTATCGCTCCGGCCTCCTCCTTTACTGCTACATTGGCAGCATCCTGTTCTCCAGTGAAGACAGATGCAAAGTTCTCATTTAGTCCCTCAGCCCAGCCCTCTGCCTCCACAAGACAATCTCTCTTTAGGTCCCCAATCAGCCCCTCCCTTCCTTTGACTGCCCTTTTACTAGTTAAGTGTTTATAAAAGACTTTTGGGTTCCCTTTTATGTTCGCTGCTAATCTGTTCTCATACTCTCTCTTTGCCCCTCTTATTCCATTGTTTAGCTCTCCTCTGTACTTTCTATATTCAGCATGATTCCCCACTGTATTATCAACCTTACATTTGTCATAAACCTCCTTTTTCTCTCTCATTTTAACCTCTATCTTTAGTCATCCAGGGAGCTCTAGCTTTGGATGCCCTTCCTTTCCCCCTCATAGGAATGTGTCTGCTCTGTACCTGATGGGCCTTCAATAACCACAAAACTAGAAGTTATAGACTTAAACAAGATGGCTTTTAATCACTAAGATCAGAGCTAACATCTCAACACGCCGACTGGTTCACAGGAATGAGTCATACAGATCCTGGGATCTTTATGTAAGAGAAGTCAGGGGCGGAGCCAAGAGCCAAGACCTGGAACCTCCCAGGTTAGTCGGGAAAGAGGAAGTGAAACTATACGCAGTGGGGGAGGGTAATATACATGAGTGCAAAACGAATACAGGATCAAGACAAACAGATTTCATTACATTCACCCCTTCTATAGATTTAGTCCATCGGGGTGATGTTTCTTAAAGGTTGGGAAAAGTGAGTCTGTCAGGAGGTTTTGCAGTTCTCAGTGATCGGCGCAAAGCCGGTTGGGGTGCCTCTAGGGGAGTGGATTCTGGTTCCTCCGCTGTCCGGGCCTCCGCAGTGTCTTCCAGGTTATCTGCAGTGTCCTCGAGGATAAAGTTGGGTATTGATACCTCTGGGCGTCCTGTCTCTTTGTAGTGTAGGTCTTCATCGGGTAGTCTCCCATCATTCTCTCCGCTCCCCGAGGGAGCGAGGTCTTTTATGGAAACAGTGTCCTCTCGCCCGTCAGAGTATTCGATATAGGCGTACTGAGGGTTTGCATGGAGGAGCTGTACCTTTTCCACGAGGGGGTCCATTTTATGGCCTCTCACGTGCTTCCGCAATAGTACTGTCCCCGGAGACGTCAGCCACGCGGGTAGAGATATGCCCGAGGTGGATTTCCGGGGGGAAACAAACATCTTTTCGTGAGGGGTAGCGTTAGTGGCTGTACATAACAGAGACCTTATGGAGTGGAGCACGTCTGGGAGGACTTCCTGCCAGCGGGAGGTCGGAAGGCCTTTTGACTTTAAGGCTAACGTGACAGCCTTCCAAACAGTAGCATTCTCCCTTTCCACTTGCCCATTACCCCGGGGGTTATTGCTAGTGGTTCTGCTAGTGGCTATCCCCTTCGAGAGCAAGAACTGGCGCAGCTCGTCACTCATGAATGACGTCCCCCTATCGCTGTGTATGTAGTTCAGCATGCCAAACATGCAGAATAGATTACAGAGACACTTGATGATCGTGGCACTGGTCATGTCTGGGCAGGGAATGATGAAGGGGAAGTGGGAATATTCATCAATGATATTGAGGAAGTATACGTTACGGTCGGCAGAGGGAAGGGGTCCCTTGAAGTCCAGACGTAGGTGCTCGAATGGCCGTGTGGCTTTGATAAGGTGTGCACGGTCAGGCCTGTAGAAACGAGGCTTGCATTCCGCACAGATGCGGCAAGCTCTGGTCATTGCCCTGACCTCCTCGATGGAGTGGGGCAGATTGCGGGACTTTATAAAATGGTATAGCCGGGTGACCCCTGGGTGACAGAGGTCGTTGTGGAGACCCTGTAATTTGTCCGTATGAATGCTGGCACACATTCCCCGCGATAGGGCATCTGGGGGTTCATTAAGGGCTCCCGGCCTGTACATAATATCATAGTCGAACGTGGATAGTTCGATCCTCCACCTGAGTGTTTTGTCATTCTTGATTTTCCCCCTTTGTTTGTTATTAAACATGAAAGCCACCGACCACTGGTCGGTGAGCAGGGTGAAACGTTTGCCGGTTAGGTAGTGTCTCCAGTGCCGCACTGCCTCCACTATAGCCTGTGCCTCCTTCTCGACAGAAGAGTGCCTGATTTCAGGTCCCTGAAAGGTTCGGGAGAAGAAGGCCACAGGTCTCCCAGCCTGATTGAGGGTCGTAGCTAAGGCAAAGTCTGACGCATCGCTTTCGACTTGAAAGGGAATGCATTCGTCCACTGCACACACTGCAGCTCTTTCAATGTCCTGTTTAATACTGGTGAAAGCCTCCCGAGCTTCAGCTGATAGTGGGAAGGACGTCGATTTAATGCGGGGTCGGGCCTTATCAGAGTAATTGGGCACCCATTGGGCATAATATGAAAAAAATCCCAGGCACCTTTTTAAAGCTTTGGGATTGTGTGGCAGGGGCAGTTCCTTTAGGGGGCGTAATCAGTCAGGGTCCGGTCCAATTACCCCATCTTCCACCACACAGCCGAGGATACAGAGACAGGTTGTGTTGAAGACACATTTGTCTTTGTTGTAGGTTAGATTCAGCTTTCGGGCAGTTTTTAAAAATCTCGCAAGATTTAGATCGTGGTCTTGCTGGTTGTGCCCGCAGATAGTGACATTGTCCAGATAGGGGTAGGTAGCTTGTAGTTTATTCTCGTCAACCATGCGGTCCATCTCACGTTGGAAGACCGAGACCCCATTTATTACCCCGAAGGGCACTCTGAGAATATGGTAGAGGCGCCCGTTCGCCTCGAAGGCGGTGTATGGGCAGTCCTCCGTTCTAATGGGGAGCTGGTGATACGCGGATTTGAGGTCGATAGTCGAGAAGACTCAGTATTGCGCAATCTGGTTGACCATTTCTGATATGCGGGGTAAAGGGTAGGCGTCCAGCTGGGTATAAATATTAACAGTCTGGCTGTAGTCAATTACCATCCGTTTCTTTTCGCTATTTTTAACTATGACTACTTGGGCATGCCACGGACTGGTACCGCATTCAATAATGCCTTCCCGCAGGAGTCTGTCCACTTCCGCCTTGATAAAGTGTCTCTCTTCCAGACTGTACCATCTACTTTTGGTCGCTATGGGCCTACAGTTCGGAGCGAGATTAGCGAATAAAGAGGGCGGGCTGATTTTTAAGGTTGATAGGCCACAGACTGTGAGTGGCGGCTGGGACCCGCCATATGCTAGCGTGACACTTTCGTGGTGGCACTGGAAGTCCAGGCCCAAGATTACATTAACACAGAGTTCTGGCATCACGAGGAGTTTAAAATCCTTGTAGTCCGTGCCTTTTACAGTCAGTGTTACCACACAGTAGCCCAAAATGTCCGAAGTGTGGGGCTTAGCAGCCATAGCAATTCTGCTCCGTGTAGGGGTTACCGTTAATGAATGCTGCCGTACCAGGCTAGGGTGGACAAAACTCTCGGTACTCCCTCAGTCAATTAAACATTTCGTTAAATTCCCGTTTACCTGTATGTCCATCATGGATTTTGTCAACGGGTGTGGCCTGGATTGATCCACCGTGATCGAAGCCACTGTTGGGCCCTGGGCGGCCGTTGAGTCGGGAAAAGATGGCGGATCCCAAGATGACGGCCCGCACGGCACGCACGAGGCAGTGACGGAGTTGGAAATCGGATTCCCCCTGCAGACTTTGCTAAAATGCCCCTTTTTCTTACATTTGAAGCATGTAGCGTCCTTCGCTGGGCATCGTTGTCTGGGGTGCTTGGCCTGGCCGCAGAAGTAGCATTTCGGGCCTCGAGACATTGCCGCTGTAGTAGGACTCCTGGGTGAACTTCTGTGTGGGGACTCCGGTGGTGTAGAGCTGGTCTGAGACCTGGATGGCTGATTCCAAGATGGCGGCCCGCTCGGCGCGCACGAGGCGGTGAGGGCTGCATGGCCGGAAGAATAAGAGTCAGAGTTTTTCTGGGCCACGTCCAGCGATCGCGCAGTGGCCACTGCCTTTTTTAAGTCCAGGACCTCCTTCTCCAGCAGTCTCTGCCGGATATAATTCGATTTGAGGCCCGTGATGAAGGAATCGCGGACCAATTCGTCAGAGTACACGTTGGCCGTCACGGCCTTGCAGTTACAGTCCCGGACCAAGTCCTTTAGGCCCTGTAAGAAATCGTCCATTGATTCCTCAGGTCGCTGCCTGCGTGTAGCCAGCAGATGTCTGGCGTACACTTCGTTTACCGGCCTCTGGTATTGGGCCTTCAGGATAGTGATGGCCTCCGTGTAAGAGGTGGCATCCCGGATGAACGAATAAATCCGATGATTAACAAGAGTAGTCAGTAGACTCAGTTTATCTACCTCGCTAGCGGATGAGGCCCTCGCGAAGAGTTTGAAGCATTTGAGCCAGTGTCCAAATTGATTTGATGCTTCAGCAGAATGTGGATCCAAGTCCAGACGCTTTGGTTTTAGGAGTCGATCCATCCTAGTATTCTTTAGTGATTAAAATTGATGGGCCTTCAATAACCACAAAACTAGAAGTTATAGACTTTAACAAGTTGGCTTTTAATCACTAAGATCAGAGCTAACATCTCAACACACTGACTGGCTCGCAGGAATGAGTCATACAGATCCTGGGATCTTTATGTAAGAGAAGTCAGGGGCGGAGCCAAGAGCCAAGACCTGGAACCTTCCAGGTTAGTCAGGAAAGAGGAAGTGAAACTATACACCGTGTGGGGGAGGGTAATATACATGAGTGCAAAACGAATACAGGCAAGACACAGATTTCATTACACCCTCCAACAGTGCGGCGCTTCCGCAGTACTGCACCTCCGATGGAGCAGCGCTCCGAGCACTGCACCTCCAACAGTGTGGCGCTTCCGCAGTACTGCACCTCCGATGGAGCAGCGCTCCGAGCACTGCACCTCCAACAGTGCGGCGCTTCCGCAGTACTGCACCTCCGATGGAGCAACGCTCCGAGCACTGCACCTCCAACAGTGCGGCGCTTCCGCAGTACTGCACCTCCGATGGAGCAGCGCTCCGAGCACTGCACCTCCAACAGTGCGGTGCTCCCTCACTACTGCCCCTCCAAAAGTGCAGCGCTCCCTCAGTACTGTCCCTCTGACACTGCAGCGCTCCCTCAGTACTGCCTCCCGCCGACAGTGCGGCGCTCCCTCAGTATTCCCCCTCCGACAGTGCCACGCTCCTTCAGCACCGCACTGGAGTGTCAGCCCCTCAAGCCTGCTCCGCCATGCAATGCGATCATGGCTGATCATCCAAATTCAGTACCCGATCCCTGCTTTCTCCCCATACCCCTTGATCACTTTAGCCTTAAGAAATATATCCAACTCCTTCTTGAATATATTTAATGAATTGGCCTCTACTGCCTTCTGTGGTAGAGAATTCCACAGGTTCACCACTCTCTGGGTGAAGAAACTCCTCCTCATTTCTGTCCTAAATGGCCTACCCTTTATCCTTAGACTGTGATCCCTGGTTCTGGACTCCCCGACCATCGGGAACATCCTTCCTGCATTTAGTCTGTCTAGTCTTGTCAGAATTTTATAAGTTTCAATGAGATCCCCTCTCATTCTTCTAAACTCCAGCAAGTACAAGCCCAATCGACCCAATCTCTCCTCATACATCATTCCTGCCATCCTAGGTATCAGCCTGGTGAATCTTCGCTGAACTCCTTCCATGGCATGAACATCCTTCCTCAGATAAGGTGACCAAAACTGCACACAATACTCAAGGTGTGGTCTCACCAAGTCCCTGTACAACTGCAGCAAGACATCCTTGTTCTTGTACTCGAACCCTCTCGCTACGAAGGCCAACATATCATTTGCCTTCTTAACTCTGTGTGGAGTTTGCACATTCTCCCCATGTTTGCGTGGGTTTTCTCCGGGTGCTCCGGTTTCCTCCCACAGTCCAAAGATGTGCGGGTTAGGTTAATTGGCTATGATAAATTGACCCTTAGTGTTAGGGGGATTAAATACATGGGGTTACAGGGATAGGGTGGGAGATGTGTTGGTGTAGGGGTTACGGGGATCGGGTGGGATATGTGTCGGTGCAGACTCGATGGGCCGAAATGGCCTCTATCTGCACTGTGGGGTTTCTGTGATTCTGTGAACCGCCTGCTGCACCTGCATGCTTACCTTCAGCGACTGGTGCACAATAACACCCAGGTCTCGCTGCACTTCACCTTCTCCCAATCTATTGCCATTTAGATAATAATCTGCCTTCCTGTTTTTGCCACCAAAGTGGACAACCTCACATTTATCCACGTTATATTGCATCTGCCATGTTTCTGCCCAATCACCCAACATGTCCAAATCATCCTGGAGTTTCTCGACATCCTCCTCACAGCACACACGCCCACCCAGCTTTGTGTCGTCTGCAAATTTGGAGATATTATATCTAGTTCCCTTGTCTAGATCATTAATATATATTGTGAATAGCTGGGGTCCTAGGACCGATCCTTGCGGTACCCCACTAGTCACTGCCTGCCACTCGGAAAAAGACCCGTTTATTCCAACTCATTGCTTTCTATCTGCTAACCAGTTCTCTATCCAAGTCAATACCTTGCCCCTAATCCCATGTTCCTTAACTTTACATGCTAATCTCTTATGTGGGACCTTATTGAAAGCCTTCTGAAAGTCCAAATACACCACATCCACTGGTTCTCCCTTATCTATTTTACCAGTTACATCCTCAAAAAATTCCAGTGGATTAGTCAAGCATGATTTACCTTTTGTGAATCTATGTTGACTTTGTCCGATCCTGTCACTGTTTTCCAAGTGCTCAGCAATTACATCTTTTATAATTCACTCTAGCTTTTTCCCCCACTACCGATGTCAGGCTACCGATGTAATTCCGATGTAATTACCGATGTAATTACACTACCGATGTAATTCCCCGCTTTGTCTCTACCACCCTTTGTGAACAGTGGGGTAACATTAGCTACCTTCCAATCCATGGGTACAGTTCCAGATTCCAGCGAATTTTGGAAGATGATCAGCAATGCATCTACTATTTCTAGGACCACTTCCTTAAGTACCCTAGGATGTAGATTATCAGGCCCTGTGGATTTATCGGCCTTCAATCCCATCAATTTCCCTAACACCATTCCCCTACAAATACTGATTTCTTTCAGTTCCTCCCTTTCATCAGGCCATATGTTCCCCAGCATCTCTGGGAGGTTATTTGTGTCCTCCTTTGTGAAGACAGAACCAAAATATGTATTTAATTGGTCTGCCATTTCTTTGTTCCCCATTATAAATGCCCCTGATTCTGACTGCAAGGGACCTATGCTTGACTTCACCAATCTTTTTCTCTTCACATATCTATAAAAGCTTTTACAGTCAGTTTTTATGTTCCCTGAAAGCTTACTCTCGTATTCTATTCTCCCTTTCTTAATTAATCGCTTTGTCCTCCTTTGTTGAATCCTAAACTGCTCCCAATCCTCTGGATTACTGCTTTTTCTGGCCAATTTATATGTCCTCTCCTTGGATCTTATGCTATCCCTAATTACCCTCGTTAGCCACGGTTGAGTCACCTTTTTTGTTTTATTTTTATGCCAAACTGGGATGAACAAATTCTGTAGTTCATCCATGCGGCCTTTGAATGTTTGCCATTGCCTATCCACCGTCAAGCCTTTGAGTGACATTCCCCAATCAATCCTACCCAACTCGCGCCTCAGACCATCGCAGTTTCCTTTACTTTAATTCAGGACCCTAGTCTCTGATTCAACAACTTAATTCTCCATCTTAATGAAGAATTCTATCATATTATGATCGATCTGACCCAAGGGGCCTCGTACAACAAGACTGTTAATTAATCCTTTCTTGTTACATAATACCCAGTCTAAGATGGCCTGATCTCTGGTTGGTTCCTCGACATATTGGTACAGGAAACCATCCCGTAAACACTCCAGGAATTCCTCCTCCACAATATTGTTACTAATTTGGTTAGCCCAAATTAATGTATAATTTTGTATGCTTCAATGCGATCCCCTCTCATTCTTCTGAATTCAAGAGAATGCAGGTCTAGTTTACTCAATCTCTTCTAATACGACAGTCCCGCCATCCCAGGAATCAATCTCGTGAACCTTTGTTGCACTCACTCTATGGCAAGTATATCCTTCCTTAGGTAAGGAGACCAAAATTGTACACAGTACTCCAGGTGTGGTCTCACCAAGGCCCTATATAATTGGAGGCAGTGTTGGTGGTACCTCTCCAGTGCTTTGAGGTGCACTGGAGAGGTACCACCAACGCTGCCTCCGCAAGATCCTGCAGATTCATTGGCAGGATAGGTGCACCAACGTCAGTGTTCTCGCTCAGGCCAACATCCCCAGCATCGAAGCTTTGACCACGCTCGATCAGCTCCGATGGACGGGTCCCATTGTCCGCATACCCGATAGGAGACTCCCAAAACAAGCGCTCTACTCGGAGCTCCGGCACGGCAAGAGAGCCCCAGGTGGGCAGAGGAAAGGCTTCAAGGACACCCTCAAAGCCTCCTTGAAAAGGTGCAACATCCCCACTGATAGCTGGGAATCCCTGGCCCAAGACCGCACAAAGTGGAGGAGAAGCATCCGAGAAGGCACCGAACACCTCGAGTCTCTTTGCCGGGAGCAAGCGGAAGCCAAGCGCAAGGAGCGCACGTCAACCCAAGCACCCCACCCGCCCGCCCCTTCAACTACTGTCTGCCCCACCTGTGTGAACTCATCAGTCACCTGAGAACTCATTTTTAATGTGTAAGCAAGTTATCCTCGGTTCCGAGGGACTGCCTAAGAACAAGATATAATTGGAGTAAAACTTCTTTACTCCTGTACTCAAATCCTCTTGTAATGAAGGCCAGCATACCATTTGCCTTCTTAACCGCCTTTCATGACCACCGGACGTCCCAAAGTGCTTTACAGCGAATGAAGTACTTTTGAAGTGTAGTCACTGTTGTAATGTGGGAAATGCGGCAGCCAATTTGCGCACAGCAAGCTCCCACAAACAGCAATGTGATAATGACCAGATAATGTTTTTTCGTCATTTTGATTGAGGGATAAATATTGGGCTCAAAACACCGGGGCTAATGTCTTTGAAATAGCACCACGGGATCTTTTACGTCCACCTGAGGGGGCAGACAGGGGCCTCAGTTTAACGTCTCATCCGCAAGACCGCTTATCCGATACTG
Organism: Somniosus microcephalus; assembly: GCF_052327205.1. Classification (NCBI taxonomy): domain Eukaryota; kingdom Metazoa; phylum Chordata; class Chondrichthyes; order Squaliformes; family Somniosidae; genus Somniosus; species Somniosus microcephalus. The sequence goes on along the minus strand of NW_028225200.1, from coordinate 648,897 downwards.
CAGCGCTCCTTCATTACTGCCCCTCCAACAATGCGGCTCTCCCACAGCATTGCTTCCCCCGACAATGCGCCGCTCCCGCAGTACTGCCCCTCCGACAGTGCGGCGCTCCCTCAGTACTGCCCCTCCGACAGTGCGGCGCTCCCTCAGTACTGCCCCTCCGACAGTGCGGCGCTCCCTCAGTACTGCCCCTCCGACATTGTGGCGCTCCCTCAGCACCGCACTGGAGTGTCAGCCTCGCTTTATATGCTCAAGTCCCTGGAGCGGGACTTGAACCCACAACCTTCTGACTCTGCTATCCACTGAGCCACAGCTGACTCCAGTCTTTTACACAGTTTCATCATAACTTTCTTGCTTTTGCACTCTACGCCTCTCCTAAAGCAGGGGAGTTATGATGAATTGTTAAACAGTTTTTTTTGCAGAGTGTTGGAAACAATTGTGCATTTGAAAGCAGCTTGTATTGTGAAGCTTGTGCCCCTTTGCCAGGCCCGCTGCCTGCGGCCCCTCTCCCAGATTCCAGCCCCAGCTCTGTGCTGACTGAGCTGCTCTCACCTGGGGACAGCGCGTCACAATCGGCCCCAGCGCACCTGAGCTGGAGAGGAGGCCCCGCCCCCTTGCTGCGCCGCCATTGGTTGGAGGACCAGGCCGCCCAGTTCAGTCCTCCCAGCTCAGCCCTCTTCCTATTGGTCAGCGCTCCCGTCAGTCACAGGCCCGGGCCGGCCTCCATCCACCTGACAGGCCTCTTCCTATGATGACGTCACAATCGGGCCCCAGCCTCAGCGCCGGGGGAGGAAGGTCCCGCCCCCTTGCCGCGCAGCCATTGCTTGGCGGACCAGGCCGCCCAGTTCAGTCCTCCCAGCTCAACCCTCTTCCTATTGGTCAGCGCTCCCGTCAGTCAGAATCACAATGCTCCGGCTCACTCCGCCCCCCCGCGTAGTTCAATCCACTCCGTTCGGCGTCCGCGGAGGTCCCGCCCGCCCGACTCTCAGGTTTGGTTTTTCTCGTATTTTACTTTATAATCTCGCTCTCCGCTACCCCCTCACCTCGATTTAAATCGATTCCCCAACACTTTACTTTACCCCGGCCGCTGATTCCGCCTCTTCCCCGGGCCCGGCCTTCCGTCTGCACTCCGGAGGCCCCGCGCAGGCGCACTGGCAGGGGAACGGCGGGTGATTGACAGGTGACGATTGATAGAAGCGCCTGCCCGCGCTGTGATTGGTGCAGGGGAAGGCAAGTGGGCGTGTCCGGGCCCCGGGCCCACGTGGGGGAAGTCAAAGGCTGGTTGGAGCGCATGCGCAGCCCGCCTCGCACCGTTGGGAAGCTTTTCAAATATTTTTTTTGCGAAACAAATTGAAAACAGCCATTAATTCCCCCAACCTCCTCCCCTCTAAAGTGCGATTATTATTATTCTTGTTTTTCCTCATTTGTGTGGGGTGTCTTTTTTTACCTTGCGGTGGCGTGCGCCGATCCAACCGACCCCTTGGCGTTGCGTGCTGGCGTCAGCGCGTAATCGGAGGGGGGTGATTGACGCGAGGCGCCCGCCAATCAGGAGCGCGGAAAACACGAGGAGGACCGGGCGGGCTGACGGTCCTCCAACCAATGGCGGCGCGGGAGGGGGGCGGGACCTCGGTGGGCTGCAGGCCGCTTTCCTGCTTTCATTGTCTGCAGGAGCTGTTAAAGGGAAGCGGAGGAGGTGGTGGGAAAAACCAGCTTGAGTGTTTATTCCTTTGCATTACCTTTATTGCAAGGCTATTCATCAACTGCATTCATTTAAAAATAAGTGAACCTTTTCTCTTTTCGACTTTTATCCAGAGAAAAGAGCCCTGGTGCTGTGAACATTTTGGTGGGCAGCCACTTTTAAAGGGACAAAGACCAGCATTCTTCCTCCTCTCTCTCTTGTGAGTATTTGTGGTGCGTGAGGGGGGGGCGGGGGAGGTGAGTCAAAGGGGACTGCGGCCCCTTTTCAACAAAAACAATTGCTTGGCCATTTAAAGGGGAATGGGTGCCCCCCAGGTATTTAAAGGGGCAGTGCCTCTCTCTTTCTGTATCATGTAAGAGCAGGGAGGTTCTGCTTGAACTTTGCAAAACACCAGTTAAGCCACCGGCTAGAGTGCTGCGTGCAGTTCTGCTCGCCCCATTGCAGCAAAGATGTGACTGCTCGAGACGGGAGATTTACGAGGATGTTGCCAGGACTAGAGAATTTCAGCTACAAGGAAAGATTGAATACATAGAAACATAGAAGATAATCTACATCCTAGGGTACTTAAAGAAGTGGCCCTAGAAATAGTAGATGCATTGCTGGTCATCTTCCAAAATTCGATAGACTCTGGAACAGTACCCATGAATTGGCGGGTAGCTAATGTTACCCCACTGTTCAAAAAAGGTGGTAGAGAGAAAACGGGGAATTATAGACCGGTAAGCCTGGCATCGGTCGTGGGGAAAATGCTAGAGTCTATTATAAAAGATGTAATAGCAGAGCACTTGGAAAACAGTGACCGGATCGGACAAAGTCAACATGGATTTACAAAAGGTAAATCGTGCTTGACTAATTGCTGGAATTTTTTGAGGATGTAACTGGTAAAATAGATAAGGGAGAACCAGTGGATGTGGTGTATTTGGACTTTCAAAAGGCTTTCGATAAGGTCCCGCATAAGAGATTAGCGTGTAAAGTTAAAGCACATGGGATTGGGGGCAAGGTATTGACTTGGATAGAGAACTGGTTGGCAGACAGAAAGCAAAGAGTTGGAATAAACGGGTCTTTTTCCGAGTGGCAGGCAGTGACTAGTGGGGTACCGCAGGGATCGGTCCTTGGACCCCAGCTATTCACAATATATATTAATGATCTAGACGAGGGAACTAGATGTAATATCTCCAAATTTGCAGACGACACAAAGCTGGGTGGGCGAGTGTGCTGTGAGGAGGATGTCGAGAAACTACAGGATGATTTGGACAGGTTGGGTGATTGGGCAGAAGCATGGCAGATGCAATATAACGTGGATAAATGCGAGGTTATCCACTTTGGTGTCAAAAACAGGAAGGCAGATTATTATCTGAACGTAGGAAAACGTCCCAAGGTGCTGCACAGGAGTATTGTAAGACATTGAAAAATGTGACCCCGAGCCACAGAAGGAGAAATTCGGGCAGATAGCCAAAAGCTTGGTCACAGAGGTGGGTTTTGATCAGCCATGATCTCATTGAATGGCGGAGCAGGCTCGAGGGGCCGAATGGCCGACTCCTAAGAACATAAGAACATAAGAAATAGGAGCAGGAGTAGGCCAATCGGCCCCTCCAGCCTGCTCCGCCATTCAATAAGATCATGGCTGATCTGATCCTAACCGCCAATCCACTATCACAGAACCATCTCCTGAATCTAACAGAATTAGACACACGAAATAGGAGCAGGATCAGGCTACACGGCCCCTGGGCCCGCTCGGCTACCCACAGGGCCATGACCGATCCGAACCTAGACTCATGTCCAAATTCCTGCCCGCTCCCCATAACCCTTAATTCCCTTTACTTCTAGGAAACTGTCTATTTCTGTTTTAAATTTATGTAACGATGTAGCTTCTACAGCTTTTTGGGGCAGCATATTCCATGGACCTACCACCCTCTGAGTGAAGTAGTTCCTCCTCATCTCAGTTTTGAAAGAGCAGCCCCTTATTCTAAGACTATGCCCCCTAGTTCTAGTTTCACCCATCATCGGGAACATCTTCCCCGCATCCACCCGATCCAACCCCTTCACAGTCTTATATGTTTCAATAAGATCGCCTCTCATTCTTCTGAACTCCAATGAGTAGAGTCCCAATCTACTCAACCTCTCCCGGTGGCATAGTGGTTAGCACTGTTGCCTCACAGCGCCAGGGACCCGGGTTCGAATCCGGCCTCGGGTGACTGTCTGTATGGAGTTTGCACATTCTCCCCGTGTTTGCGTGGGTTTCCTCCGGGTGCTCCGGTTTCCTCCCACAGTCTAAAGATGTGCGGGTTAGGTTGATTGGCTATGATAAATTGACCCTTAGTGTTAGGGGGATTAAATACGTGGGGTTACGGGGATAGGGTGGGATATGTGTTGGTGTAGTGGTTACGGGGATCGGGTGGGATATGTGTCGGTGCAGGCTCGATGGGCCGAAATGGCCTCTATCTGCACTGTGGGGTTTAAAAAAAAAAATTAAAAAAAAATGTCCATCCCCTCATCCCCGCGATTAACCGAGTGAACCTTCTTTGTATTGACTTGAGAGCAAGTATGTCTTTTCTTAAGTATGGACACCAAAACTGTATGCAGTATTCCAGGTGCGGTGTCACCAATACCTTGTACAACTGAAGCAATACCTCCCTATTTTTATATTCTATCCCCCTAGCAATGAAAGCCAACACTCCATTGGCCTTCTTAATCACTTCCTGCACCTGCATACTGACCTTTTGAGTTTCGTGCACCAGGACCCCCAGATCCCTTTGTACTTCAGTACTTTCCAGTTTCTTGCCATTAAGATAATAACTTGCTCTACGATTTTTCCTGGCAAAGTGCATAACCTCACACTTTCCAGTATTGTATTCCATCTGCCAAATCTCTGCCCACTTACTTAGTCTGTCGATGTCCCCTTGCAGGTTTTTTATGTCCTCCTCACTCACTACTTTCCCTCCCATCTTAGTATCATCTGCAAACTTTGATATGTTACACTCGGTCCCCTCCTCCAAATCGTTAATATAGATTGTAAAGAGTTGGGGACCCAGCACTGACCCCTGCGGAACACCACTAGTTACTGATTGCCAGTCTGAGAATGAACCATTTATCCCAACTCTCTGCCTTCTGTTAGATAGCTAATCCTCTATCCATGCCAGAATATTACCCCCAATCCCGTGATTTTTTATCTTAAGCAATAATCTTTTGTGTGGTACCTTGTCAAATGCCTTTTGGAAGTCTAAATACACTACGTCCACTGGTTCCCCTTTATCCACCCTATATGTTACTTCCCCAAAGAACTCCAGCAAATTTGTCAAACATGACTTCCCCTTCATAAAACCATGCTGACTTTGTCGTATTAAATTATGTTTATCCAAATGTCCTGTTACTGTCTCCTTAATAATGGACTCTAAAATTTTACCTACCACAGATGTTAGGCTAACCGGTCTATAGTTTCCAGCCTTCTGTCTACTGCCCTTTTTAAATAAGGGTGTTACATTAGCAGTTTTCCAGTCTGCTGGGACCTTTGCTGAGTCCAGGGAGTTTTGGAAAATTATTACCAATGCATCCACAATCCCTACCGCCACTTCCCTCAAGACCCTAGGATGTAAGCCATCAGGTCCAGGTGATTTATCCGCCTTGAGTCCCATTATTTTACCGAGTACCACTTCCTTAGTGATTTTGATCGTGTTTAGCTCCTCCCCCCCATAGCCCCCTGTTTGTCCAGTGTTGGGATATTCTTAGTGTCCTCTACTTTAAAGACTGATACAAAATATTCATTCAGTGTTTTTGCCATCTCCATATTTCCCACCATTAATTTCCCGGTCTCATCCTCTAAGGGACCAACATTTACTTTAGCCACCCTTTTTCTTTTTATATAACTATAAAAACTCTTACTATCTGTTTTTATATTTTTTGCTAATTTACTTTCATAATCTATCTTCCCTTTCTTAATCAATCTTTTTGTTATTTTTTGCTGTCTTTTAAAGTTTTCCCGATCCTCTATCCTCCCACTAGATTTGGCTACCTTATTTGCCCTTGTTTTTAGTCGCATACTATTCTTAATTTCTTTACTTAGCCACGGATGGCTGTCTTTTCTTTTACACCCTTTTCTTCTCAGTGGAATATATATTTTTTGGAAGTTGTAAAATAACTCCTTAAATGTACACCACTGATCATGTATCGTCTTACCCTTTAATCTATTTTCCCAATCCACTCTACTCAATTCCGCTCTCATACCTTCATAGTCTCCTTTATTCAAGCTTAGCACGCTTGTTTGAGATCCAACCTTCTCATCCTCTAATTGAATATGGAATTCAACCATGTTATGGTCACTCGTTCCAAGGGGATCCTTTACTAGGACATTTTAAATTAATCCTGTCTCGTTACACAGGACCAGATCTAAGGTTGCTTGCCCCCTGGTCGGTTCAGTTACATACTGCTCAAGAAACCCATCCCTAATACACTCAATGAACTCATCCTCAAGGCAGCCCTGCCCAATTTGATTTGTCCAATTAATATGCTAGTTAAAATCCCCCATAATCATATTTGTTCCCTTATTACAAGCCTCAACTATTTCCTGATTAGTACTCCGTCCAACAGAGTTGCAACTGTTCGGAGGCCTATAGACTACGCCCACTAGTGTTTTTTTCCCCTTATTATTCCTTACCTCCACCCAAACTGTTTCATTATCCTGATCTTTTGACCCAATATCATTTCTCTGTATTACAGTGATTCCTTCCTTTATTAACATAGCCACCCCACCTCCCCTTCCTTCCTGCCTGTCCTTCCTGATCGTTAAATAACCTGGTATGTTTAATTCCCAGGCATTGTCACCCTGCAGCCATGTTTCTGTAATGGCCACAAGATCATACCCATATGTAGTTATTTGTGCCATTAACTCGTCTATTTTGTTACGAATGCTACGTGCATTCAGATAGAGAACTTTCAAATATGTTTTGTGACACTTAGTTCCTGCTTTTGCCCTTTTTATTACTTTACCTTTTACTCCATACCTTCTGCCCCTTCCTGACACGCTCTGGTTTTTAATTTCCCCACTGCTACCTAAGTCTATGACCTTCTCTGTTGTCATTTTTATTATTTGCTCTCTAGGAACTTCCCCCCCCCCCCCCCCCCCACTAGTTAGTTTAAAGCCCTCTCTACAGCCCTAGTTATATGATCCGCCAGGACACTAGTCCCAGCACTGGCCAAGTGAAGCCCGTCCCAACGGAACAGCTCCCTCCTGCCCCAGTACTGGTGCCAGTGTCCCAGGAAGCAAAACCCATTTCTCCCACACCAGTCTTTGAGCCACGCATTTAACTCTCTAATTTTATTTGTCCTAGCCAAATTCGCTCGTGGCTCAGGTAATAATCCAGAGATTATTACCCTTGAGGTTCTGTTTTTTAATTTGACCCCTAGCTGCTCATACTCCTTTAACAGAACCGGCTTCCTAGTCCTATCTACGTCGTTTGTACCAACATGGACCACGACAACTGGATCCACCCCCTCCCACTGCAAGTTTCTTTCCAGCCCAGAGGAGATGTCCTTAACCCTGGCACCAGGTAGGCAACACAGCCTTCGGGACTCTTGCTCTCGGCTGCAGAGAACTCTATCTATCCCCCTAATAATACTATCCCCTACCACTACAACATTTCTATTTACTCCCCCCTCTTGAATGGCCCCCCATTCCACGGTGCTGTGGCCAGGTTGCTTATCCTCCCTGCAGTCCCTGCTCCTGTCCCCACAGGGAGTAAGAACCTCGAACCTGTTGGACAAGAGCAAGGGCTGCGGCTCCTCCAGCTCTACCTCCTGGATCCCCGTACCTGCCTCACTTGTAGTCACACCGTCCTGTCCCTGACCATGGGCTACATCTGAATTAATTAACTTCATAGGTGTGACCACCTTCTGATACACAGAGTCCAGGTACTTCTCCCCCTCCCTGATGTGTCGCAGTGTCTGAAGCTCAGACTCCAGCTCACCAACACGGAGCTGGAGTTCCTGTAGCAGCAGACACTTGTCACAGATGTAATCACCGTGAGCTTCAATGGGGTCCACCGGCTCCCACATCTCGCAACAGTAACACATCACCTGCTCCATTCTATGTAATTAATTAAATTTTTTATTGTTAGTTATGGACACCCTCTGCCCGATTTATAGATGCTAGTATCCCCTTTAATTAATTGGATTTAAATTAAATCAATCCCTCGAATTACACCAGTTAAATGGTTTACCAACAGTCACTCTGCACCAGAAAGGCCTTATTAACTACAACCCACAGAGTTTAAGTTTGAGAAGAGCACCTAACACCCCACTTACCCTAGCTCACACTTACCCAAACTCACAGCACTTTCTGCTAACTCGCACTAGCACTGGTCTTTTTATACTGTTTGTTTGTTTACAGCCAAATGAGGCACCCCTGCTGATTGGTTAGAGAACTGGTTTCCACTGCCTGCTGTGCCAATTTACTCCTACTGCAGTGTTACCTTGTGCTCCTATTTTCTATGAAAGAGAGGCGGAGAGGTTCAGAGAGGGAATTCCAGAGCTTAGGGCCGAGGCAACAGAAGACACGGCCGCTGATGGTGCAGCGATTATAATCAGGGATGCTCAAGAGGGCAGAATTGGAGGAGTGCAGATGTCTTGGGGGGGGGGCGGGGGGAAGGAGGTTGTTTTCTTTGGAACCGAGGAGGCTGAGGGGAGACCTGATTGGGGTGTATAAAATTCGGAGCGGCCTAGATAGGAAGGACCTATTTCCCTTGGCAGAGGGGTCCACAACCAGGGGGCGTAGATTTAAAGAAATTGTTCGGAGCTTTAGAGGGGAGTTGAGGAGAAATGTTTTCACCCAGTGGGTGGTGGGGGTCTGGAACTCACTGCCTGACAGGGTGGTAGAGGCAGAAACTCTCATCACATTTTAAAAGTACTTGGATGTGCACTTGAAGTGCCGTAACCTACAAGGCTACGGACCAAGTGCTGGAAAGTGGGATTAGTGTGGATAGCACTTAATCGGCCGGCACGGACAAGATGGGCTGAATGGCCTCCTTCTGTGCCATAATCTTTCTGTGATTCTATCGCGGGGGGCGGGTGGTTGTGAGGCTGAAGGGAATAACTAAGATAGGGAGGGGCGAGGCCATGGAGGGATTTGAAAACAAGGATGAGAATTTTGAAATCGAAGCACTGCTTAACCGGGAGCCAATGTAGGTCAGTGAGCACAGGGGTGATGGGTGAACGGGACTTGGCGTTGAGTTACGACACGGGTAGTTTTGGATCACCTCAAGTTTACGTGGGGTAGAATGTGGGAGGCCAGCCAGGAGTGCATTGGAATAGTCGAGTCTAGAGGTAACAAAGGCCTGGGTGAGGGTTTCAGCAGTGGATGAGCTGAGGCAGGGGCGGAGACGGGCGATGTTACTGAGGTGGAAATAGGCGGTCTTTGTTATGCTGCAGATATGTGTTCAGAAGCTCATTTCAGGGTCAAATATGACACCAAGGTTGTGAACAGTGTGGTTCACCCTCAGACAGATGTTAGGGAGAGGGATGGAGCCAGTCGGTCTTCCCGATATTTAATTGGAGAAAATTTCTGCTCATCCAGAACTGGATGTCGGACAAGCAGTCTGAGAATTTAGACACTGTGGAGGGGTCGAGAGAAGTGATGGTGAGCTCGACCTGGGTGTTGTCAGCGTACATGTGGAAACTGAGGCTGTGTTTTCGGATGATGTCGCCAAGGGGCAGCATTTAGATGAGAAATAGGAGGGGCCCAAGGATAGATCCTTGGGGGACACCAGAGGTAACGATGCAGGAGTGGGAAGAGAAGCCATTGCAGGTGATTCTGTGGCTACGATTAGATAGATAAGAATGGAACCAGGCGAGTGCAGTCCCACCCAGCTGGACGACGGTGGAGAGGTGTTGGGAGAATGACGGAGTGGTCAACCGTGTCAAAGGCTGCAGACAAGTCAGGAAGGACGAGGAGGGATAGTTTACCTTTGTCACAGTCACAAAGGATGTCATTTGATGAGACTTGATTTGACTTCAGGGCCAAGTCAGTGAGGGTGGATTGGGCTGTTTCTGGCCCGCTGGTTATTGTGGGCACGGCTGGACACCAGTGGGACCGGCACTGCCATGTTTGTTCTTTGATGCATAATTAGCCAAAAAAGTTCCTACTCCCCCCTTACCCTTTCTACACTCCTTTTACAGGGTTTTAGAAGTGGAGCATTTACAGACAGGAAGCTCAAACCAAACATCACCTCAAGATCTGACAGAGTCGCTCGATTCATCAGGACCTGATTCAGTCGCTCCTTGAATCTGCTGGCACCCCCGTGAGTTCACACTGGGGAGAGACCTTTAAAATGTTCTGAAAGAGCTTCAGAATCTACAAATACCTGAAGCGACACCAGTGCCTACAAACTGGGGGAAACCCGGGCACCGTGTGTGGAAGGCATTCACTCAGTCATCCACTTCGATGATACACCAGCAAGATCACACTAGGGAGAGACCTTTAACCCGCTCCGTGTGTGGGAAGTGTTGTGTCCGTGTGTTAATAGAGACACTGAAGGCAGGAGTTGGTTTCACAGGTGTTTACTGAACAAAGTCTGGAGGTGAACTTACTGATACAACACAATATACAGGCTTATATAGCCCGAGTGGCCATTACCGGCATTACAGTACACGGGGTTCTTAAAGGCACATACACTACAGGAAGGGATTAATTGCACCCTTCGTGCTGCTGAGACACCAGCTTGTCCACACCGATGAGAGACCTTTGACCTGCTCCGTGTTTTTGAAGCGATTCTCTCATTCTGCCACCCTCCTGAGACACCAGCTTGTTCACAGTGATGAGAGACCGATTAAATGTTCTGACTGTGGGAAAAGATTTAAAAGGTCCCAGGATCTGAAGAGACACCAGCTGGAGAGGGCAGGAGAGATTCTGTTCATCTGCTCCATGTGTGGGAAGGGATTCACTCGGTCCTCGAATCTGCTGGCACACCAGCGCCTTCACACTGGGGAGAGGCCGCTGAAACATTCCGACTGTGGGAAAAGCTTTCAAATGTCCCAGGAGCTGAAGGGACACCAGCTGGAGAGAGCAGGAAAGAGGCCATTCACCTGCTCCGTGTGTGGGAAGGGATTCACTCAGTCATCCCACCTGGTGAGACACCAGCGAGTTCACACTGGGGAGAGGGTGTTCACCTGCACTGTGTGTGGGAAGGTATTCACTCAGTCGTCCAACCTACTCACACACCAGCGAGTTCACACTGGGGAGAGACCGTTCACCTGCTCTGTGTGTGGGAAGGGATTCACTCAGTCATCCCACCTGGTGAGACACCAGCGAGTTCACACTGGGGAGAGGATGTTCACCTGCACTGTGTGTGGGAAGGTATTCACTCAGTCGTCCAACCTACTCACACACCAGCGAGTTCACACTGGGGAGAGACCGTTCACCTGCTCTGTGTGTGGGAAGGGATTCACTCAGTCATCCCACCTGGTGAGACATCAGCGATATCACACTGGGGAGAGACCATTTAAATGTTCTGACTGTGGAAAGAACTTTAAAAGCTCTGGGAATCTGAAGGTACACCAGCGAGTTCACACTGGGGAGAGGGCGTTCACCTGCTCCGTGTGTGGGAAGGGATTCACTCAGTTCTCCAACCTGCTGAGACACCAGCGAATTCACACTGTTCTAGTCATAGTCATAGAGTCATAACGGCACAGAAGGAGGCCATTTGGCCCATCGAGTCCGTGCCAGCTCTCTGTAGAGCAATCCAGTCAGCCCCATTCCCCCGCTCTATCCCCGTAGCCCTGCAAGTTTATTTCTCTCAAGTGCCTATCCAGTCTCCCCTTGAAAACATCGAGTGTCTCCGCTTCCACCACTTCCGTCGGCAGCGAGTTCCAGGTCCTCACCACTCGCTGCGTAAAAAAGTTTTCCCTCACATCCCCCCTGTATCTCTTGCCCAAAACCTTAAATCTGTGTCCCCTAGTCCTTGTACCATCAACTAGTGGGAACAGCCTTTCCCCGTCTCGCCTATCCAAACCCGTCATAATCTTGTACACCTCTGTCAAATCACCCCTCAACCTCCTTTGCTCTAAGGAAAACAAATCCATTTTCTCCAACCTGTCCTTGTAGCTAAGATCCCCCATCCCCGGACCTTTCTGGTAAATCTCCTCTGCACCCTCTCAATGGCCTTCACATCCTTCCTAAAGTGTGGTGACCAGAACTGGACGCAATACTCCAGTTGTGGCCTAACCAGCGCTTTATAAAGTTTCAGCATAACTTCTCTACTTTTGTACTCAATACCTCTATTTATGAAGCCCAAGATCCCAAATGCTTTGCTAACCACTCTCTCAATATGTCCCACCACCTTCAGGGACCTACGCACATTAACTCCCAGGTCCCTCTGTCCCTGCACACTCTTTAAAACTGTGCCATTAAGTGTATATTGCCTCTCCCTGTCCCTTCTGCCAAAATGCATCACCTCACACTTCTCTGTATTAAATTCCATCTGCCACTTGTCTGCCCATTCTGCTAGCCTTTCTATGTCCTGTTGCAGTCGATTGGTGTCATCCTCACTGTTTGCCACACCCCCAAGTTTGGTGTCATCGGCAAATTTAGAAATTCTACTCTGTATTCCAATATCCAGGTCATTTATATATATCAAAAAAATTATATAAGTGTTATTCTGATGATTCCCTTCTTTTGACTGTTCTTGGTGTTACATAGAATGTACAGCACAGAATCAGGACTTTCAACCCAACTGGTCCATGCCGGTGTTTATGCCCCACACCCACCCTACTTCAATTCACCCAATCAACATATCCTCCTATTCCTTACACACTCATGTGGCTTCCCCTTAAATGCATCTGTACTTTTAGCCTCAACTACTCTTTGTGGTGGTGAGTTCCACATTCTCACCACTCTCTGGGTAAAGAAGTTTCTCTTGAATTCCCTCCTGGATTTATTAGTGGCCATCTTATATTTCGTGGATATTAAAACCCCAATAACTGGACTGGATTTTAATATTCTGTATCAATAAATCAGCTTTGTTTGAAACACCCAGTCTATTGAGTCCTTGTTTCTAAGATAAGCCGAGAGCTAATTGTTGACTTGTTACAGACATTCCCTGTCCTCTCAATGTCGGTGTCCAGGGGAGAAGCTGATGGGTTTGTGTTACTTTCTTAAAGTGAATTTTTGTGCTCAAGAAGGTGCTGGATGTCACTGTGGGGAAAGGAACATTTTAACATTCTCAGCACCTGGTGTCAACATCAAACACTCCCAGGCCAGGTACAGCATGGGTTAAATACAGAGTAAAGCTCCCTTTACACTGTCCCATCAAACACTCCCAGGGCTGTACAGCACGGGTTAGATACAGAGTAAAGCTCCCTGTACACTGTCCCATCAAACACTCCCAGGGCAGGTACAGCACGGGTTAGATACACAGTAAAGCTCCCTCTACACTGTCCCATCAAATGCTCCCACGGCAGGTGCAGCACGGGTTCGATACAGAGTAAAGCTCCCTCTACACTGACCCATCAAACACTCCCCGGCAGGTACAGCACGGGTTAGATACAGAGTAAAGCTCCCTCTGCACTGTCCCAGCAAACACTCCCAGGGCAGGTACAGCACGGGTTAGATACAGAGTAAAGCTCCCTCTAAACTGTCCCATCAGACACTCCCAGGGCAGGGGCAACACGGGTTAGATACAGAGTAAAGCTCCCTCTACACTGTCCCATCAAACACTCCCAGGGCAGGTACAGCACGGGTTAGATACAGAGTAAAGCTCCCTCTACACTGTCCCATCAAACACTCCCAGAGCAGGTACAGCACGGGTTAGATACAGAGTAAAGCTCCCTCTACACTGTCCCATCAAACACTCCCAGAGCAGGTACAGCACGGGTTAGATACAGAGTAAAGCTCCCTCTATCTTGTCACATCAAACACTCCCACGGCAGGTACAGCACGGGTTAGATACAGAGTAAAGCTCCCTCTACACTGTCCCAGCAAACACTCCCAGGGCAGGTACAGCACGGGTTAGATACAGAGTGTCAGCCGTGGCTCAGGCGGCAGCACTCTCCCCTCTGAGTCAGAAGGTTGTGGGTTGAAGTCCCACTCCAGAGACTCGAGTCTAAAACTCTGTGCTGCCCCTGCAGTGCAGTGCGGAGGTAGTAAAGCCCAGTGCAGAGTAAAGTTCCCTCTGCACTGCTCCACTAACAGGGCTGAGCCCCAAACTCAGAAGAGCGCCCTCTGCTGCATTCCACTTGTCTCAGCAGCGGGAGAAGCAGGCGGCGGAAGTCCCGCCCCTCGAACACCCCGATTGGTTGGAGGACCCGCCGCCATCTGAGTCCTCCGAGCTCCGCCCGCTCTCTCCCTATTGGTCGGAGCTCCCGTCAGTCACCGCCGTGGAGTTGATGACGTGGCCCAGTCAGGCTCCCTGCAGAAGACAAGGGGCTGCGGCCGCTCGGTGCCGGGAGGGCGCTGGGACGGTGCGGTTTGTATTTTCTTTTTATTTATCTCCCCGCCCGCGCTTCTCTCCGCTATATATAAAAAAACCCTGATAAAACTCACTTTCCGCCGGTGATCCGGACCCTCGCGGTTGCCCGGGCCTTCCCCAGAATGCGAGGCCCTGCGCAGGCGCAGTAGCGGCTCAACTTCGGAGCGGGGCCCGGCGGCGCATGCGGAGTAGGGGGAGGGGGAGGGGCCTGTTCAGAGGGGGCGGATGATTGACAGGGGCCCAGGGGGTGTGCTGAGCATGCGCGGTGCGGGCCGGGCGCCTGTGGAGCAGGAGAGGGCGGGGCCATGGGGCGCATGCGCGGGGTCAGCTGCAACTTTAGAGTCACAAAGGGACCGAGTGTCTTCGAGTCTCTCCCCTCCTCTTCTAATTTCCTGTAAAACCAGTTTATAAAAGTCATCACTGAAAGTACATAGAAACATAGAAGACAGGCTGATCATAAAAAAGCAGTTTTTAAATTGATGAAACGGAAACAAGAAATCCTGTGGAGCAAATGTGAGTAAAAATATTTTTTCTCCCTCAATTAATTTTTTAAATATTAATTTTCTGCGTTTTTAATTATTAATTTCAAGCCCTTTAAGAGAAATATGGGAGTGGTGGGGGTTCCCTTAAAGGGACAGGCGCTCTCTTTTTCTATGAGATTTTCATTAAAGGGACCGCGTCCCATGGATGACCGATTTTAAAGGGACAGCGTCTCCCTTTTTATATAATGTATATGTAAGAGACTGACATTTAAAGTAGTGCTAATCCCCTGCTCCCCTGAGTGCTTGGTGAGAAATCAGGTGCTGTTTGCACTCGCCCCCTCCCAATTTTCTGCCAAGGGACAGAAAGCAGAAAG
Source organism: Somniosus microcephalus (assembly GCF_052327205.1). Classification (NCBI taxonomy): domain Eukaryota; kingdom Metazoa; phylum Chordata; class Chondrichthyes; order Squaliformes; family Somniosidae; genus Somniosus; species Somniosus microcephalus. Next base: position 633,896 of record NW_028225200.1, on the reverse strand, counting down.
TAGTGGTGAACGGTTTCTTTTCAGACTGGAGGGAGGTAAACAGTGATGTTCCCCAGGGGTCGGTATTAGGACCAATGTTCCCTCTTTTTTTTTGAGGAGCGTGGCCCGTTTAATGGGCTGCACGACCCATTCAAATTTCCGCGCATGCACGATTTTCCATTTACAGGGCGGTGAGCCGGCTGCGCGGGACCTCCAGACCGCTGCGTGGCCGCGCAACTTAACGTGAACATTGATTCGGACCACTGATTCTTTTTTCAGGCAGCGCATTCCAGATCACAACAACTCGCTGCGTAAATAAAATTCTCCTCACCTCGCCTCTGGTTCTTTTGTCAATGACCTTAAATTTGTGTCCTCTGGTTACCGACCCTCCTGCCACTGGAAACAGTTTCTCCTTATAAGCTACAGCTATACAAAGCCCTGGTTAGACCCCAGAGAGTCATAATGGCACAGAAGGAGGCCATTCGGCCCGTCGAGTCCATGCCAGCTCTCTGTATACAATCCAGTCAGTCCCATTCCCCCGCGCTGTCCCCGTAACCCTGCAAGTTTATTTCCCTCAAGTGCCTATCCAGTCTCCCCTTGAAAACATTGAGTGTCTCCGCTTCCACCACTTCCGTCGGCAGCGAGTTCCAGGTCATCACCACTCGCTGCGTAAAAAAGTTTTTCCTCACGTCCCCCCTGTATCTCTTGCCCAAAACCTTAAATCTGTGTCCCCTAGTCCTTGTACCATCAACTAGTGGGAACAACCTTTCCCCGTCTAACCTATCCAAACCCGTCATAATCTTGTACACCTCTATCAAATCAGCCCTCAACCCCCTTTGCTCTAATGAAAACAAATCCAGCTTCTCCAACCTGTCCTTGTAGCTAAGATCCCCCATCCCCGGAACCATTCTGGTAAATCTCCTCTGCACCCTCTCAAGGGCCTTCACACCCTTCCTAAAGTGTGGTGACCAGAACTGGACGCAATACTCCAGTTGTGGCCTAACCAGCGCTTTATAAAGGTTCAGCATAACTTCTCTACTTTTGTACTCAATACCTCTATTTATGAAGCCCAAGATCCCATATGCTTTGTTAACCACTCAATATGTCCCGCCACCTTCAGGGACCTACGCACAGTAACTCCCAGGAACTCCCTGGAGCACTGTGTACAGTTCTGGGCACCGCACCTCAGAAAGGATATACTGACCTTGGAAGGAGTGCAGCACAGATTGACCAGAATGTTACCCGGGCTCCAAGGGTTAGATTATGAGGGAGAGATTACATAAACTAGGCTTGTGTTCCCTGGAATCTAGAAGGTTAAGGAGTGATTGAGGATTTTAGGATTTTGAAAGGAATTGGTAGAGTAGATCGAGAGAAACTTTTTCTGCCGGTGGGGCAGTCGAGGACAAGGGGACATCACCTTAAAATCAGAGCCAGGCCATTCAGGAGAGAAGTTGGGAAACACTTCTTCACACAAAGGGTGGTAGAAGTGTGGAACCCTCTCCCACAGGAAGCAGTCGATGCCAGCTCAATTAATCATTTTAAATCCCAGAGTGATAGATTTTTGCTAGACAAGTGAGCAAAGGGATATGGAGCCAAGGCAGGTGGGTGGAGTTAAGACACAGATCGGCCATGATCTCATTGAATGGCGGAACAGGCTGGAGAGGCTGAATGGCCTCTTCCTGTTCCCATGCTCCTATTTACTCTATCAAAACCCTTCATGTTTTGAACACCTCTATTAAATCTCCGCTGCACCTTCTCTGCTCCAAGGAGAACAATCCCAGCTTCTCCAGTCTCTCCACGTGACTGAAATCCTCTGTGTATTTGTCGTGGTGCAGCAGGCTATAGCAAACAGCTTTCTTAAGAACATAAGAAATAGGAGCAGGAGTCGGCCATTCGGCCCTTTGAGTCTGCTCCGCCATTCAATAAGATCATGGCTGATCTTCTACCTCATCTCCACCTTCCTGCCCAATCCCCATATCCCTTGATTCCCCATGAGTCCAAAAATCTATCTGTCTCAGCCTTGATTATACTCAATGACTGAGCCTCCACAGCCCTCTGGGGCAGAGAATTCCAAAGATTCACCACCCTCTGAGTGAAGACATTTCTCCTCATCTCAGTCCTAAATGGCCGACCCCTTATTCTGAGACTGTGACCCCTGGTTCTAGACTCCCCAGCCAGGGGAAACAGTCTCCCAGCATCTACCCTGTCAAGCCCTGTAAGAATTGTAGATGTTTCAATGAGATCACCTCTCTTCAAAATTCATGGGAATATAGGCCCAGTCTACTCAATCTCTCCTCATAGGACAATCCCTCCATCCCAGGAATCAGTCTGGCGAACCTTTGTTGCACTCCCTCTAAGGCAAGTATATCCTTCCTTAGGTAAGGAGACCAAAACTGTACACAATACTCCAGGTGTGGTCTCACCAAGGCCCTATATAATTGGAGTACATAAGAACATAAGAAGTAGGAGCAGGAGAAGGCCATACGGCCCCTCGGGCCTGCTCCGCCATTCAATAGGATCATGGCTGATCCGAATCTAGACTCACGTCCACTTCCCTGCCCTCTCCCCGTAATCCCTAATTCTCTTATCTGCTAGGAAACTGTCTATCTCCATTTTAAATTTATTTAATGTTGCAGCTTCCACAGCTCTCTGGGGTAGCAAATTCCATAGATTTACTACCCTCTGAGTGAAGAAGTTTCTCCTCATCTCAGTTTTGAAAGGGCAGCCCCTTATTCTTAGATTATGCCCCCTAGTTCTAGTCTCACCCATCAGTGGAAACATCCTCCCCGCATCCACCCGATCAAGCCCCCTCACAATCTTATATGATTCGATAAGATCGCCTCTCATTCTTCTGAACTCCAATGAGTAGAGTCCCAACCTACTCAACCTTTCCTCATACGTCAACCCCCTCATCTCCGGAATCAACTGAGTGAACCTTCGCTGAACCGCCTCGAGAGCAAGTATATCTTTTCTTAAATATGGAAACCAAAAGTACACGCAGTATTCCAGCTGTGGCCTCACCAATACCCTGTATAACTGCAGCAAGACTTCCCTGTTTTTATACTCCATCCCCCTTGCAATAAAAGCCAAGATTCCATTGGCCTTCCTGATCACCTGCTGCACACGAACTTTTTGTGTTTCATGCACCAGGACCCCCAGATCCCTTTGTACTGCAGCACTTTGCAGTTTCTCTCCATTTAGATAATAACTTGCTCTTTGATTTTTTCTGCCAAAGTGCATAACCTCACACTTTCCAACATTATATTGCATCTGCCAAATCTCTGCCCACTCACTTAGCCTGTCTATGTCCTTTTGCAGGTTTTTTATGTCATCCTCACTCATTGCTTTCCCTCCCATCTTTGTATCGTCGGCAAGCTTGGATATGTTGCACTCGGTCCCTTCTTCCAAATCGTTAATATAGATTGTAAAGAGTTGGGGTCCCAGCACTGACCCCTGCGGAACACCACTAGTTACTGGCTGCCAGCCCGAGAATGAACCATTTATCCCAACTCTTTGTTTTCTGTTAGATAGCCAATCTTCCACCCATGCCAGTATATTACCCCCAATCCCGTGATTTCTTATCTTGATCAGTAATCTTTTGTGTGGAACCTTGTCAAATGCCTTTTGGAAGTCCAAAACACCACATCCACTGGTTCCCCTTTATCCACCCTGTATGTTACATCCTCAAAGAATTCGAGCAAATTTGTCAAACATGACTTCCCCTTCATAAAACCATGCTGACTCTATCCTATTAAATTATGTTTATCCAAATGCTCTGTTACTGTTTCCTTAATAATGGACTCCAACATTTTGCCAACCACAGATGTTAGGCCAACTGGTCTATAGTTTCCAGCTTTTTGTCTACTTCCCTTCTTAAATAAGGGTGTTACATTAGCAGTTTTCCAATCTGCCGGGACCTTTCCTGAGTCCAGGGAGTTCTGGAAAATAATCACCAATGCATCCACAATCCCTACCGCCACTTCTCTCAAGACCCTAGGATGTAGGCCATCAGGTCCGGGGGATTTATCCGCCTTAAGTCCCTACAATCCTCTTGTAATAAAGACTAACGTACCATTTGCTTTCCTAATTGCTTGCTGCACCAACGTGTTAAGATGAGAAATGATAAAGGCAAGAAGTCACTTGTGGGAGTGGTGTACAGGCCCCCTGACAGTAACCACACGGTAGGATGGAGTATAAAGGAAGAAATAATGGGAGCTTGTCAGAAAGGTATGGCAATAATCATGGGGGATTTTAATCTACATATAGACTGGAAAAATCAGATGGGCAAAGGGAGCCTAGATGAGGAGTTCATAGAATGTTTTCGGGATAGTTTCTTAGAACAGCACGTTCTGGAGCCAACCGGAGAGCAGGCTATACTAGACCTGGTATTGTGCAGTGAGATAGGATTAATTAATGACCTCATAGTGAAGGCGCCCCTAGGTAGCAGCGATCATAATATGATTGAATTTTACTTTCAGTTTGAGGGAGAGAAGAGTGGGTCCACGACTAGTATTTTAAACTTAAATAAGGGCAATTATGAGGGCATGAAAGCAGAGCTAGCTAAAGTGAACTGGCAAATTAGGTTAAGGGATAGGTCAATAGAGTTGCAGTGGCAGACATTTAAGGGGATATTTCAGAATACACAGAATAGATACATTCCAACGAGAAAGAAAAATTCCAAGAGGAGGACCCACCATCCGTGGTTAACTAAAAAAGTTAAAGATAGTATCAAACTTAAAGAAAAAGCATATAATTGTGCAAAGATGGCTGGCAGGTCAGAAGATTGGACAGAATATAAAAAACAGCAAAGAATGACTAAAAGATTAATGAGAGAAAAATGAGAGTACCAGAGAAAGCTAGCTAGAAATAGAAAAACTGATAGTAAGAGTTTCTATAGATATTTAAAAAAGAAAAGAGTTAACAAAGTGAGCATTGGTCCTATAGAAAGTGAGTCTGGGGAATTAATAATGGAAAATAAGGAGATGGCAGTTGAATTGAACAGGTATTTTGCATCGGTCTTCACTATAGCGGATTCAAGTAACATCTCAGAAATAGCTGTAAATCAGGAAATGGAAGGGAGGGAGGAACTCAACAAAATTACAATCACCAGGGAAGTGGTACTGAGCAAATTGTTGGAGCTGTGGGCTGACAAGTCCCCGGGGCCTGATGGACTTCATCCTAGGGTCTTAAAAGAAGTGGCTAGTGAGATAGCTAATGCGTTGGTTTAAATTTTCCAAAATTCCCTAGATTTGGGGATGGTTCCATTAGGTTGGAAAATAGCGAATGTAACTCCTTTATTCAAAAAGGGAGGGAGACAGAAAGCAGGAAACGACAGGCCAGTTAGCTTAACATCTGTCATGGGGAAGATGTTAGAAGCTATTATTAAAAACGTTATAGCAGGGCACTTGGAAAAGTTCAAGGTAATCAGGCAGAGTCAACATGGTTTTGTGAAAGGGAAATCATGTTTAACCAATTTATTGGAGTTCTTTGAGGAAGTAACATGTGCTGTGGATAAAGGGGAACTGGTGGATGTACTGTACTTAGATTTCCAGAAGGCATTTGATAAGGTGCCACATCAAAGGTTATTGCGGAAAATAAAAGCTCATGGTGTAGGGAGTAACATATTGGTATGGATAGAAGATTGGCTAGCTAATAGGAAACAGAGAGTAGGCATAAATGGGTCATTTTCTGGTTGGCAAGATGTAACGAGTGGTGTGCCACAGGGATCAGTGCTGGGACCTCAACTTTTTACAATTTATATAAATGACTTGGATGAAGGGACCGAAGGCATGGTTGCTAAATTAGCTGATGACACAAAGATAGGTAGGAAAGTAAATTGTGAAGAGGACATAAGGAGGCTACAAAGGGATATAAATAAGTGAGTGGGCAAAGATCTGGCAAATGGAGCATAATGTGGGAAAATGTGAAGTTGTCCATTTTGGCAGGAAGTATAAAAAAGAAGCATATTATCTAAATGGTGAGAGATCGCAGAGCTCTGAGATGCAGAGGGATCTGGGTGTCCTAATGCATGAATCGCAAAAGGTTAGTATTCAGGTACAAGAAGTAATCAGGAAAGCTAAGAATGTTATTGTTTATTGCGAGGGAAACTGAATACAAAAGTAGGGAGGTTATACTTCAGTTATACAGGGCATTGGTGAGACCACATCTGGAGTACTGTGTACAGTATTGGTCTCCTTATTTAAGGAAGGATGTAAATGCATTGGAAGCAGTTCAGAGAAGGTTTACTAGACTAATACCTGGAATGGGCGGGTTGTCTTATGAGGAAAGGTTGGACAGGCTAGGCTTGTATCCGCTGGAGTTTAGAAGAGTAAGAGGTGACTTGATTGAAACACACAAGATCCTGAGGGGTCTGGACAGGGTGGATGTGGAGAGGATGTTTCCTCTTGTGGGAGAATCTAGAACTAGGGGTCACGGTTTAAAAATAAGGGGTCGCCCATTTAAGACAGAGATGAGGAGAAATCTTTTCTCACACAGGGTCGTATTTCGAACTCTTCCTCAGAGGGCGGTGGAAGCAGAGTCTTTGAATATTTTTAAGGCAGAGGTAGATAGATTCTTGATAAGCAAGGAGGTGAAAGGTTATCGGGGGTAGGCGGGAATGTGGAGTAATCAGATCAGCCATGATCTTATTGAATGGCAGAGCAGGCTCGAGGGGCCGAGTGGCCTACTCCTGCTCCTAATTCGTATGTTCGTATGTAACCTGTGCAGCAGCTGGGGCCTGAAAATCAGCTTCACTGCCCCTGGGCTGGGAAAGGGGGACATGAGGCAACATTCTCCCTCTTACCCCTTTCTACACTCCTTTTACAGGGTTTTAGAAGTGGAGCATTTACAGCCAGGAAGCTCAGACCGAACATCACGTCAAGAACAGACAGAGTCGCTCGATTCATCAGGACCTGATTCAATTGCTGCTCCAATCTGCTGACACACCAGCGAGTTCACACTGATGAGAGACCTTTTAAATGTTCTGAGTGTGGGAAGAGCTTCAAAATCTACAAGTACCTGAAGCAACAGCAGTGGCTAGACACTGGGGAGAGCCCGTTCACCGGCCCCGTGTTCCAGAAGAGATTCACTCAGTCATCCGCTCCGATGATACACCAGCAATATCACATGAGGGAGAGACCTTTAACCCGCTCCGTGTGTGGGAAGGGATTAATTGCACCCTCCGTGCTGCTGAGAGACCAGCTTGTCCACACCAATGAGAGACCGTTGACCTGCTCTGTGTTTTTGAAGCGATTCTCTCATTCTGCCACCCTCCTGAGACACCAGTTTGTTCACATTAAATGTTCTGACTGTGGGAAGAGATTTAAAAGGTCCCAGGACCTGAAGAGACACCAGCTGGAGAGAGCAGGAGAGATTCTGTTCACCTGCTCCGTGTGTGGGAAGAGATTCACTCGGTCATCCCACCTACTGACACACCAGCGAGTTCACACTGATGAGAGACTATTTAAATGTTCTGCCTGTGGGAAGAGCTTTAAAACCTCTGGGGATCTGAAGCGACACCAGCGAGTTCACTCCGATCAGAGACCATTTACATGTTCTGTCTGTGGGAAGAGCTTTAACAGCTCCGGGAATCTGAACAGACACCAGCCAGTTCACACTGGGAAGAGGCCATTCACCTGCTCCGTGTGTGGGAAGAGATTCACTCACTCATCCAACCTGCTGACACACCAGCTTGTTCACACTGATGAGAGACTATTTAAATGTTCTGCCTGTGGGAAGAGCTTTAAAACCTCTGGGGATCTGAAGCGACACCAGCGAGTTCACTCCGATCAGAGACCATTTACATGTTCTGTCTGTGGGAAGAGCTTTAAAAGCTCCGGGAATCTGAACAGACACCAGCCAGTTCACACTGGGAAGAGGCCATTCACCTGCTCCGTGTGTGGGAAGGGATTCATTCAATCATCCCACCTGCTGACACACCAGCAAGTTCACACTGATGGGAGCCCGTTCACCTGCTCCGTGTGTGGGAAGGGATTCACTCAGTCATCCAACCTGTTGCAACACCAGCGAGTTCACACTGATGAGAGACCGTTCACCTGCTCCGTGTGTGGGAAGGGATTCACTCAGTCATCAAACCTGTTGAGACACCAGCGAGTTCACACTGATGAGAGACCATTTAAATGTTCTGACTGTGGGAAGAGCTTTAAAACCTCTGGGGATCTGAAGCAACACCAGTTGGTTCACACCGATGCGAGACCATTTAAATGCTCTGACTGTGGGAAGAGCTTTAAAACCTCTGGGGATCTGAAGAAACACCAGCGCGTTCACACTGGTGAGAGGGCGTTCACCTGCTTCGTGTGTGGGAAGGGATTCACTCAGTCATCCAACCTGCTGACACACCAGCTTGTTCACACTGATGAGAGACCATTTAAATGCTCTGACTGTGCTAAGAGCTTTAAAAGCTCCGGGGAGCTGAAGAGACACCAGCGAGTTCACACTGATCTGTAGCACAGGGCCCTGGAGACAGCTAGGGTGACATGAACATGGAATGGATGAATGTTTTATAAATTCTTGTACTGCTGTTTAATCTTTCAATCTGTTGTGCTGATGATTCCCTTCGATTGATTGTTGATGGTGTTACATAGAATGTACAGCACAGAAACAGGCCATTCAGCCCAACTGGTCCATGCCGGTGTTTATGCCCCACACCCACCCTACTTCAATTAACCCGATCAACATCTCCTCCCATTCCTTTCTCCCTTGTGTGGCTTCCCCACAACTACTCCCTGTGGTAGCGAGTTCCCCATTCTCACCATTCTCTGGGTAAAGACATTTCTCCTGAATTCATTACTGGATTTATTAGTGACTATTTTAAGTTTGTGGCCTCATAAATATGATGAGATTCTGTTAAGCTGACCAGTATGTTGTTGTACTTCGTCTTTTTCTGATGAATTAAACATTACTGAGCCCTTGTACGTGTGTTATGGGATGACGTTTTTTAAAATTCGTTCATGGGATGTGGGCTTCGCTGGCAAGGCCAGCATTTATTGCCCATCCCTAATTGCCCTTGAGAAGGTGGTGGTGTGCCGCCTTCTTGAACCGCTGCAGTCCGTGTGGTGAAGGTACTCCCACAGCGCTGTCAGGGAGGGAGTTCCAGGACTTTGACCCAGTGACGATGAAGGAATGGCAATATACTTCCAAGTTAGAATGGTGTTTGACTTGGAGTTGGTGGTCATAGAGTCATAGTGTTATACAGCACAGAAAGAGGCCCTTTGGCCCATCGTGTCTGCACCGGCCATCAAGCCCTGTCTATTCTAATCCCATTTTCCAGCACTTTGTCCGTAGCCTTGTATGCTATGGCGGTTCAAGTGCTCATCTAAATGCTTCTTGAATGTTGTGAGTTCCTGCCTCTACCACCCTTTCAGGCAGTGAGTTCCAGATTCCAACCACCCTCTGGGGAAAAAAGTTTTTCCTCAAATCCCCTCTAAACCTCCTGCCCCTTACCTTGAAACTAATGGTTATTGACCCCTCTACTAAGGGGAAAAGTTCCTTTCTATCTACCCTATCTATGCCCCTCAAAATTTTGTGCACCTCAATCAGGTTCCCCCTCAGCCTTCTCTGCTCTAAGGAAAACAACCCCAGTCTGTCCAGTCTCTCTTCATAGCTGAAGCGCTCCAGCCCAGGTAACATCCTGGTGAATCTCCTCTGCACCCTCTCCAATGCAATCACATCCTTCCTATAGTGTGGCGAGCAGAACTGCACACAGTATTCCAGCTGTGGCCTAACTAACGTTTTGTACAGCTCCATCATAACCTCCCTGCTCTTATATTCTATGCCTCGGCTGATGAAGGCAAGTATCCCATAAGCCTTTTTAACCACCTTTTCTGCCTGTCCTGCTGCCTTCAGGGATATGTGTATTCTATCAGGTGTTCCCATGCGCCTGCTGTCCTTGTCCTTCCAGGTAGAAGAGGTTGTCGGTTTGGGAGGTGCTGCCGAAGAAGCCTTGGCGAGTTGCTGCTGTACATCTTGTAGATGGTACACACTGCAGCCACGGTGCACCGGTGGTGGAGGGAGTGAATGTTTAAGGTGGTGGATGGGATGCCAATCAAGCGGGCTGCTTTGTCTTGGGTGGTGTCGAGCTTCTTGAGTGTTGTTGGAGCTGCACTCATCCAGACAAGTGGAGAGTATTCCATCACACTCCTGACTTGTGCCTTGTAGATGGTGGAAAGGCTTTGGGGAGTCAGGAGGTGAGACACTTGCCGCAGAATACCCAGCCTCTGACCTGCTCTTGTAACCACAGTATTTATGTGGCTGGTCCAGTTAAGTTTCTGGTCAATGGTGACCCCCAGGATGTTGATGGTGGGGGATTCGGTGATGGGAATGCCGTTGAATGTCAAGGGGCGGTGATTAGATGCTTGCTTGTCGGAGATAGTCATTGCCCGGCCCTTGTGTGGTGCGAATGTTACCTGCCGCTTATCAGCCCAAGCCTGAATGTTGTCCAGGTCTTGTTGCATGCGGGCATGGACGGTTTCATTATCTGAGGAGTTGCAAATGGAACTGAATACTGTGCAGTCATCAACAAACATCCCCACTTCTGACCTTATGTTGGAGGGAAGGTCATTGATGAAGCAGTTGAAGATGGTTGGGCCGAGGACACTGCCCTGAGGAACTCCTGCAGCGATGTCCTGGGGCTGTGATGATTGACCTCCAACCACCACGATCATTTCCTTTGTGCTCGGTCTGACTCCATCCAGTGGAGAGTTTCCCCCCCAATTCATTAGCATTGAGGTAATAGTGAGAGTAATAGAAATATAGAAACATAGAAGATAGGAGCAGGAGTCGGTCATTCGGCCCCTCGAGCCTGCTCTGCCATTTAATGAGATCATGGCTGATCATCCAAATTCAGTACCCTGTCCCTGCCTTCTCCCCATATCCCTTGATCCCTTTAGGCTTAAGAAATATATCCAACTCCTTTTTGAATATATTTAATGAACTGGCCTCCACCGCCCTCTGTGGCAAAGAATTCCACAGGTTCACCACTCTCCGGGTGAAGAAATTCCTCCTCATTTCAGTCCTAAATGGCTTACCCCTTATCCTTAGACTATGACCCCTGCTTCTGGACTCCCCGGTCATCAGGAACATCCTTCCTGCATCTAGTCTGTCCACGCCTGACAGAATTTTATAGGTTTCGATGAGATCCCCTCTCAATCTTCTAAACTCCAGTGAGTATAAGCCCAATCGACACAATCTTTCCTCATACGTCATTCCTGCCACCCCAGGTATCAGCCTGGTGAATCTTTGCTGTACTCCTTCCATGGCAAGAACGTCCTGCCTCAGGTAAGGCGACCAAAACTGCACACAATACTCAACGTGCGGTCTCACCAAGGCCCTGTACAACTGTAGCAAGACATCCTTGTTCCTGTACTCGAACCCTCTTGCTACAAAGGCCAACATACCATTTGCCTTCTTAACCGCCTGCTGCACCTGCATGCTTACCTTCAGCGACTGGTGCACAAGAACACCCAGGTCTCTTTGCACTTCCCCTTCTCCCAATCTATTGCCATTCAAATAATAATCTGCCTTCCTGTTTTTGCCACCAAAGTGGATAACCTGACATTTATCCACATTATAGTGCATTTGCCATGTTTCTGCCCAATCACCCAATCTGTCCAAATCGTACTGGAGTTTCTCGACATCCTCCTCACAGCTTACCCTCCCACCCAGCTTTGTGTCGTCTGCAAATTTGGAGATATTACATCCAATTCCCTCGTCCAGATCATTAATATATATTGTGAACAGCTGGGGTCCTAGGACCGATCCTTGCGGTACCCCACTAGTCACTGCCTGCCACTCGGAAAATGACCCGTTTATTCCAACTCTTTGCCTTCTGTCCGCCAACCAGTTCTCTATCCAAGTCAATACCTTGCCCCCAATCCCATGTGCCTTAATTTTGCACGCTAATCTCTTATGTGGGACCTTACCGAAAGCCTTCTGAAAGTTCAAATACACCACATCCACTGGTTCTCCCTTATCTATTTTAACAGTTACATCCTCAAAAGATTCCAGTAGATTAGTCAAGCATGATTTACCCTTTGTAAATCCATGTTGACTTTGTCCGATCCTGTCACCACTTACCAAGTGCTCTGCTATTACATCTTTTATAATAGATTCTAGCATTTTCCCCACTACCGATGTCAGGCGTACCGGTCTATAATTCCCCGCTATATTTAATGAATTGGCCTCCACTACCTTCTATAGTAGAGAATTCCACAGGTTCACCACTCTCTGGGTGAAGAAATTCCTCCTCATCTCCGTCCTAAATGGCTTACCCCTAATCCTTAGACTGTGACCACTGATTCTGGACTCCCCGGCCATCGGGAACATCCTTCCTGCATCTAGTCTGTCTAGTCCTGTTAGAATTTTATAAGTTTCAATGAAATCCTCTCTCATTCATCTAAACTCCAGCAAGTATAAGCCCAATCGACCCAATCTCTCCCCATACGTCATTCCTGCCATCCCAGGTATCAGCCTGGTGAATCTTCGCTGCACTCCCTCCATGGCAAGAACATCCTTCCTCAGATAAGGTGACCAAAACTGCACACAATACTCAAGGTGTGGTCTCACCAAGGCCCTGTACAACTGCAGCAAGACATCCCCGCTCCTGTACTCGAAACCTCTCACTGCGAAGGCCAACATACCATTTGCCTTCTTAACCACCTGCTGCACCTGCATGCTTACCTTCAGTGACTGGTGCACAAGGATGCCCAGGTCTCGTTGCACTTCCCCTTCTCCCAATCTATTGCCATTCAGATAATAATCTGCCTTCCTGTTTTTGCCACCAAAGTGGATAACCTCACATTTATCCACATTATACTGCATCTGCCATGCTTCTGCCCAATCACCCAACCTGTCCAAATCATACTGGAGTTTCTCAGCATCCTCCTCACAGCACACACGCTCACCCAGCTTTGTGTCATCTGCAAACTTGGAGATATTACATCTAGTTCCCTCGTCTAGATCATTAATGTTGTGGTGAAAATAAATTCACATCTAAACCATGTAAAAGTAAAAAGATGCAGTTTATTATCAGAGCTCTGGGAGAAGAGTCTTAGACCCCGCGGTCTGTGCGAGCACCTTCTCGTTCTCTCTTGGTTGGTACAGCTTTTTATTCTATTTTCATCCAATCACATTGTATTACAATAATCACCTGATCACATTGTATTACAATAATCACCTGATCACATATGGATTCCTTTCAGCATTAGTAAAGGTTAGTTACATCTTACTATGCCTTTGGTCACAGGTCAAATTCCCATGACCCCTATATTCTGCTGTGTCTACAATTTTTAGCTAAAGCAGTACATTTCTTATCACGTAACACACATTCTGTCTTGTCCCACAGCTGCGTCTTATCTCTGTTTTGCAAAGTTTCTCTGCACACTGTCTTTTGTGCAAAACTAGCGAAAGTAGCACGAAAGTCTTTTTCACATGAGAAAGTCGTTTTCATAAAAGAAAGTTGTTATTCTGAGAGGATTAATTTTAACTCCTTCAGTCCCTCCTGTTGGTCCCGCACCAAATTTAGATTTTAGCTAGGGATACCAACTTCTCTTCCACTTTTACCATCCCCGGGATTACTCCTATACTGATGGCTTAAACTTTGTACCTAAGATCGTCTTTCCCCTCTGTCTATCTTTTTGTGCTAGGCGTGGTAGTCTGTGCAAATGACCAAAGAACTTTACATGTATGTTCCTATCTCTATCAGTTCATTATCCCTCATTAACTTTTCGGTTTCTGGCTCAATATCAATTATATCTATAGCAACCGGCACTATTCGGTACACAGCTGCCCTACAACATGCTTTCAGAACAGTCATTATAACACAAAATAATACTACAACTACAATAACAATTATAAGTCCATGCGTCAGATATGAACTCCAAGATCCTCCAAATAGTCAACTCCACCAACCTTTCCCTGGGGTTTTGTGGCTCCTTGTTATCTAGCAGGTGCTATCCTCCCTGTTTCTTGCATTTTACCATCTTTTGATGCTTGATAAAACCCATCTTTGAATCTAACAGCTATTTCTTACAATTCCCTTTTTTGAGAAGGAAATATCCTTATTGACTTCTCACAACCGGCTCTTGACTAATCTAGCCAGCTCCTATTGCTCTCTCAACTTGGGCGTTAGATAGTAGGGAGTCTTGAAGATTTCTCCCTTCCTTACAGTCCATTCCTTTGAGGAGAAGGAGCAACCTCTGTTCCAGTGTTCCAATTCTGCCCCGCCTGGGATATCCTCTGTTTCTTCTATCTTTCCTGATGTTACCCCGCCTGGGGTCTCCTCTACATCGCTTCGGATCTTCTCTTTCGGTGTGCTCAATTAATTTGTTAGTGCTCGTCAGTCATGGGCATGAGTACCCAATTGGCTTATGTATCAAAGTCTTACTACACACGTTACATATATCAAATACACTATCATTACAAGTTGGATAACTACCAGAGCATGTGAAATAATACAAATCTAAGGGTGTGCTGATGTATTAAGCCCAATATTCCATCAATGTGAGTGTGGTAAACCACTGTTATTGTATCCTACTGTTATCGTTATTGCATATTGTTACCTCTGGTTGGCGCTGTGTACCAATGCATGCCTCAGCTGGCTCCGCCCACATGACCAGGTATAAAGGTGGGTGTTTCGGCAACCCACTTCCTTCTTGGAACCAGTTGGCCACGAGAGGCATGCTCTGTTCTTTAGTTAATAAAAACCTTTTCATTACTTTCCTAATTCATCGCCTTTTATGGAGTAATTGATAAGCGTATCAATTTTATTAACTAAAAGTAAAATGTCGACACCTGAACAGCAACAACAGCAGGCGTTGCTGCGAGCCCTCAGACCAGCATGCCTGGACCTCGACCCTCAAGCAGCGGGTTCATCGACCAATTTCGAACACTGGCTGAGCTGCTTTGCATCCTTCCTAGAAGCCTCCGCCGTGACATCGGAGGAGAACAAACTAAAAGTTTTGACTGCCCAGGTGAGCCCTCAAGTATATACACTCATCCGGGATGCTACTACGTACACGGCGGCCCTCGACCTACTAAAAGGGCAATACATGCGCCCAGTGAACACGATTTACGCCAGACACCTCTTGGGATCCTGCAGGCAGCAACCGGGGGAATCGGTAGAGGCATTTTTACGGGCATTACAGACACTCTGCAGGGACTGCGACTGTAAGGAGGTAACGGCTGCGGGGCACACGGAGGGACTTACCTGTGATGCCTTTGTTAGGGGCCTCCAGTCTGACTACTCCCGGCAGAGACTGCTCGAAAACAAGGAGCTCGAACTGAAGATGGCCGTAGCCCTTGCGCTCTCGTTAGATGCAGCCCACCGAAACCTCGAAGCATACTCACGTAACGGCACCGTGCCATGGCCATCGCGACCTTGGGACATGGGACCGCCGCCCCCGGTACCAACTGCTGCAGTGATGTCCCGAAATCAACTGGGACCGCCACCCCCGGTACCAACTGCAGCGATGCCCCGTAACCAGACCCAAAAATGCTATTTCTGTGGCCAGTTAAAACACCCTAGAACGCGCTGCCCGGCTAAGACCGCTACCTGCTCGGGCTGCGGGAAGAAAGGCCATTACGCCAATGCCTGCAGGGGGAAACCCGCGAACGCCAGCAGCGCCGCGTGCAAACCGTGGGGGCAGCCATCTTATCCGCCATTTTGTGCACCTCCGGCCGCGTGGGGACCTGAATCATGGCCGCCGCCATTTTGTCCGCCGCACTCAACCGCCATCTTGTCTCCAGACTCGACCACCGTCTCGTCGGACGACCATATCGACTCACTAAGCCATACAATGGCCTCCGTTATGCTGGATCAAGCCCTGCCTCATCATCTGTCCAGGTCCATGATGGACATCATGGTAAACGGCCGCGCCACCACTTGCCTATTTGACAGCGGGAGCACAGAGAGTTTTATTCACCCCGACACGGTACGTAGCCACTCCCTCATGGTCCTGCCAATGCGCCATCGGATTTCTATGGCGTCTAAGTCCCATTCAATGGACGTCGGTGGCTACTGTGTGGTGACCCTTTCGGTTAAGGGCACAGAATATAAAAATTTTAAACTTCTTGTCCTGCCCCGTCTTTGCGCTGCCGTGCTGCTAGGGTTGGATTTTCAGTGCCACCTTAAAAGTGTCACATTAGCATATGGTGGACCCCTCCCCCCACTCACAGTCTGCAACCAACACCTTTTAAATCGCCCGCCGCACACCACTTGCAGCCTTTCCACACTCAAAGTCCCCCCCCCCCCTTGTTCGCTAACCTCACCCGTGACTGTAAACCCATCGCTACCAAGAGCAGGTGGTACAGCGCCGGGGACAGAGCTTTTATTAGCTCTGAGGTGGAGCGGCTCCTGAAGGAGGGCATTATCGAAGGGAGCACCAGCCCCTGGCGAGCCCAGGTTGTAGTCGTTAAAACCACCGATAAACGCCGCCTGGTCATTGACTACAGCCAAACCATAAACCGGTACACTCAGCTGGACGCATACCCCCTTCCTCGCATATCTGATATGGTCAATCAGATTGCACAATACAGAGTATTCTCCACCATTGACCTTAAGTCAGCATACCACCAACTCCCCATCCGCCATGAGGACCGCCAGTATACTGTCTTCGAGGCGAACAGCCGCCTCTACCACTTCCTTAGGGTTCCCTTCGGCGTCACCAACGGGGTTTCGGTCTTCCAAAGGGAGATGGACCGGATGGTTGACCAGAACGCGCTGCAGGCCACCTTTCCCTACCTGGATAACGTCACCATCTGCGGCCACGACCAGCAGGATCATGACGTTAATCTAGAAAAATTCCTCCGTACGGCCCAGCGGCTGAACCTAACGTACAATAAGGAGAAATGTATGTTTCGCACCAAACGCCTTGCCATTCTCGGCTGCGTAGTGGAGAACGGAGTCATTGGGCCCGACCCCGACAGAATGCGCCCCCTTATGGAGCTCCCACTCCCCCACTGCCAAAAAGCACTGAAGAGATGCCTGGGGTTTTTCTCTTACTATGCTCAGTGGGTGCCCCACTATGCGGACAAAGCCAGACCGCTCATCAAATCCACCTCCTTCCCCCTGACACCAGAGGCATGTGCAGCCTTCACTCTTATCAAGAGCGATATTGCGAAGGCCACAATGCACGCAGTGGATGAGTCCATCCCTTTCCAAGTGGAGAGCGATGCATCCGACTTCGCCCTAGCTGCGACCCTTAACCAGGCGGGGAGACCCATGGCCTTTTTCTCAAGGACCCTCCAGGGCCCCGAGATTCGACACTCCTCTGTCGAAAAGGAGGCCCAGGCTATTGTGGAAGCGGTGCGTCACTGGAGGCATTACCTGGCCGGAAAACGGTTTACCCTTCTCACTGACCAGCGTTCAGTTGCTTTTATGTTCAATAATAAGCAGAGGGGCAAAATCAAGAACAACAAGATCTTGAGGTGGAGAATTGAACTCTCCACCTACAATTACGATATCTTGTACCGGCCCGGGAAACTCAATGAGCCCCCAGATGCCCTATCACGTGGTACATGCGCCAACGCGCAGGTTAATAGACTGCAGTCCCTCCACAATGACCTCTGCCACCCGGGGGTCACCAGGTTCTTCCATTTCATCAAATCCCGTAACCTGCCCTACTCCATCGAGGAGGTCAGGACCATGACCAGGAACTGCCAAATCTGTGCCGAGTGCAAACCGCATTTTTATAGGCCAGACAGAGCAAGCCTGATCAAGGCCACTCACCCCTTCGAGCGCCTGAGCGTCGATTTTAAAGGGCCCCTCCCCACCTCTGACCGCAACGTGTACTTCCTCAACATAATTGATGAGTACTCCCGTTTCCCGTTCGCCATCCCTTGCCCAGACATGACCAGTACCACGGTCATCAAATGTCTGAATGACCTCTTCGCCCTGTTCGGGTTCCCTAGCTATATACATAGCGACAGGGGCTCATCTTTCATGAGCGACGAACTTCGTCAGTACCTGCTCGCGAGAGGTATTGCTACAAGCAGGACCACCAGCTACAACCCCCGGGGGAACGGCCAGGTGGAAAGAGAGAACACGACGGTTTGGAAGGCCGTCCTCTTAGCCTTAAAATCTAAGGGCTTTCCGACCTCTCGCTGGCAGGAGGCCCTCCCTGCGGCGCTCCACTCCATCCGGTCACTGCTTTGTACTGCCACTAATGCCACCCCTCATGAGCAAATGTTCATTTTCCCCAGGAAGTCCACATCGGGAACCTCGCTACCGACATGGCTGACTTCTCCTGGGCCCGTCCTACTGTGGAGGCACGTGAGGACCCATAAAACGGACCCCCGGTTGAGAGGGTGAACCTCCTACACGCCAACCCCCAGTATGCCTACGTGGCATACCTAGACGGGCGGGAGGACACGGTCTCCATACGAGACCTCGCACCCTCGGGTGCCCCTGAATTACCACCATTATCCCCCACCACTTCTCCCAACCCAACCCCTGTAGACGGCATGCCGGAGCCCCAGGACCCTTCGTTGACCACCCAGACACCAGATTCGACATTGGATACTGCACCACCGCCGCCGCCACCACGATGATCAGGACGTCATACAAGGCCTCCTGATAGACTTACCTACACGAACTTGTAGTACACTTCACCCCGCCGGACTAAATTTTAAACAAGGGGTGAATGTGGTAAACCACTGTTATTGTATCCTACTGTTATCGTTATTGCATATTGTTACCTCTGGTTGGCGCTGTGTACCAATGCATGCCTCAGCTGGCTCCGCCCACATGACCAGGTATAAAGGTGGGTGTTTTGGCAACCCACTTCCTTCTTGGAACCAGTTGGCCACGAGAGGCATGCTCTGTTCTTTAGTTAATAAAAGCCTTTTCATTACTTTCCTAATTCATCGCCTTTTATGGAGTAATTGATAAGCGTATCAGTGAGTTGTCCCCTATGCTGTCAATTTCACTATCTATTCTCGAGTTGTCTTGCTCCAAAACATAAAAATGCTTTAGGGAGGAGTTCAGTCGCATCATGAGCTCACTGAAACCCACAAACAACAGGGGAATGTCACATCCGAGTATCCGAATTGTGCCACATAATTGTGTAGCTCATACTTAAAAACGTGTTGGTTGATGGGACAGGTCTTGTTAGACCCGTAAAGCATGGTAATTGCAGTAGTAGTGACACAGGAGGCACCACCAAAATCACCTCATACTGGATTCGTACTGGTTTTTCCCACGCTCTGTTACCTACAAAACACAATTATTACAGTCACAGTTAAATTCAGTCTTACAATCATATCAAATACATTACAGTTCAACATCTAATCAACAAATCATGGATTTAAAAGGTTCTCCAGATCTCTCTTTTGCTCGTATCCATCTTGTGGATAATTCTTGCGAATCATGATTTCTCCTTAGCCCTCGATTGTACCAATCCAGATCCCATGTAACTCTCCACTTCAACTTTAATCCCTCTAACAGGTACCCGTGTGTTTAACTCTATTCTGATTGTTTCATTAATTAGTTTCTCAATGGAGTATGCTTTAAAAGTTGTCTCGCTCTCCTGAGCCACATTAACCATTTCATGTCTTGCTGTTGTCAAGTAACTGAGCATGTCTGAGACCCATTCTTCAGTGCAAACTCACCATACATTCCTGGATGGTAATTACCTCATACGTATTGAATCACATTTGCACACTCATATCAGTGTCTCAATATCATGCCACACGTGCCATCCGATACAAGCCTTTCTCGGGCTTTCAGGTATCTTATCAAAAGATTGTAGTCGCCTGGAGATCTTTGCTCATCTTCCTCTGCATGGTCCCGATGTCTTGGGTAGTGGCCAGACTATCAAATTCAGTTTTCTTAAAAGTTCATTAAAGGCAGGGACACAAATGTCTCCAAGAGAAAGCTATCAATTTACTATTCTTAACTACATTTTCCTGACTTTCACTAGAAAATTTTGAAAATTCCCGTTCAGTAGTGTAATTCTCCTGTTTCAATCTTACACTCTCAATCACTTTCCTTTAATTACCATTCATATCTCATTCATGAGTCCTGGAAAAACTTTACTGTCCAGTACAATATTTAAGATAGAAAACATAGATCAAACGTTCTCACTTGATCCAAGTTATTAACACATTTTATTATCATTATTTTTAGAGGATCTTTTATTTTCCCAAAAGTAACCAAATATATAGTGCCTGAGTCCATTTTGTCATTTCAAAATTATCCCAAAATCCAAATAGCAGTACAGTTGAACTGACTGACAGGTTTTGTCAATGTTCAATTTCATCTCTATCAATTTATCTTCCATTTCCAATTTCAGAAACAAGTGATTCTCAGGCTAGGTAGCTTACACAGTGTTTTTAACATTAGAGACAGAAGTGCTGCAATTAGTTTACAAGGTAACTTCCATATAACAAAAGAAAGAAGGGAATCCATTGTGACTCTGCTTAGAGCCCAAGGGGTTAATTTATCAAATCTTAATTTTCCCTCTGCCACTGTGGTGAAATAATAACTTAAAATTAAGAAACTTAAATTTAATAATGTCCAATATCTTTAGATTTCATACTAAAGTTGTTGCTTGGTGAACTTAAACAGCTGTCAGTGGAAGGGTTAACTCCTTTGCAGGTTTTTAAGGTGGAGCAAAACATTATCAAATGCACGCAACTGCGTCAATTCATGTAAATCAAAAAAAAAGAACTTTCCTGATCGAAAGACAGTTGTGTTTTCACACTTTAACTAAACACGAACACTGAGGTAATATGGACAGTGAAAAAAGACGGGATTGAGCAAAGTTCACAAGCTAAGTAAGTTTTTGTAAGGAACTCTGCAACTATTGGATGTTCTTGCAGAGCGGAGTTATCTTATTCAATGCGGTCTACACAAATTTACACCAACCAAAATTTCACCGTGGCCACAATGAAAGTCTGGTTTTAATAAGTTAATTAACCTCATAACTCCAATTTAATCCAGATCTTGTAAACATTCAAGTTAATTTTCTTCCAAGCACATTGGCAACTATAACTTTAAGGCAGTAGCTTATCTTTTTTAAAACTATGAACAAACAAAACAAACTGGCACATTCTTGCAGAAAACAGTAAATTACGTCATATTTTCTTATCAAATCAAGCTGCTTTAGAAGATTTCACCACAGCAACCGCAACTCCAAGGTTAAATCTTAGACTGAAACTTAATCTTTTGTTAAACAAACTTTTCGTTGCTCTTCTCGGTTTTTACACACCAGCTTAACTTAAATTATTTCAAAGGTTTTTTTTTCAATTCTTGGGGCACAATCTTATTCGCACATTCTTAAAACTTAATGATGGCAATGGGAATGTCGCGACCCCCTCTAAGGACCCTTGTTTATCCTTTAGCTTTGCCAATTTTTTCTCTAATTTTGTTACTTGCTCCTGTAGATCGCCAATCTCCTCATCCTTTCTCTCCATTTTCATTTTAATTTCCTCGGTCTTGTGAATGACCGTTACTAATTGGTGTACCAATATAACTCCCGCTTTCTTTGTCTTACTTCCCTTTTGTGTCTCCCACCATTCTCATTGGTACACTGGTACCTTAGACGGATCCCATCCATCCTTTTTCATCTTGTCTATCAAACCCTTCCGGTCATCTGCATAGAGCCTGGTAAGGGACCCAGGGGTTCCCCATTCCATCTCTTTCCCCGATGCCATAGCCAATCCTACGTCAGTCTTACCTACTCTGCTGCATTTCTCTGTGTGGGTTTGCCGTGATCCTGTCTTTATTCGTGGTACGTCTGTGACCTGGGATTTCTCCCCTCCGTCTTACCTCCAGTAACACCCCCAGTGGTCATAAAAGACTTTTTAAGCAGTTAATTAATCACAATTAAGCACACATACATTCATTGACTTCACGATCCCAGGGTACTTTGGAGTCTCTCTGCCTACTTGATCCTGGCCATCACGTGGGGCCCAATCGCCCTCTTAATTCCGGCTCAGGCTAGGGTCGATGTCCTTGTTGATCCGTCAATCACTCATTCCTTCGCGACCTCTATCGCTACACAGTGTTCCCTTAGTTCATGTGATCCACACTCACACAACTGTGTTCTCTCACCTCTTACAGACTTTCACTTGATTCATGATGCTACGGCACTGTCCCTCCGCCTTCCCAAATGACTCAATTTCTGGACGGTCAGAATTTGACTTTTCGTCCGTGTTCACTGGTACGGGCAATCTTTCAGTTCCGTAGCATCCTGCCGACTACGCCAATTTGTGGTGAAAAATACATTCACTAGAGTCTGTCTTAAAGTAAAAGTACACAGTTTATTAACTTGGTTGGTACAGCTTTTTATTCTATTTTCATCCAATCACATTGTATTACAATAATCACCTGATCACATATGGCTTATTTATTCTTTTCAGTATTAGTAAAGGTTAGTTACAGCTTACTATGCCTTTGATCACAGGTCAAATTCCCATGACCCCTATATTCTGCTGTGTCTACAATTTTTAGCTAAAGCAGCAAATTTCTTATCAAAGTTTCTCAAAACACACATATTCTGTCGTCCCACGGCTGCGTCTTATCTTTGCTTTGCGAAGCTTTCCTACACGCTGTCCATTGTTTAGTTTCGCCTTTTTCACATAAGAAAGTAGTTATGTAACTTGCTTGCGCTACTCTGTCTACGTCATTCAGATAATTGTGAAACTTTTTATCGCCACCTGGTTTCTTTTAGCTTTTGTTCACTTTCACATGACCCCACTCCTTTGTTCTGATTTAAATTTTGCTGGCATCACTTAATTAGTGGTCACTGCGGCTGTCTGAATTCTGAGAGGGTTCATTTTAACCCCTTCAAGCTCCCTCTACACTGTCCCATCAAACACTCCCAGGGCAGGTACAGCACAGGTTAGATACAGAGTAAAGCTCCCTCTACACTGTCCCATCAACACTCCCAGAGCAGGTACAACATGGATAGATACAGAGTAAAGCACCCTCCACACTGTCCCATCAAGCACTCCCAGGGCAGGTACAGCACGGGTTAGGTACAGAGTGAATCTCCCTCTACACTGTCCCATCAAACACTCCCAGGGCAGGTACAGCATGGGTTAGATACATAGTAAAGCTCCCTCTACACTGTCCCATCAAACACTCCCAGGGCAGGTACAGCACGGGTTAGATACAGAGTAAAGCTCCCTCTACACTGTCCCATCAAACACTCCCAGGGCAGGTACAGCACAGGTTTGATACAGAGTAAAGCTCCCTCTACACTGTCCCATCAAACACTCCCAGGGCAGGTACAGCACGGGTTAGATACAGAGTAAAGCTCCCTCTACACTGTCCCATCAAACACACCCAGGGCAGGTACAGCACAGGTTTGATACAGAGTAAAGCTCCCTCCACACTGTCCCATCAAACACTCCCAGGGCAGGTACAGCACGGGTTAGATACAGAGTAAAGCTCCCTCTACACTGTCCCATCAAACACTCCCAGGGCAGGTACAGCACAGGTTAGATACAGAGTAAAGCTCCCTCTACACTGTCCCATCAAACACTCCCAGGGCAGGTACAGCACAGGTTAGATACAGAGTAAAGCTCCCTCCACACTGTCCCATCAAACACTCCCAGGGCAGATAAATGCGAGGTTATCCACTTTGGTGGCACAAACAGGAAGGCAGATTATTATCTGAATGGCAATAGATTGGGAGAAGGGGAAGTGCAACGAGACCTGGGTGTCCTTGTGCACCAGTCGCTGAAGGTAAGCATGCAGGTGCAGCAGGCGGTTAAGAAGGCAAATGGTATGTTGGCCTTCGTAGCGAGAGGGTTCGAGTACAGGAACAAGGATGTCTTGCTGCAGTTGTACAGGGCCTTGGTGAGACCGCACCTTGAGTATTGTATGCAGTTTTGGTCGCCTTATCTGAGGAAGGATGTTCTTGCCATGGAGGGAGGCAGGAATGACATATGAGGAGAGATTGGGTCGATTGGGCTTATACTCGCTGGAGTTTAGAAGAATGAGAGGGGATCTCATTGAAACTTATAAATTTCTAACAGGACTAGACAGACTAGATGCAGGAAGGATGTTACCGATGGTCGGGGAGTCCAGAAACAGGGGTCACAGTCTAAGGATAAGGGGTAAGCCATTTAGGACAGAGATGAGGAGGAATTTCTTCACCCAGAGAGTGGTGAACCTGTGGAATTCTCTACCACAGAAGGCAGTTGAGGCCAGTTCATTAAATATATTCAAGAAGGAGTTAGATATATTTCTTAAGGCTAAAGGGATCAAGGGATATGGGGAGAAGGCAGGAACAGGGTACTGAAATTGGATGATCAGCCATGATCTCATTGAATGGAGGAGCAGGCTCGAGGGGCCGAATGGCCTACTCCTGCTCCTATCGTCTATGTTTCTATGTATACAGCATTTTTATACTTTCAAGTACCTTGTGGCGACCTTGTGACTTGTTACAATCTTATTGGACTTCTGCCGTTACATAATTGGATTATAAGCTGCATGATTCAAACCGGCCAATTGACTTACGGATGATGCAATGCAGCTTTTGGATGATTTCATTAACTCTGGGTATAGCTGCTGGTTCAAAGGTCAGTTTCCATCACATTACAAAACCTCGTCAAGATGTTTTCTGTTTTGATAAGCCGCCATGAGTTTCTGCACACACATAGGCCTAGAAATTCAGTTGGTTGCACCAGCCATTAGCGCCTTAGGAGGAGTAGATGTCGGGCACTAGGCGGGTAGCGCCCGGGCGCAGCGCGAACTGCGCCTCGCCCCAACTTCACTAGAGATTTAGCGGCGGCGCAAAGTCTTTGCGCGCGCTCAGCTGCGTGCGCAGACCATGATGTCATTTCCTCGTGCAACGCCCTTTGTGCACCCCCAACCGGAACTTCAGTGGCAACGCCCCATTGTGCGCCTGGCGCCCCTAGCGACTGTTAGAGTGGAACGGTGCTCAGCCGATGCGGGGCGCGGGGGGCGCAAATTAAAGGGCACTCCTACTGCACTATAAAAGGCTGCCATTTCGCAGCACTCCCTCTTGAGAAACGGATCTTTGGAGAGAGACCAAGGAAGATAGCTTTCTGCTTTGGCCCAACACTTGGACAGGTACTTCTGGCTTCAGGCCACAGCTTTCCACTAGTCTTTGCCTTCATTGACATCTCATTGTTTGCCAGCATATTATGGGGGCTGCAATGGGTGTCAACGCTGGCTTTCTCAATTACATCCAAAGGGCTCACAGACGCCGTGAGAGAGTGGCAGCCCTGGCTAGATGGAGAGGGGGCAACAGGCGTCGGGAAAGGAGGCCTTACCCACCCAGGGTATACCGCCAGCAGTTCTCCTATCTCAACATGTCTGAGGAGCAGTGTGTTCGGAGGCTGCGATTCAGAAGGGACGTGGTCACAGAGATCTGCCAGCTGCTTGGCGGTGATCTGCAGCCACAGCTGAGGAGCAGGACGTCTCTGTCGGTGGCAGTGAAGGTGACGGTGGCTCTCAACTTCTATGCCACCGGCTCCTTCCAATCCGCTACTGGGGACATTGCCAACATCTCCCAGTTCGCCGTGCATTGCTGCATCCGCCAGGTGACCAATGCCCTTTTCAAAAGGAGACGTCAGTTCATCTCCTTCTCCATGGCCCTTGCCAAGCAGCAACAGTGTGCAATGGGCTTTGCAGCATTCGCGGGCTTCCCCATGGTGCAGGGCGCCATTGACTGCACGCATGTGGCTTTGCGGGCACCTCTGGAGAATGCCGAGGATTACCGCAACCGGAAGGGCTACCATTCGCTGAACGTCCAGCTAGTGTGTGACCACAGGCAGCTCATCCTAGCTGTCAATGCCCGCTTTCCAGGCAGCAGCCATGATGCCTTCATCCTGCGACAGACTTCTGTGGCAGACATGTTCCAGGCCCAGCCTCACCCACGAGGATGGCTTATCGGGGACAAAGGCTATCCTTTGTGTACCTGGCTGATGACCCCGCTCCGTGCGCCCAGCACCCCTGCTGAAGAGGGATACAACGAGAGCCATCAAGCGACCAGGAACATCATCGAACAAACAATCGGCGTCCTGAAGCAACGGTTCCGCTGTCTGGATCGTTCCGGTGGAGCCCTACAGTATTCGCCGGAGCGAGTCTCCCATTTCGTGGTCGTTTGCTGCATGCTGCACAACCTGGCTATCCGTAGGACACAGCCACTGCCACCACAGATTGGAGGACCACCTGAGGAGGAGGAGGAGGAGGAGGAGGAGGAGGACCAGCACAGGAGGGAGGCAGAAAGTGCAAGGGCCGCCCGTCGCCGGCTTATTGAACGTCGGTTCTAGGCCCCCTCTCAGGGACTGGCTTGTGCCAATGTCAGCAGATGAATGTAGCCGCTCCACAAGCCCTCAGCCGAGCAGGGCAACCAGGACTTAACCAAAAAACCATGCACACTGCAATTTAACAGCAATAATTTATTGAAAACCTCTGCCCTTCCCACATTACATGCTCATGTGGAGAAGCCCCCTCCAAAAACACAAAACTACCAGTCTCGGCCTTACAAAAAGAAAGAAACACACCAGTCTCGACCTTACACAAAGAAAGAAAGACACCAGTCTCGGCCTTACACAAAAACAACTGCACCAGTGTCGGCCTTACAACAAGCACCAGGCATTTGTGCATACCTCTACTTTTTGGCCTGCGAGGGCGATGCCTTGCGCATCCTTGCCTGGCCCCTGCCCACCCTGCTGCTCCTCCTCAATGGGAGCCCAGTGGCTGCAGCAAGGCTGGGGGAAGGCTGCTGAGGGGCAGATGGCGAGACGGCAGATGCCCTTGGGGGTCGGCCTGCACCAGCTCTGGCCTTGGAGTGTCCGGCTGCTGACTGCTCCAACTCTGGCTGGGCGGCAGCAGTCTGTCCAGCAGCTCGTGGCAGCTGCAATGGCGGAGTGGCAGTGTCGGCTGCAGGAATGGTGGCAACCTGGCAGATCGCAGGTGCTCGCTGGTCGCCTGAGACATTGGCACTCGCACGGGCCAGCACTGCAGCAGGCGCAGCAAACAGCTGAAGGACAGACTGCTGGGCTGCTGCTGCACGGCGAGTGCCCTGGCGATGCCTGGCTGATCCAGCGAGGGTGGCAGCAGTTAGTGCCTGTGTGGCCCTGGTCTGTGTCCGCATGACACCAGCCAGTGAATGGACGGCACGACTGAGCACTTGGCTAGAAGCCGACTGTGCTGCCGCAAAGTCCTGCAGACTCCTGGCCTGTGCTGCACTGAATAGTTCCAGATTCCTGGCCTGTGCTGCACTGAATTGTTCCAGACTCCTGGCCTGTGCTGCACTGAATTGTTGCAGACTCCTGGCCTGTGCTGCTCCGAATTGCTGCACACTCCTTGACAGACACTCTATGGAGTCAGGCATCCTTGCCACTGCAGCCATGAGCTCAGTGTGCCTGCGCTCAGCCTGGATGGCCATTTCCTCTAGGAGGCGCACCTCCTCTGCGCTGACCGTCGCAGGACTGGAGGCCGCACTCACCCTCTGGGGAGAAGTCCGCCGAGCTGCCCTACCCCTCCCGCATTGCTGCAGGCCGCTGGGCCCCGGAGCTTCACTCTCCTCCGACCCTTCCCCCCGGCTCCCCTCCAGGGAAGACGTGTCCCCTACATCGCCATGGGCTGGCGCGGCTGAGGGTGGCACTGATGGGCCGGCTTCCTCTTCCTCCTCCTCGTCTTCCGAAGGGCTGACAGTGGCAGCTTGAGGGCCCGCCTCCTCACCTGGTGATTCACCATCTGAAAGCAAGAAGGCACAAGAGTAGCTTTAGAGTGAGGACAGGGCGGCAGCGAGGGAGGCATGAGTGGTGCCATTCACCGCATTGGTCGGACAGTGGCAAAGGATGCTGATCTGATGCGCAAGTGGAACGAGAGAGGTCCAAAAGGTGATGCCCTTACCATTGGTGCCCAGAACAGGGTCGGCATCTCCACTGGCAACGGGGCCAATCAGCCGGCCTCCCATAATGCGCTCCACATGCTGGTCAAGGTCGGAGAGCCCTTTGAGGTCAGGACAGCCTCCCCCGGTCTCAGTTTGGTTGCGCTGGTTGTGCGCAACCTTGGCCTGCAAGAGAAAGGACGGCCTCTAAGTACAGTGTGTAGCCCTGATCTTGTCTGCACTGCCTCCCATGGTCGAATAGCTTGTACAGTGTGTAGCCCTGATCTTGTCTGCAATGCCTCCCATGGTCGAATAGCTTGGACAGTGTGTAAAGTGCTGAATGTGCAATTGATTTTCATGCCAGTCCCATAGCTGCTAGATGAGGGCTGGCCATTAGGGCTTTCAGGTCCCTTTGCCCATAATGTGAGGTGCACATGCAAGGATGAGGAGGACACTGGAAAGGGTACTCACCCTGACAACCCGAGTGAGGTCGTTGAACTTCTTCCGGCATTGCACAGGAGTCCTGGCAACCACGCTGTTGGAAGACACCCTGTTGGACACCTCCCTCCAGGCTTTCCGGTAGGCGCTGGGCAGCGGCCTCTTGCCACCTTCTGGGAACAAAACATGGCGCCTGCGCTCCACTCCGCCAACCAGCACCCTCAGGTCACCGTCGCTGAAGCGCTGCACTCTCTCCCTCGCCTTCTCCATAGTCCTGGGCGGTGGTCAGGCCTGGGTTGAGGCCTTCAGTGTGCAGGGCGTGGCAGGCAAACAAATCCACCCTCCCCCTTTAAGAGATGACCGGCGCCAGAGTGTCTGCCGTCAATCAAGAACTCACCGCACCTGCGCTGCGCCCGGCCTCGGGGGTATCGCTCAGCACCGCCGGCTTAGCGCCTAAAGATAGTCGTGCATCGCCTGTTTTAGCGCAGCAGCAACCTCTTGGGGCGATGCGACTGAATATCGGCGAAGGGGGCACGACTTTGCGTCGGGCGCAAACTTTAGCGGCCGCCCGACTTTACCGCCCCAAAAGTGGCTATACTGAATTTCTAGGCCATACTGTTTTGCAAGCTGTCATCAAATTTTTAACTTTAACTCTTTCCCCACTTCACAAAGCATATGGGATCTTGGGCTTCATAAATAGGGGTATTGAGTACAAAAGTAGAGAAGTTATGCTGAACCTTTATAAAGCGCTGGTTAGGCCACAACTGGAGTATTGCGTCCAGTTCTTGTCACCACACTTTAGGAAGGATGTGAAGGCCCTTGAGAGGGTGCAGAGGAGATTTACCAGAATGGTTCCGGGGTTGGGGGATCTTAGCTACAAGGAACAACATAAGAAATAGGAGCAGGAGTAGGCCAATCAGCCCCTCGAGCCTGCTCCACCACCCAACAAGATCACGGCTGATCTGATCCTAACCTCAAATCTTCTATCACTCTCCATCCACCCGAACCCATGTGATCTCCTGGGAGAGGCAAAAAACCAGCTAAAAAACCCAATGGCCAATCTGGGAAAATCCTCGCCGACCCATCTAGGCGATTGAAACTCATCCAGGAGGTCACTCTGTCCCTATATTTTCTACAGTACTTACCTTCTGTAAAGGCGATCTCCACCCCAGCCAGGAACAGGAATAAAACCATCTCCTGAAATCTAACACAGAATTAGAACACAAGAAGTAGGAGCAGAACCAGGCTACACGGCCCCTGGGCCCGCTCCACTACCCACAGGGCCATGACCATTCCGAACCTTGACTCATGTCCAATTTCCTGCCCGCTCCCCGTAACCCTTAATTCCCTTTACTTCTAGGAAACTATCTATTTCTGTTTTAAATTTATTTAAAGATGTAGCTTCCACAGCTTTCTGGGGCAGCAAATTCCACAAACCTACCACCCTCTGAGTGAAGAAGTTTCTCCTCATCTCAGTTTTGAAAGAGCAGCCCCTTATTCTAAGATTATGCCCCCTAGTTCTAGTTTCACCCATCATTGGGAACATCCTCACCGCATCCACCCAATCAAGCCCCTTCACAATCTAATATGTTTCAATAAGATCGACTCTCATTCTTCTGAACTCCAATGAGTAGAGTCCCAATCTACTCAACCTCTCCTCATATGACCACCCCCTCATCCCCGGGATTAACCAAGTGAACCTTCTTTGTACTGACTCGAGAGCAAGTATGTCTTTTCTTAAGTATGGACACCAAAACTGTATGCAGTAATCCAGGTGCGGTCTCACCAATACCTTGTACAACTGCAGCAATACCTCCCTGTTTTTATATTCTATCCCCCTAGCAATAAAAGCCAACATTCCATTGGCCTTCTTGATCACTTGCTGCACCTGCATACTAACTTTTTGAGTTTCGTGCACCAGGACCCCCAGATCCCTTTGTACTACAGTACTTTCCAGTTTCTTGCCATTAAGATAATAACTTGCTCTATGATTTTTCCTGCCAAAGTGCATAACCTCACACTTTCCAGTATTGTATTCCATCTGCCAAATCTCTGCCCACTTACTTAGCCTGTCTATGTCCCTTTGCAGGTTTTTTATGTCCTCCTCACTCACTACTTTCCATCCCACCTTTGTATCATCTGCAAACTTTGATATGTTACACTCGGTCCCCTCCTCCAAATCGTTAATATAGATTGTAAAGCGTTGGGGACCCAGCACTGACCCCTGCGGAACACCACTAGTTACTGGTTGCCAGTCTGAGAACGAACCATTCATCCCAACTCTCTGCTTTCTGTTAGAGAGCCAATCCTCCACCCACGCCAGAATATTACCCCCAATCCCGTGATTTTTTATCTTGAGCAATAATCTTTTGTGTGGCACCTTGTCAAATGCCTTTTGGAAGTCTAAATACACTACATCTACTGGTTCCCCTTTATCCACCCTGTATGTTACTTCCTCAAAGAACTCAAGCAAATTTGTCAAACATGACTTCCCCTTCATGAAACCATGCTGAGTTTGTCCTATTAAATTATGTTTATCCAAATGTCCCCTTACTGTCTCCTTAATAATGCACTCTAACATTTTACCAACCACAGATGTTAGGCTAACAGGTCTATAGTTTCCAGCCTTCTGACTACTACCCTTTTTAAATAAGGGTGTTACATTAGCAGTTTTCCAATCTGCCGGGACCTTTGCTGAGTCATAGTTACATAGTTACATAGAGATAGGAACAGGAGTAGGCCATTCGGCCCTTCGAGCCTGCTCCGCCATTCAATGAGATCATGGCTGATCTTCGTCTGAGATCTTAGCTGATCTTACCAGTTCAGTACCCCGTCCCCGCCTTTTCTCCGTAACCCTTAATCCCCTTAGCCTTCAGAAATATATCCAATTCTCTCTTGAAAATATTTATTGAATTAGCCTTCACAGCCCTCTGTGGCAGGGAATTCCACAGGCTCACCACTCTTTGAGTGAAGAAATTCTTCCTCATCTCTGTTTTAAATGATTTGCCTGCTATTTTTAGACTGTGGCCCCTGGTTCTGTGCTCCCCTGCCATTGGAAACATTCTCTCTGAATTCAGCCTGTCCAGGCCTGCCATAATTTTATATGTTTCGATGAGATCCCCTCTCAATCTTCTAAACTCCAGTGAGTACAAGCCCAAACTATTCAATCTCTCCTCGTAGGTCATTCCCGCCATTCCAGGTATCAGCCTGGTGAATCGCTGCTGCACTCTTTCCATGGCAAGAACATCCTTCCGCAGATGGGGCGACCAAAACTGTACACAATACTCCAGATGCGGTCTCACCAGCACCTTGTACAGCTGTAGTAAGGTATCCCTATTCCTATACTCGAACCCCCTTGATATGAAGGCCAACATACCATTTGCCTTCTTAATCGCCTGTTGCACCTGCATGCTCTCCTTCAGTGACTGGTGCACAAGAACACCCAGGTCCCTCTGCACTTCCCCATCTCCCAATCTATTGCCATTTAGATAATAATCTACCCTCCTGTTTTTACCCCCAAAGTGGATAACCTCGCATTTATCCACATTATAGTGCATCTGCCACGTATCCGCCCATTCCCCCAACCTGTCCAAATCGCACTGTAGCCTCCTGACATCCTCATCAGAGCCCACCCCTCCTCCTAGTTTAGTGTCGTCAGCGAATTTGGAAATATTGCATCCAATTCCCTGATCCAGATCATTTATATATATTGTGAACAGCTGGGGTCCCAGGACAGATCCTTGCGGCACCCCGCTGGTCACTGCCTGCCACTCCGAAAACGAGCCGTTTATTCCAACTCTCTGTTTTCTATCCGCCAGCCAGTTCTCTATCCACGTTAATACTTTGCCCCCAATCCCATGAGCCTTAATTTTGCATGATAATCTTTTGTGTGGAACCTTATCGAAGGCTTTCTGGAAGTCAAGGTACACCACATCCACTGGCTCTCCCCCATCTATTTTACCAGTTACTTCCTCAAAAAATTCCAGCAGATTAGTCAAACACGATTTACCCTTTGTAAATCCATGTTGACTCTGTCCGATCCTTTCCCCATTTGTCAAGTGCTCCGCTATTTTATCCTTAATAATGGACTCTAGCATTTTGCCCACAACCGATGTAAGGCTTACTGGT
The DNA here is from genome assembly GCF_052327205.1 of Somniosus microcephalus. NCBI lineage: Eukaryota > Metazoa > Chordata > Chondrichthyes > Squaliformes > Somniosidae > Somniosus > Somniosus microcephalus. Next base: position 601,518 of record NW_028225200.1, on the reverse strand, counting down.
CTATAATTCCCTGCTTTCTCTCTACCCCCCTTTTTAAATATTGGGGTAACATTAGCTACCCTCCAATCCACGGGTACTGTTCCCGAGTCAATGGAGTTCCGGAAGATGATCCTCAGAGCATCTGCTATCTCCAGGGCCACCTCCTTAAGTACCCTAGGATGTAGTTTATCAGGCCCCGGGGATTTGTCGGCCTTCAGTCCCCTCAACTTACCCAACACCATATCCCTAGAGATACTAATTTCTGTCAGCTCCTCCCTCTCATTAGTCCCTATGTTTGCCGATATTCCTGGGAGGTTATTTGTGTCCTCCTTTGTGAATACAGAACCAAAGTATGAGTTTAATTGGTCTGCCATTTCCTTATTCTCCATTATATATTCTCCCGAATCGGACTGCAAGGGACCGACTTGGGATTTTACCAGTCTTTTCCTCCTGATATACCGATAAAAGCTTTTGCAGTCTGTCTTTATGTTTGCTGCAAGTTTACTTTCGTATTCTATTTTCCCCTTCCTGATTAATCCCTTTGTCCTCTTTTGCTGTATCCTGTACTGCCCCCAATCTTCCGGTCTGGTGCTTTTTTTTGCCAGTTGATATGCCCTTTTTTTTGATTTTATGCTGTCCCTAATTTCCCTCGTTATCCACGGTTGAGCCACCTTTTTAGGTTTATTTTTATGCCAAACCGGTATAAACATGTTCTGGAATTCTTCCATTCTATCTTTGAATGCTTGCCATTGTCTATCCACTGTCAATCCCCCCAGAAACACCACCCAATCAATCTTACCCAATTCCCGTCTCATACCCTCGTACCCTCGTAATTCCCTTTATTTAAGGGTGTTTAGGAAAATTATTACCAATGCATCCACAATCCCTACCGCCACTTCCCTCAAGACCCTAGCATGCAAGCCATCAGGTCCAGGGGATTTATCCGCCTCGAGTCCCATTATTTTACCAAGTACCACTTCCTTAGTGATTTTAATCGTATTTAGCTCCTCCCCCCCTAGAGCCCCCTGTTTGTCCAGTGTTGGGATATTCTTAGAGTCCTCTACCGTAAAGACTGATACAAAATAATTGTTCAGCGTTTTTGCCATCTCCATGTTTCCCTCCATTAATTTCCCGGTCTCATCCTCTAAGGGACCAACATTTACTTTAGCCACCCTTTTTCTTTTTATATAACTATAGAACTTTTGCTATCTGTTTTTATATTTTTTGCTAATTTACTTTCATAATCTATCTTCCCTTTCTTAATCAATCTTTTAGTTATTTTTTGCTGTCTATTAAAGACTTCCCAATCTTCTATCCTCCCACTAGATTTGGCTACCTTATATGCCCTTGTTTTTAGTCAGATACTATCCTTAATTACTTTACTTAGCCACGGATGGCTATCTTTTCTTTTACACCCTTTTTTCCTCAGTGGAGTATATTTTTTTTGGAAGTTGTAAAATAACTCCATAAATGTACACCACTGATCATGTACCGTCTTACCCTTTAATCTATTTTCCCAGTCCACTCTACTCAATTCCG